>NC_085990.1:51128686-51861186 GCF_030014385.1 Trichomycterus rosablanca | reverse complement strand
GAACCCGCTGTGCCACCTGGGCGCAAGAGTTTTACTTTTTATAACTTTGTTCAGTAATCATTTTAGCATGCATGTCTGGCTTGTTTAATCTAATTCTAGTCCACCTAGGACGTATGGTGGTCCCTGTTGAGTCTGGTTCCTGCAAAGACGCTTTGAGAGACGCCTACCTGATCAGCTGCCTCAGTAGAGAGGATTCTAGTAAGACATCGAACTCATAAGGCAGATTATTTAGACGCTCTACTTACTAAGCTGACACGGTTACAGTTATGTTTAATACAGATTAAACATCAATGAGGATTTATTTACATGTGAAAAGAACGCTGAATGCTGGGATTGCTTTTGGCGCTGAGGAAGTCGGATCATCACTCAGAATTAAGGCGCCTCAGTAGGAGCATTTTAAGGAGTCTAAGAATTTAGACACGCCCTATTCTCAGGGGTGTAGGATGATGTAAAGATCACAAGCTTTTCAGACAGACCCAGTTGTGTGTACTGTAACAAGTGCTATACAAATAAATCTGATTTGACTTTCAAACACTATTTAACGTTAGTATGTGGTTTGGAACACAGCCACGTATTCCGTGCCGCACCATTACTCCTGGCAGGTAGTTTAAACCAGCGCGGGACGACCTGTACCTGTACCTGAAATGAGCCTTGATGTTGCTGGGGCTGGAGGAGCGAGGCTGCACCTCCTTCTCCTGCTTCTCCCGGAGAATCCGCTCAGCCAGCAGGAAGTAGGTAGCCGTGATGTGGTTGTACTTGTTGGTCTCCAGGGCTCTGGGGGAGATAAAGAGCGCGTGTGTTTAGAGAGAGTGTGACGGGAACAGCGTTTCGTCCCACGTCCTGCCTAAATAAACATGCACGCGATTGTCATCGAGCCCCCTCGTGCTGATATAATGAAGCTGGCCGGGGTTTAGGACGTTCTCGGCGTGGTTCCAGAGCTCCACGTTGCTGGAGGATTAGATTTTAATGAACAAACAGCAGACACAGGAGCATGTTCGAGCCGTTATCTCCTGGAACAACGTGAATAGGGTGAATCTATTATAATCTATTTACAGTGCAGGAGAAAAAAAAAATCCTGCCTCCCCTGCAAACAACCCCGACGTCTTAATATAGTCCAAATACAGACGCCTAAATTATACAAAATAACATCTAGTTAAGCAGGAGGCATTTCAGAGCAAGCTCACAAGATTGATAGAGTACAACCACATATCAGAAAAAGTTGGGACGGTATGGTTCGATGGTTGTTTGTTTATTGGTTTGACGCCATGTCAACACGTTGGTTACATTCATGGCAGGATCGTTCAGTCTTTTCTTTATATATCCGGGCATAACATCATGAGCACTGACAGGTGAAGTGAATAACACTGATTATCTCTTCATCACGGCACCTGTTAGTGGGGGGGGGATATATTAGGAAAAATGGGCGAGCGTAAGGATCTGAGCGAGTTTGACGAGGGCCAGATTGTGATGGCTAGACGACTGGGTCAGAGCATCTCCAAAACTGCAGCTCTTGTGGGATGTTCCCGGTCTGCAGTGGTCAGAATCTATCAAAAGTGGTCCAAGGGAGGGACAGTGGAAATCCGGCGACAGGGCTCATGATGCACGTGGGGAGCGAAGGCTGGTCCGTGTGGTCCGATCCAACAGACGAGCTACTGTAGCTCAAACTGCTGAAGAAGTTCATGCTGGTTCTGATAGAAAGTTGTCAGGATACACAGAGCATCACAGTTTGTTGTGTATGGGGCTACATAGCTGCAGACCAGTCAGGACGCCCATGCTGACCCCTGTGCACCGCCGAAAGCGCCAACAATGGGCACGTGAGCATCGGAACTGGACCACGGAGCAATGGAAGGAGGCGGCCTGGTCTGACGAATCACGTTTTCTTTTAACTGGGGAACACACGGCACCAGGAGGCACTATGGTTCCTAGAATTAAAAAGACCACGGCTGGTGGACGAGCATTTTCTTACAAAGCTCCACAACTCTGGAATAATCTTTCTGCCTCTGTTCGGGATTCGGATACAGTCTCGATGTTGAAGTCTAGACTGAAAACATATTTATTTTCTCAGGCTTTTGATTAGTATAGACAAAGGCGCAGAGCTTGTGGGTTCTAGGTCATAGAAACTTGTGGTGATCAGGGACGTTGGGTTGCCGTCGTTCTGCCTCTCTTGTCCGATCACTCAGGTTTGATGACGGTGGGGGAGGTGGGCGCTGATGTCCTGTGAAAGCCGTCATGACTTTGTTACCTGCTCGCTCTCCCTTTTAGTTATGCTGTAATAATCAGGGCTGCCGGAGTCTAAAACTCTCTGTAAAACTGTTTTACTCAACTAGCATTGTACATTATTAACTACATTCTTTGTTGTTTGTTGGAGTAATTGCACCAAGAATGACAAGAACTAACTACAGACTTTATTAAAGACTAGACCGAATAACAACTCTATTATTATTATTTGTTTATTTATTTATTTATTGCCAGTTATAACTTTTAGATCATTTAATTCTGTGTTTGTATGATTTGTGTAAATCGTGTATTTATTTAAAGTATCCTCCAGACCACACAAGAAGGACCTGCTGAGTCTGGTTCCTCTCAAGGTTTCTTCCTGTCATTTTCAGGGAGTTTTTTCTGCCACAGTCGCCCTCGGCTTGCTCAACAGGAGGTTTTTGTATCTGTTGGTCCTGGATTTTGTAAAGTTGCTTTTAGACAATGTCTATTGTAAAAAGCGCTATATAAATAAAGTTGACTCGACTTGACTATGGGAAGAAGGCGAGTCGGCGGAGGCAGTGTGATGCTTTGGGCGACGTTCTGCTGGGAGACCTCGGGTCCTGCCGTCCACGTGGACGTTACTCTGACACGTAGCTCCTACCTAAGCATTGTTGCAGACCATGTTCACCCTTTCATGGAGACGCTATTCCCTGATGGCTGTGGCCTCTTTCAGCAGGATGATGCGCCCTCAGTGCTGATCCAATGCCCGGATAAAAATGGTTACAATGGTTGCATCAGGCTGGCCAAACACTGTGCCACTCAGACGGTTTGTATGTACATAATCATTAGTCGAGGATAAAACTGGACGTACTCGATGATGGCCTCCCGGTCGGCGATGTCTCCGAGCACCATGCGCTGGATGATGGAGTTGTGTTCCTCCTCAGACAGGTTCTTGTGGGACACCAGAGGTGTGCTGAACTTGGTCGCCGGAGACGGGTCCACCCCCTGCAGCCAGGGGTGGCCCTCGATCTCCTCCAGCGACGCCCGCCGCTTCGGGTCCCTCTGCAGCATCCGGTCTATGAGACTGTTAGAGACGACAAAGCAGAATAAACAGGGCGGATCAGAAACTAACAGCACAAAATACACGCCTCTTACATTTACTTAGCATCTGCGCAGCTAGAGCCAATGATGAAGAGTTCATTTTATTTTAGATTCATAAAACTGAAGAGCTAATCAGCCGTTTCTAAAGTGGATCAAGCGGACGCCATTGAATAATGAATCGGAAGAAAGTTCACACTGTAAAATCTTCCAGTTGCTCAACAGAAGCGTCCTTGAAACTCAAATAAAGTAGCTATTAAGTTTAACCTTATGAGAAAACTTTCCTTAGATTTATTTAAGCCAGTCAATAAAATATGAAGTTGAAAACGAGTTGTATTATTGTGCAGAGAATAAAGTATTAAGGCTTTGTGAAAAGGGATCAAGGCGTCGGGGGAACGACTATCAGAATTCAGAACATGCACACTCGTGAAGAACCATCAGTGAGAAAGCAGAAGAGGAAGCATCTGCTTCTCCGACCCTGCAGTAGCCATTAGCGTCCGATAATCACACTGTAATCAACAGGGCCGGTGACGCCAGACTGTGGGGTACAAATTTAGCTTCTGATGATGATAATACGGATGGCCTAGTAATCATGTACATCACATTTGAACCTTTGGTCATTTCTGGCATTCAGCAGACGCTTTTATCCAACAGCGGCAACTTGGCAGTGGTGGGGCTTGAACCAGCAACCTTCTGATTGAATTTCTTAAAATGCAATTCTTTTCCTGTGTATTCCAGCTTCCAGTTTGGAAATCTGGGTTCAGAGCACAGGGTCAGCCTTGACCAACAGTGGCTGCATGGCATGAGTCGGGATTCAAACCCCAATCTTGATATTGATAGCACAAAGCTTCACCCACTATGCTATCACTGTACTCTCAAATGTAAAAAGATTATCTGTAAACCAGCATATGTTTTTGGTTAACACAGAGCAAAGGATTTCATACCATTAAAATAATAAATAACAAAAAATACAAAGATATAATTACGCACAAACAATTAAGTCCTCCTGCTATTCCATACAGATCTAACACAAGTCAGAGGTAGAAATTCATTTAAATTGGTATAGCTGTTCAGATTTTATGCAGTTTATTCAATGATAGGCTGGACGGACAGATGAATTTGGGTCAATCCCATGACAGGAAGCAGCAGTGACGGGTCTGTGTTATTGTTTCCAGACCACTAATCTGATTCTTATTCTGCCCGGGGATCTAGATCAGGGTTTTAAGCCTGTTGCTGATTGGATTTTAAGGAGAGTGGTTATCTGTGTTAGGGCACCGGTCTCTCCTATAACTAGGGCTCTACTAAATTCATGGGAAAATGTGCTTAATTTTTACGGATCTCATTTTTTTAAAGTACCACATTTTATAGCAGTCATTAAATAAAGCTCATGAATTCAATGCTGTTCGTGTTTGGACACACACCCATTCCCACGTCCACAGAATCGGTTGTTAGTTTTCCAAGCTCAGTTACCCGAGTCGTGTTTTTAGCTGCTTTACGCTTCCACATCTTGGACATTTTTGCCTCGATTCTTCGCTCTGAGGGAAATCGGCTCTCAATCGCTGCGTGTGAACTGTTCAAAGACTCGATCCAAGCGGCTCACAGACCCAAGAAAAATATCTAGCTTGTTAAATGTCTGGACCTGTCGGTGACTCTAAATCACGTAGTGTGAAAGGTGCTGTGATCAGGTTGTGATTGTTGTAAATGCAAGATACAGAAGGGAATCCCCGGGGGAGGAGGAGTGTAAATATGTGAAACAGGGGCAAAATATAGTTTTTATCAGAATACATTTACATTTTCAGCATTCAGCAGACGCTTTTATCCAAAGCGACTTGCACAGTGAGCGGAACACGATGAGCAATTGAGGGTTAAGGGCCTCGCTCAGGGATCCAACAGTGGCAACTTGGTGGTGGCGGGGCTTGAAACTGCAACCTTCTGTTTACTAGTCCAGTACCTTAACCACTGAGCTATCACTGGCCGATGAATACAATACCAAACCATAATACTAACACTGCATTTGACTTCCAAATCTCTCTTCAGAACTGTACAGACGATCCCTGCTGGCCGTGTAGCCAAACCCGCTCCTTCAGCCAAATTCATTTATTTTTCCTCTTTGATTTTACGCTGCACATCAGCGCTCAAACGACTTCGATCGCCCGCTACTTGTTGACTTGCATTTTTGGACGTGGTGTCATTGAATTATCATTAAACCCCTCGTCACTTCTCGCGTGTTCTCATGACAAAACGTAGTTTGGGAGACCAGACAGACTCGTCTGTGATTCCTCCTGGTGATGGATGGTGTAACTTTGACCTTCGCTGAGAAGCCATGTGACTTTTATGGCAAAAGAACGCGGGGTAGCGTAGTCAGTAACGTAAACAATAATAATAATAAATAAAAAGAATGATCTTGCAATATAATACAGAAGCATCGTCTGTAAGTAGTGGCGTTTATATTCTCAGTTGTTTGTAAATGTTTAGTGAGTATATCACAGCGCTTTAGTTACAAATTTACCGTAATTAAATACAATTGTTACCGTTACTATAGCAATTAGTATCTTTACACAAAATGCTAACTCGTTAGCTCTATTTTATGTTTAGTTAAATCTCATATTGTACCAGATGTAACACTTGACTACAGCTGTGTGCTTTTACTGTATTAAGTTCTTTATTGTTTGTATTTTTACTTCATTCTGGTGCACACAGTGTATCACACAGCTGGGAAGCAAATAAACCGACTGTATTCTGAAGAGAGCTGTCTGTCTGTCTGTCTGTCTGTCTGTCTGTCTGTCTGTCTGTCTGTCTAGCTGAGAAAGGGGGATAAACTATTAGTGAGGGCAGAATGATTGTCTTAAAATACACTGTAAAATCCTAAATAAACTGCATCTCTCAAAATGCTTGCTGATTTTGTGACCTGCAAAGTGACCCATCCCACCAGTAGATGATGTTAAGAAATATTTACACATGATCCTAAAATGTACAAGAAGATAAGCAAGAAAATTAAGCATGAGGAGGAAATGTAATGAAAGTGAAAACAAGTTTGTGCTTCAGTAAGGGAAACCGGTGCGTCTCTTGTGTTATGAGGCCGTGTCTGTGGTAAAGGAGGACGATATAAATGCAGAATTCGGCCTCCAAGAAAAACAACAGACTGCAATCAGAGCAGGATACGTTACAATCGGCCCTTTGAGGGCCACAATAATGCTGATGTGGCCCTCGGTGAAAATGAGTTCGACACCCCTGGTGTAGTGTGAATCTGGCATCAGCTGGCACTTTTATCCCAAGTGACCTGCAATTGTGACCAAGGTGTTCTAGATGTGGTGGTATTTATATGAAATACCCAACTACTGTAGATATAAATGATCTTCCAATGTGACGGTCGTGTTATAAAACGCCCGAACAACTCACGATGGAGAAAGAGAACTCCGAGCAAAGTTCAGAAATCAGTGCCAGCTTATCTCTATAGTGCACGGGTATTGAACTTGAGCTTAAAGCCCTTACAGATCAGTGTTTATGTCATTCTGAGCATTAAAATAGTCCTCTTTTTTTTTTGGAAAACATCTTAAACATAATGAAGTCGGTTCTTAAGTATAAGGCAGAGGTCCGAAGCAAAACGAAGAGGAGAGTCTTGATTAAACGCTGCCCTGACGGTCTTTATGATAATCACCGTCACCCTCCAGCTCCCCGGGGAACCGGCCTGGCGCCGATCGCTGATAAGATTCCAGCTTCATTCTAGTATCCACAGCGAGCACACAGAGCCGACGAACACAGATCCACCCCCCCCCTCCAGCTCATAAAGAGCTTTCAGTCAGGGCTACATGCCAGCTGTTGTGCCTGCGGTTAGCGCCAACACGTTCAGAGCACCACATTGTTCACATAGCTTCGGTTTAAATGAATTTTCCATGGAAAAAAAAAAATCATTTGCGTGTATGTTGTAACATCGTCTGCATGTGTCTTCATTGTAGAGGAATGAAAACGAGCAGATTAAAAAAAGCTCAGCCTACATTTTTCTGACCAGGCATAACATCATGAGCACTGACCGGTGAAGTGAATAACACTGATTATCTCTTCATCACGCCACCTGTTAGTAGGTGGGATATATTAGGCAGCAAAGTTGATGTTAGAAGCAGGAAAAATGTTTTGACCAAAGTGTGATGGCTAGACGACTGGGTCAGAGCATCTCCAAAACTGCAGCTCTTGTGGGGTGTGTCCCGGTCTGCTGTGGTCAGTATCTATCAAAAGTGGTCCAAGGAAGGAACAGTGGTAAACCGGCGACAGGGTCATGGGCGGCCAAGGCTCAGTGATGCACGTGTGGTCCGATCCAACAGACGAGCTACTGTAGCTCAAACTGCTGAAGAAGTTCATGCTGGTTCTGATAGAAAGGTGTCAGAATACACAGAGCAGCAAAAGGGGGACCAACACAATATTAGGAAGGTGGTCATAATGTTTTGCCCTCACAGTCGTTTTCTTTATTTTTTTACTACTTTATCTATGCACTTCCTCCCTTTTACTGCCAATTTATCATAGTCAATTAGTCTTCCTCTGCTAGGGACCTTCACGCGCATGGAGAGTCTCTGTACAGGCGCCTCGGGCTACTAACCAGGGTTCTTACACAGCCCTCTTTTTTTTAGTCCAGTCCTTTCCCACCCAGCAGACTAGTGGCTGATTTTGACTGCTAAAGGTACTGCCGATTGTGTCTGCCAGGGGGCGCCCAGCTGAGCTTCAAACATTACATTTAGGAGACGCTTTTATCTAAAGTGACTTACAGTACTGAGACAGTATATTGTTGCTCAACCTGGCAGTGGTGGGGCTTAAACCAGCGACCTTTCGATTTCTGTTCTGGTACTTTAACCGCTAAGCTACAACTGCCCTGGCGTGCTGGTGGAATATCCCGCTGTGCCACTTGGGCGTCGCCCTTACAGTCGTTTTACAGTTTTTACTAAAAATTTAAAAGCAAACGCACACACACACACACACACACACACACACACACACACACACACACACACAGAGTACATTTCTAATCTGCTAAAACACTAGACTGTGAGCCATCAGTTAAATGATGCGAAATCTAACATCTGTCAGGATACGGGGAAGCATCAGCGCCCACAGCGTGGCTGACATGCACACGTGTGAAGGCACCGCTGACGTGGAGGCGTACACTGGGATCTGAGAGAGACACAAGCTGCCACGTATTCACACCCAAAAATCCTCGATTAATCGAGCGAGACGATGCCACGCCTATGACAACGTGGCTTACTACAGGACTTTTCAAACCCACGACGCTTAGGTGGGTTGCAACCCAAAAATAATAATAATTAAATAAACGAACTTTAACAGGCACATAAAAAATTAACTTGTACATGAACGCCCCCTTGTGGAGGCTGTACGTTAAACCTTGTAAACCACAGTGGGAGCAGATTGCAACTTTATTCATTAAATAGTTTTATATTACATTTGTTTTTTTTTTGCATTTACGATGGTCAGACTTACAGTGTTGACTGAATACAATTTGAGCAAGCGAGGGTTTAGGGCCTTGCTCAGGGGCAACTTGGAGCATGTGGGATTTAAACCGGCAACCTTCTGAGTAGTGATCGGCCGATTAATCGGGCCGATTTTTGGCATTTTTTAGATAATCGGCATCGGCCGATATATGTGCGCACAAGGCCGATATTTAAACGTTGCCTCCGTCAGCTCAGTGACTGTATACAGTCATCGGTCTGGCTGTTGTTAGAGCGCCCCGTGTGTCCATTTTGCCACTCTCCAGGCAGACATCAGTGAATGCACAAGAACAAGGATTGTAATCCTCCAGCCTGTAGCCGCATGCCGTCTCATCAGAGAAAACGGTAAGAATGTCTAAGCCTTCTTGCACCACTGGCAAGAAAATATCTCTGTCCTCCACCCTCCTCTGTTCCCAGTGAGAGAATTTTTAGTGAGATTGGGACCATTTATGAGAAGAAAAGGAACAGGCTCACTGGAGAAAATGCAGAGAAACTTTGTTTCCTGCATTACAACTTGCTGCTTTTAGACTGGGACTACTAAAAAGAGAGGCTGAGAAAACATTCAGTGAGGATATTGCCATTTTATTTCAAGACTGGAAACTGTTTCCTACAATTTGCTGCTCTTGACTTGGACAGTGTTTACAACCTTTTTTTCCCCCCAAATATTTCACTTTAACTTTAACTTCATTATTTTTTATTCACAAATGTTTTTGTTAATATTTTATTTATATTTTGATTACTTATCTAAATGCTCAAACACAATGCACACACAGTTTGGTGCTTAAATAATGGCTCCTTAAAAGAAGTTCTTCTATGTGCAACTAACTGTCTTCACTAAGCATGTTTGTTCATTCTTAAAAACAAAAAGATACTGCTATCTGCTTGTGTATGTTAAGTGCACTGAAACCTTTGAAATAATTTGTATTTTATTTAAAGTTTTTATTTTTTTTATTTAATTTTTTGAACGGCCAAAAGAGCAAACAAGAATATACAGTGATAAATAAATGTTTATTTAAGATCATTAATTCTGTTTTGTTGTATTATTATTATTATTATTATTGTATTTTTTTGTTGTAAAAAAAATGGTATTATCGGCTTTATATATCGGCCATCGGCCACTTCTTTCGTCTAAATATCGGTATCGGCATCGGCCATTAAAAAACCCATATCGGTCGATCACTACTTCTGAGTACTACTCCAGTACCCTTACCACTGCCCTTACCTTAATTAAGTACATTTCATTTTGTTTTGTGCGTTGTTTGCGTTTCCTGGGTTGCGGTAAAAACATGTACAAAATGTACAAAATGAGCGTCCGAAATCGCATACTTACAAAGTACAGTAAGTCCTGGAGGTAACGGCGGACTCGACATACGGCGTTTCGTGGTTACGTCGCCATCTCCTATAAATTCATTAAGGAAGTCTTGTTCCGTCATTCCGATATACGCCGTCTGAGACGGGAAAACAAAGTTCGCACGGGAACTAGTTGGCGAGCGGAGCGGACGAATATTTATTTATTTCCTTTTTATTTTTACTGTTTCGCTTCATTACTGTACTGTGTATGTGCTCCATGTGAGTGACGTAGACGCTTATGTATGCTCATGGGTTCCGAACGGATCTCCGACGTAAGCCGAGGACCTCCTGTACGTACTAGATACGAAGAAGTACGCGCTTCAGTACAGAAGTGTGCAGCATGCCTGCTCTATGTACTACGTCCGCCATCTTACCAACGTCAAGTGATGACGTGAGGACGTAATATCGCCATAGTTACAGACCGCGTGCTCATTACAAGCCCCACTCGCCAACATTTTGGATATTTATCGTCTTTTTGCGCTAATCATAACGTTATTTAGGGTCGTACGCAATAATAACGTTTTTACTTTGTTTATCTTACTCTCACTTATAAACAGAGGACTCTCAGTTTTCCGCCATCTTTCTTCTTCCGCTTCGAACGACCTACGCAGCTCCAGCTGAATTATGGGATACCTTAGCGGACCAAAAGTGTGCGTCGTTTGCATACTCGAACATGGCTGCCCAAGAAGTAGGCCGTCCGGGTACTTCTCGCGTACCTCTTTATGTATACTGTGTATTCGGACACACTAACCGCTGTCGCGTACTACTGAGTATGGGAGTGTGCGATTTCGGACGCAGCTCATGTGAAAGGTAAAAACACGCGCTGGAACCAGAGCTGGGATCTCGAATACATCGTATCGAGTCTCGGCTCTGCCTGCCGGCTGGGCTGAGCCGCCACGTGAGCAACGGTTGGCCTGTCGTTCGGATAGGGACTCGTCGTAACTGATGAAAGTACGACATCTGCTGGCTGATTGATGGTGCGGGGAAATACAGAAACACAATATAATAGAAAGCAAATGCTAATTGTGACCGAATACAGTTTGAGCAATTGAGGGTTAAGGGCCTTGCTCAAGGGTCCAACAGTGACAACCTGGCATTGACGTGGCTTGAACCAGCAACCTTCTAATTACTAGTCCTGTACCTTAATTGATGAGCTACTGACCTACTGACCAAACAAATGATAACGTGCATCATAAGGGTACTTGCTCAGAGGGTAAGATACTGGACTAGTCATCAGAAGGTTGTCGGTTCAAATCACAATGCTGCCAAACTGCCGATGTGCCTGAGCAAGGCCCTTAACCCTCAGCTCGAATTGTATACAGTCATAATTGTAAGCAGTAGAAATCATGTTTAAATAGTTAAATATATTAACGATTTTATAGTCAAATATAAAAAAACAAAATGTAAATCGACTCTTGTAGTCGGGAGGCAATAAAGCCTTAGCAAACAGCCAAGGTGTGACATTAAAGCATGGCGCCGTCCACCGTCTGTATGAGTAAAAACAGAAGTCATACAGCTTAGTGTAATATTTATACTGCATACTGATTTAACAGCACAGAAATCCTTATCAGTGCTTCTCTGTTCTTCTTTCCATCAGTCCTAAAGGTCGATCGAGTTTTCTTTAATATAAACACAGCAGATGGAACCTCATTAACCACGCGGTGAGCAAATCTGCCGGCTAAATATCGCTCATTCACCTACAGTGCATCATTAAAGAAAGAAGCCATCACGAGGCAGGAGAGCGAGCGTCACGCGAGGAGGACCGGGGCGTACCGAGATGCTCTAAGTGGAGCGACAACAAGAGCGACATGGGCCGTTTCCGTCCCCGGGATACATTTATATTTACACAACAGTTAGTTCCGACCTTACGATCTGATTGGTCGAGTTCCGTTCTAACTAGGGATGTAACGATACACTCTACCCATGATGCGATACGAATGAAATTGAAGACAAATGATGACAAAGTTTCCTTTTATTATTTCTCTTAAAAAATTTAAATAGTGTATTTGAGCTTATCTTTTATTTATCTAAATAATGAAGGCCCTTTTATTTCTGAGGTAGGTACAAATTCAACATTATAATAGTAAATGAATAATACAAATAAAGAAAGTATCCTCACATGAATACATTTGGCTGGAAAATCCCCTACCTGCCAACTTTGTGAAGTGACGTCAACCGGGCGAGGTGAATAGCGCCGGCGCCCTCTGCTGTTTAAAGTGAATATCGATTCATCTTAAATGAATAACCGATTCGAATTGTGGCACATGTGCACCGATTTTTAACTGTCTTGTGGTGCATCGTTACGTCCCTAGTTCTAACCGTGCTGATATCGGTGATAACAGTTACGGCCTTTTCACACCACAACTGTGTTACTCCGCTGACGCGTTGCCAGTAACGACAAGCTTCATGCACACAAGCCGGACTGTTGGACGCCGATGCACGTCCTACAGAGCAGCCTTTTGTTTCTAACTGCACAATGAACGGAAGTGTGCAGATTAACATATACAGATAACACAATAACTCTATCTTTTAATACTTAATTAATTTTATTTTTAGCTTTTTCTCATTTTCCTTTCATCTTCGCTTATTCATATTCGCTTATTATTATTTTTATTCCAAACTAGCGTTACTTTGTGGTGTTAAACTATACGCCTTTTTCAGCCTACTGTGTTAAGGCAGGGGAGGGAATTTTTACCGTTGTATAGCAGCAACTCATTCGTTGTGGAACTACTTTTTGGCGGAAGGTATTGTCAATATTAAAGCATATTTATTATGAAATTCGGGGCTTCTTTGATTTATTTTCTTTCTTTATTTTGTAAAAACTGTGTGTTATACCTCTCATGTTCTATTGCTTAAGTATAAATGTAAAATACATTTTAATAGAGCAAAGTGTCCTGCACATTCATCTAATCACAAATTTAGGAAATAAAATTTAAAGCATTAATAAAAACTATTTAACACGACACTTTATAATGAAATATAAGAGTAAAATCTGTCAGAAATCCTTTTGTCCTGCAGTGTTCGGTGACTCCAGATCACGTCTGTGTGTTTAATCTTTATTTTCTATAAGAAATGTAGAATAATGTGGTTAAAATCCATGTTTTACTCACTCAGTCCTGTTACCCTCACATATTCATCCTTCTGATAATAAACATGTGGAAATATTTAAATAAATACAGAAATGTTCATTATCTGTATCTACTGAAGGTCACGGGATGAGCATTAGTAGGTTCTCCTTTTTATTCCCCTGTATGTTTGATAATATTGTAACTGAGTAGATTCATCTCCACGTTCATTCCTGTTAACTCCATTTATTCTCAGTTGTTTAGAACATTTTGTGATAAATCACTAGACTGTGCTCAGTGTTCTGGTGCTTTAGCATGTTCTCCATGCTGCTATATTTCACGTATTGACTGATTCTAGGTTAAAACCTCAGTCCTGTTACTCATATACAACCATGTAGAAATGAAACAAAGGTGCCCGAGATTCGACCAAAACACATTCTGAGTAGTGAAGTGTGTGTGTGTGTTACTAGACTCCGTGTTGAATAAAGATAAAAAATGAAGTTTAATTTTAACCCAGTTACTACGTCCGAGATTCAGTCGGACACTCACAGAACGAAACCCACGTTGCACGACTAACACGCAGACTGGTGCAGGACGGTCTGAACGTCCCCGGTTTAAATCTGGCCTTCGCTTACAGTGCAGAGATAAGCGTGTTTTCATCTGCGTGTCCTCAAACACACATGCAGGTAGACTGACCAGATCCAGGATGGAGATTTCTGAAACTCTATTTTTACTCCTAAATGCCTCTTAAAGACACAGCAGCAGACAAACTGGTCTTATTTTTGTACCCACTAACATTGGCGTTGACATCTCGAGGTCACGAATTAGAATCTCAGCTCGGCTTAAGGCCGCCCGGGCTCATCTGCGTACAATGACTGGCTCGTCCAGGGACTTGGCTTGTCCGAGAGAGGGAGGGCTGTAGGGATTCCTCATGACCTCTGCTGGCTGATCGATGGTGCTGCACAGAGACGGGGGATGACCGAGATCAGTGCGTGACCCTCCGTGAAGAGTAGCGGTCGCCGACTGCACACGTGTAGGTGGTGTGTGGTACTAAGGTGGGCGGCAGTAGAGGCAGAAATACAGATTGGGAAATCGAAAACAACTAGACTGGGGGGACACCGCAAACTAAAGGACCCAGTACTACAGCCGAATCTACTTAAGTGTATCTATAGTGCGGTATTTACGCACATAATGTACCTCAGTGACCGAGTATGACAACACATCATGGCCACCCAATGGTGTGAGCGTCCCGTGACCACTGATGAAGGTCTAGAAGATGACCGACTCAAACAGCAGCAATAGATGAGCGATCGTCTCTGACTTTACATCTACAAGGTGGACCGACTAGGTAGGAGCGTCTAACAGGGTGGACACAGGGTAACACACCAGCACCATGTCAGTGTCACTGCAGTGCTGAGAATGATCCACCACCTAAATAATACCTGCTCTGTGGGGGTCCTGTGGGGGTCCTGACCATTGATGCACAGGGTGAAAGCAGGTTAAAACAGCATGTAGAGAGACAGATGGACTACAGTCAGTAATTGTAGAACTACAAAGTGCTCCTATATGGTAAGTGGAGCTGATAAAATGGACAGTGAGGTGGTTTTAATGTTATGGCTGATCGGTGTATAGCTTACAGAGCTTTATTTCACCCGTGTGCCAGGCACGTCAGAGACTCACGGGGTTCGATTACGAACAGTCTGGTGTCGTCAAAAAATACTGAGAACATCATGAACGAGCGGCAGCAGTGAAGCGTCCGTCAGTCATCGAAACCTCCAACATACTGAGGTTTCAAAGCTCTACTCTAGTGGGTAGGGCTTTGCCGATTCAAATCCAGGCTGTTGGGCCCTTGAGCAAGGCCCTTAACCCTGTCTGCTCCAGCTGACACTGAGCTCTGACCCCAGGTTGTCTGAAACCTAGTGAGCTGCCTTGCTGCCTCCTGCCTACCTGATCAGCTGCCTCAGCAGAGAGGATTCTAATAAGACATCGAACTCGTGAGGCAGATTATTTAGACGCTCTACTTACTAAGCTGACACAGTTAGCCTCGGGACGTTCAACCGACGTGCTGAGGCGGCACGACCCGCTAACACGCCAGCTAACGTCTCCGTCCTTGTACCGAAAACGGTTAAACCGTCCCTGACGAGCCCGAATTTACAGATAAACGACACTCGTGCACCTTCATACACATTAAACATCAATGAGGATTTATTTACATGTGAAAAGAACTCCGTTGGTTGCCCCGCATTATACTCGTCCACTATGTTTGTCATTCTTTGTGAGAAAAGTCGCGCCGCACTGAATGCTGGGATTGCCCTCAGCGCCGAGGATCTATCGGACGCTCCGTCGTTATTCGGTCAGATCATCACTCAGAATTGAGGCGCCTCAGTTGGAGCATTTTATGTGATCTAAGTATTTAGACACGCCCTCTTCTCGGGAGTGTGGGATGATGTAAAATGTGTCTATGACAGACTCAGTGTTTAGAGGACGAATGAGAGCGCACTCACTCTTTGCAGGCGTTGGAGACGTGGGTGGGGACGGTGTATTTACAGTCCATGATCATGGTGAGGGTTTCGCTGTCGTTGGCTTCCTGGAAGGGAGGCTGTCCACACACCAGCATGAAGAGAATCACTCCCAGACTCCAGATATCTACACACAGAGACACAGAGAGACGTCAGGGTCAGTCGATCCCATCAGGGGTCCTTTCTGAATATAGAATATTATATATAGAAAGTATATAAGGAGTGTATAAATACATTAAAACCACCTCCTTGTTTCTACACTCACTGCCCATTTTATCAGCTCCACTTACCATATAGAAGCACTTTGTAGTTCTACAATTACTGACTGTAGTCCATCTGTTTCTCTACATACTTTGTTAGCCCCCTTTCACTCTGTTCTTCAATGGTCAGGACCCCCACAGGACCCCCACAGAGCAGGTATTATTTAGGTGGTGGATCATTCTCAGCACTGCAGTGACACTGACATGGTGGTGGTGTGTTAGTGTGTGTTGTGCTGGTATGAGTGGATCAGACACAGCAGTTAAATACCGTGTCCACTCACTGTCCACTCTATTAGACACTCCTACCTAGTCGGTCCACCTTGTAGATGTAAAGTCAGAGACGATCGCTCATCTATTGCTGCTGTTTGAGTCGGTCATCTTCTAGACCTTCATCAGTGCTCACAGGACGCTGCCCACGGGGCGCTGTTGCCTGGATATTTTTGGTTGGTGGACTATTCTCAGTCCAGCAGTGACAGTGAGGTGTTTAAAAACTCCAGCAGCGCTGCTGTGTCTGATCCACTCATACCAGCACAACACACACTAACACACCACCACCATGTCAGTGTCACTGCAGTGCTGAGAATCATCCACCACCTAAATAATACCTGCTCTGTGGTGGTCCTGACCATTGAAGAACAGGGTGAAAGGGGGGTAACAAAGCATGCAGAGAAACAGATGGACTACAGTCAGTAATTGTAGAACTACAAAGTGCTTCTATATGGTAAGTGGAGCTGATAAAATGGACAGTGAGTGTAGAAACAAGGAGGTGGTTTAGGCTGATGAAAGGATTTAAGGACTTAAACTGTATGAATTTGACGACTCGTTTAGAGAAGACGAGCACACGGACGTGTAAGGAAACAAAGTCTGGGCAAGTCAAAAGAAAGTCCTAGTACGGAGCGTGGGCACCGACATCTGCTTTGGCAGAGGTGTGAACACCTCCCGTATTCATCTGCAGGTCTGGGTGATGAACACACATCGTTCCCCCCCCCCCGAGCACGCCGGGGACCGATTACACCAGCTATGTGAACAGATCGAAAACCGGACGCTGGCATGTTCCGCCGCGGGAGGACACGACCGGGTGGAAGGTGGAGCGGGGCGGGGGGGGATCAGCGGCCCCGTTTCATTCTGATCGCCCGCAGCAGGAAGTGCAGACAGGCCATGGCTCGCAGCTCAATCTCTGCATCAGCGCTGGGGGATTTAAGGTGGCCTTGATCCACAGACTGAGCCTGAAACTGGAGCAGCCGAGTCTGTCGGTTCAGTAAAGAAGCAGCACACGGGAACTTTACCACAGAAACGATGCTTCAGAAATCACGTCACAAACTGTAAAATGAGTTTCCTGTGTGAACTTCTACATTTAAGGTTCGTCTTCGTGCAGCGCTCGGGTGCCTCACGTTTGCTGGTTGATCTGCACTATGAGGCGTCCTAGCCGTCCTACGGAAATTCGGTCAGCGATCGCTTGGTCAAAATGTCCGAGCAGCTAAAAACACGACGAATTTGGACTCCCAACTAATTCTGCGGGTCAAAACACATGAGAATTTTGGTATTCGAGACAGAACATGAAGCCTCAACCGTCGCTGGATGTTCTAGGTTAACTCTCTTGGTGCATGCTCAATAATCCAGGTACACAAATCCACAAAGTCGAATCAGTTCATCTGGACACAAGTTGGTTGTGGAGATACGTTTCGTCACTCAATCCGAATGACCTCTT
Source organism: Trichomycterus rosablanca (assembly GCF_030014385.1). Lineage (NCBI taxonomy): Eukaryota > Metazoa > Chordata > Actinopteri > Siluriformes > Trichomycteridae > Trichomycterus > Trichomycterus rosablanca. Next base: position 51,843,495 of record NC_085990.1, on the reverse strand, counting down.
CAGTCTGAGCTGGTGGTGAATAACCCAACATTTATATGCAGAAGATTTGCATAACGACTGGTCCGTGTGGTACACATTTACATTCAAACGTACCCCGTCTCCCGCCATCTTACAACGCCATGATAGGAGCTACACCCCAATCATGTGTAAAAGGCACACATGGCCATTGTATTTAATGCTCATTGTGATTTGCATATGGACCTGATCACCGATTCCATTGTTACACAGTTTGCGGTTGTTATGCAGCTCAGACTGAAGAAGTCACTTGGATGAGTGATGAACACAACCAACTTGTGTCCAGATGAACTGATTCAACTGTTACCCCTTTCCACCGACGCGGCACGGAGCCCGTTCCGGTTCCCGAACTTGACTTTGAACCGGTTCCAGAAAAAAGAGGTTCCAGACAGCGAACTAGCGGGCCGATCTGGCACCACAGGATACTTGGTTTTTCAGCCCGAACCGTGACGTCCATCTGTGGCCGCGTCATGTTGTACAGCACAGCGACAGCAACAATGGCGTCAGCTGGAGTCTCGTATGGAGCTTAATGCTGCATCTTTATCTCTTAAACTTCACCTGATTACGTTTCGAGCCAGTCTGCCGCTGATATTTTCAAAGCGCCTTTAAAAAGATGAACTGTGTGATATTACGGGATAAAAGTGACCCGGACAGAACGAAACACGCTTAACGTGAAAAATAAAGCGTGAAGCTTTTTCAACTCCCCGAGCTGCATAAACACACGTGAAGTAAATCCAGCTGAACACAGATACATGTTTTATTTTAGACTGGATTTGATGGTTATTTCACACAGATGTTTGTTCGTGTTGTGGAACTTTAATGATGTTTCACCGCTCAAGTCGAGCGCTGAGCAAATCGGCTGTTTGCGCCGAGAGTCGCGGTGAAACCGAAGCGCAAAGCTCTTCTCACTTTAATGAACTAAAGAAAACAACAACTGAGACAAACAAGTCACGTCTTCTCATCACCGATTGTTAGAGCGATGCTTTTTACATAAAAACAAACATCTGTAACAGCAGCACAAATGCTCACACATAATCTACACACTCCACCATGATATTACTGCTCTTAACTTTGTTAAGTAACGCCCACCGAAGATAACGCTGCTTAGTTCTCAAAAACTGGTGGAAACGCGCGTCGGTTCTCTACAGAACACCAAGGTTCAGAGAAACCTGAACAGAACCGGTTCAAGAACCAGGGTTCTTTTGGTGGAAAAGGGGTATGTGTGGGTTCTGGGTTAACTATTAAGGGAGCTGTGCTGTGTGTCTTCTATTTATTCTATCATTCAGTTTATGAGTGTCATTCAATGACTGACGTGAAATGTGGCTCTTTTCTTTAAAAATCTGTTAAAATCTGTGATGTTTGGGAAAAACAAGGTTCGTGAAATTAAGCACATTTTCCCATGAATTTAAAGTAGGACCCCAGTAATAAACAAAAGATCCAGTAAACCGGCGCTGAAGACTCAATAATGCTCATGGGAACTGAAAACTAGTCTGTCTTGGTCTGATACCACAGAAGAGCCACTGTAAGACAAATTACTGGAAAAGTTTATGCTGGCTATGATAGAAAGGCGTCAGGAAACACGGTGCATCGTAGCTTGCTGCGAATGGGGCTGCACAGTGGTCAGAATGCTCATGCTGACCCTCTGTCCATCGTCTGATTTATTTATCTATCAGGATTTTAACGTCATATTGGTTACATTCATGACAGGAACGGTAGTTACTCATTACACAAGATTCATCGGTTCACAAGTTTAATATCAAACGCAGTCATGGACAATTTAGTGTCCCCAGTTCACCTCATCTGCACGTCTTTGTACTGTGGGAGGAAACCGGAGCTCCCGGGGGAAACCCACACGGACACGGGGAGAACATGCAAACCGAACACAGAAAGGACCCGGACCGCCCCGCCTTGGGATCGAACCCAGGACCTTTGTGTTGTGAGGCGACAGTGCTACCCACCGAGCCACCGTCTAATAAGCCTACACAGGTCACATGAGCATCAGAACTGGACCACAAAGCCATAAACGATGATGAATCCCATTTTCCCATTTTAAAGATACGATAACAGGATGCACTACTGCAGGAAGACAAGCCGGCAGAGTCTTGGCATTTAAGTGGACGTTACTCGGTGAAGCAGCACCTACCTAAACATTCCTGCAGGCCGAGTTCACCCCTTCGTAGCAACGGTTTTATATAATGACGATGCCCTCTTTCAGGAGGATAATGCGCCCTCCCTGCAACGATGGTTGCAAATGCAAACCTCACTACATAAAGTGAACAGAGGCAAGGACCAAACCTAAGTACCCGATACCCCAGTGCTGTGCAGCACCCACACTACTTCCAGCCCCACTGTGCAGCTCTATAAATGCAAACTGCCTTCAGCGTTATTCAGTCAGATCATCACTCAGAATTAAAGCGCCTCAGTAAGAGCATTTTAAGGGATCTGAGGATTTAGACACGCCCTCTTCTCAGTAGGGTAGGATCAGAGCCGTAGATAGAGAGAGTTGCGACACTCCTTGATCTCGCCGCTACGCGGTCACGTGGTTCATGTAACCCTCCAATAGTTCCAAACAAACCCGGCGCTGTCACGTTCTCATATGGGACCGGCAGCAGTGAGTGAAATATTAAACATTAAATAATAAACATTTGTACAATTTCTGGGTATTTTCAACTGCGTTTACATTTACTGCATCTGCTTTAATGTCAGTTTGGTATATGAAGTGGAAGATTGATGTTTATAATGACTTGTTAACACACGGTACATTATATTAGCGTACATTACATAATGCCATATCATTAAGTAGTAGAGACGATATACAGTACAGAGATTAAAGAGTTTTTGTTTTGTTTTTCACTTTCCTGAGGATTCATAATAATAATAATAATCATTTTGGTTAAACACTAAGCCATGTGGCTGGATTCATAAGGTTTACCTGCACTGAATGACTTATTTCATGAGTGATTAATCATTCATTCCTACATGTAATACATGAATGAATTCATTATGAATATGCACAAGTCCATTTTGTCTAATGTAAGTGGTGGACGAGGTACACAAACCATGTAGTTGAGTTAAAGTAGAGATATCCAGGGTAAAATATTACTCCAGTAAAAGTAAAAATACTCTTTACCTCCACTTGAGTAAAAGTACTAAAGTATTTACCTTCAAATGTACTTAGGTATGAAAGTAAAAGTAAAGTAAATGATTTATTATGACTCTAATGTTTTATGATCATTTCTGTAACAAGACTTGATTAATCAACTCATTTTAGGTGAAAAGACTCGTGTGTCATTAATTTAACTGACTAGTGCCAAGTTCACACTACACGACTTTCCAAGTCGTCAGGTCGCTGTATATTTCACACTACACGACTGATCGGCGACAGGGGGTTTCACACTACACCATCCATCACCAACTGGAATCACAGACGAGCTTCTCTGGTCTCCCTTTTTTTCTTTACAAAAACATTCATGAGAAGTGACGAGGGGTTTAACGATACCACTTCCAAAAATGCACGTCAACAAGTAGCGAGAGATCAAAGTGTTTGTGCCGTATCCTGCGTTCTCATTGGCTGTTCGACATGTCACTCATTCCCAGTCGCACGTCTGAGATCAGATATCTGACATGCTAGAAAACTCGATCCGGTCGAGTTGTTGGATAGTTCACACTTAGCGACTGAGAGCCGGGTTTTAATCGCCGAGCGAACGCCGAGTTGCTCCCGACCCGGAAAATCAAGCGCCGACCGGCCAAAAATCGTGTAGTGTGAACTGACTAAGCTAAATTCAGTTATACCTATTAATTAAGATAAACATGTAACATTTAGTGCTGAGCAAATGCTAAACAATAACAGTATTAAGTATATTAATGACATCAAATTCATTATTTTTTAAAAACAAAGCAACAAACAGCTGAAAATGCTTGATAAGTAGTGGAAATTAACGGAGCTCTATGGGATGTTTGGAACTTTTGAGCAGCCCACGATGCGGAAGCTGCGCAGAAAAAAATGTCCCGCCCCCGTTACAACGGTTCCCCGAGTGTCGCCGCTCTGTTCCCTCTACCGCTCTGGGTAGGATGACGTTAAATGCCCTGATTACTTAGGGTAAACCATTACTGTCTAATAACACCGATGCAAAAGGAGAAAATCAACACATCAACCACAGCGGGTCTGAACGCGAGCGAACAGGACGCCAAGGTGAGGGAAGCGGAACAAGCGACTTCCCAGACGGCCTCGACCGCCGTGCCCGCTCGCTATCGTTCTCACGAACACTCCCCCCCCCCCCCCCCCCCCCCCCCCAACACACACACATACCCAACACCACCACCACAATTGTCTCTCAAACGGCAGCGGGTGTTGCTATAGCAACCAGCTGTCTGGATTAACGACCCCGTGGGGAAACTGCGGCGTGTCTGGCTGGCGCGGCGTGGCGGAGGAGCCGGAAGACGCCGCTCTAAACATAGTTCCGCCGTGTCCGCCCACCGTTTCTTCTGCCGCCGTGGTCGTCGCTCTCGGGCGCTATTTTCATCCCGGACCCGCCCTCGAGCTTCAGCAGGTGGAATACGAGGAGGAAGAAGTGATGAGGAGGGTACACGGGGGGGGGGGGGGTCAGCGACGCTCTTGAAGGCTTGCCGGTGATGCCAGAGCAGCACAAGCAGCGAGAATCAGGCTGGTGGTCAGACCCACTGAGCTACCACTGGCCCAGTTTTATAGTATAATATACCTTGACCGTGATTGTTAGAACATGTCCTCAGATAAAACTGGATTAAAGCCTCCGTTTAACGTGCCAACAGTAACTGGGAGGCTGGCGAGAACGCCGCTGCTGTGCAGTTGATGGAGCCTCGACTGCATTTTGTAGGTCAGTGAAAAGAATAATTACATCCGAGTCTAATCATAATCATAATCTCCCACTTACTTAAGCACTGGCAATTCACAAGAGGGAGAACGACTCTCTATATGAGGAATAAATCCAGCCGTAATATTTGTTTACACGTCTCTATAAGACGATGCTACATGCAGCCTAAATAGCTCCTGAGTAGGGCTGCCGCGATTGGTCCACCTAGTCGATTAGTTTTAGTCGATGCATCGTTTTCAAAACCATGTTTATAAATAATCCCTTTTTAATTTCTACAACGTTTCCATTTCTACAGCTGTAGCCTATTGGTTAAGGTACTGGACCAGTAAGGGACCAGAGGGTTGCTGGTTCAAGCCCCACTACTGCCAGGTTGCTGCTGTTGGGCCCTTGAGCAAGGCCCCTCAATTGCTCAGACTGTATACTGTAACTGTAAAGTAAGTCTCTTCGGATAGAAGCGTCTGCTAAATGCTGAAAATTAAATGTAAATGTATAAGCGTTCATATGATTCCCTCAACACTACCTGCTGCGTGCAGGACCTCAGTCGTATCTGGTCCAGTCGCTGGTCGGGGGCATTAAGCGCCGTCTTAAAAAATGCCGTCTGCAGCCGTCGGAGGCCGATCGTAGAGCTTTCAAACAAAAGCTAAAAGTTTTCCACGACCCAAATCATCCAAAGTTTGGTGATACTTAAAACTGGCACAAAACTAAGAGGTGGTTTGTACACGGTGCAGAGCTTTGCTGGTACCACAGCAGCACCAGTGTGATGTTGCACGTCTATATTGTTTCATTACGCTTCTTAATCGTGGAGATCTTGGAACACCGTATTTCTTGTCGCTCAGAGCACAAAAAGCTTCTCATGTGAATGTGTCCTAACACCACTTTGTTTACATGGTTTAGAATGTGCAGTAAGTGTTGAGTGAATGTGGAGGTTAGAATCGGGGCTCATTCTGTCGTTACTGTACGTTGGACTTAATGAGACGTGGCTACATCTAACTATTTTATTTCTGCTATAAGTTGAAGCACTTTGCTTTGTGTACGGAGCACCATAAACACGTGCTGCACTCTGTTTAATATGGAGCACTTGAGAATGTGATAATATGGACATAAACCCTGTTTACATTTAGTTCTGTGTTATATTATTATGCCGTACAGTTTGTTTTTAAAATAAAAGAAGCGTAAATGAGATTTTGAATTACGTTTTTGGAGGAAAATTAATCGTTTAGATTAACCGAATAATCGATCGAATAGTCTATAGATTAATCGATCGAAAAATAGTCGTTAGTGGCGGCCCTACTCCTGAGTTCCGATCTCAGATCTGCTACCTGCAGGCCGGGCACCTACACGGACGATGATCAACTCGGAAATCTCCCAACCAATTCTGAGGACGAGGGTCAAAACTCGGACGTGTATTTTGGTATTTGAGACGGAACATGAAGCCTCGCACCGTCGCTGGATCTTCTAGGTTTACATTTAACTATTAAGGTAACTGTGCTGTGTGTGTTCAAGATAAAACACAGACTAGGAATGAATAAACAAACAAACTTTTAAATAGAAAGATTGTACAGATCGTGTTAGAAATGTTTTAGTGACGGGTTTATTCATTAAAATGATTTCCTTTTATTCAGGTCTGTAAATACGAAACTGTGAAAGTAAAGCAGCGAGAGTCTGGATCTGCAATTAGCACTTTGAGACTTGCGATTTCAAAGCAACACGTAGGAACTGCAGGAGTGCTGGGGAAATGTCCACGTCTCACAGAAACCAACCGAGCAGCTCCTAGTGGTTCAGGTTACTGACGAGCGAGCTTGTTCGGTTGTTTGTTTATTAGGATTTTAACGTCATGTTTTACACTTTGGTTACATTCATGACAGGAACGGTAGTTATATGGACAATTGGACAGTTTAGTATCTCTGATTCACCTCACTTGCACGTCTTTGGACTGTGGGAGGAAACCGGAGCGCCCGGAGGAAACCCACGCGGACACGGTGAGAACATGCAAACTCCACACAGAAAGGACCCGGACCGCTCAACCTGGAGATCAAACCCAGGACCACCTTGCTGTGAGGTGACAGTGCTACCCACCGAGCCACCGTGCCGCCCCGTTTGGTTGTACTTAATAAACAGTTGGGGCGGCACGGTGGCTCGGTGGGTAGCACTGTCGCCTCACAGCAAGGTGGTCCTGGGTTTGATTCCCAGGTGGGGCGGTCCGGGTCGTTTCTGTGTGGAGTTTGCATGTTCTCCCCGTGTCCGTGTGGGTTTCCTCCGGGCGCTCCGGTTTCCTCCCAAAGACGTGCAACACTGTTAGCCCGGACTTTATATCTAATCAAAGTTTTTTTGCTCTACTATAAAATGCAGAGTACAATGTACTAATTTGAGTACACTTTTAAATGTGCTAAAAGATTTAAGTTTACTAAAGAAAAAAAATTACTTTTCTATCAGATTAACTTAAAAAAGTTAAGTTAAGGTAATAAAACAGAAAAACGCCACCATTTACATGTAAGTCGCCTTTTTTCAGCTCGCTGTTGGTGAATCAGGCAAAAATGATTTTCTTGTGTTCGGGTAGCCATTTGTTTTAACTTTTGTAACCTGTTGTTGCAAATTACTTTTTACTTTTCATTTAAGGCTTTTTGCAAAAGTAAACTTGTCTTTTGTGAAGTGGAACCTTTGTTAAACTAAATGGACGAACATTTTCTTACTCATGATGCTATTTTTGAGTAGCATGTACACCAGTGTGACGGGACTTTTTCATCTTCCGTCTAATGTTGGTAAGTGTTGTACTTAACTTAACGATTTTGTTTAAAATAAATGATCTTAATGTTGACACTAAATAAATAATCAAACAGCGCTGCTTTATTTGCCGTGTTTAGGCTACATGCTAGCCTTCATACGAAGCAGAGTGTGCTGGCCTGCTTTATTTTATGTTGATTTTAATAATTCTGTTTCTTGTTTCTTTGTGTTGTTTTACAGGTTCATGGTTACTGTGAGGAGCTGTTTGTGTTTCATCAGAACTTTATATACAGCTTGTACAGTTTTTAAGATGTTTTCTTGACATGTTGTATTTTAAGTAAATACTTCTGAAGTGAAATAAAGAAAAACAATTTTATAATTCTGTCTGTTTCTCTATAAACATTTCTAATTCATATTTAAAATGTAATTAACATGAAAACTAAGAAGAAATCAATATTTGTGTCCATTGAGTTCAAGATAATAAGTAGAATTATTGGGAAAAGCAGTTGGTATAACTAAAAAATTAAGTTTAATCAACTTGCCTTTTAGGTGTAATAACTTAATGTTTTAAGTTACGCTAACTCAAGTTTTCATTATACATTACTTAACTTTTTTAAGGCAACCGGTTTCCTCAAATGTTTTAAGTAGATTGAACTTATCCGGGCTTACAGTGAAGTGAGGTGAACTGAGATACTAAATTATCCATGACTGAGTTTGATATTAAACTTGAACTGATGAATCTTGTGTAATGAGTAACTACCTGTAATAATAATAATAATAATAAACAGTTGTACAGCTTCTTTAGCATCTCAGACATTTAAGTGTAGGGGTTTTGTTGATCACACAAACGCTGAGCTAGTGATTCACACAAGATATATTATAAAGAAAATCAAAAAACTGCCCATTTTATAAATATTTCACGTACATGTTTAACTACATTATTTTCCTCTTACATCCTGGACTGTAGCATCAGTGCAACCGTCTTATACAGCAGTGGTCCTCGTCTGCTTCTTTATCAGCTGTGGACAGTGGCGGAGCGAGACAATTTCTATATGGGTGGCCAGACTGAGACCATTGCTCACACAGGGGCGGCACAGAAACTGTCTGGTACCTTATTTTTTGTATGTGGCTAGTAGCTGTTGATCTAGTAGTGTTTTGGTCACTCACTCATTTACCTGTACAGGCAGTGAGTGCCATGTAGATTTACATCAAGCCCAGCATAATAAGCTTTTTATTTTTTCTCATTTTCCCTGTGAAAAACTAAAATATAGCTTATAACCTTAACATTATGAGAAAGAATTTAAAGATATTCCTTTGCAATACTTGATCATTTGACTTTAAACTTGTGTGTACTGATGAGACTCATTTGAACCCCAGAACATGCCAGTGTGAATGCATGGAAAACACATTTTAATTTTCTTTCAAGAATATGACACATGCTGACCAGCACTATTAAGCCAAATCAGCATTGAAAATTGACTTTACTTTTAATAGCCTTCTACAATGCTGGTGCTTCTTAAAACGGAAGATTTTCTTTTAGATATAAGTGTTATTTAAATTCCATTAAATTGTTTTTCGGGAAAAAAAACGCCCAATTTAGAGGAAAACCGCCCAAACTGGCAACAGTGGAACACGCAGAGCAGCCCGTTGGTGCCTTTACTCTTAGCGCGCCACAACTAATACGTATTATAACTTAGTATAACTACTAAGTATCATTAGTACTCAGTAGTAGTACTTCTTCTGTAATTGTGTTGGTGGTTGACATTTATGTTGAGTGTATTACTGCACTGTTTTGATGGAGAACTACTTAAGGTGTGCTGTTGAATTGCGTCCCTGTGGGAACACCTGCGTGCAAAAATGCTTCCGCAAAAAAGTAACACCGGCAAAGCTGGCGTAATATATATCGTTCGAATTTGTTTAAAAATCATATCATCGTTATTGAAACATTTTCTATCGCGATATATATCGATATCGAATTATTGTCCAGCACTAACTTTGAGGATAAAATGTTCACCCGTCATAGTGAAAGTCATAGTCATACAGTAACAGAATACCCTCCGGTCGTACAGGACGGTCAGAAAACAGACGAGCGGCGTCACTGATGGGGAACGAAACATAAACGCTGCGGGCGGGCGGCCACTCATCTTTCCATCAGGGACGGAAGATAAAAGTGCGCAGTGTGATGTGTGGAATCATGGTACCTCATCACCAAGCAGATTCATGAAACCTGTACAAACGTGGGCTAAACCAGAGCGCTCAGTTTCCGCCAGCGTTACCGATATTCAAACCAAGATCAGCTTCGCTCACTGTGGGTACACGTGTCGTGGTGTTACTGACCGATCTGTACAATCAGTACAGTCTCTCCCTCAAGTCACCAGAATCAGTCTGAGAACATCGAACCGAAGACGAGCTTCTGCTACCGGTTAAGAACTTGCTCCATTTGCTGGTAACCTGTGAATGAACTCAACTTTTCAAAGGCTTTAATGTAGGGAGGGCTGGGCGGTACGAGCAAAAATTTGTATCACGATATTCTGACGGTTTCACAATATGTTTCATTTTTCCATTTTTGGACTGTGGGAGGAAACCGGAGCTCCCGGAGGAAACCCACAGAGACAAAGGGAGAACATGCAAACTGCACACAGAGAGGACCCGGACCGCCCCGCCTGGGGATGGAACCCAGGACCTTCTCGCTGTGAGGCGACAGTGCTACCCGCCGAGTCTTTAATAAAGGGCTCTCGGGTGGCACAGCGGTCTATCGCGCTAGCCCACAACCCCCGAGTGTCGGGTTCGAATCTCGGCAGTGCTGTCGGCTGCCCGGGAGTCTAAGCATGGCTGGGTCATGATTGGTGGATCAGTGTTTCCCAGGTATCACAACTTATAGAACAGAATAGAACGATTCTATATAAAATGACCCTAAACCCGGTGATTCGTTGGGATGTTTTTGTGCAGTTTCACAAGCATGGGTAAGAAAAATGGAGTTTTATTGATCAGGTGGTGAGAGCTGAGAGCACCCGGGTCTATTCGATCACACCGACAGTGTCAATAAATAATGTTTAATCAGGGCTCCAGCACCGAGGGCTCAGTTCCAACAAAGAGAGGATTAACTGTCGCACCAGTCAGCGGACTGAAACTGGGACTGGAAATGCAAACAGCAGCAGCAGCGTCTTTTACCTTTGCAGGTTTTTTATTTATTTACACACAGTGGGTGTGTTCGAAAACCTAGTGAGCTACCTTACTGAGCTGTCTTACTGCCTACACAGGCAGCTGCCTCAGTAGAGAGGATTCTAATAAGTCATCGACTCATAAGGCAGGTTATTCGAACGCACTACTTAGACAGAGATTACACCGATTTTTGCTTACTAAGCTAACACAGTTAGCATGATGCCATTCAAACCAATGGGATGAGGTGGTACAATGCGCTAGCATGTCAACTAACGTCTCCCTCCGTGTACCGAAAACGGTTGATTTGTCACTGACGAGCCTGAATTTACAAATAAAAACACTTGTGCACCTTTATACAGATTAAAAACCAATGAAAATGTATTTACACTTAAAAATAAATTGTGCCGCACTGAACGCTGGGATCGCCTTCAGCGCTAAGGCCGCATCGGCACTGTTGCCTCACAGCAAGAAGGTCCTGGGTTCGATCCCAAAAACATGCAGCCAGGCTAATTGGAGACACTGATTTGTCCTATAGGTACCAGCTACTAGGAAGCATAAACCAGTGCACTGTAGTGCCGGTCCCAAGCCCGGATAAATAGGGAGGGTCGTGTCAGGAAGGGCGTCCGGCGTAAAAACCGTGCCAGATCAATAACGCGGATCACGATCCGCCGGCGACCCCTGACGGGAGCAGCCGAGGAAATAGACTAGGGAGCGTTTTAAGCAGACCTGCCAACCTTGAAAAGATTTTATGAGTACATGTGGTTTGAGAGAGGATCCGAGTGGGGTAGCGATGTTCCCGGCGGCACTAACAGTCTCTCTGATGGTGCTCGATGCACTAATACACGTGTACTGTACCTGCATGCGACTTCACACAGCAGAGGAAATCTAGCCTGGTTGTCGCGCCACTATTAACCATCTATTTAGTAGGTATAATTAACATAACAATATATACTACGTTTCAATTTATTATTCTTTTCAATACATTTTTATTCAACGCAAAAATACATTTAAATCATCCCAGCAAGCCAGCAAGAGAATATCTGCAGGCTGCGATGCCATATTAACCGTCATTAAGTGTTTTAGTACACCAAGGCTTTTTTAAGGTTTGAATATAGTCTAAATTACAAGTATTTATTGAGTGTGAACTCAATTTTATCATTAATAAACTTGCCTGTAATTAATGTTGCCATTGTTTCCCTCTTAAAACACAAAGCCTGACACTCAGCAGCAACGCATGAGAACAGTTGGCGGGAAAATGACGCTCTTAGCTCATTTTCATTATGAATTTATTTAACATTTATTACGCCCGAATGTAAGCGTATAAAACAAGATGGACCCTGCAACAAGAAGAAAAAAAAAAGAAAGCTTGGCATGCCCTGCGGTTGGCTGGTCTATACCGCGGTATTTCAAAATTGCGGTTAGCGCGACGGCCCTAGCTCTGATGAAGATCTCTGTGGCTCAGCGGCGGAATCGACTTCGGTGACAACTTGACGAAATGCGAGATCAAACGATATGCGTACTTTAGAACATGGAACCGTACGGGCGTACTAGGAGGTCAAAATGCGCGCCCGTTACGCAAAATGCGTACATGTTGGCAGCTCCGTTTAAGGCATCTAGGATTTCGAACAGCCTCCTTCTCGGGAGCGAGCGTAGGATGACGTAAAAATGAGTCCATGTAGAGAGATCACTAAAATTTTCGATCACACACACACACACAGTGATGATCAGCAGTAGAGTTTAATGATTCATACTTTAGGTTCCATCAATTAATGACATTGGTCACGTCTTAAACCCACAATGAGCTTTTTACGTAGGAGCTGCGTTAGTCGGGAATCTGTGACCTCACATATAGAACGAAAGGAGATGTGACCCAAACATTACCCAACAGAATGAAGCCAAATAACAGAAATGAATTCATATTTCGTGGATTTGACTCAGCCTTCATCTGTGGCAGCACGGAGACGCCCTGTGATTAAGAATAGTAAAGTGAAGAACGACATGAGAATAGTTTCCGGACGTGTGAATCACACGGTTGGGAGACGGGACAGTGAAACCTAGCAAGACGAACGTGGTATCTATGGTGATAATTGATTCTTTATCATGCTGCAACCTGCTTTAACACCCCAGTTACCGACATGCACATGTTTCTGTGAATTCACAGTATGCAGTACCTGTGCACCATGACATTAAAGCTTCTGTGCACCGTGTACTTACAGCGCATCAACATGAGAAGCGGCAAAACCGCTTGGGCATTCACATCTTCAGCATTTAGCAGACGCTTTATCCAAAGTGACTTGCAGTACAGGTACAGTATACAATCCAAGCAATTGAGGGTTAAGGGCCCAACACCAACCTGGCAGTCGTGAGGTTTGAACCAGCAAACTTATGATTACTGGACCAACACCTTAACCACTAGGCTACAGCACCTACGTGGGCATTGGCTGTGCAGGGTTTGTGACTTTCGTGCTTGCAAAGACCTTTTCAAAGCTCCTCTAATGAGACGAACTGTTTGATATGACGCTGTAAAAGCCACTCAGGCCGTACGAACAAAGCTTAGCGTGACTTACTGTAGTAAAACAGCGAGTGAGGAATGTGATTAGTGGAGGAACTTATGATCAGTAATAATGAAGAGAAGTTTAGTGCTCCTGTCTCCTTCTTTTACTACATTAAACCACGTTAAGCTTCATTTATTTATTTATTTATGCATTTTCTCCTATTTATCACGTCCAATTGCTCGATTGCGTCACGCTTCCTCTCCACCAATGCCGATCCCCGCTCTGATTGAGGAGAACGAAGCTGACCCACGCCCCCTCCGACACGTGGGCAGCAGCCGTATGCATCTCGTCACCTACACTTTGACGAGTGCAGTGCGGATCAGCGTTGTGTACGGAGAGACACACCCTGACAGCATTCCTTTCTCATCTCTGTGCAGGCGCCACCAATCAGCCAGCAGAGGTCGTAATCGCACCAGTCATGGGAGAGAGACTCTATCCGGCTTAATCCCGCCCATATCTGAACGACAGGCCGATCGTCGTTCATGTGGCCGCTCAGCCTCAGCCGGCGGGCAGAGCTTAGATTCGATACGATGTATTAGAGATCCCAGCTCTGGTTCCAGCGTGTGTTTTTACCGCTTTTAACCAGAAGCATTTTAGACTCTCAGAAAAACTGATTCTGATTCTCACAATTACTCAAAATCTTTGAAACTCGACGCCCTTCATGGAGAAATTTGTTCACTTAAACTCGACGTGTGCGACCGTCACCGTGTTCGGCGCTCGGCTTGAGCGGTGCGGTAGAACGTCATCAGAGTGAGAATCTGAGCTGAATCTGCATTAGTGTGGAATAAGCGTCAGATCCAGGGTTACAGCTCCACATGTATCTGTGTTTATCTGGATTCTCCTCCCTGTTTCACTTTTAAACTTGTGTTACAGCTCCAGCTTCTGAGAAATGGTGAGAATCAGAATCAGCTTCTCCCAGAGTCTAAATAAAGCTTAACGTGGTTTAATGTAGTAAAAGAAGGAGACAGGAGCACTAAACTTCTCTTCATTATTACTGATCATAAGTTCCTCCACTAATGAAATTCCTCACTCACACACGTTAGTCACGTTATTTATTTATTTATTTTATTTTTTTGCCACTTTTTACACTTGATTGTGTTATTTATGGCATGACAGTTTCTGGACGGCTCTTGTGTTTTCTTGGTTGAGGGTTTCTTTAACAGTTCCAGGTACGTGTAGTTGTCGTCTCTCTCTGGTGTATTTGGGCCGTTCGATATATCCCAGAATATGCTTTATTGTGAGCCGTGTCTGACATCTTTCCCATGTTAGGAGTTTGTCTCCTTTTATTAAGTACTGGTGAGTGATTTCTGTATGACCTATTCTGCATCTTCTGTATATAACTTGGTCCACTCGTCTTCCTTGGTGTGTTCTTGGCTTGTTGCTTATATTTGGATGCATCTCATGTAGTTTGTTTGTTGTCTGTTTGCCATTTTGCCTCGATGTACAGTATTTATTTATTGATGGCTTGATATCTGTTACGGGGATTTTAGTACAATAAGTCACGTTAAATTTTGTGCACCAGCGCACTCACACTTCACAGGAAATAACGACACAGCAGCACAAAAGCTGATTTTGTCTCTTCTCATGTGAATGCGCCGGTACTGAAGGGAATACGATATTCCAAGATCAAGCATCTCCACGATTAAGAAGCATAAGGAAACAATAAAGAACTAAAACTTAAGTGCAGCTTTTATTGTATTTCAGTGTTTTTATATTATATTTGTGTTATTTTCAGTGTATAAGTGTCAAAAACAACCTCATTATTTTACATGAGACTAAAATATCTGCAGTTCTACTGGACCATGGACGCATTAACAGGTTTCCCAAACATCCTTATGGGGAAAAACTACCTTAAAACTCGACACTACTGCCAGAATCAACTGACGTTGAGTTTCAAGGTACCTCTGATACATGTGGAGCGTTCAGACTGGATTTGATGGTTATTTCTGGGGTAGCTAAATTTCACCAAGTACTCACCTACTGCAGGTGCGTCATACTCGTCTCCCAGCAGGATCTCCGGGGCCGAATACGCCAAGGAGCCACAGCTGGTGGTGAGCTTCTTCCCGGGCTGAAACTTATTGCTGAAGCCGAAGTCGGTGAGCTTGACGAGGCCCTGCTTCTCGAAGAACACCACGTTCTCGGGTTTGAGGTCGCGGTGCACCACGTGCAGCCGGTGGCAGTAGGAGATGGCGTGGACGATCTGGGCGAAGTACTTCTTGGCCAGCTCTTCGGTGAGGCCCTCCTCGTGCTTCATGATGTAGTCGAACATGTCCCCGCCGTCGCCCAGCTCCAGGATCAGGTACAGCTTGGTCTGGGTGTCGATGACCTCGTAGAGGCGCACGATGTTGGGGTGCTGCACCAGCTTCATGCAGCGCACCTCCTGGAAGAGATGGCCCGTGGCCACCGTGTCCAGTTTGGTCTTGTCGATGACCTTGACGGCCACTTTCTCGCCGGTGAAGACGTGCCGCGCCAGCTTCACCACGGCGAAATGCCCCCGTCCCAGCGTCTTGTCCAGGTCGTACAGACCGGCGATCTTGCCGTCGTAGCCGCGCTTGATGCCCGCCATGCCTGCTGCTCCCCCCGCTGGCTGGGAGAAAGGGGGGGGGGGGTTCACGCCAGGGTGAGGAGTCTACAGAGGACGGCTTACTTTAGCACCTGTAACAGGAGACCCATCGTGCCAGGCTCCTGCCAATCAGAGCGAGAGATATAAACATCAGACATTGTTTTCATCATTAATGAATAAAACATTAAACAAATAGTGACAAACGCAAACGAGCCATTATGCCGAATCTGTGCCATTTCCGTCCCCAGGACATTATTTGTATTAATGTATAAGAAAATTAACTTTAAAATGCATTTTTAATTGAGAAAAGTCTCCTGCACATTCATTTATTCGCAAATTTAGGATTTATAACTTAAAACGTTCATAAAAAAACTCTATAAGACTGAAAAATAGTATTTGTTCACGTCCCCGCTCTCTAACACAGCACTTTATAATGAAATATAAGAGTAAAATCTGTCAGAAACCCTTTGATCCTGCATCGTTCGGTGACTCCAGATCACGTCACACTATACTGCCATCCAAATCATTGAATTTAGGATCACTACAGACCTCCAAACTTCATGTGGCCTTCAGATGAGCTCAAGAACAGAGTGTAGAGCTTCATGGAACGGGTCTCCATGGCCGAGCAGCTGCATCCAAGCCTCACATCACCAAGCGCAATGCAAAGCATCGGATGCAGTGGTGTAAAGCACGCCGCCACTGGACTCTAGAGCGGTGGAGACGTGTTCTCTGGAGTGACGAATCACGCTTCTACGTCTGGCGATCTGATGGACGAGTCTGGGTTTGGCGGTCGCCAGGAGAACGGTACCTGTCTGACTGCATTGTGCCGAGTGTAAAGTGTGGTGGAGGGGGGATTATGGTGTGGGGGTGTTTTTCAGGAGTCGGGCTCGGCCCCTTAGTTCCAGTGAAAGGAACTCTTCATGCTTCAGCACACCAAGAGATTCTGGACAATTTCATGCTCCCGACTTTGTGGGAACAGTTTGGGGATGGTCCCTTCCTGTTCCAACATGACTGTGCACCAGTGCACAAAGCACAAGATCCATAAAGACGTGGATGAGCCAGTTTGGTGTGGAAGAACTCGACTGGCCTGCACAGAGTCCTGACCTCGACCCGATAGATAGAACACCTCTGGGATGAATCAGAGCGGAGACTGTGAGCCGGGCCTTCTCGTCCAACATCGGTGTCTGACCTCACAAATGCGCTTCTATAAGAATGGTCAAAAATTCCCATAAACACACTCCTAACCCTTGTGGAAAGCCTTCCCAGAAGAGTTGAAGCTGTTATAGCTGTAAAGGGTGCCGACATCATATTAAACCCTGTGGATTAAGAATGGGAGTCACTCAAGTTCATATGTGTGTGAAGGCAGACGAGCGAATCCTTTTGGCAATATAATCACTCAGTCCTGTTACCCTCACATATTCACCTGATCAGAAATGTTCATTATCTGTATTGGGAAGAGCATTAGTAGGTTCTCCTTTTTATTCCCCTGTATGTTTGATAATATTGTAACTCTGACTGAGTAGATTCATCTCCACGTTCATTCCTGTTACCTACATTTATTCTTAGTTGTTAAGAACATTTTGTGATAAATCACTAGACTGTGCTCTGTGTTCTGGTGCTTTAGCATGTTCTCCATGCTGCTATATTTCACGTATTGACTAATTCTAGGTTAAAAACTCAGTCCTGTTACTCGTATACGATCATCTCCCACTTGTAACCTTGTAGAAATGAAACAAAGGTGGCTGAGATTCTGAGTAGTGAAGTGTGGGTGTTACTAGATACTAGTGTGTGTTAACACAGGAAAAAAAAACCCAGTCACCCAGTGCCATCATCATAACAGTGAAAGAATTTAATTCCACTGGATTTACTGGCATGTGTGAGTATCAGACACGCTCTTGGGTAATGAAATTCCTTCCGCATGATGTAAAGCTCATGCTCGTACCTAAGAAGACGAGACTAAAGGCTTGTGAGTATCGTTTCCGCTCGTCACCACCAGACACAAGATTGTCACCAAACTTGTTGCACGGAAAGACGACGGCTACGACCATATATGGTAAAATCGACATTTAATGAACAAGCAAACGATCCAGAAGCTTCAGTGGAAAAGCTCGACGGCCTTAATGGTACCCAAGGTGAACCATGCGATGATATTTATAATTTCATTAAAGAGTCATTCGTACAGCTTAGGTCTCGAGATGAGGAATTCAAATGCTGCCAAATTCTCATAACCAATAACAGGACCTCTGTTTTACCTTAAAACTGGATGATACACAAAAATATGTAGACTAGCAACTAAAATGAAAACTAAAACCACCTCCTTGTTTCTACACTCACTGTCCATGTTATCAGCTCCACTTACCATATAGAAGCACTTTGTAGTTCTACAATTACTGACTGTAGTCCATCTGTTTCATGCTGTTCTTCAATGGTCAGGACCCTCACAGAGCAGGTATTATTTAGGTGGTGGATCATTCTCAGCACTGCATTGACACTGACATGGTGGTGGTGTGTTAGTGTGTGTTGTGCTGGTATGAGTGGATCAGACACAGCACCGCTGCTGGAGTTTTTAAACACCTCACTGTCACTGCTGGACTGAGAATAATCCACCAGCCAAAAACATCCAGCCGACAGCGCCCCGTGGGCAGCGTCCTGTGACCACTGATGAAGGTCTAGAAGATGACCGACTCAAACAGCAGCAATAGATGAGCGATCGTCTCTGACTTTACATCTACAAGGTGGACCGACTAGGTAGGAGTGTCTAATAGAGTGGACAGTGTGTCTGATCCACTCATACCAGCACAACACACACTAACACACCACCACCATGTCAGTGTCACTGCAGTGCTGAGAATGATCCACCACCTAAATAATACCTGCTCTGTGGTGGTCCTGTGGGGGTCCTGACCATTGAAGAACAGGGTGAAAGGGGCTAACAGAGCATGCAGAGAAACAGATGGACTACAGTCAGTAATTGTAGAACTACAAAGTGCTTCTATATGGTAAACCAAATAACACTGTGTTTAATGAATCATGTGTAAGTGATGTGGAGTGAATATGGATGTTATTTGCCATTTTGTTGACTAATGGTGCTTTGCTTTTTAAATGAATAACCAATTAAAAGTGACTCTTGTTCCACTCATTAGAGCTTTACTGATTTTGGGAGTTGTTTACTATCGGTAACCTCTGGTCCAATGGTGCAACAATGAGGCTTCATAACACAATGAACGTGTTATGCAGCATGCTTTACATACATTTGCGGAACAAAGGGTTTCTGAATAATAGGGCATGAAAAAGGAGTGTTGGGTCAGAAAAATAGCCTACAGCCTGCACTTGTAGCCTAGTGGTTAAGATACTGAACTAGTAATTCAAAGGTTGCTGGTTCAAGCCCCATCATTGCCAGGTTGCCACTGTTGGGCCCTTAAGCAAGGCCCTTAATTCTCAACTGCTTGGACTGAATACTGTAAGTCGCTTTAAATTAATGCAAAACACGAACCATCACATCACCATTCATCAACCATCGTACAGAAACCACAGTGAAAGCTCTTCACGACCTAAAATAACAGAATTAACGTTGTGCATCATACATACGATGCAATTTTGCTGACTGAAATATTTACTTTAAAAAGATAATTCAACCCGGTCACATCTGAGCCGATTCTATCAGCACGTTATTCAAACTCGTGTTCAGTTTGGTAACTCGTAAGTGGTTCTTGCTTTTGATGTAAATGAGAACAGAAACGTTACAGAGCCAATCAGAGGCAAAAGTTTATTTATTACCAAATTCGTTAGTTCAGGATCATCTGCTAAACTTTTAGGGTAATCAGAACTTTTAGCTCCACAGGCGGAACGAGTCTGACTCGGTGACCGCTCTGTGGTAATAGCGGTTTAATGAAGCTTTTTAATGTAAGAAAGTCACACAGAATGTTCTGTAGTAGTTGGTGTTTATTTAAAACCACAGCATTTATTAATAACAGTAAAAACGGAGAGAGAAACTTACGCGTCACATTCGACTCCTGAATCAGAATCATTTAAAGCGACACTCTGAACAAAGCGTTTTTTTTAAAGAAACACACACACGCTGTTGCTTTCGGTTTATCTTTTAAGTTTTTTTCAGACTAAACTGGATAACATTAAACCTGTGTGTGTGTGTGTGTGTGTGGTCAGTTAGACTAATAAGATATGTCTCCTGTGGGTGAAAAAAATAATTGTTTGGATACTTTATTATTTACTGCTGATTTTGCGCTAAAAATTGCATGTCACCCCCCCATCGAAATCGACTATCGGCCGATTGCCCTGAAAGGAGATCGGAGATCGCAATCGATGCCAAAAAACCCGATCGGTCCATCTCTAGTTGGAAAGGGGGCGGGACATATTTTCTGCGCAGCTTCCGGGTTGTGGAGCTCTGTATAGTTCCAAACATCCCATAGAGCCTCATTCATTTCCACTACTTATCAAACATTTTTAGCTGTTTGTTGCTTTGTTTTAAAAAAATAATGAATTTGATGTCATTAATATACTTAATACTGTTATTGTTTAGCATTTGCTCAGCACTAAATGTTACATGTTTATCTTAATTAATAGGTATAACTGAATTTAGCTTAGTCAGTTAAGCTTAATTAATGCCACACGAGTCTTTTCACCTAAAATAAGTTGATTAATCAAGAGTCTTGTTACAGAAATGATCATAAAACATTAGAACCACAATAAATCATGCTACTTTTACTTTCATTCTTAAATACATTTGAAGGTAAATTTAGTTTAGTACTTTAGTGGAGGTAAAGAGTATTTTTACTTTTATTACTACTTTTACTGGAGTAATATTTTACCCTGGATATCTCTACTTTAACTCACCTACATGGTTTGTGTACCTTGTCCACCACTTACATTAGACAAAATGAACTAGTGCATATTCATAATGAATTCATTCATGTATTACATGTAGGAATCAATGATTAATCACTCATGAAATAAGAGATGAATGAAGCTTTTTCATGTACCTGCACTATAATGTTAAAGGTACGGGAGTGTGTTTATGAATCTGTTCATTCAGTGCAGGTAAACCTTATGAATCCAGCCACATGACTTAGTGTTTAGCCAAAATGATTATTATTATTATGAATCCTCAGGAAAGTGAAGGGAGATTATAGTTTATGTAAAAAACAAAACATAATAAAACTTTAATCTCTGTACTGTATATTGTCTCTACTACTGTACGCTAATATAATGTACTGTGTGTTAACAAGAACGACCTATTAACAAGTCATTATAAACATCAAGCTTCCACTTTATATACCAAATTGATATTAAAGCAGATGCAGTAAATGTAAACGCAGTTGAAAATACCCAGAAATTGTACAAATGTTTATTATTTAGCGTTTAATATTTCACTCACTGCTGCCGGTCCCATATGAGAACACGACAGCGCCGGGTTTGTTTGGAACTATTGGAGGGTTACATGAACCACGTGACCGCGTAGCGGCGAGATCAAGGAGTGTCGCAACTCTCTCTATCTACGGCTCTGGTCTAGAGCCCTGGGGTATCACCACTAATTTCCTGGATCGATTCGATTCCGATTCACAAGGTCCCGATTCGATTCCCGATTCTAATTCGATTTCGATTCAACACATTTAGGCATATTTGAGTTACATTAACAGGTTTGGTTTAAATATGTACAGATGTTCAGAGAACAAAGAAGTTCAGAACACTCATTATTAAAAATATTTGTGTTTACATAAATAATTAATCCAAAAGAGAAAACAGTAACATAAATGTTTTATTATTATTTTACATGTCCGACACGCTACAACAGTGTACATGTAACGTAAACCCTCTCTATCGACCTAAGTGACGTCGTGACGAGGTGTTTCACGTCTGCGTACAGGTTTGGAACGGCCACTTCACTCAAATGTTTGCGTGTGGGTAAAACATAACGTGGTTCCAGAGTATTAATGAGGCTTCGAAAGCCATCGTTTTCGACGACGCTGTATGGACGTATATCCTTACATATTAAAGTTACCAGAGCCTCCGTTATTTTTTTGGCACGGAGAGAACTTCGGGGTAATTTTATCGCAAATGCTTTCTCTAGTGGAGGTTGTTTGGGGTCTGGCGTTTTTCGAATATCAGGGTGGTGTCTCGTTAAATGGTTCCCACAATATTTCACCTGCATGTTGCACAGCTTTAGGGCTGCAACTATGGATTATTTTTGTAATCGAGTATTCTATCGATTATTCCAGCGATTAATCGAGTAATCGGAAAAGAAATACTTTTGCTTTAACAAAGAGCAAAAACAAATACATATTAGATTAAATAAGACGTGTTTCTTAAACCAAACTGTACATTTGTATCCCTTGCATACAGGACAGTTTAACATTTTTTAAATGCAAAAATAAATAAATCAAAAATAAATCAATTTACTTTTAAAATGTAAACAGGCAACCTGAAACATCAGGTCATCAAGTCATAAATAATAATAAACAAAAATACATGAACATAAGCCTCTAATTTGTGCAACTTTCAAAACTCAAAGTTTCAGCTACAGCTCACGCAGAACATAAAGCTTTAATATTTAGTTGGGAGGTTTTGTGGTGTTTGTAGGGGGATAAAAATCGGTCAGGATTGTGTCTCTAGATGAGGTAGATCTGGTGTGTGTGTGTGTGTGTTTGCCTAAATCTTTAAACAGCATCGATTTGGATTGAAAAATTGATTTTATAAACCCACCCTTAGTATGTACATACACACATTTAATTACGGGAATTTCATATATGTTATAAAGCTACATCTACATATACCCAGAGGATACATGTATGTAATAATAATATATCACCTTACAGCTAACATATGTGGTTTGTTTATTATTTATTAGGATTTTAACGTCATGTTTTACACTGTGGTTACATTCATGACAGGAACGGTAGTTACTCATTACACAAGATTCATCAGTTCACAAGTTTAATATCAAACACACTCATGGACAATTTTGTATCTCCAGTTCACCTCACTTGCACGTCTTTGTACTGTGGGAGGAAACCGGAGCACCCGGAGCAAACGCACACAGACACGGGGAGAACATGCAAACTCCACACAGAAAGGACCCGGACCGCCCCGCCAGGGGATCGAACCCAGGACCTTCTTGCTGTGAGGACACAGTGCTACCCACCGAGCCACCGTGCCGCCCTCCACTAAAATGTGTAACACTGATTTCAGATTTAATATTATTTATGCTTGTTTTGTTTTGTTGTTAAGGATTTAAATGTCACTTTTATTAAACTGCCCACAAAGGTTTTAGAAGTGAGTTAAAATTAATATAGAACATAAAATCAAAATGTGGCCACGAAAAATAAGTGTGAAGCCTTAACCATCTGTAATAGTTAAGAACCTCATTAATGTATAGATTCTTAAACGTACACTTACATAAACTAATCGCAACTAATCATGATGTCTGAGATTATTGGCGCCACTGGTGATAATAAGTACAGGTCATAAAGTCTGATGTTATATAGCAAGTGTAAGAGAATTTTAACCTTTAATAAAAGTCACATTTACACATTACAGAAAAAAAAATCTACATTTGTAACAAACACAAAAACTTGAGTCAGAAGTATTTGCAGTTGTGAAAATGTCTCCTGTGTGCTGGCATAAATAGCTTAGGCAATAAATTAGGCAATAGTTACATGAAAACGGCTACACTGCTGAACAAACACCCATATAACAACGGTGCAAAACAATTCAGAGCTGTAAAGAAGCTTAATCATGAGAATCTTTGGGAATTTTGTTCTTATTTAAACGTTTGATGGTGGATTTTATATTTTGGGGGCAGACAGAACCTCTGTGACAACAAACTATTTGAAAGACAAGCCACAGGAAATGCTTTTACCAAGCACAAACAAGTATCTGGACTTGCATGTTGTAATAAAGTAAAAAAAAAAGTGCTTTTGGCAACAAACACTTAAAGAAAATATGTTAGAATTATAAAGAACCTACATTCACTGTTTGGGTTGATGAGATAGTTGTAGCCTAGTCAGTAAAACTGTGGGTTACTAACTGCAAGATTGTGGGTCTGAATTCCAGCTGTACCATACAGCCCCTGTTGGACCCTTGAGCATGATTGCTCTCTGATCACTGATCACAGCTTCTCTGGAATATGCGAATAAGGAATTTCATTGTACGATAACACCTACAAAACACACCGATCAGCCATAACATTAAAACCAGCTCCTAGTTTCTACACTCACTGTCCATTTTATCAGCTCCACTTACCATATAGAAGCACTTTGTAGTTCTACAATTACTGACTGTAGTCCATCTGTTTCTCTACATGCTTTGTTCCCCCCTTTCACCCTGTTCTTCAATGGTCAGGACCCCCACAGGACCCCCACAGAGCAGGTATTATTTAGGTGGTGGATCATTCTCAGCACTGCAGTGACACTGACATGGTGGTGGTGTGTTAGTGTGTGTTGTGCTGGTATGAGTGGATCAGACACAGCAGCGCTGCTGGAGTTTTTAAACACCTCACTGTCCCTGCTGGACTGAGAATAGTCCACCAACCAAAAATATCTACATCTAGAAGATGACCGACTCAAACAGCAGCAATAGATGAGCGATCGTCTCTGACTTTACATCTACAAGGTGGACCGACTATGTAGGAGTGTCTAATAGAGTGGACAGTGAGTGGATACGGTATTTAAAAACTCCAGCAGCGCTGCTGTGTCTGATCCACTCATACCAGCACAACACACACTAACACACCACCACCATGTCAGTGTCACTGCAGTGCTGAGAATGATCCACCACCTAAATAATACCTGCTCTGTGGTGGTCCTGTGGGGGTCCTGACCATTGAAGAACAGGGTGAAAGCAGGCTAAAACGTATGCAGAGAAACAGATGGACTACAGTCAGTAATTGTAGAACTACAAAGTGCTTCTATATGGTAATATTATAGCTGATCCGTGTATATACAACAAATTTGCACTGGATTATGCATTATAATTATAATTATATTCCTCCAAAAGCCTTGTCCAAATCTCCAAGCAGGAAAATAGTCCTGAAAAGTGACTTTAATTAAAGGCTGGAGTCCTCTTAAAATGAGACAGAGCTCATTAAGAACAATGATTATTTCACCAAATGTACACCGAGTGTGCCAATCATGCTGGAGCTTACAGTGAGGGCAACTAGATCAATCTGGGACTGTGGTAGCCTAGTGGGTGGAGCTTTGAGCTATCAATCGAGAGGTTGAGAGTTCAAATCCCAGCTCTGCCATTCAGCCACTGTTGGGTCCATGAGCGAGGCCCTTAACCCTCTCTGCTCCAGGGATGCCATATGACGGCTAACCCTGCGCTCTGACCCCAGCCTCCGAAAACAAGTTGCGATACGATGAAAAAAGAATTTCATTATACAGTAGACCCTTGGGTTGTGAACGGTTTACTATACGAACATTTTGGGTTACGAACGATATATATATATACACACACACACACACACAGTGAGCGAACATTCGGACAGTGGACGGTGTTTTCTTTATATTTTGTAAAATTCTATATTAAAATGGCTCACAGCCGTGATGTTATTCGAGATAACACACGACCTCTCGTGTTCTACTGCTTTTATACAAGAGTTTTTACAAAATAAAGAAAGAAAATAAATAAAAGAAGCCCTGAATTTTATAATAAATATGCTTTAATATTGACAATACCTTCCTCCAAAAAGTAGTTCCACAACCAATATAAAGTTTAACACTACAAAGCAGACATCAAGTTGCAAAAACTCATTTCAGGGAGGTAAGAACAACAAGAAGAAAAAGGCAAGAACCTCCGAAGGGAAAAAAGAAATAAAAAACCTCTCGCACACACCAAAGGATTATGGGTGATAACAGAACTTTTATGAGCTGCTAACTGAGCTATTAAGCTAACTGTTCACATTACAAACACATTAATGTTCCCTACATAGTGCACTAGATTGTGTATCAGATCACGGATTTATGTTCCCTACACAGTGCACTAGATTGTATATCAGATAACGGATTTATGTTCCCTACACAGTGCACTAGATTGTGTATCAGATCACGGATTTATGTTCCCTACACAGTGCACTAGATTGTATATCAGATAACGGATTTATGTTCCCTACACAGTGCACTAGATTGTGTATCAGATCATGGATTTATGTTCCCTACACAGTGCACTAGATTGTGTATCAGATCATGGATTTATGTTCCCTACACAGTGCGCTAGATTGTGTATCAGATCACGGATTTATGTTCCCTACATAGTGCGCTAGATTGTGTATCAGATCACGGATTTATGTTCCCTACATAGTGCACTAGATTGTGTATCAGATCACGGATTTATGTTCCCTACACAGTGCACTAGATTGTGTATCAGATCACGGATTTATGTTCCCTACATAGTGCACTAGATTGTGTATCAGATCATGGATTTATGTTCCCTACATAGTGCACTAGATTGTGTATCAGATCACGGATTTATGTTCCCTACACAGTGCACTAGATTGTGTATCAGATCACGGATTTATGTTCCCTACATAGTGCACTAGATTGTGTATCAGATCACGGATTTATGTTCCCTACACAGTGCACTAGATTGTGTATCAGATCACGGATTTATGTTCCCTACACAGTGCACTAGATTGTGTATCAGATCATGGATTTATGTTCCCTACACAGTGCACTAGATTGTGTATCAGATCATGGATTTATGTTCCCTACACAGTGCACTAGATTGTGTATCAGATCATGGATTTATGTTCCCTACACAGTGCGCTAGATTGTGTATCAGATCACGGATTTATGTTCCCTACATAGTGCGCTAGATTGTGTATCAGATCACGGATTTATGTTCCCTACATAGTGCACTAGATTGTGTATCAGATCACGGATTTATGTTCCCTACACAGTGCACTAGATTGTGTATCAGATCACGGATTTATGTTCCCTACATAGTGCACTAGATTGTGTATCAGATCATGGATTTATGTTCCCTACATAGTGCACTAGATTGTGTATCAGATCACGGATTTATGTTCCCTACACAGTGCACTAGATTGTGTATCAGATCACGGATTTATGTTCCCTACATAGTGCACTAGATTGTGTATCAGATCACGGATTTATGTTCCCTACACAGTGCACTAGATTGTGTATCAGATCACGGATTTATGTTCCCTACACAGTGCACTAGATTGTGTATCAGATCATGGATTTATGTTCCCTACACAGTGCACTAGATTGTGTATCAGATCATGGATTTATGTTCCCTACACAGTGCGCTAGATTGTGTATCAGATCACGGATTTATGTTCCCTACATAGTGCGCTAGATTGTGTATCAGATCACGGATTTATGTTCCCTACATAGTGCACTAGATTGTGTATCAGATCACGGATTTATGTTCCCTACATAGTGCACTAGATTGTGTATCAGATCATGGATTTATGTTCCCTACATAGTGCACTAGATTGTGTATCAGATCACGGATTTATGTTCCCTACACAGTGCACTAGATTGTGTATCAGATCATGGATTTATGTTCCCTACATAGTGCGCTAGATTGTGTATCAGATCACGGATTTATGTTCCCTACACAGTGCACTAGATTGTGTATCAGATCACGGATTTATGTTCCCTACATAGTGCACTAGATTGTGTATCAGATAACGGATTTATGTTCCCTACACAGTGCGCTAGATTGTATATCAGATCACGGATTTATGTTCCCTACACAGTGCACTAGATTGTGTATCAGATCACGGATTTATGTTCCCTACACAGTGCACTAGATTGTGTATCAGATCATGGATTTATGTTCCCTACACAGTGCACTAGATTGTGTATCAGATCATGGATTTATGTTCCCTACACAGTGCACTAGATTGTGTATCAGATCATGGATTTATGTTCCCTACACAGTGCGCTAGATTGTGTATCAGATCACGGATTTATGTTCCCTACATAGTGCGCTAGATTGTGTATCAGATCACGGATTTATGTTCCCTACATAGTGCACTAGATTGTGTATCAGATCACGGATTTATGTTCCCTACACAGTGCACTAGATTGTGTATCAGATCACGGATTTATGTTCCCTACATAGTGCACTAGATTGTGTATCAGATCATGGATTTATGTTCCCTACATAGTGCACTAGATTGTGTATCAGATCACGGATTTATGTTCCCTACACAGTGCACTAGATTGTGTATCAGATCACGGATTTATGTTCCCTACATAGTGCACTAGATTGTGTATCAGATCACGGATTTATGTTCCCTACACAGTGCACTAGATTGTGTATCAGATCACGGATTTATGTTCCCTACACAGTGCACTAGATTGTGTATCAGATCATGGATTTATGTTCCCTACACAGTGCACTAGATTGTGTATCAGATCATGGATTTATGTTCCCTACACAGTGCACTAGATTGTGTATCAGATCATGGATTTATGTTCCCTACACAGTGCGCTAGATTGTGTATCAGATCACGGATTTATGTTCCCTACATAGTGCACTAGATTGTGTATCAGATCACGGATTTATGTTCCCTACACAGTGCACTAGATTGTGTATCAGATCACGGATTTATGTTCCCTACATAGTGCACTAGATTGTGTATCAGATAACGGATTTATGTTCCCTACACAGTGCGCTAGATTGTATATCAGATCACGGATTTATGTTCCCTACACAGTGCACTAGATTGTGTATCAGATCACGGATTTATGTTCCCTACACAGTGCACTAGATTGTGTATCAGATCATGGATTTATGTTCCCTACACAGTGCACTAGATTGTGTATCAGATCATGGATTTATGTTCCCTACACAGTGCACTAGATTGTGTATCAGATCATGGATTTATGTTCCCTACACAGTGCGCTAGATTGTGTATCAGATCACGGATTTATGTTCCCTACATAGTGCGCTAGATTGTGTATCAGATCACGGATTTATGTTCCCTACATAGTGCACTAGATTGTGTATCAGATCACGGATTTATGTTCCCTACACAGTGCACTAGATTGTGTATCAGATCACGGATTTATGTTCCCTACATAGTGCACTAGATTGTGTATCAGATAACGGATTTATGTTCCCTACACAGTGCACTAGATTGTATATCAGATAACATTAATGTTCCCTACATAGTGCACTAGATTGTGTATCAGATAACGGATTTATGTTCCCTACACAGTGCACTAGATTGTGTATCAGATAACGGATTTATGTTCCCTACATAGTGCACTAGATTGTGTATCAGATCACGGATTTATGTTCCCTACACAGTGCACTAGATTGTGTATCAGATCACGGATTTATGTTCCCTACACAGTGCACTAGATTGTATATCAGATAACGGATTTATGTTCCCTACACAGTGCACTAGATTGTGTATCAGATAACGGATTTATGTTCCCTACACAGTGCACTAGATTGTGTATCAGATCACGGATTTATGTTCCCTACACAGTGCACTAGATTGTATATCAGATAAAGGATTTATGTTCCCTACACAGTGCACTAGATTGTGTATCAGATCACGGATTTATGTTCCCTACACAGTGCACTAGATTGTGTATCAGATCACGGATTTATGTTCCCTACACAGTGCGCTAGATTGTGTATCAGATCACGGATTTATGTTCCCTACATAGTGCACTAGATTGTGTATCAGATAATGGATTTAAAACGTTAAAGCTAAAGTCGTTAATGGCAACGCGTCAGCGGAGTAATACAGTTGTGGTATGAAAAGGTTAACGGTTGAAAACGGTTAGAACGCTTGTATTGAATCAGATTGTAAGGTCGGAACTAACTGCTGTATAAAACTATATAATATTAAAGACGGCTCTGTTCATCTATGCCGCGGGCTCTGTGCTCGTCAATCTCAGCTGTAATTACTTTATGTGATTTAGTGCTGTTACACTGGCAAGATGAGTTTGTTTTTTTGGAATAAAATGACTTTAATTAAAGGTTGGAGTCCTCTTAAAATGAGACAGCTGAAAAAAATGGCAAGTAGCGACATCAGACTACTTTATTCAGACTAAATTAATTGACATTTACATGGAACAGGGGAACTGTGAGGTAAAAAGAGACAAGGTGATTTCTGTTAACTCATCTCTGTATTATTACTGTATTAATTAAAACACATGCAATAAGTCTTAGATTTATTTATTTATTAGGATTTTAACGTCATGTTTTACACTTTGGTTACATTCATGACAGGAACGGTAGTTACTCATTACACAAGATTCATTAAACGCGGTCATGGACAATTTAGTGTCTCCAATTCACCTCACTTGCACGTCTTTGGACTGTGGGAGGGAACCGGAGCACCCGGAGGAAACCCACGCAGACACGGGGAGAACATGCAAACTCCACACAGAAAGGACCTGAGCTACTCCACCTGGTAATCAAACCCAGGACCTTCTTGCTGTGAGGCGACAGCGCTACCCACCGAACCACTGTGACACCCATTACACAGACATGGGGAGAACATGCAAACTCCACACAGAAAGGGGCAGCTCTAGCCTAGCGGTTAAGGTACTGGACTACTGATCGAAAGGTCGCTGGTTCAAGCCCCACAACTGCCAGGTTGACACTGTTGGGCCCTTGAGCAAGGCCCTTAACCCTCAATTGCTTAGACTGTATACTGTCACAGTACCGTACGTTGCTTTGGATAAAGTACAGGCCTGGTTATCAGAAAGTCACTTGTTCAAGCCTCACATCTGCCAGGTCGCCACTGTTGGGCCCTTGAGCAAGGCCCTTATCCCTAATACAGTCTCAATTGTAGATCACTTTGGATATGCCATACTCTACGTCAAAACCCTGATCATGACGGCAATCGGTGATGTGGTTTACCAAATGCATACCGAGTGTGCCAGTCATTCTGGAGCTTACATCGAGGGCAACTAGATCAATAGCAATGAGCTGGTAAAATCACACAGCTCAGCTACAGTTCTGCTCGTTGGCAGCGCAAGGCGATCTGGCATTCGGCCACCCAACGTGCTGAATAAGGACTATCGTGCTGGGGAAAGTGCACAGAGGAATAACTGCTGCCTGCGAAGCATTTGCACACCGTAGCTTTATAGCTGTGTGTGAAGTGCAGGCTCATGCATGCCAGGGCCTGTGGTAGCCTAGTGGGTAGGGCTTTGGGCTATCAACCGGAAGATTGGCGGTTCAAATCCTGGCTCTGCTATGTAGCCACTGTTGGGTCCTTGAGCAAGGCCCTTAACCCTGTCTGCTCCAGGGGCGCCGTAAGTTGGCTGACCCTGCGCTCTGACCCCAGCTTCCAACACCAGCTGGGATATGCGAAGAAAGAATTTCATTGTACTGTACATCTGTATATGTATATATGACAAATAAAGGATATCTTTCTTTCTTTCTTTATGGCAAAAAGAACTTTGTCTTTTTATTTTAGTCCATTATATATGTTCATGTTGTCACAGAGGTTCTGACTTCCCCCAAAATATAAAATCCACCATCAAATGTTTACATAAGCACAGAATTCCCAAAGATTTTCATGATTAAGCTTCTTTACAGCTCTGAATTGTTTTGCCCTGTTTGTAACTATTGCCTAATTTATCGCCCAAGCTAGCTTTTAACTTTAATGTACTGTAGTGCCTTGTACCTCAATGTCCTCTAAACTCAAAATCTTTAAAACTTGACGCCCATTGTCGAGAAACTTGTACCAATAAACTCATATTTGAGCTTGAGCGGTGCAGTAAAACGTCATCAAAGTGTGAATCTGAGCTGTGTGTGGAATAAGCGTCAGATCCAGGGTTACAGCTCCACGTGTATCTGTGTTTATCTGGATTCTCCTCCCTGTTTCACTTTTAAACTTGTGTTACAGCTCCAGCTTCTGAGAAACTGTGAGAATCAGAATCAGCTTCTCCCAGAGAGTCTAAATAAAGCGTAACGTGGTTTAATGTAGTAAAAGAAGGAGACAGGAGCACTAAACTTCTCTTCATTATTACTGATCATAAGTTTTAGTACAATAAGTCACGTTAAGTTTTGTGCACCGCCGTCACACTTCATAGGAAATAACGGCACAGCAGCGCAAAAGCGGTTTTGTCGCTTCTCGTGTGAATGCGCCGGTGCTGAACGGATTACGGTATTCCAGGATCAAGCATCTCCACGATTAAGAAGCGTAAGGAAACAATTGTTTTTAATTGTATTTGATTGTATTTCAGTGTTCAGGATAGACTCATGGAGCATGATCTAGCACTCTAGCACACTTTACTACAGTTTAGTATATTACATATCTCATCAAACAATATTTTCTGCTAGGATACTTTTAAAGTTTTTATATATATACTACTGTACTTGTGTACTTTAATACTTTGTATTTTAATACTTGTGTACGCTTTAATGTATCTTGAGCTGCTGTAATAACTGTCTGTCTGCCTACCTGCCTGCCTACCTACCTACCTATCTCTCTATTTATCTATATTTGTGTTATTTTCAGTGTATGAGTGTCAAAATCAAACTCATTATTTTACATGAGACTAAAATATCTGCAGTTCTACAGGACCATGGACGCATTAACAGGTTTCCCAAACATACTTATGGGGAAAAAAATACCTTAAAACTTGACGCCCCTCCCAGAACCAACAGACGTCGAGTTTCAAGGTACCTCTGTATATATGTAACTTTTAGTTAATGATTACCACTTTACTACAGTAATTATGAACAACAGTTTAGTATATTACATATCTCATCTAACAATATTTTCTGCTAGGATACTTTTAAAGCTTTTATATTACATACTACATTTTTATTCTATGTACTTAATTACATAGTGTGTACAACATTACTCGTGTACTCTAATACTTCTGCTTTAATGTATCTTGAGCTGCTGTAATAACTGACTTCCCCTATGGGATTAATAAAGTGTCTGTCTGTCTGTCTGTCTGTCTGTCTGTCTATATTATATTTGTGTTATTTTCAGTGTATAAGTGCCAAAATCAACCCCATTATTTTACATTAGCCTGAAATATCTGCAGTTCTACGGGACCATGGACACATTAACAGGTTTCCCAAACATCCTTATGGGGAAAAAATACCTTGAAACTCGACGCCCCTCCCAGAACTGAGATGAAATGAGGTCGAGTTTCAAGGCACCGCTGTATAAATGTAACTTTCAGTTACTTCTTTGCCAGGCCTCATGTGGCATATCTCACCATGCCAGCCAAATCTTACACGTTTAATATAAAATAGAAAGCAAACTCCTAGTGGTTAAGGTACTGGACTGGTAATCAGAGGGTTGCCGGTTCAAGCCCCACCTCTGCCAGGGTGCAACTGTTGGGCCCCTGAGCAAGGCCCTTAACCCTCAATTGCTCAGATTGTACACTGTCGCTTTGGATAAAAGCGTCTGCTAAACACTAATAATGTAGTAAATGTAAACAAATATCGGCTAGTCATCTACAGCACTACTATTAACCATGTAGCTAAAATGTTAGCCATGTTCAAAGCACAACACCCAAGCACCGTCCAACGTTAGGTCGTTAGGTACTAAATAATGTGTGAAACCACTAAACAGCCACTCATGTACATACACTACATATATAATATAGACATACTATTTAGTACCGTAGTGTGCGGTTTGGGACGCAGCCCGTGCTAACAGCCGCTAGCTAACTAGCGATACCGCGCTAGTTCGACTCACCTCTCTCTCCGACGAGCATCAACGCCGCGTAAATGTTCGAATATATCCACAAGGAATGAAATAATTCGGGTGATTCGATCCAGTACCGTGAGAGTGAAGCACAGGGCGTGTGAATGGAGTACAGCGGCGCTCGCACTCACAGTTTCCTGCTCTCGCTGCCGACAGACCGCCGAACTGCTGCTGCTGCTGCTCTCTCCTCCCCGACAGCTGCGGCGCGCCCCAACACGCATGCGCAATCTCCCTGCCTGCGTCACACCGACGTAGACGTCAAGACGCTAATTAGCGGCCTCGTTCATTATGCTAGCGCACAACTGTTAGCCTAGCCCTGCTAACCCACATAAAGTAAATAATGTTATAATGCTAATTAGCGGCCTCATGAATCCCTTATTCACTTAACCATAATACCATAATTTAACCATAATTTAAATTATGATTTATGTCGTCAACCTTCTCTTAATATTATCTTAGTACAGTGGTACCTTGAAACTCGACGTCTGTTGGCTAATTAGCATTATAAATATTGTTACAATGCTAATTAGCGGCCTCATGAATCCCTTATTCACTTAACCATAATACCATAATTTAACCATAATTTAAATTATGATTTATGTCGTCAACCTTCTCTTAATATTATCTTAGTACAGTGGTACCTTGAAACTCGACGTCTGTTGGCTAATTAGCATTATAAATATTGTTACAATGCTAATTAGCGGCCTCATGAATCCCTTATTCACTTAACCATAATACCATAATTTAACCATAATTTAAATTATGATTTATGTCGTCAACCTTCTCTAAAAAATTATCTTAGTACAGTGGTACCTTGAAACTCGACGTCTGTTGGCTAATTAGCATTATAAATATTGTTACAATGCTAATTAGCGGCCTCATGAATCCCTTATTCACTTAACCATAATACCATAATTTAACCATAATTTAAATTATGATTTATGTCGTCAACCTTCTCTTAATATTATCTTAGTACAGTGGTACCTTGAAACTCGACGTCTGTTGGCTAATTAGCATTATAAATATTGTTACAATGCTAATTAGCGGCCTCATGAATCCCTTATTCACTTAACCATAATACCATAATTTAACCATAATTTAAATTATGATTTATGTCGTCAACCTTCTCTTAATATTATCTTAGTACAGTGGTACCTTGAAACTCGACGTCTGTTGGCTAATTAGCATTATAAATATTGTTACAATGCTAATTAGCGGCCTCATGAATCCCTTATTCACTTAACCATAATACCATAATTTAACCATAATTTAAATTATGATTTATGTCGTCAACCTTCTCTTAATATTATCTTAGTACAGTGGTACCTTGAAACTCGACGTCTGTTGGCTAATTAGCATTATAAATATTGTTACAATGCTAATTAGCGGCCTCATGAATCCCTTATTCACTTAACCATAATACCATAATTTAACCATAATTTAAATTATGATTTATGTCGTCAACCTTCTCTTAATATTATCTTAGTACAGTGGTACCTTGAAACTCGACGTCTGTTGGCTAATTAGCATTATAAATATTGTTACAATGCTAATTAGCGGCCTCATGAATCCCTTATTCACTTAACCATAATACCATAATTTAACCATAATTTAAATTATGATTTATGTCGTCAACCTTCTCTTAATATTATCTTAGTACAGTGGTACCTTGAAACTCGACGTCTGTTGGCTAATTAGCATTATAAATATTGTTACAATGCTAATTAGCGGCCTCATGAATCCCTTATTCACTTAACCATAATACCATAATTTAACCATAATTTAAATTATGATTTATGTCGTCAACCTTCTCTTAATATTATCTTAGTACAGTGGTACCTTGAAACTCGACGTCTGTTGGCTAATTAGCATTATAAATATTGTTACAATGCTAATTAGCGGCCTCATGAATCCCTTATTCACTTAACCATAATACCATAATTTAACCATAATTTAAATTATGATTTATGTCGTCAACCTTCTCTTAATATTATCTTAATACAGTGGTACCTTGAAACTCGACGTCTGTTGGCTAATTAGCATTATAAATATTGTTACAATGCTAATTAGCGGCCTCATGAATCCCTTATTCACTTAACCATAATACCATAATTTAACCATAATTTAAATTATGATTTATGTCGTCAACCTTCTCTTAATATTATCTTAGTACAGTGGTACCTTGAAACTCGACGTCTGTTGGCTAATTAGCATTATAAATATTGTTACAATGCTAATTAGCGGCCTCATGAATCCCTTATTCACTTAACCATAATACCATAATTTAACCATAATTTAAATTATGATTTATGTCGTCAACCTTCTCTTAATATTATCTTAGTACAGTGGTACCTTGAAACTCGACGTCTGTTGGCTAATTAGCATTATAAATATTGTTACAATGCTAATTAGCGGCCTCATGAATCCCTTATTCACTTAACCATAATACCATAATTTAACCATAATTTAAATTATGATTTATGTCGTCAACCTTCTCTTAATATTATCTTAGTACAGTGGTACCTTGAAACTCGACGTCTGTTGGCTAATTAGCATTATAAATATTGTTACAATGCTAATTAGCGGCCTCATGAATCCCTTATTCACTTAACCATAATACCATAATTTAACCATAATTTAAATTATGATTTATGTCGTCAACCTTCTCTTAATATTATCTTAGTACAGTGGTACCTTGAAACTCGACGTCTGTTGGCTAATTAGCATTATAAATATTGTTACAATGCTAATTAGCGGCCTCATGAATCCCTTATTCACTTAACCATAATACCATAATTTAACCATAATTTAAATTATGATTTATGTCATCAACCTTCTCTTAATATTATCTTAGTACAGTGGTACCTTGAAACTCGACGTCTGTTGGCTAATTAGCATTATAAATATTGTTACAATGCTAATTAGCGGCCTCATGAATCCCTTATTCACTTAACCATAATACCATAATTTAACCATAATTTAAATTATGATTTATGTCGTCAACCTTCTCTTAATATTATCTTAGTACAGTGGTACCTTGAAACTCGACGTCTGTTGGCTAATTAGCATTATAAATATTGTTACAATGCTAATTAGCGGCCTCATGAATCCCTTATTCACTTAACCATAATACCATAATTTAACCATAATTTAAATTATGATTTATGTCGTCAACCTTCTCTTAATATTATCTTAATACAGTGGTACCTTGAAACTCGACGTCTGTTGGCTAATTAGCATTATAAATATTGTTACAATGCTAATTAGCGGCCTCATGAATCCCTTATTCACTTAACCATAATACCATAATTTAACCATAATTTAAATTATGATTTATGTCGTCAACCTTCTCCTAATATTATCTTAGTACCTTGAAACTCGACGTCTGTTGGTTCTGGGTCTGCTGTTGAGTTTTAAGGTACTTTTTCCCATAAGGATGTTTGGGAAACCTGTTAATGCGTCCATGGTCTCGTGGAAGTGCACATATTTTAGTATAATGTAAAATAATGTTTTTAACACTTATACACTGAAATAACACTGAAATACAAATAAAACCAGTTCAATAATCAATAAAAATACAATAAACCATGCACTTTAGCTTTAATTCTTTATTGTTTCCTTATGCTTCTTAATCGTGGAGATGCTTGATCTTGGAATACCGAATTCCATTCAGTACCGGCGCATTCACATGAGAACTGACAAAACCGCTTTTGTGCTGCTGTGCCGTTATTTCCTATGAAGTGTGACGGCGGTGCACAAAACTTACAGCGAGTGAGGAATTTCATTAGTGGAGAGAACTTATGAGCAGTAATAATGAAGAGACGTTCAGTGTTCCTGTGTCCTTCTTTTACTACATTAAACGGGCGGCACGGTGGTTAAGTGGGTAGCACTGTCGCCTCACAGCAAGAAGGTCCTGGGTTCGATCCCCAGGTGGGGCGGTTCGGGTCCTTTCTGTGTGGAGTTTGCATGTTCTCCCCGTGTCTGCGTGGGTTTCCTCCGGGTGCTCCGGTTTCCTCACACAGTCCAAAGACGTGCAAGTGAGGTGAATTTGAGATACTAAATTGTCCAAGACTGTGTTCGATATAACCTTGAGAACTAATGAATCTTGTGTAATGAGTAACTACCGTTCCTGTCATGAATGTAACCAAAGTGTAAAACATGACGTTAAAATCCTAATAAACAAACAAACTACATTAAACCACGTTAAGCTTTATTTTTTAATGATAAGCGTCTCGGTAGTATGTAGTATGTAGTATGTATGTATGTAGTAGGGGCCACTGTTAGGGGCAGTGGTAGCCGGTTGCCAGCTGATGGTTTAAGCCCCACCATTGCCAGGTTGCCACTATTAGACCCCTGAGCAAAGTCATTAACCCTCAATTGCTCTGCTTAAATTGTCATAATTGTAAGTCGCTTTGGATACAAGTGTCTGCTAAACACCATAAACATAAATAACAATGTTATCCATTGTTATGGTAGACTTTTTTATTTATTAGAATTTTAACATCATGTTTTACACACTGGTTACTGGTTACACAGGATTCATCAGTTTAAGTTTAATGTCAAACACAGTCATGGACAATTTTGTATCGCCCACTCACCTCACTTGCACGTCTATGTACTGTGGGAGGAAACCGGGGCACCCATAGTAAACCCACACAGACACGGGGAGAACATGCAAACTCCACACAGAAAGGACCCGAACCGCCCCACCTGGGGACCAAACCCAGGACCTTTTCGCTGTGAGGTGTTTAGGAGCTGTGGTAGCCAGTTGTCAACTGATGGTTCGAGCCCCACAACTGCCAGGTTGCCACTGTTGGGCCCTTAAGCAAAGTTGTTAACTCTCAACTGCTCTACTCAAATTGTCATAATTGTAAGTCGCTTTGGATAAAAGTGTCTGCTAAACAAAACAAATATGAATAAAAATGTTATCCATTGCATAAACACAAAAAAATTAAATTAGTGAGGTGCCATGCTTATGCCACTTTTTAAAGAGTGGGATACTCTATTTTAAAACCCTGATCATGACAGTAATTGGTGAGTGAAACCTTTCAGTAAAGCCTGAACCAGATTAGGTTACATTTATAAAGAGGTAAAACTTGATTTAGAGTAATAGAATTTCATGTTATGTTTTACCACTCTTTTATGCTGGTCAGGTTTGCAGTGGGCCCAGCTTCCCCAGAATCACTGGGTGCACACCTTGGACAGGATGTTAATCCATCGTGGGCCTTGGCTATCCATCCTAGACATAGTAAATTATGTCTGCATAAATATGCCCAACAAGCCAAACAATCAAGCAAAAACCTTTTCTGGGTTTTTTATGCTTCTAGGGTTACAACTAATCATCCAGACAAATTTCCTCACAGTATAAAATGACATTTTGGGTTCATCCCAATGTCAGTTTGGGTTCTACTCTTGAAAAGTTGAATATTTAAAAAATGTACATACATTTTAGATTTTGTAGTATTTGTTCTGTCAGCATGGCCTGGTCTCCACAAATGTGTGTAAAATATAACTCATGTTATCCCAAAATTATTTTACAATATTCCAAAAAGCATCTTGTGATGTGACTGAATGCTTAACTTTTTCTGTCTTTATGTGTCCCCATAATTGTTTGATTGTTAAGAGGCAGCACTCATTGATCTTTGGTCTTCAAGTATTTGTTGCAAACATATAAGGTATGTTTTAGTCATTATACTTCTGCATTATAAATCCTTCTCCACAAAGAACCAGACCAAAGGGCATAGCATGCTGCTGAAGAATGTAGTGGTACTTCTCTTTTGTCAAGGTCTTGTTGATTCTACAGGTGCCCAACTCTAGGTAAAACACTCAAGTAGGTAAAACACCGCCAGCCTTGAATATTCCCACCACCATGCTTTACTATTGTTTTGTGGTATTAATACACTATTTATGTATATCTCTATTTCTACACTATACACTATATCTCTATTTATAATCTCCCCAGAGAAACCCCTTTGTTACTGCCATAAATAATAAACTATGTTTTTTGTTTACTTACTAAGAAGTGGATTGAGAGAGTCTTAAGAGACCAGTGTTCTTTCAATCGTACTTTTGCTGATTGGAGTTGTTTGCTTATTTTTAAGTACATTGTTCTATGTCTGAGCAGAAGTTGTTGTTCTGTCTTCAGTAAAAGCTTTATGTAATGGTATTCCAATGGCGTGTTCACCTTTGGTCTGCATGGTTTTGGTTTGGATACAAATGATTCAGGCACAAATCTTAAGCCCATTTCCCACTGCACAGTACCCTAAAGTACAATACATGCATTCATTCATTCATTCAGTCTTTTTTTTTTTTACCACTGCTTTATCCTGGTCAGGATTGTGTAGGGTCTGATGCACTAGGAAAAGGGCAGGAAACACCCCGGACAGGTCGCCACCATCCTGCACTGTTTCTTGCCCCATCCATATGGCACACTTCTGGTCCCTACTCACCTGGTCCCTACTCAAGAACAGTAGCATGGTTACTTAGGTACAGGATGAGTCTCTTGGTAATAAAAAAAAAAACAGTTAAGTGTGGGACTTAAAAAGTAATCACAGCTTTTAAAAGTACAATTCCATAAAGTAGTGTGCAGTGGAAAATGGAAAAGTGCCATTTTACAGTTTCTGTTATAAATCACTGCTTTTCTGCTCTCTTTACAGAAAATCACACATATGCTATACGATTGGGTTCCTGTCATCTGTTCTGAAATGATTTATTTACAAAATTGTTCAATGACAACATGTTTTGATCAGGTAAACATTTGCACAGAGAAATGAAAGTGTCAATCATTAATAATTACAATTCTGTTTAGCTTGATTTAGTCCAGCAGCAAAAAAACACCCTGGACGGCGTCTGATCCATTGTGGGACACCACATACTTATCTATTCAGTCACTAACTTATACCTAAAGATAATTAAGAGCAGTCAATCCACCTTTTGCATGTTTTCAGAAGGTGGACAGAAACAAAACTACCCAGAGAAACACCATCACAGACAGGCCGGAGGTGAGGTTTAAAGTCAGGCCTCCATCACCCTAGTACCATGAGGCACCCACAAATAAAAGATTTTAGAAGTTTTTAATTTATACATGACATAATACTGCACAACTGGCACACTGTCGCTTTAACCATCTCGTGATTTGTTTGTTTATTTTTTATTAGGATTTTAACGTCATTTTTGACGGCTTTGGTTTCATTCATGACAGGAACGGTAGTTACTCATTACACAAGATTCATCACTTCTCAAGGTTATATCGAACACAGTCATGGACAATTTAGTGTCTCCAATTCACCTCACTTGCATGTTTTTGGACTGTGGGAGGAAACCGGAGCACCCGGAGTAAACCCACGCAGACACGGGGAGAGCATGCAAGCTCCACAGAGAAAGGACCCGGACCGCTCTACCTGGGGATCAAACCCAGGACCTTCTTGCTGTGAGGCGACAGTGCTACCCACTTAGCCACCGTGCCGCCCTCGTGATTTGTTGCTGCTTAGTTTTGCTGATATACTTTTTGCATTTATGCACTTTAGACAACATAAGCTGCTGCAGTTTTTTG
This sequence comes from Trichomycterus rosablanca, assembly GCF_030014385.1. Lineage (NCBI taxonomy): Eukaryota > Metazoa > Chordata > Actinopteri > Siluriformes > Trichomycteridae > Trichomycterus > Trichomycterus rosablanca. Next base: position 51,802,391 of record NC_085990.1, on the reverse strand, counting down.
TGCAATACTTTAAAATGTAAATACATTTCACTTGTACTTTTTTAGTTTCTTAGTTTATTCTATTTTAATACTTATCTTAGTCTATTCTTATTTTATTCATGTCACACACACCGACATGAACTCAACCACCCACCTCACTACCCTCCCCATTGGCTGCAGGTATTATGTATGTATAATGGCAAGCCAAACAGTAAATATACAGCAAACTCTAATAAATATGGAATAATATATATATATATATATATATATATATATATATATATATCTGACATTTGTTGAGGGGGCCCAACATTTTTTTTTGCACTGGGGCCCATGAGCTCCTAGTTATGCCACTGGTAGAATGACAATAAAGCTGAGTCTGAGTCTGAGTAAACCTACACTGAGTAGAATATTCTGATGAAGCCCATTAGAGGTAAACACTGCAGAAATGTCTTGTTGGCTTTCCTGCCCTTATCTGACCTGAATTTTTACTATTTGATGAACACACTAATAACAAGTGAAAGTAAGACGTTTAAGTCTCTTAAAAAAAGAATGAGGAACGACTGCCATCTAGTGAAAATTGTGCTAATGCAAGAAAAAGCATTAAACGACAGAACAAAACCAAAAGATTCGATTAAATTGATTCATTCAGTTATTGTCTGTTTTACCACCACTTCATCCTAATCAAGGTCGCGGTGGGTCCGATTCATCCATCTCAGTGTATACACACACTCATACCAGGGTTGCTTTCAATCTCCAATCAACCTGACTGCATGTCTTTGTAGTGTGGGAGGATACCGGAGCACCCGGAGGAAACCCACGCAGACACGGGGAGAACAAACATGAGCAAACTCCACACAGAAAGGACCCGGGGGATCGAACCCAGAACCCAGGACCTTCGTGCTGTGAGGCGACAGTGCTACCCACTGAGCGACTGCACCGCTCTACCCATCTAATAACATTCTTTTTGTTTTTTTCCCTTTTTCTCCCACTTTAGCGCATCCAATTTCTACCCGTCAATCATCCTCTCACTAATGCTGGTCCCCGCTCCCGATTGGGGAGGACGAGGCTGCTCCACGCCCCTCTCCGACACGTGCACAGCAATCGAACATCTTATTACCTACACTTGACGAGTGCAGTACGGTACAGCGCTGTGTACGGAGAGCCACACCCTCTACCGACTCCTTTCCCATCTCCGTGCAGGCGCCACCAACCAGCCAGCAGAGGTCGTAATCGCACCAGTCTGAGAGAGAGTCCCCATCCGGCTTTTAGTCCCACCCTTATCTGAACAACAGGACAATCGTTGTTCATGTGGCCGCTCAGCCTTAGCCAGCAGGCAGAGCCGAGATTCGATACGATACGATGTATTCGAGATCCAGCTCTGGTTCCAGCGTATGTTTTTTCTATTGTAGCAGTATTCTTGGAATATGACTACTGGCAAACATGCCCTAAGCATATCTACATTTTTAGTGTAAATATACATTTTTCTCCCACACAGTGATAAAACAGACAGTGAATGAATGAATGCAATTTCAAACAAGTCCGATTTGGCTGTAAAACCACGAACCTGGCAACTCTGAGGATGAACCAACTTGACTGACCAGCCAAAGCCTCCTTCCTATCAGGAGCGCTGTGTAGCGAGATTACGCCGAAATATCGCGAGATTTCGGACGAGCTCGGGTGGAGGCGGAGACTGTTCGGCTGGATTCGGTTTTGTTCGGGCTCACGGTGCGTGAAGTGGTTCCGTCTGTTTGCAGTGCAGATAAAAGCAGAATGAATTAAGCATATTTTGCACGATTCTTCGGCTGTGGGTTCGAATTAATGCTTCAAATGCTGCTTTTAACAGTGTGAACCAGTGACTGCAGTCAGTCTGATACTGGAACACTGGAAACGCACCGACTTCTCACGTTCAGCCCTGCTGTACATGCATTCTGGTGAGTATCGTCTTATTTTAGGTGTTTTTTTGCATAAATGTCTGGAAAAAAGTCTGATTGTATGTAATAAACAATCACTAATGATTTCCTTATGATTCCTTTATGACTGAAGTGCAGGTGAGATGCTGAAAGATGCTCATATAGAGTGACATGGATATAATCAAATAAAGAAGGATTTATATTATGATATAATGCTTATTATATCTATGTTTACCTTATTTCTGTGTCATTTTACTATTGTGTCCTGCTCAGAATGGCTGGAAGTAGTCTTGAGAGCTGGGTTGCAGTTGAGTTAAATTTGGGTTGCATTTGAAAATGACCTGTCTATAATATAATAACACTAATAGTAGTTCATCATTCATCATTTTATTGTTTATCTGGGTGGCACGGTGGCTCGGTGGGTAGCACTGTCGCCTCACAGCAAGAAGGTCCTGGGTTCCATCCCCCAGGTGGAGCGGTCCGGGTCCTTTCTATCAGAATCAGATTTATTGGCCAAGTATGTATGATCTATGATGTATGATGGTACCGTACCGGTATCTCTCTAGTATAAATACAGTATACAAGCAATGTACAAGTTGCAGACAGTGCACAAGAACATTAAACATTAAACACAAAAACATACAAACTATATGGCTATATACAGGCATTACTATATATATATATTTACATTGTATATATTTATAACTATAACAATATCCTTATCTCTATATTTATTCTTATATATCTGTATATATGGTTTATAAGAATAAATACACTACTGCTTCTATTACATGTACCAGATGCACAATTTGCACATACTGTTTTTCTGTTGCATACCATATGCTGTATAAATGCACTTTATTTACTTCCTTCTCTTCTTTTGCTTGTTAAACTCAGCAGCGCTGCTGGAGTTTTTAAATACCGTGTCCACTCACTGTCCACTCTATTAGACACTCCTACCTAGTTGGTCCACCTTGTAGATGTAAAGTCAGAGACGATCGCTCATCTATTGCTGCTGTTTGAGTCGGTCATCTTCTAGACCTTCATCAGTGGTCACAGGACGCTGCCCACGGAGCGCTGTTGGCTGGATATTTTTGGTTGGTGGACTATTCTCAGTCCAGCAGTGACAGTGAGGTGTTTAAAAACTCCAGCAGCGCTGCTGTGTCTGATCCACTCATACAGGCACAACACACACTAACACACCACCACCATGTCAGTGTCACTGCAGTGCCGAGAATGATCCACCACCTAAATAATACCTGCTCTGTGGTGGTCCTGTGGGGGTCCTGACCATTGAAGAACAGCATGAAAGGGGGCTAACAAAGCATGTAGAGAAACAGATGGACTACAGTCGGTAATTGTAGAACTACAAAGTGCTTCTATATGGTAAGTGGAGCTGATAAAATGGACAGTGAGTGTAGAAACAAGGAGGTGGTTTTAATGTTATGGCTGATCAGTGCATATATATGCTGCAGACTTATGTAGGATGCTTTTCCTCATGAGGCTGAGTGACACTGTTTCTTGTAACCCCTGCTGCAGGATCGTCCTGCTTTAGAAAGGCTGATAGACTTGCTTGAAATGAATGTTAAAATCCAGCACGTTCACTGTTTTGCAGAACAGTGGGAGGTTTATAGCTGTGCATTAAATGGGGGTGGTGAGAATTAGGCTGTAAAAACAATACAAGCTACACTTGACCTTTAAACAGCAGTACTGAACTTGATTTAAAAACACAGTGGAACCTCAGTTCTGGAACGTCTCTCATCTTAAACAGTTCAGTTCTTGTTCATATTGTTAGAAAAAATGTCCTGATTCTTGACCAACCAACCACACTTTGTTGAAACGTGTATGATATGAGACGCGTCCCTCAGCACTGCTGAAACAGTGGCGTTGAGTTTTAAAGGCGTTGAGTTTTGAGGTATTTTTTCCTGTAAGAATGTTTGGGAAACCTGTTAATGCGTTCCATGGTCCCGTAGAACTGCATATACACTTTGTAGTTCTACAATTACTGACTGTAGTCCATTTGTTTCTCTGCATACCGTTTTAGCCTGCTTTCACCCTGTTCTTCAATGGTCAGGACCCCCACAGGACCACCACAGAGCAGACAGGGCTCTAGAGTGTGACCAATTTGGTCGCACATGCGACCTAATTTCTCAATGGTGCGACTAAAAAAAATCTCAGGTCGCACCGGTGCGACCAGCAGTTCAAGGGGAAAAAAGTCTCCGCTACTCTGAAAGTCTCCCTGTGGTTCAACAACAGACACACATCAGGCCCATATCATGGTCTAAACCAATCAGAGACAGTGAAGAGCGGGACAATATTGTATCGGTGATATGTGAGCGACATTCAGCTCAACCAATCAGAATGCAGCACCGGACGTTCAGTTAGTTTAGTTTTGTATATGAGACTCGCCGGACGGCCAAAGTATAAAAGTTCGGTTTCTGGAGCTAGGCAGTTTAAAGTGTTGTAACGCTTACTGAAGTCCTGACTAAACCGTTACAGTGAAGTCTACCTTGTCGTGTGCTTTTATTCCCACACATTCATCACCACACAGCAAGAGACCCGTAACAGTGGTGAGCCGACCCTCTAGTAGCAATCGGCTAATGCTAGCGGTTAAGTGCGACGATAGCGAAAGTAAAAACACAATAATATTTTCGTTAAGTAAAATATAAAAATAACTAAAAGACAGTGAAGTGTTAGAATACATGTAATCAAAATACACAGTGAGTGCACCGCAATCGATTTTGGGAATCTGTGTAAAAGATCCAGTAAAGCCGATAATATAATGCACTTTATTTAAGATTACACTCTAACACTAGAGCCCCATACACACACACAAAAAAATAATAATAATAAAAAAAATAATAATTTATATATATATATACATACATACATACATACATACATACATACATACATACATACATACATACATGAATAGATATACTCTATTATTATTGTTATAATTTTTATAATAGTGTACTATAATGAGATTATAATACTATAATTAACTGTAAAGAGCATGGGAAAACCATGGCCGTCAAAATTGTATTTGTGACTGGTTCTAATACATTTTGAATTGAAAGGATGAAAAGCACAATGCATCTATAAAACACATTACATGCCGCAGTAAATGCACTGCCCATGGGTCCCCTCTCCCCACTGCCTTTCAGCGGCAGACAGCAACAAACATCAACAGACGAGGCCATGTTGACCAGACTGTTATTTAATCATTTACAAGTCAATATTGCCTATATGGACAGCGAAAAAACAAGTGAACCTGTAAAACTAAGGTGTTAAATGCGATGCAGTTGAAAATTAGGGTGCACCTAACTTTTGTGCTGGTGCACCTAAGAAAAAAAGTTAGGCGCACCAGTGCAACCAGTGCAAAAAGTTAGTCTAGAGCCCTGGCAGGTATTATTTACAGTAGGTGGTGGATGATTCTCAGCACTGCAGTGACACTGACATGGTGGTGGTGTGTTAGTGTGTGTTGTGCTGGAGTTTTTAAATACCGTGTCCACTCACTGTCCACTCTATTAGACACTCCTACCTAGTTGGTCCACCTTGTAGATGTAAAGTCAGAGACGATCGCTCATCTATTGCTGCTGTTTGAGTCGGTCATCTTCTAGACCTTCATCAGTGGTCACAGGACGCTGCCCACGGGGCGCTGTTGGCTGGATATTTTTGGTTGGTGGACTATTCTCAGTCCAGCAGTGACAGTGAGGTGTTTAAAAACTCCAGCAGCGCTGCTGTGTCTGATCTGCTCATACCAGCACAACACACACTAACACACCACCACCATGTCAGTGTCACTGCAGTGCTGAGAATGATCCACCACCTAAATAATACCTGCTCTGTGGTGGTCCTGTGGGGGTCCTGACCATTGAAGAACAGCATGAAAGGGGGTAACAAAGCATGCAGAGAAACAGATGGAGTATAGTCAGTAATTGTAGAACTACAAAGTGCTTCTATATGGTAAGTGGAGCTGATAAAATGGACAGTGAGTGTAGAAACAAGGAGGTGGTTTTAATGTTATGGCTGATCGGTGTATATTACTGGTTAATGCAAAACTTCCTTGTCACAACTGGTCAAGAATTTAAAATAAATAACACAATAACATTGTGGCCCATGAGGATTATAGTTTGGTGCATTTTGTTTATTGTTTGGTGAAAATGATTAAAGCGAGCTGTTGTAGAACCGAGTGAGGATCTCCTCCGTTGTCCTTACGGGACGCGTCAGGGCCAGGAAGCGACTGAGAGCGGCGTCTTTCCAATAGCCTGATTAAAATGCATTAGAAGCGCCGGGCCGCCTTCCCCCCATCATTATGGTGCTTATCATCCTCACAGCAAACAGCACAGCTGTATACGCCGGTGCCTCGGGAACCCTGTCATCTGTGCTTTAGCTTACCGTTCGTTACAAGGGCAGGTAGAAGAGCGGCTCAAGGACGTGGCCCGCGCTCTCGATCAGAGAGTCGTTAACAGTACGACGTCTGAACGGCTCCATTAGTGCCAGATCCACGAAGAGTCTTTAGTGCTTTTAACAAATTCGTGTCAATTTACCCATCTCGATGTTTCTTTAATGTGTCAGTCAGAGTTAGTGATGGGAATAAATACACATTAATGATCGATTTAAGCTCGAATTGATTAGATTTTAAATTCAAAGAATGGATCCAGATGATGAATAATTTAAGAAATACAACTGAACGTAATTACTGACTTTATGACTGAGCTTTTTAAAACGCACATCATTTGTTTACTTATTTTAATTGCACTTTATTTTGCTTTTTTGCATGCACAACACCCATACTGGCCAAAGAGCTTTTACCAGACAATGACAGCTTTTTAATTTCTGCATTTTCTTCCTTTTTATTTCAACTTTCTGTCTGTCTGTCTGTCTGTCTGTCTGTCTGTCTGTCTGTCTGTCTGTCTGTCTGTCTATCTCTCTGTTTATCTGTCTGTCTGTCTGTCTGTCTCTGTCTGTCTATCTATCTATCTATCTATCTATCTATCTATCTATCTATCTATCTATCTATCTATCTATCTATCTATCTATCTGTCTATCTGTTTATCTATCTGTCTGTCTGTTTATCTATCTGTCTGTCTCTCTATCTATCTATTTAGGGGACGTCGAGGTACCACTGTATTTGTTTTTTATATATCATTTCTAATTCTGATTTACTGATTATGTTGGAATGAAGATTCTGTAGTTGTTAGAATCTGAAAGAACGAGGTGGTAAAGTTTTCCAGTGGAACACTCTACAGAGTATCTATAGAAGTAGCGGAGGAAGTAAAATACGCAGCGCGTCAGAATGCTAATGCGTCGGTTGTTTTAAAAGTCATGAGAACATCATCTCCTTTCAAGATTCAAGATTCAAGATTTACTTTATTGTCATTTTACTGTACACCGAAGTGTACAGAAAAAACGAGATTACGTGCATTGGTTCACGTTAAAAACACCACAGGTTTAAAAAATAAGAAATATATATAGAATAGTAATAGAATAGTAAAGTTAAATAATACTACTAATAATAATACTGACATTACGAAAATTGCACATTGTAGTTAAAGTATTGCACATGCAGAAAAATTCACAGTGGTTATACATAATGATAATTATTGCACATTTTGTTATTGCACATTTTGTTACTGCTTGTTAAGATTTAAGGATATTGCACATGTTATACCCATAGATGAAAATATTTATCAGATTTGGGTTAATTTGTTCTGTTCAGAAGTCTGATGGCAGTTGGGTAGAAACTTCTTCTGAACCGGTCCGTGTTGCAGCGTAGACTACTGTACCTTTTACCCGAGGGCAGAAGGGTGAACAGTCTGTGACAGGGGTGAGTGGAGTCACTAATGATGCTCCTGGCTTTTGACAAGAGGTGCTTTTGAGCCAGATCCTCAATAGGTGGAAGTCTGGCCCCTATGGTCTTTTCTGCTGTCCTAACCACTCTCCTGAGGGCCTTTTTTTCTGAGATGTTACAACTCTCATACCAGAGAGAGATGCTGCTGGTTAAAACACTCTCTATTGTGCCTCTGTAGAAAGTAGTGAGGATGGGTGGACTGAGATGGGCCCTCCTCAATCGGCGTAAGAAATGCAATCGCTGGTGAGCCTTTTTGACCAGAGAGGAGGTGTGCAAGGACCAGGTCAGGTTGTCCGTAACGTGAACCCCTAAGAACTTCGTGTTCTGGACAATTTCAACCGGCGTGCCATTGATGTAGGTCGGGGTGTGAATGGGCTGTTTTTTCCTGAAGTCAATCACCATCTCTTTGGTTTTATCAACATTCAGGACCAGGTTGTTATTGCTGCACCATTCCACAAAGAGTCTCACCTCCTTTCTGTATGCAGTCTCGTTGTTGTCCAGAATGAGTCCCACAACTGTTGTGTCATCTGCATACTTTATTATGTGATTTGTGTTGGACTTAGCACGACAGTCATGGGTCATCAGAGTAAACAGTAGAGGGCTCAGCACACATCCTTGTGGAGATCCAGTAGACAGTGAGACCGTGGTTGATGTGTTGTTGCCTACATGCACAAACTGATGTCTGTCTGTGAGAAAATCCAGAATCCAATTGCACAGTGTGGTGTTTAGTCCCAGTGTGACCAGTTTGCTGGCCAGATGCTGGGGGATTATTGTGTTAAAAGCCGAACTGAAGTCGACAAACAGCATCCGTACATGTGAGTTCCTTTTCTCCAGGTGCTCCAGGCTTAGATGAAGAGCAGTTGAAATTGCGTCATCAGTAGACCGGCAAGGGCGGTAGGCAAACTGAAAAGGATCAAGTGATGGAGGTAGGACAGATGTTATATGGTTCTTGACTAGTCTTTCAAAACACTTCATTATTATGGGGGTGAGTGCTACTGGTCGAAAGTCATTTAGACTAGTTACTGTGGATTTTTTTGGAACTGGGATAATAGCTGAGGTTTTGAAACATGATGGAACAACAGCTTGACTCAGGGAGATGTTAAATATGTCTGTTAGGACAAGAGTCAGTTGATCCGCACATCTCTTGAGCATACCACCAGGTATCTTGTCAGGACCTGCAGCTTTTCGAGGATTTATATTCCTTAGTGTTCGACGGACGTCCGATGGGTCCAGAATTAACACTGGGTCGTCAGGATGCGGTGTGACTTTTACTGCAGGTGTATTGTTAAGAGCTTCGAACCTACTGAAAAAGTTATTGAGGTTGTTTAGAAAGTCAGTGCTGTCATCCCAGGTTTGAGGAGTAGACTTGTAGTCTGTGACAGACTGGATTCCCCGCCACAAGCTCTTTGTGTCTCTGTGGTCCTGAAAGTGTCCTTGAATTCTTTGCCCATGGGCTCTTTTTGCCGTTCTGATAGCCTTGTTCAGATTGGCCCTGGTAGACCTGAGGGCAGTAGTGTTGCCAGATTTAAAAGCTGAGTTTCTTTCTTTCAGCAAAGCCCGAACCTCAGTAGTCATCCATGGTTTTTCGTTTGCCCGGACAGTGATGTTTTTTGTGACACTGACGTCGTCCATGCATTTTTGTATGTAATCTGAGACTACTTCAGCATACTCACTGACATCTGTGATTTGGTCCTTGGTGGCAGCATCTTTAAAAACAGACCAGTCAGTGCAGTCAAAGCAGTCCTGCAAAGCTGTTGTGGCTCCCTCAGGCCAGATCCTCACCTGTCTTGTGGAAGGTTTAGTTCTGGTGAGCATGGGTCTGTATGCGGGTGTTAACATCACAGTTATGTGATCAGAAGAGCCAAGGTGGGGGCGGGGGGATGCTTTGAATGCTCCCTTGATGTTAGTGTACACATGGTCCAATAGATTGTCACCTCTTGTCCCAAAGTCCACATGTTGGTAAAAGTGAGGGAGAACTTTCCGCATGTTTGCTTGGTTAAAATCTCCAGCAACAATAAATACTGCCTCAGGATAGGTGGTTTGCCAGTCATTCATTAAAACATAGAGGGTGTTTAGGGCTGCCTTTACGTCTGCGTCGGGGGGTATGTAAACAGCGCTGATGACTATGGTGGAAAATTCCCTTGGGAGATAAAAGGGACGGCATTTAACTGACAAAAGTTCAATGTCCGGAGAGCAATAAGAATAGATCCTGTCAGCGTTTCTGCACCATCTTTTATTTATATAAATGCACACTCCACCGCCACGGGTTTTACCACTCAGAGCTCCAGATCTGTCTGCTCGGAAGATGGTTAGCCCCTCCATGCTAATCGCGTCATCCGTAACCGCGTCGTTAAGCCAGGTCTCGGTAAAGATTAAAGCACAACAGTCCCTCACCTCCCGTTTTCTTGTTAAATCCAGTCTGAGGTAGTCCAGTTTATTCTCCAAGGAGCGGACGTTGGCCAGCAATATAGACGGCATCGGTGTTCTGCATGGGTTAGCTCTTAGCCTAGCGCTAGCTCCTCCGCGGGTACCCCGCTTGCGCCTCCGCGTACACCGTCTGCGTCTCCTCCGAAAACGGGCAGCGTTGGTAGGAGTTGTCGGTGTTGTACAGGCCTCTCCAGGTGAGCGTAGCAAGCCGAGCTCTTTTAACGTATCCAAAGTATTTGAATCAACAGGACTCGTTTGTATCGTTTTATGCAGTAACAACAAGCTGTTACGATCATAGATCATAACACTCCTGCCTCCGGGGGCCCGAGTGTTTGTGGTTACACCATGCTGAAATGAATATCATTTCCAGAGTCTTTCCTGCGAGCAGAAACTGTTGTGCGTTCATCCTTAAACAATGATGTTAGTCTAAGACTAATCCAGCAAGTAATTATTACATAATTTCATTACCCGTCTGACATTTTGCGGAGCGCCGGTTGGGGGGTACTTGACGAAGACTGTGTATGGTTCATTGATTCCTCTGTTTAGTTAGAAGGAATAAGGCACATTACAAGCAGTGGTGTCTGTTCCTGCTGATCCAGAGTCTAATGGTGCCTAATCTGACCAAATTTGACTTTGAATTTGTGAATAAAACTAAAACTAAGACCCCTGATGTAAAATTAGCATGAGACCATGAGCACTCTGGCCTGTTAAGAGCTGGAATCTAAACCTAGTGAGCTGCCTTGTTGACCAATGCCTGCCTGGGCAGCTGCCTCAGTAGAGAGGATTCTAATAAGAAATCAAATTATAAACGATTATTGAGACGCTCTACTTAGACAGCGATTACACCACCGGCTGTCCCCGCCCACTGCCACAGTTTTAGGTTTATAAGCTAACACATTTAGCCTCAGGCTGTTTAAACCACGGGCTTAGGCGACGCAGGCTAATGTCTCCCTTCATGTAAAATGTGAAATTGTCACTGACAAACCCAAATTTACAAATAAATTAAAAAAAATTTATGAAAATTACTCCCATTTATCAGTAACTCCACTCGCTGCTCCATTTCCATCCAGCATATTAGATTGGATTTCAGGTGAGAAGGCACTCGGAGCTCCTCGTTATTGGGTCAGAATTAGGCACCTCAGTAGGCAGCATTCAAGACAACTAGGAATTTAGACATGCCTTCTTCTCGGGAGATGTAAAATGCATCTATGTAGAAAGATCACTAGGTTTTCAGACAGATCCATTTACTAGTAAAGGAAATAAAAGTCTAGGAATACATCAACAGGAAAGCACAGCATCATAATCCCTTCTTGTGATGTCTGGAAGACTGGTCATTTTACTACTAAAGAGTAGTTTGTACAGTTGCATGGAGTTAAGCCACGCCTTTATTGCAAGATTAAGCTTCTGTCATTTTCCTTTGTAAGTCAGTATCGAGGGTAGCGCAGAGATCTAACATTCTAGCGCACCATTGTGGAGTGTTTGAACTCGTGAGTTTGAATCACAGTAGAACCACCGACTTCACCAGGCGTCCACGCCAACACAGTTGGCCGTGTTTGAGAGAGGGAAGGTCAGACGGGGATATGCAATCTCTGGGACTGGTCGGGCAACTACATGGCTGTCCATATGCAATATGGACTCTGAATACGGCTCTGTTTGAGGAACCCAACACTGGCAGATGATAAAAATACATGGATAAGGATACATGACTATTGGGGGTTGTGCAGGTGGCAGCAGGTTCACAATTGGGAATCAGAAATGACTAGATTGGGTGTTAAAGCGGGAGAATCCAGATCCAAGAAGTAAAAATAAAGTCCAGGCAGCATTAGAAGGTTGATTGGAATGAATGAAATGGTCGGCATGCATGGAGCCCAGCTGATCACCTCCCTGTTTTTGCCTCGAGGGGCTGCCATGATAGAACTCTTCCCCTACGGAGTCGATCCAGGACATTACACCCTTAACAAAAGCCTGGCCTCCTTTGCCAGGTATGAACCTTTAGTATATAGCCTGGAGAAACAGCATAGAGGAGAATTCTCTGACCTAGCCGACCACCCGTGGGACCAAGGATGCATCAGGCACTTGACAAACGAAGAAGAAGAACGCATCCTAGTCAGCGAGGAGGTTCCAAGGCACCTCTGGTGTTGACACTCTTGGCGTCTTGGCAGATATCTTGGAATTGGACATGACTAGATTGTGAGATAAAGGGGGAGAATCTATATACATGAAGTAAAGTTCAGAAGTCCAGGCAGCACTAGAAGGTTGATTGTAATGAATTAAATGGTCAGCATGCATGAAGCCCAGCTGATCACCTCCCTGTTCTTGCCAGGAGGGGCTGCCGTGATAGAACTCTCCCCCTCTATAGAACTCTTCTCAGTCCAGAACCTTTTACCCATTACAAAACCCTGACCTCCTTGCCAGGTATGGATTTTCAGCATATAGCCTGGAGAAACAACATTGAGGAGAATTCTCTGGCCTAGCCGACCACCCGTGGGACCAAGGATGCATCAGGCACTTGACAAACAAAGAAGAAGAAGAACGCATCCTAGTCAGTGAGGAGGTTCCAAGGCACCTCTGGTGTTGACACTCTTGGCGTCTTGGTAGATATCTTGGAATTGGGCATGACTACATTGTGAGATAAAGGGGGAGAATCTAGAAACTAGAAGTAGTAGAAGTCCAGAAGTCCAGGCAGCACTAGAGAGTTGACTAGTTTGCCTTCATAACAACTGCTCATTAATTGTAATTGGGGTGATTCAATTGTATGCTCAACAGTAGACAGTTTAGCCTGTGTAATGCATCTGTATCTTCTCTTTTTGATGCAGGTCAAGCATGAGTTTGGTGCTGAAGTTCTACAATGCGAGCATTAGGTTGTAGGATGAACCTGGCGGCGGTGCTGAACGGCCTGCTGGTGTCGCTGGTGGCCGCACTGCTGTGGAAGTACGTCCGGCTGAACGAACACACGGCCCAGCTGGAGGAGGAGCTACACCTCACCCGCCAGTCTCAGGAGCTGTCGCAGGTCCGAATAGACTACCACATTGCCCTGCAGGCGCTCCAGGAACAGGGGACGAGGATGGTCTGCACCGGCAAGATGCACACCGACCGCATATGCCGCTTCGACTACCTTTGCTACTGCACAGAGGCGGATGAGTTCGTGTTCTTCCACAGTAACGCCTCGGTCATGCTGCCGAATCTGGGGCCTCGGCGCTTCCAACCAGCCTTACTGGACCTGTCGTCGGTTGAGGATCACAATACTCAGTATTTTAATTTCCTGGAACTGCCCGCTGCTGCCCTCAAGTACATGCCAAAGCCTGTGTTTGTGCCGGATGCCACCCTGATTCTGAATCGCTTCAATCCCGATAACCTGATGCACGTTTTCCATGACGACCTTCTTCCGATATTCTATACCATGCAGCAGTACTCGGACCTAGACGATGAAGCCAGGTTGGTCTTCATGGAAGGACGTGGAGAGGGGAATCATTTCAATCTGTACCGTCTGCTCAGCAGCAAACAACCTCTTCTAAAAGACCACCTGAGGAACTTTGGGAAGCTCATGTGCTTTACAAAGTCTTACATCGGATTGTCAAAGATGACCACTTGGTATCAGTATGGATTTGTGCAGCCTCAAGGCCCCAAAGCCAATATTCTGGTGTCAGGAAACGAGATCCGCCAGTTTGCCTCCTTTGTGATGGAAAGGCTCAACGTTACGAAAGCCCAAGAGTCTGAGGACGATGATTATATAGTCGTGTTCAGCCGTACCTCTAACAGGCTCATCCTCAACGAGGCTGAGCTGATTCTTGCCTTGGCGCAGGAGTTCAAGATGAGGACGATTACCGTGTCGTTGGAGGACCAGACATTTGAAAGCATAGTCCAGGTACTTTCCGGGGCATCTATGCTGGTCAGCATGCACGGAGCCCAGCTGATCACCTCCATGTTCTTGCCACGAGGGGCCGCAGTGATAGAACTCTTCCCCTACGGAGTCAATCCAGAACATTACACCCCGTACAAAACCCTGGCCTCCTTGCCAGGAATGGATCTTCAGTACACAGCCTGGAGAAACAGCATCGAGGAGAATTCTGTGGCCTACCCCGACCGCCCCTGGGACCAAGGAGGCATCAAACACTTGACAGACGAAGAACAGGAACGCATCCTAGCCAGCAAGGAGGTTCCGAGGCACCTCTGCTGTCGCAACCCCGAGTGGCTCTTTCGGATTTATCAAGACACCATTGTAGACGTTCCATCCTTTCTCCAAGCGGTTAAAGACGGTCTCAAAGCTAAGCCTAATTTAAAAAAGATCAAGCCGGGTAGTACGGTACACCCCGGGCGAGTCAGAGAAGCCAAGTGTCAGACTTCGGTCCAAGCCGCCAGGGAAGCGAAGCTCTCGGTGTCCTGGCAGATACCCTGGAACCTCAAGTACCTGAAGGTACGGGAGGTGAAATATGAAGTGTGGATCCAGGAGCAGGGAGAGAACACGTACATGCCTTATATTCTCCCGCAGCAGAACTACACCTTCTCAGAAAACATCAAGCCCTTCACCACGTATCTGGTGTGGGTGCGCTGTATCTTCAACAAGAACCTGTTGGGACCTTTCGCAGACGTTCTCGTTTGTAAAACCTGAAACGGTTGAAATTTGTGGGGTGAGCCGTGTCAGGGAAGTTCTGATTATAAATACTGTGAAGATGAACGACTCTCTGAGGAGCAAAGACGACAACCAAACTGCCAAGAGACTCTGAGAACGACTGAAACTTTGTCCTGAATAAACTGCAACTAAAACGTTTTCCATTTCTGATTTATTTATAAGAACGTTGTAAGGTAATTTATTTTTATTTATCAGTTGATGAGATTAAAGTGTGTTAGTACCAGTGTTTGTATGCTACTGACTGCACTAATATTTCAGTGTTTGCTGCTTTTTGAGTAGAATTATAGTCATTAGAATACAGTAAGTCCTCTAGATGCGAACCTTCAACTTGCGAACTTTCAAAGATTCAGCCGTGCGTGTGGAGTAAATTAAAAATATTGCAAGATTTAGGGCGAGAGGTGGAATAGTGGTAAGCCGGATTGTGTCTCCTCGTAACTGATGTAGTGTAACTATGACCTCTGCTGGCTGATTGATGGCGCCTGCACAGGGGCGGCGAAGGAATGCTTTGATCAGGGTGTGTCTCTCCGTACACAGTGCTGATCCGCATTAGCACTCACCTAGTGCAGGTGAAAAAATGCATATGGCTGCTGCCCACGTGTCGGAGGGGACGTGGGTTAGCTTCGTTCTCCTCAATCAGAGCGGGGATCGGCAATAGTGGAGAGGAGGCGTGACGCAATCGGGCAATTGGACGCCCTAAAAGTTGGGGAGAAAATGCATAAAGAAAAAGAAATACAAAAAATATTGCAAGATTTAAATTAGTGGCAGAATTTCAAATCTCAACAAAAATGAAAACGACAACAATATAAATGGACAAGTAGGAACGAGAATAAAATAGAATTAAGAAGAAGAACGAAAAATAACACATCATGCTATAAAGGACACAATCATGTGTATGAAGTGGCATAAAACCCAGATAAAATAAATAGTTAGCATTTCTGGTACTGTGAGCAGAGCGTTGTTATTGTTTATTCAGGAATAAATCAAAAATACACTATGGACAATGTCCAGACCACATCAAGTTATCTAGAAGTACACTAGATGTAGAATAGGCCGGTCCAGATTGACACACCGACACTTAATACTAGGAGAAGAGCCCAGACTTTGTAAAGAATGTCAGACACCCATCACCATAAAACATGTCCTGAATATCCTGAAAGTACAACAGAGAAAGACAAAGACAACACATGCCCAAAACATTCAATCCTCACCCAACAATAAAACAGAAATAATCCTCAAATTCTTCAATAATATAAGACTGAAAACATACTCAGATCAGGCATGACATTATGACCACCTTCCTAATATTGTGTTGGCCCCCCTTTTGCTGCCAAAACAGCCCTGACCCATCGAGGCATGGGCTCCACTAGACCCCTGAAAGTGTTGGCACCAAGATATCAGCAGCGGATCCTTTAACTCCTGTAAGTTGTGAGGTGGGGCCTCCATGGATCGGACTTGTTTGTCCAGCACGTCCCACAGATGCTCGATTGGATTGAGATCTCAACACCTCAAACTGGTCATTGTGCTCCTCAAACCGTTCCTGCAGCATTTTTGCTTTGTGGCAGGGCGCCACAGCCATCAGGGAATAGCGTCTCCATGAGAGGGTGAACACGGTCTGCAACAATGCTTAGGTAGGAGCTACGTGTCAGAGTAACATCCACATGGATGGCAGGACCCGATGTCTCCCAGCAGAACATTGCGCAAAGCATCACACTGCCTCCGCCGGCCCGCCTTCTTCCCATAGTGCATCCTGGTCCTACCTGGTGTTCCCCAGGTAAGAGACGCACACGCACCCGGCCGTGCACGTGATGTAAAACAAAACGTGATTCATCAGACCAGGCCGCCTTCTTCCATTGCTTCAGGGTCCAGTTCCGATGCTCACGTGCCCATTGTTGGTGCTTTGAGCGGTGGACAGGGGTCAGCATGGGCACCCTGACTGGTCTGCATGTGTAAAAGCAGCAAGCGAGAACAATGGACACTAAAATGATAATAATAGAAAGTGGAACGAGGCGAAAAAATTTCTCGTACCTATGACATGAGCAAAACCACCTACTTTACAATTTAAGATTTTTTTCTTTAGTTTTTAATTAATATTTTTTAATTATATAAGCATTTTATAAGCTGTATGACAGATGTCAGAGGCTTATAAGCTGGATGTTAGGATGATGTTGGACCCGCTCTCAGAATGGAACTGGTTCGTATCTAGAGGACTTACCTTACTAACTTTTATGTAATTCTGGGTCCGTCCCATTCTAGGAAACGTTTTCCTGACTCACCGTGCCACTGTCTAACATTGCATACAGATAGCACTGGAAATGTTCTTAGTAAATTTCAGGTTATTTTTTGTTTGTGTGATCATTTGTACTAATTTGAACTTTATAATAGAAAGGTTAAATACGTTCACCTAATTTGATATTGTACCTGCGTGATAATGAAAGAGCACTAACTTGTAGTTCTTGTTTCTTTAGACATGGAAGTGTGTGTTTTTGGTTAAAAAAAAGAGTTAAATGAACAAATAAAGTAGCGTAATAGAAAATACACTGATCAGCCATAACATTAAAACCACCTCCTTGTTTCTACACTCACTGTCCATTTTATCAGCTCCACTTACCATATAGAAGCACTTTGTAATTCTACAATTACTGACTGTAGTCCATCTGTTTCTCTACATGCTTTGTTAGCCCCCTTTCATGCTGTTCTTTCATGGTCAGGACTCTCACAGGACCACCACAGAGCAGGTACTAACACACTGACATGGTGGTGGTGTGTTAGTGTGTGTTGTGCTGGTATGAGTGGATGAGACACAGCAGCGCTGCTGGAGTTTTTTAACACCTCACTGTCACTGCTGGACTGAGAATAGTCCACCAACCAAAAATATCCAGCCAACAGCGCCCCGTGGGCAGCGTCCTGTGACGACTGATGAAGGTCTAGAAGATGACCGACTCGAACAGCAGCAACAGATGAGCGATCGTCTCTGACTTTACATCTACAAGGTGGAACGACTAGGTAGGAGTGTCTAACAGAGTGGACAGTGAGTAGACAGAGTATTTAAAAACTCCAGCAGCGCTGCTGTGTCTGATCCACTCATACCAGCACAGCACACACTAACACACCACCACCATATCAGTGTCACTGCAGTGCTGAGAATGATCCACCACCTAAATAATACCTGCTCTGTGGGGGTCCTGACCATTGAAGAACAGGGTGAAAGGGGGTAACAAACTACAGTCAGTAATTGTAGAACTACAAAGTGCTTCTATATGGTAAGTGGAGCTGATAAAATGGACAGTGAGTGTAGAAACAAGGAGGTGGAGACTGTAATCTCTGTTTATACATATCAGCCTCTTGTACAGCTGTGAAACTATATTAGTTCATTTCTGAAAGGCGTGTTGACTTATTTTCACCCGGAGGATCAACAGAACAAGAAATGGTGTCCAAACTTTGGCGCAGTATGTACGTGAGTGTACAGACGACTCACGCTGTACAAATAAACATGAAGTAAAATAAAAACAAAGCTCTAAGGATGTAGGACGGTTATAATATAAGAGTTAGTATTGTGGAACGGATCTGTGTCTCCGGTGGTTTAGCTGAATGAAATGTGGTTTGTACCGTGTACTCAGATTTGTATGTTCTTATTTATGATATTTTGGGAGATGATGAAATGGACGTTCAGATAAAACAAAATAATTAGTGGCTGACCCGTGCTCTGTAAACAGGGGACGTAAACAAACGGAGGTGCCAGGCAGAAATGATTCAGCACCACGAGCTGGACGCCGATGTTGTAATGCAGACATGCACGTGTGTGTGTGTGTGTGTTGTGCTTTGGGAGGAAACTGGGAAAATAAAATTGTTTGGTTGGTTTTAACTTTACGTTCAGGGTGAAATAATTCAGATTTGTGGGAAAAGTTTGTCTGATGTTTTAATGTGTTGAATAATAAAAAACTGACTGAAATTTTGTGTCTTTTTATTCACTGTGTAATAATCATGATAAAATATGATTCTTTTCCACGGTGGCTCGGTGGGTAGCACTGTCACCTCACAGCAGGAAGGTGTTGGGTTCAATCCTCGGGTGGGGCGTGTCTGCGTGGGTTTCCTCCGGGAGCTCCGGTTTCCACCCACAGTCCAAAATCATGCATGCAGGTTAATTGGAGACACTGAATTGCCCTATAGGTGAATGGGTGTGTGTATGAGTGCGTGTGTCTGCCCTGCGATGGACTGGCGCCCCGTCCAGGGTGTTACTGTGTGGCTTGCGTCCATTGAAAAGCTGGGATAGGCTCCAGCCACCCCCCTGCAACCCTGATTGGATAAGCGGTTAAGAAAGTGAGTGCTTGAGTGAGTGATTCTTTTCTTTTGGTAGCCTAGTGGTTAAGGTGCGGGACTAGTAATCAAAGGGTCGCTGGTTCAAGCCCCACCGCTGCAAGGTTGCTACTGTTGGGCCCTTGAGTAAGGCCCTTAACCCTCAATTGCTTAGATTGTATACTGCCACAACTCTAAGTCACTTTGAATTAAAGCGTCTCTGCCAAAAATGTACATTTTTGATTACATTTATTTTTACTCTTTTTCTCCGATCCCCCCACCCCCCCCAATTTCCTCCCCTAATCTAGTCGTATCCAATTGAAATTCCGACTGCATCTTTTCACCTGCACGAGGCGAGTTCATATGCGGATCAGTCTTGTGTACGGAGAGCCACACCCTGATCAGCATTATTCCCCAGCTCTGCGCAGGCTCCATCAATCAGCCAGCAGAGGTCGTAATTGCACCAGTTATGAGGGACCCGGTCCGGCTCATCCCACCCTGAACAACAGCCAATCGTTGTTCATGTGGCCGCCCAGCCCAGCCGAATGGCAGAGTTGAGATTCAATACGATGTACTCGAAATCCCAGCTCTGGTGCGCTAGTGTATTTTACCGCTGCGCCACCTGAGCGGCATGATTTAATGTTTGAATAGTGTAAAGTAGGCTGTCCCACAACCAAAATTTAAAAATTTTTTAAATGTATTTTATATATTATGTTATGTTAAAATTGTTGCGATCAAGCATGACAATGGAGAGGGGACAAAGTTAAAACTTTCTGTAAAGTTTGTCTTAAAGCCGCTTCACAGAATCCAACTTTACATGAACCCTCCATCAAAACAGTTTCAGGTAAGGACTTGGCCTGCTGTTAACATCTAATGGTCCACCTGTTCTTGGTGGCAATGAGGCCAGCACATGTCTCTTTTGGAGAAACAGATCTAGAGAGAAGTCATTATTCAGTGGGACCCAAACTTCAAGCATGTTACTTAAGATCAGGGATATTTGCTTCCCAAGTGTAGCCACGTTTTCGCATTTTCCCAATACATGTATAAATGATTCTGGGGTATTTGGTGTGCATACGTCACAGTTTGGGGGTGTAATGATCTTCACAGCATGCAGCCTTTTGGGAATTAAGTACAGTAGACCCTTGAGTTACGAACCGAAATTCGCTAAAACACGTGACGTCACGAACAAGTTGACTCCAACCGTCTTTCTCTCTCTCTATATATATATATATATATATATACAGTGAGCAAACATTCGGACAGCGGACGGTGTTTTTTCTGTGTTTTCTTTATATTTTGTAAAATTCAATATTAAAATGTCCCCCAAAGAAGGTGCAGAGAAAGCACAGTGTTGAGAAAATGAACAAATCTATTACATTTGTTGTTGTATAATTACTCCTGCCAGTAGGTGTCACTGTATATCAGACAGAGGGGACAGTGAGTGAGAGAGAAGAAGGAACTCGGCTCAGTAAAGTATTCTTTCTTTCGTGCAATTACACCTACAAAATACAACACTACTGAAACAAAGAAGGAAATAATAGAGAAATATGAGAGTTATTGTTGTTTCTGGTAGATACATTTTATATAAAAAGAAGGAAATGTATTATGGTGTATAGTACAGCACACGTACTGTACTGAAATGTGATGTGTGTTTATGTACAGTACTACTGTGTATTGTTGTTTATTATTGTTTATTACACGAATGTAACTATTCTATAATTTAAGATTTAAGGGAAAATATACTTGTATTTATAACAGAAAAGAGCATTTAGGACATTAGAATGGTTAGGTAAGGGGGTTGTTTGGAGGTCTGGCATGGATTAATTCTGTTTATATTATTTCTTATGGGAAAAATAGGTTTAACTAACGAACATTTTGACCTAAAAACAGCCCTTCAGAACCAATTACATTCATAACTCAAGGGTCGACTGTACATTCTATGATCCTCAGGTGATCAGCTTTTAAAATTCTGTTTTAGACACAGGAGAAACGTTCCAGTGTCTCACGTGGTTGTTTTATTTACATTTAGCAGATGCTCTTATCCAGAGCGATTACAGAAGAGCTTCCATAGTGAACATTGCCTTACTCTTAAGTAGAGTAATATGTTATTGCTCAGCCTAAGTGTTTAGTAAAGAAGTGGGTCTTTAATCGTCTTTTTGAAGACAGTGGAGGACTGATATTCAAATAAACGGGCGAACTTCATTCCACCACCTGGGTGCTGGTGCAGAGAAGAGTCTTGATGCCTGTTTTCTTTGAGTCCTGGGTGGAGGATCAAGTCGAGCGAGACGAGTGGTTTAAAGGTTGCGTGGTACAGAGCGGGGTTTTATAAAATCTCTAAGGTAGTGTTACAGGATACTCGATCAGTGATGGAAAAACTGAGTCAGAATCAGGAACTTAGGATGCAGTTGTGTTGATTTATTTCTCCCAATCCAAAAAAAAAACAGGTGCAAAATATTAAACATAATTTCACTGAGATATTCATACATTCAAACCCAACCTAAACTAATAAACAAACTTTAAACTAAACTTCAGTGCATCTCAATTATTGCACCACCATTACAACTCCCACATGCCCCACCAAACAAACTCCTTCTTCTTCTTCTTCTTCTTTCGGCTTTATGGCGGTTGGCAGACCAACTTCAGGTGCATTCCCGCCACCTACTGTACTGGGGTGTGAAGCGAGACTTCAGGATAATGATCTGTTTAATAACCCTATATGAATTGGTACATCCCTATGTTCTTTAGAAACAGAATAATTTGCTTATGTATCAGACTCATCCCTGTCCCTCGAGTCAGTAATCCCTTTAAAGAAAATTCCTTGAGACCTTTTATCTTAAGTAATTCTAACAGGTGTTGTCTATGTATAGCGTGTTCCTCACAATGAAGAAGTACATGTTCAGGAGTCTCCCTATTCATGCAATATCTACAAAGCCCTGTGTCATTTTTCAGTATGAGAGGTAGTGATGCATTCAATAAGGTGTGACCTATTCGTAGTCCAGTCAAAACCACTTCTTGTCTTCTCCCGTATCCCTCTATTGTTCCTGAACTTATCCTAGGCTGGATATTATACAGATGTCTGCCCTTTTTTTCTTGTTCCCACTCAATCTGCCATAGGTTTTGTACATGCCTCTTAATGAGTACTTCACCTCTGCCTTACTGAGAGGAATTGCCATTTCACATCTGGATCTTTTCAAACATTGTTTCGCTATCCTATCAGCTGTTTCATTTCCATCTACTCCCACATGTGCTGGGACCCATAGGAATTTCACACTTATGCATTGCATTTGAAGCTTAAACAATGTCTGATATATTTCTAATATTAGATCCAGCCTGCAAGATGACTGCCCACTTCGGAGACTAACTAGAGCAGCTAAAGAGTCTGAACAGATTACTAAGTGCATAGGGCACACAGCCTCAGCCCATTGCAA
Organism: Trichomycterus rosablanca; assembly: GCF_030014385.1. Lineage (NCBI taxonomy): Eukaryota > Metazoa > Chordata > Actinopteri > Siluriformes > Trichomycteridae > Trichomycterus > Trichomycterus rosablanca. The sequence continues at coordinate 51,779,861 of NC_085990.1, read as the reverse complement.
TGCCAACATAATTGCCACAAGTTCAGTGGCAAACACTGAAATATTATTTGATAACCGCTTTCCTATATTGACCTGAAATTCAGGAATAAAAACTGCTGCTGCTGTAGTTCCACCATTTGGGTGCTTAGATCCGTTGCAGTACACCACAATAGTGCCGAGCTAAATACTGGTCTACCACTATATAGTCTGCTGGCCTACCATCCTTTACAGATAGTTTTTTATGTAGTGTTAAGTCGACATAAGGCTCAGGAAACAGCCAAGGTGGAGTCACTGGCATTGGTACTGTCTTGCAAAACTCCAGAATCCGCAGACCCATGCTCTCAGCTTCCCTTTCACTCAAATAACCAAAGCTCCTACTAATATAGTGTGATTGGTCCATACCGTCCTGTACAACACTTGCCACTGGATGACTTCTATCATGTCCTCTTATATTGACCCAATATACTATTGATAAAGCTATTCTACGCAGTTTCAATGGCATTTCCCCTGATTCTACCTGTAAGGACACAACTGGTGATGTTTTGACCGCCCCAATACACATTCTCAGAGCCTGAGCCTGTATTACATCCAGTGCTCTCAAATTTGAGACAGCTGCTGATCTACGGTATATGCCACACACCCATAGTCAAAAACAGATCTCATTAATGCTCTATAGATATACAGAAGTCAAGCTCTATCAGCCCCCCAGTCACATCCTGCCAGGCATTTGAGTATGTTTAAGCCACTTTTGCACTTATCCCCAATTTTTTGAATATGGGTTTTCCACAAACAAACTCCTTTTTTTTCCCCCCCTTAAATACTCATGAGGGATTGGACTAAACCAACTACAGGTAACATAACATTTCCTAAGTTCACCACTATCAAAAAGTCATTGGTCTATGACAAACAAAGACATGGTATAATTATACCATTACATCAGTTTATATTAATTACATTGAGACAGTGTCACAATCACAATTATATGAAAACACCAAACAAAGGATAAAAAAAAAAACCTTCCACCATAGTTACAAAATAGTCCATTCCCAAAATGGTGCAGTCCAAGGACTTCAAATCCCATCAACCATCAGTGCTCCGGTCCTTTGACTCCCAGCACAGCTGCCTGCATGCCTGGTGCAAACCTGTAAGTAAACTTACTTGAACCAAACCTTTTTTGGTTAAAAATTAACACTACTAACCCTACAAACATTTATTCCACGTTTTACCCTCATTCCCCTTCAATTAAATAATCAGTAAATGATTTAATAAGTAAATGATTGTGGTGTTTGTACATTACAGTCCATATAACCCTTGAAACAACATTAGCTTTGTTACAGGTAGCTTGGGGCTGGTCCATTTTTGGCTTTGTAGGCGAGCATCAGTTTTTCAAACTAAATGCAGGAAGCTACAGGAAGCCAGTGAAGAGAACGCAGCAGTAAGGTGATGTGGCAGTGTTTAGGTTGATTAAAAATAGTGGACGTGGGAGAACCTGCCAGGAGGAAGTTGCAGTTGTCCAACCATAAGATTACAAGTGAGTGGACAAGAATCTGGGTGTGTTCGAAAACCTAGGGAGCTGCCTTGCTGTCTTACTGTCTACATAGGCAGCTGACTTAGTAGAGAGGATTCTAATAAGTTAGTGACTTAAAAGGCAGGTTATTCGAACGCACTACTTAGATAGCGATTCCATCGGGTTTAGCATTTCGCGTTTAGCATTTAGCATCTCGCCATTAAAACCAATAAACTGAGGTAGCACAGCACGCTAACGTCAATAACATCTCCCTTCATGTACCGATAACGGTTAAATTTCCTGACAAGCCCGAACTTGCAAATAAAAACACTCGGTACAAGTTTATACAAGTTAAAAATCAGTAATATTTTATTTACGTTTGAAAATAACTCCATTCGTTTCTCCGCCCCGTCAGCCATGAATGCTGGGATTGTCTTGATCACTAAGGCAGCGTTCGATGCTCACTCGTTCTTGAGCCAAAATAACATTGAAATAATAAGATGCCTCAGAAGTGTGGATTTTAAGGCATCTAGGATTTCGAACAGCCTCCTTCTCGGGAGCGCGCACAGGATGACGTAAAATGCTGCCTATGTAGAGAGATCACTAGCTTTTCGAACACACCCTCTGAGTGGCTTCTATAGAGAGAAATGGCTGAATCTCCCTGTTGTTGTTAAGGAGGAACCGGCACGTTTCTAGCTTTGTGTCCTCTTGTCCTCTTTTCAGTGTCCTAGTTTCTGCTGGGGTGAGATAAGATATTTCCATCACACTCTCACGTGCACCATGGTCCCGCTGTGGTGAGGCAGTAATTACCTGCTTAAAAAAGCCAATCAATAGATGCTCTATACTTTATTATCATTTCTGTTCCCTTGAACTATAATGATCATTTTAGTTCCCCCTCCAGGACCTGCTAGTCAGACTGTGGAGCACTTTCAGTAACAACTTGTGTGATCTTTTTAGCTACAACAACAGCCGCTCTTCTGAAAAGGTTTCTCACAAGACTTTGAAGCATGTCTGTGGGAATTTGCACCCATTCAGTCAAAGATGACAGTGTTAAGGTATGGCTGGGTGCTGATGTTGGTCAAGATCTCGACTGATGCTTCTGGTCATTCCAAATGTTACTGGAATCTACTTTGAAGGAAAACAGTGTAAAGTAAGTGTGTATTGAAATATGACTGTAACTACACAGTCAGATTTAATAATAATGAGTCATGTGATTAATCTAATGAAATAAATGAAATGTAAAACCGCGTCTCTCAACAGATTTTCTTTCTGCATTAGACTTTTACAGTCTGTGACCTTGAGCTTGGATTTAATTTTATTCTTTGGCTTTTATCGGGAGCGTTGACAGGCGTATTCTCTTCCTCCAGAGGCAAGTGTGAATCACTAATTGGCCTTTATGCTCGCAAAAATAACCCAGACGGCGAGAGGAAAAGGAGCAAAGTCAAGCTTCCTGTGTTTAAAGATGAATTTATACCTCATCGACTATTTTAAGCTTCTTCACACAGATCACAAAGTCATGCAGGATTAATCCAGACATTCCTTTTATTAGCACCTGCTTCATTCTGGTCTGGACAAAGTGAGAGTTTATCACACAACAACCCCCTGCCCTCGATACCACACACATAATGGAAATTCTGAGAAGCCAGTCCACCTTTTCTATGTTTTGGGGAAGAGGGAGGGTTTAGCACCCAGAAGAAACCCATAGAGCAAACATGCAAATATTTTAGGACCGCTGACCTTTTTAAAGCTCCTCCAACGAGATGAACTGTTTGATACGACGTGGAAAAGTGACCCAGGCCGTACGAACAACTCTTAACGTGAACAAAATTTAACGTGAGTTATTGTAGTAAAACAGCGAGTGAGGAATGTGATTAGTGGAGGAACTTATGATCAGTAATAATGGAGAGAAGTTTAGTGCTCCTGTCTCCTTCTTTTACTACATTAAACCACGTTAAGCTTTATTTAGACTCTGGAAGAAGCTGATTCTGATTCTCACCATTTCTCAGAAGCTGGAGCTGTAACACAAGTTTAAAAGTGAAACAGGGAGGAGAATCCAGATAAACACAGATACATGTGGAGCTGTAACCCTGGATCTGATGCTTATTCCACACACTGATGACGTTTTACCACACAGTTCAAGCCGAGCGCTGAACAAAGCGGTTTAGCCGCTTCTCATGAGAATGCGCCCTTACAGAGAGTGACCACATTCTTCCCCAAATTTAACACCATCATCCCCAACTATAACTCCCTCCCAGACCCCAACAAACTGCCCGACCTACTGCAGGATCTAGCAGCACTACATACACACACCTGCCACCAGGTGAGGGACAGAAAGTGATCATGTGACACACATGCCAAATTTGTGTTCTTATTACTACTTACATTTTGTATTATTACTATCAATGTTACTACAGCGATACCTTGTAACTCGACGTCCCCTAACTCGAAATCTTTAAAACTCGATGCCCTTCATGGAGAAATTTGTACCCTTAAACTCGACGTTTCCCATAAACTTAAGTTGTTCAGCTTTTTAAAAAAAATTTATTTATTTAATTTCAAATTAACAATGAACAGCCGCTTTGTTTGCGGTGTGGTCATCAAAGTGTGAATATGAAACGAATCTGTATTTGTGTGGAATAACCACCAGATCCAGTCTGAAACTGCCACATGTATCTGTGTTTATCTGGATTTTCCTCCCTGTTTCACTTTTAAACTTGTGTTACAGCTCGAGCTTCTGAGAAATTGTGAGAATCAGAATCAGCTTCTCCCAGAGTCTAAATAAAGCTTAACGTGGTTTAATGTAGTAAAAGAAGGAGACAGGAGCACTAAACTTCTCTTCATTATTACTGCTCATAAGTTCCTCCACTAATCAAATTCCTCACTCGCTGTTTTACTACATTAAGTCACATTAAGTTTAGTAAATAACGGCACAGCAGCGCAAAAGTCTGATTTTGTCACTTCTCATGTGAATGCGCCGGTACTGAACGGAATACAATATTCCAAGATCAAGCATCTCCATGAATAAGAAGAATAAGGAAACAATAAAGAGGTAAAGGTAAAGTGCATCTTTTAATGTATTTTTATTGATTTTATCTTTTTTTAATTGTATTTCAGTGTTTTTAAAACCTTGAAACTCAACACTTTTAAAACTCGATGCCACTCCCAGAACCAACTGACATCGAGTTTCAAGGTACCGCTGTAATAGGGTTGTTACTATTTGCACTGTTTTTGTTCTTTTATAAAATACACCTGCATATACACTGATCAGCCATAACATTAAAACCACCTCCTTGTTTCTACACTCACTGTCCATTTTATCAGCTCCACTTACCATATAGAAGCACTTTGTAGTTCTACAATTACTGACTGTAGTCCATCTGTTTCTCTGCTTGCTTTGTTACCCCCTTTCACCCTGTTCTTCAATTGTCAGGACCCCACAGGACCACCACAGAGCAGGTATTATTTAGGTGGTGGATCATTCTCAGTACTGCAGTGACACTGACATGGTGGTGGTGTGTTAGTGTGTGTTGTGCTGGTATGAGTGGATCAGACACAGCAGCGCTGCTGGAGTTTTTAAATACCGTGTCCACTCACTGTCCACTCTGTTAGACACTCCTACCTAGTCGGTCCACCTTGTAGATGTAAAGTCAGAGACGATCGCTCATCTATTGCTGCTGTTTGAGTCGGTCATCTTCTAGACATTCATCAGTGGTCACAGGACGCTGCCCATGGGGCGCTGATGGCTGGATATATTTGGTTGGTGGACTATACTCAGTCCAGCAGTGACAGTGAGGTGTTTAAAAACTCCAGCAGCGCTGCTGTGTCTTATCCACTCATACCAGCACAACACACACTAACACACCACCACCATGTCAGTGTCACTGCAGTGCTGAGAATGATCCACCACCTAAATAATACCTGCTCTGTGGGGGTCCTGACCATTAAAGAACAGGGTGAAAAGGGAGCTAACAAAGTATGTAAAGAAACAGATGGACTACAGTCAGTAATTGTAGAACTACAAAGTGCTTCTCATGAGAATGCGCCCTTACAGAGAGTGACCACATTCTTCCCCAAATTTAACACCATCATCCCCAACTATAACTCCCTCCCAGACCCCAACAAACTGCCCGACCTACTGCAGGATCTAGCAGCACTACATACACACACCTGCCACCAGGTGAGGGACAGAAAGTGATCATGTGACACACATGCCAAATTTGTGTTCTTATTACTACTTACATTTTGTATTATTACTATCAATGTTACTACAGCGATACCTTGTAACTCGACGTCCCCTAACTCGAAATCTTTAAAACTCGATGCCCTTCATGGAGAAATTTGTACCCTTAAACTCGACGTTTCCCATAAACTTAAGTTGTTCAGCTTTTAAAAAAAAATGTATTTATTTAATTTCAAATTAACAATGAACAGCCGCTTTGTTTGCGGTGTGGTCATCAAAGTGTGAAAATGAAACGAATCTGTATTTGTGTGGAATAACCACCAGATCCAGTCTGAAACTGCCACATGTATCTGTGTTTATCTGGATTTTCCTCACAGTTTCACTTTTAAACTTGTGTTACAGCTCGAGCTTCTGAGAAATTGTGAGAATCAGAATCAGCTTCTCCCAGAGTCTAAATAAAGCTTAACGTGGTTTAATGTAGTAAAAGAAGGAGACAGGAGCACTAAACTTCTCTTCATTATTACTGATCATAAGTTCCTCCACTAATCAAATTCCTCACTCACTGTTTTACTACATTAAGTCACATTAAGTTTAGTAAATAACGGCACAGCAGCGCAAAAGTCTGATTTTGTCACTTCTCATGTGAATGCGCCGGTACTAAACGGAATACAATATTCCAAGATCAAGCATCTCCATGAATAAGAAGAATAAGGAAACAATAAAGAGGTAAAGGTAAAGTGCATCTTTTAATGTATTTTTATTGATTTTATCTTTTTTTAATTGTATTTCAGTGTTTTTAAAACCTTGAAACTCAACACTTTTAAAACTCGATGCCACTCCCAGAACCAACTGACATCGAGTTTCAAGGTACCGCTGTAATAGGGTTGTTACTATTTGCACTGTTTTTGTTCTTTTATAAAATACACCTGCATATACACTGATCAGCCATAACATTAAAACCACCTCCTTGTTTCTACACTCACTGTCCATTTTATCAGCTCCACTTACCATATAGAAGCACTTTGTAGTTCTACAATTACTGACTGTAGTCCATCTGTTTCTCTACATGCTTTGTTACCCCCTTTCACCCTGTTCTTCAATTGTCAGGACCCCACAGGACCACCACAGAGCAGGTATTATTTAGGTGGTGGATCATTCTCAGTACTGCAGTGACACTGACATGGTGGTGGTGTGTTAGTGTGTGTTGTGCTGGTATGAGTGGATCAGACACAGCAGCGCTGCTGGAGTTTTTAAATACCGTGTCCACTCACTGTCCACTCTGTTAGACACTCCTACCTAGTCGGTCCACCTTGTAGATGTGACGATCGCTCATCTATTGCTGCTGTTTGAGTCGGTCATCTTCTAGACATTCATCAGTGGTCACAGGACACTGCCCACGGGGCGCTGTTGGCTGGATATATTTGGTTGGTGGACTATACTCAGTCCAGCAGTGACAGTGAGGTGTTTAAAAACTCCAGCAGCGCTGCTGTGTCTTATCCACTCATACCAGCACAACACACACTAACACACCACCACCATGTCAGTGTCACTGCAGTGCTGAGAATGATCCACCACCTAAATAATACTTGCTCTGTGGGGGTCCTGTGGGGGTCCTGACCATTGAAGAACAGGGTGAAAAGTGGGCTAACAAAGTATGTAAAGAAACAGATGGACTACAGTCAGTAATTGTAGAACTACAAAGTGCTTCTATATGGTAAGTGGAGCTGATAAAATGGACAGTGAGTGTAGAAACAAGGAGGTGGTTTTAATGTTATGGCTGATCTGTGTATATCAGATCAAGGGGCAGAGGCTGTCATTTCAGTCCCGTGTCAGTCACTGTCCATCCTCTCTACAGACATGCAGCCAATCGTGAGTCTGTGTGGGTGCCCGGCCGGCTGATAGCACAGCTGACATTCAAGCTTAAGCGTGTTTTACCTTTGAGCATCTTTGGAATGAATTGAGATGTGACATCAGTACCTGACCTCACAAATGCTCTTTTGACTAAACAGGCACAAGTTCCTACAGACATAGTCTTGTGGAATAAGTGGAAAGCCTTCCTAGATGAGTAGATGCTGTTATAGTCACAACAGGAGCACAATAGCCAAACAAAGCTCAGGTCATTATGGATTAAAATGTCTAATAAATGTTATAAGAAGTGGCGCCGATTGTCGTTCCAATCTCAGAGGATCAGAGCTCGCTCATTACCTCCTCTGCGTCGGCTACACAGCCGCTATTCCGATAATTACATCATCACGACAGAGCCGAGAGCCGTTCTGCATCAAACCCGCTATAGTCATGGCAACATTGTGGGGGTGAGGACCTTCAGGACTCAATCGTAAGCTCACGTCGTGTCTCTACAACATTTATCAGACATTATAATCCATAATGACTTAAGCTGCACGGACATTCTCAGTAAATACATCCTATGACCAAAAATATGTGGACACCTGGTATTGTCATGGCAACATTCTAGGATGAGGACCTTCAGGACTCAATCGTAGGCTCACATCACCCCGGCACACTCAATTCATTCATTCATTCATTCATTCATTCATTCATTGTTTGTCTTACCACTGCTTTATCCTGGTCAGGGTTGCGGTGGTTCCGATTCGTTGGGTGAAAGGTAGAAAACACACACACACACACACACACACACACACACACACTCAATACAAGAACTGTCTGTTGAACTCTTAAGGGTTTAGATGGGTGGCTAGGTCATAACCACTTAATAGTGTTCAGTGGGGGCATGGCGACACAGTGGGTAGCAAGAAGGGCCTGGGTTCGATTCCCGAGGGTCCTATCTGTGTGGAGTTTGCATGTTCTCCCTGTTACCCCATGGGCTTCCTCCCACAAGTCCAAAAACATGCGGTCAGGGCAATCTGAGCTACTGAAAATTGCCCGGCTAGGGAGTCGAACCCAGGCCCTTCTAGCGACCCATCTAAACCCTAAAGGGTTTAACAGACAGTTCTGGCATTGAATGTGCTCAGTGCTTAGTGTGTGTGTTTGCCCTATGATGGACTGGCAACCTGTCTAGGGTGTTTCCTACCTTTTTGCCCAATGAATCTCACCCACCGTGACCCTGACCAGGATAAAGCAGTAGTAAAACGGACAATGAATGAATAAATGAATTAATTGTTCAGGTCTAAGGTATGAAAACTGAAAGTGAGACATTTATCTCGGTGTCTCTCAGGACTGTAGATTGATTGAGCTTCATGCTTAATTAAGTATTGATTAAAACCTAATTAATGGCATTAAACAGGAGACACGCAGTGTGTGTGTGTGTGGGGGGGGGGGGGGGGGGGGGTAGGGTTGGTTGGTTCCTCTGCATTTAAATAAATAAAATAATGCATGGCTGCACCCAATTCTGGCAGCTCCTCCGGTCAGTGTCTGTTGGGGGTTTGGTACAGTACGTTCTCCTGACCCACTGTGTGTGCATGTGTGTGTGTGTGTGTGTGTGTGTGTGTGTGTGTGTGTGTGTTTTGAACACTCAGGTTCCCACCTTGCATAAACATGCTAGAAAGTAGATTGGCTACTATGAGCAACTGGGCGTGTTATGCACTGTGAGTGAATGTTATCAGTGATGTATTTACGCCTCCTGCCCAGAGTTTTCTAGGTAAATCCTTATTACAATAAAGCGGCGACGGATTATAATCCGTGCCAGACCTCCCAAACCCCCCCTTACCCCTAACCCTTCTAATGTCCTAAAAGGTCTTTTTTGTTATAAATACAAGTATATTTTCCCTTAAATCTTAAATTATAGAATAGTTACATTTGTGTAATAAACAATAATAAACAACAATACACAGTAGTACTGTACATAAACACACATCACATCTCAGTACAGTACGTGTGCTGTACTATACACCATAATACATTTCCTTCTTTTTATATAAAATTTATCTACCAGAAACAACAATAACTCTCATATTTCTCTATTATTTCCTTCTTTATTTCAGTAGTGTTGTATTTTGTAAGTGTAATTGAACGAAAGAAAGAATACTTTACTGAGCCGAGTTCCTTCTTCTCTCTCACTCACTGTCCCCTCTGTCTGATACACAATGACACCTACTGGCAGGAGTAATTATACAACAACAAATGTAATAGATTTTTTTTTTATTTCTCACCACTGCGCTTTCTCTGCACCTTATTTGAGGACATTTTAATATTGAATTTTACAAAATATAAAGAAAACACTGGAAAAACACAGTCCGCTGTCCGAATGTTCGCTCACTGTATATATATATAGAGAGAGAGACGGTTGGAGTCAACTTGTTCGTGATGTCACGTGTTTCACGAATTTCGGTTCGTAATCCGAAATTTGTTCGTACGTTAAGTTGAAACAGATCATTCGTAACCCAAAATGTTCGTAACTCAAGGGTCCACTGTATATAGATATAGATATTCTTTATTTGTCTTTCTTCGCATATCCCAGCTTGTTTGGAAGCTGGGGTCAGAGCGCAGGGTCAGCCATCGTACGGCGCCCCTGGAGCAGGCAGGGTTAAGGGCCTCGCTCAAGGACCCAACAGTGGCTGCATAGCAGAGCCTGGATTTGAACCGCCAATCTTCCCAGGGACAGGGAGGACACACCTCTGTAGACGTGATTTGCGTTATTGATCGGTCTGGACCAGCAGCATTGACCTATGGATAAATATGTAGGGAGTTCCACCCATGGGTCGAAAGGTTGCATTTGGGCATTTGGATCCACCAGGGCTGGCTGTCAGATAGGAAAGGGTTAATAAATAAAGCCTAGCCGGGCAGACTCTAACAGTATAGGGCATTTTTTGTGGGACAGTGGGAGGTAGAGCGGTGGGTTAACAACTGTTTCTGTTGTTAGAGCAGTACTGAGGGCAAAATAGGGGCATCAAAGAGGACTTCGCTATGAGCCCATCTATGTGAAGAGGGAACAACTATCCCTGAACTGAGGAAGAATCATGGCAATCTTACAATGCCATGATTACAGCTATACCCCAATGAATAGAACACATGGTCAGTGATATTAAAGGCCATTGTGATTTGCATATGGACCTGATCATTTACATTACATTTACATGTTCAGCATTTAGCAGACGCTTTTGTCCAAAGCAATGTACAGTACTGTGATAGTATATAGTCTAAGCAATCGAGGGTTAAGGGCCTACAGTGGCAACCTAGCAGTGGTGGGGCTTAAACCAGTGAGCTTTTGATTACTAGTCCTGTATCTTAACCTCTAGGCCAGCGTTTCCCAACCTTTTTTGCACCACGGACCGATTTCATATAAGATATAATTTCACAGACCGGCGGGGGCAGAAAGATATAATAATATTGCTTACAAACGGTGTAAAATGAGCTTTTTTCATTGCAACGAGACGCTGCTCCCACCTAGGGGTGACAATAAGACAATAACACCCGAAATACAGGGTGAGCCAAAAGTCTCAGGACACTCTTTTATTTCAGAAACGAAAGGGAAAATGACATATCTGAATACCACAGCAAGTAATGGGTGAGGGGGCCTATCTTTTTGGATATTGGATCAAGGGCAAGTTTTTTCCAATGGCAAGGTGGTCATGTAGCATATCAAAGAAGACCAGCATTTTCTCAGAAATCGATTGCTGCAATCAGAGTTCTGCACCTGGGCGTTAGACCAACATCAACGCATTCGCACAGGGCATTCTGTTCAGTGACCAGGCCAATTTTTATGTCAGTGTCGAGGTCAACCGCCAGAACGTGAGGTACGAAAACCCTCACTGGACGGCAGACACCGAAGTCGTAGGTGATGTAAAGGTTATGATGAGGTGTGGAATATGGGGCACCCGTGTAATCGGACCAATTTTAATCGACCAGACCCTAAATGCTCAGCACTACCTGACAATGCTACAGGAAACAGTGTTTCCATCCATACTGACCGAAGATGGCAGTGTCCCCTGTTATTTCCAACAGGATGGGGCTCCACCACACTACGGAGCAGGTGCTCGTCAGTGGCTGGATATTCAATTCCCTGGTCATTGGATTGGCCGTCGTGATCCTGTGGAATGGCCGCCCAGATCACCCGACCTCACACCACTCGACTTTTATCTCTGGGGTCTCTAACAAATCCGCAACAAACACCACCTTCAGTTCCCGGTTGTTGTTGCAACTCTCTGTGTTGATAACTTTTGAGCCATGAGAGATATTGCAAATCTGATTGTGGCAATCGATTTCTGAGAAAATTCTGGTCTCTGATATGCTACATGACAGTATCATGTATGGCAGCTTTCAAGATGGCTTAAATTACCTGCTGGGGTATTCAGATATGTCATTTTCCCTTTTGTTTCTGAAATAAAATAGTGTCCTGCAACTTTTGACTCACTCTGTAGAAGCAGTGCAAATTGCTTTTCTAGCGATCTCTAATTATTCATTCTTTCTGTGGGTGGTTGGGGACCTCTGCTCTAGGCTACAACTGCCCTGATCACCTGTTCCATTGGGCAATGGTGCCAGTTCCGGTCCTTGTGACGGAACGTCTCACCACACCAAACTTTGTGTCCAGATGAACTGATTCAACAGCGCATGATTGAGTACCTGGATTACTGAGCGTTGGGAGAGCAAAATAGGGCTGATTAATGCTGTATAATTTTTATTCTATCAACACAGCAATTTCAAAACCAAAGCTTTAATCAAATCTCTTTTATTTCTTTTAAAATCAAGCATGAAGGGATCGAGATGGTAAAGAACTTTACCCAGCGTCCTTTCCCCCAATTTTCCTCACAATCTAGTCGTATCTAATAACCCGATCGCATTTCACTTCCTCTCTGCTGCTGCAGACCTCCGATCCTGACCGAGGAGACCCGAGACTATCACACGCCCCCTCCGACACGTGTGCAGTCCCGACCTCTTCTCTTCCATACGGAGATCCGTATCATGTACGGAGAGTCACGCACTGATCTCCATTATCCCCCATCGATCAGCCAGCAGAGGTCGTAGCTGCAGCAGTTATGAGGAATTCCTTTCAGTACTAGCCGATCGTCGTCTGTATAGGTGCCCGGCCTGCCGGTAGCACAGTCCAGATTAGCTAGTGCTTACGTTTAATCGATGTACAGTGTATCACAAAAGTGAGTACACCCCTCACATTTCTGCAGATATTTAAGTATATCTTTTCATGGGACAACACTGACAAAATGACACTTTGACACAATTAAAAGTAGTCTGTGTGCAGCTTATATAACAGTGTAAATTTATTCTTCCCTCAAAATAACTCAATATACAGCCATTAATGTTTAAACCACCAGCAACAAAAGTGAGTACACCCCTTAGTGAAAGTTCCTGAAGTGTCAATATTTTGTGTGGCCACCATTATTTCCCAGAACTGCCTTAACTCTCCTGGGCATGGAGTTTACCAGAGCTTCACAGGTTGCCACTGGAATGCTTTTCCACTCCTCCATGACGACATCACGAAGCTGGCGGATATTCGAGACTTTGCGCTCCTCCACCTTCCGCTTGAGGATGCCCCAAAGATGTTCTATTGGATTTAGGTCTGGAGACATGCTTGGCCAGTCCATCACCTTTACCCTCAGCCTCTTCAATAAAGCAGTGGTCGTGTTAGAGGTGTGTTTGGGGTCATTATCATGCTGGAACACTGCCCTGCGACCCAGTTTCCGGAGGGAGGGGATCATGCTCTGCTTCAGTATTTCACAGTACATATTGGAGTTCATGTGTCCCTCAATGAAATGTAACTCCCCAACACCTGCTGCACTCATGCAGCCCCAGACCATGGCATTCCCACCACCATGCTTGACTGTAGGCATGACACACTTATCTTTGTACTCCTCACCTGATTGCCGCCACACATGCTTGAGACCATCTGAACCAAACAAATTAATCTTGGTCTCATCAGACCATAGGACATGGTTCCAGTAATCCATGTCCTTTGTTGACATGTCTTCAGCAAACTGTTTGCGGGCTTTCTTGTGTAGAGACTCAGAAGAGGCTTCCTTCTGGGGTGACAGCCATGCAGACCAATTTGATGTAGTGTGCGGCGTATGGTCTGAGCACTGACAGGCTGACCCCCCACCTTTTCAATCTCTGCAGCAATGCTGACAGCACTCCTGCGCCTATCTTTCAAAGACAGCAGTTGGATGTGACGCTGAGCACGTGCACTCAGCTTCTTTGGACGACCAACGCGAGGTCTGTTCTGAGTGGACCCTGCTCTTTTAAAACGCTGGATGATCTTGGCCACTGTGCTGCAGCTCAGTTTCAGGGTGTTGGCAATCTTCTTGTAGCCTTGGCCATCTTCATGTAGCGCAACAATTCGTCTTTTAAGATCCTCAGAGAGTTCTTTGCCATGAGGTGCCATGTTGGAACGTTCAGTGACCAGTATGAGAGAGTGTGAGAGCTGTACTACTAAATTGAACACACCTGCTCCCTATGCACACCTGAGACCTAGTAACACTAACGAGTCACATGACATTTTGGAGGGAAAATGACAAGCAGTGCTCAATTTGGACATTTAGGGGTGTAGTCTCTTAGGGGTGTACTCACTTTTGTTGCCAGTGGTTTAGACATTAATGGCTGTATATTGAGTTATTTTGAGGGAAGAATAAATTTACACTGTTATATAAGCTGCACACAGACTACTTTTCATTGTGTCAAAGTGTCATTTTGTCAGTGTTGTCCCATGAAAAGATATACTTAAATATCTGCAGAAATGTGAGGGGTGTACTCACTTTTGTGATACACTGTATGTACATTTTAATGTGTGTTGATTCACAGATCATGGTTCAGTCTCTTGTCCTGGATGCGCTGCAGCAGAATCTGGGCTCGGTGCTGTATGGTGTGGACGGTTCCTCTGAGGCCGGCGGCTCCTCCTCGACTCCTCCACAGTTCTTTATCCACAGACAGCGAGCGCAGGAGCAGGCGCTCCAGACAGCCTGACCGCAGCACTGACACTGCCCTCTCTGGAAACCTGCCGATCACAAACATCATTTGGACTTGTCGTTTTGGACTTTGTTCACGCTATATCATTTAAATATCTAGATTATATGCATGATTCTTTCTTTGTGTCATTCGACTGCTCCCGTATTAAGGGGTCGCCACAATGGTTCATTCTGGTCTGCAAAGTTACATCCTGAGATGTAAAAATCAATGATCTTGGGACAGGGATGAGTGTGCCAGAAAAGTTACAGCATCACTCTACATTTCATCATCAGTGTAGAATGTAATTTGCAATAGTTGTGCAAGGTTTGGATAAAAATGTCTATAAATGTTTTATGCATTTAACACTAACAGTGAGGGATTTATACTGGCTAAAACGCGACCTGGCACTGGACTTAATACTGCCGGTAACTGTAGTAAACATGATGCCAGGGAAAAGCTTTAAACTGTGTACCACAGTAACTGTGTTTCTGGAAATTCTGACCCTGTATAGCAAACTGTCTGCAACCTTCTGAATAATTACTACAATAATAATAATAATAATAATAATAATAATAATAATAATAATAATAAAACAAAACAATAATAATAATACTAATAATAATAATATTAATAATAGTAATATTAGTTAATAGTAATTAATATTAGTAATAATAGTAATAATAATATTAATAAAATAATAATATTAATAATAATAGTAATAATAATAAAATAACATTAATCATATTAGTAATAATAACATAATAAAAATAATAATAGTAATAATAAAATAATAATAATAATAATAGTAAAAAAACAATAATATTATTAATAATAGTAATAATAACAACAATAATAATAACATTAAAAGTAATAATAATAACAATAATAATGATAATATTAATAATAATAATAGTAATAATACTACTAATAAAAATAATAATAAAATAATATTAATAATAATAATAAAATAATAATAATAAAATAATGATATTATTAATAATAGTAATAGCAATAATAATAAAATAAAATTAATAATAGTTATAAAATAATAATATTAATAGTAATAACAACAACAACAATAATAATAACATTAATAATAACAATTATAAAATAATAATAACATTAACAACAACAGTAATAATAATAATAACAATAATAATGATAATAAATGTAATTATAATAATAATAATAATAATAATAATAATAAATGTAATAATAATAAGGATAATAATAAATGTGATAAATAATAATAATAATAATAATAATCATAATAAAAATATTAAAAGTAATGATAATAACAATAAAATAATAATAATATCAATAATAATAATAGTAATATAACAATAAAAGTAATAATAATAATAACAATGAAATAATAATAACAATAAAAGTAATAATAATAATAATGTTAGTAATAATAACAATAATAATAATAATAATAACAATAATAATAATAAAAATAGTAATAATAATAATAATAAAAGTAATAATAATAACATTTAAAGTAATAATAATAATAATAATAATAATAATAATAATAATAATAATAATAATAATAATATTAATAATAATAATAATAATAATAATAATAATAATAATAATTTGGTGCCATAATGGTAAATGATAAATTGGCACCTGAGTATAAATGGAGATGTACAGATATTTTACAGAGGTTAGCGTTATCACATCCTGTGATGATATGGTATCAGTACTTACTCATCGATGCTTTCCGTCAGCCTGAAGTTGAGATTGTGATGTGGTTGACGAGGCCTGCCCGCATTATCAATAAAAACCAGTCTGGAGGGATCAGTCCTCCGAACCTGGGGAGAAAATAAATATAGAAATCATTAAAAAGCGTTTAATAATAATAAAAATCAAATCATGTTGGAAAGCTTTTGGCTCAGGGGGAATGTAGAATATATCTGCAATCGTGGAAAACGCAGCCAAGTTGATCCCTCATCAATCCTCTCAAATCACAACGATAACCACGAACACGCGGTAATAACGGTGATTAAATATCTGAGAACTGTCTGTGAGTGGAAATAAATTCCTATTATTCATACACGGGGTTCTTTCAGATCTCCAGACTCCAATTTAGTGAAATCATTGTTTTTGTTTTGCATATGATACCCCAGTTCCTCCAAGAAGAAATAAATGGCATATAATAATTTAATAATATTCTATAAGACCCAACTGTGAGCTAATTTTAACCATTAAAATATCCAGAATCACAGATTTATACAACAAAAGGCAGGAAACACCCCGGATAGGATCGATCCCTCAGACGGCACTGCATCAAGAACCTCCACTCAACAATAGCTGATATAACCACATGGGTGAGGGATTAGTTTATCAAACCTTTATCAAGCTCTACAATACAGAGTTACTGCACAAATGATACTTAAAACTTTACTGTGCAAAAAAGAAGCCTTATGTTAACCATGTCCAGAAGCGACGTCGACTTCTCTGGGCTCGGGGGCATCGAGGATGGATCATCACAGAGTGGAAACGTGTATTGTGGTCAGATGAATTAGCATTCCAGGTCAGCATTTGGTCTCTGGACCAAAGACGAAAAGGATCATCCAGACTGTTACCAGCAACAAGTCCAAAAGCCAGGATCTGTCATGGTATGGGGTGTGTCACTACCAGGATCTGTCATGGTATGGGGTGTGTCAGTACCAGGGTCTGTCATGGTATGGGGTGTGTCACTACCAGGATCTGTCATGGTATGGGGCAGTGTCAGTGCCAGGGTCTGTCATGGTATGGGGGTGTGTCAGTACCAGGATCTGTCATGGTATGGGGGTGTGTCAGTACCAGGGTCTGTCATGGTATGGGGGTGTGTCAGTACCAGGATCTGTCATGGTATGGGGGTGTGTCAGTACCAGGGTCTGTCATGGTATGGGGCGTGTCAGTACCAGGGTCTGTCATGGTATGGGGGTGTGTCAGTACCAGGATCTGTCATGATATGGGGGTGTGACAGTGCCAGGGTCTGTCATGGTATGGGAGGGTGTGTCAGTACCAGGGTCTGTCATGGTATGGGGGTGTGTCACTACCAGGATCTGTCATGGTATGGGGCAGTGTCAGTGCCAGGGTCTGTCATGGTATGGGGGTGTGTCAGTACCAGGATCTGTCATGGTATGGGGGTGTGTCAGTACCAGACCAGGGTCTGTCATGGTATGGGGGTGTGTCAGTACCAGGGTCTGTCATGGTATGGGGCGTGTCAGTACCAGGGTCTGTCATGGTATGGGGGTGTGTAAGTGCCAGGGTCTGTCATGGTATGGGGGTGTGTCAGTGCCAGGGTCTCTCATGGTATGGGGGTGTGTCAGTACCAGGGTCTGTCATGGTATGGGGCGTGTGTCAGTACCAGGGTCTGTCATGGTATGGGGGGGTGTCAGTACCAGGGTGTGTCATGGTATGGGGGTGTGTCAGTACCAGGGTCTGTCATGGTATGGGGGTGTGTCAGTACCAGGGTCTGTCATGGTATGGGGTGGTCACTTGGTCTCCTCAAAGCCAAAACCTCTTTTAAGTGTGGTGAAAAGGAACAACAACATTACAAAATGTTAAATGCTTTACCGTCCCAACTTTTTTTGGAATTTGTTGCAGGTCTGAAATGCAGGAATGGATGTTTATTAATAAATGAAATGAAGTTGAGCAGATAAAACATGAAATATCTCAGGTTCATCCTGTCTGACATCAAATAAAAGTCAAAGTAAATGCTTCCCCAACTTTTTCTGATTTGGGGTTAGGTACATTTCTTCTGCATAAAGAAGGAAATCAATTTACCAGAATATGCACCAGCATTAAATCTTTGGAGTTTGCACATTTGACATTGAGCAGGTTCTCCACACACATTTCAGTGGGGTCGGGCTGGAATCCACAACAGTATCGGTCCAGTCTGTCATTCACCTGTAAACACACAACAAGACACAGTACGTTTTGGTTGAGCGTGTAGCCACTGATGCGCCGCTGCTTTCCCATCATCATTGCATGAAAATCTTCTTCCCCTTAATTATAGCTTCTTTGAGCGTCCAAAAAGGTGGAAATCAGATGGAGCTAAATCCGAACTATAAGCGTCTCTCAGTCTCTCAGGAACGACCAATTACTCCTCCCACCCTCACCGCTTATAACCAAAATATAACAGTGAGGAAACTTTTTGAAGATCCCTCATATGGTATGTATTGCATGGTTATAACCCAGCTGTGCAACACCAGTCTGACATGATTATTCACTCACTCACTCTCCAAGCCACTTATCCTAATCAGGGTCACCCCCCGTGCTGGAGCCTATCCCAGCTCTCAATGGGCGTAAGGCACACAGTAACACCCTGGATGGGGCGCCAGTCCATCGCAGTGCAGACACACATGAACACATTCACACCTTAACACACACACACACACACACACACACACACACACCTAAGGGCAGACTTTGTACTGTGGGAGGAAACCGGAGCTCCTGGAGGAAACCCACACAGACACGGGGAGAACATGCAAACCACACCGAAAAAACCGAGCCACCGTGCGGTCCTGGGTTCGATCCCCATGCAGGTCGGTCTGGGTCCGTTCTGTACAGAGTTTGCATGTTCTCCCCGTGTCTGCGTGGGTTTCCGCCGGGAGCTCCGGTTTCCTCCCACAGTCCAAAAAACATGCAGTCAGGTTAATTGGAGACACTGAATTGCCCTATCGGTGAATGGGTGTGTCTGTGTGTCTTACTGTGTGCCTTGCGCCCATTGAAAAGCTGGGATAAGCTCCAGCAACCCCCCGCGCGACCCTAATTGAATAAGCGGATAAGAAAGTGAGTGAGTGAATTCTACCAGGCACATAAACACGAAAAGTACTTGTTCACAAACGCCACTGTGTAATCCACAGTGGGACCAGATTCTCACAATTTTTATTAATTAAGTTTAAGTCGTTTTGTGTTTTGTTGTGATGCATCGTTGTGGTAAAAATCATGGATAACATGTGGGTCACTTAAAAAAAGTCTGGTCTACATCACCCTTTTTGACATTTTGTTCCTTCTGGAATTTTGTACATTTATTTTGGTGCAGTTATTTGATTCTAATCTAGATTATTGAGACATAAACACACCCTGCCACCCACTCTCCTTCATTACAGTGTGGTTTGGTACACAGTCAGAGATTATTGTAAATGGTCTCATTCATAAATATGTAACATTAATGACACATTGTGAGAATGTAAATACACTGGAAAAGACTATTATGCTTGGAAGAGTTGAAGGTAAAAGAGGAGGAGGATGGCCAGAAACAAGATGGATAGATATTATTAGGACTAGCTGATTTACGAACATCGCGTATGACCCTTTTCTGACCCTTTTACTATCCGCTACATCAGGGTTTTTCAAACCCTCATCCAAGGGTCTCATGGAGAAGAATAATAATAATTTAATAAGAATTTTAACAGGCACATAAACATAAAATGAACTTGTACACAAACGCCCCCTAGTGGAGGCTTTACGTTACACCTTGTAATCCACAGTGGGACCAGATTCTCACAATTTTTATTAATTCAGTATATTTAGTTTTGTTTTTGGTTTTTGCGTCGTTGCGGTAAAAATCATGGACAACATGTGGGTCGCTTAAAAAAAGTTTGATAAACCCTGGTCTACATCACCCTATTTTACATTTTGTTCCTTCTGGTATTTGGTACGTTTATTTTGGCGCGGTTATTTCATTCTAATCTAGATTATTGAGACATAAACACAATCTGCCACCCACTCTCTTTTATTACAGTGTGGCTTGGTACACAGCCAGAGATTATTGTAAATAGTCTAATTCATAATTATGTAACATTAATGACACCTTGTGAGAATGTAAAAGTATGCTTGGAAGAGTTGAAGGTAAAAGAGGAGGAGGATGGCCAGCAACATAATAGATAGATATAATTAGGACTAGCTGATTTGTGTACTTTGTGTACGACCCTTCTCTGACCCTTTTACTATCTGCTGCTACATCACCCTGTTTGACATTTTGTTCCTTCTGGAATTTGGTACGTTTATTTTGGTGCGGCTATTGTATTCTAATCTAGATTATTGAGAAATAAACACACCCTGCCACCCACTCTCCTTCATTACAGTGTGGTTTGGTACACAGCCAGAGATTATTGTGAGTATATTTAATAAATCATGGAGGTTCTGGGTTTAATTCTTGCTTCTGGTCTCTATTTGGCAGGAGTTTGCGAGCATATTTTCTTTTAAGGGTTCCTCCCATCTAACAAAAACACGCTAACGTTGAAGCATCTATTTTAAACCACCCTTAAATACGAGTGAGTAAATGTGTGAGTGCACTCTTCTGAGAAGAGCTCAGACAGCAGTAGATTTTGGATGAAGTGCACAGATTGTAGTTGAGATGTGTGTTTTGTAGAACTCTCATCCCTCTTTTGCACATGCTCAGTTCATCTCTCCTCCATCACTTTATCCCCAATACATTCTGTGCCGTCCCTCTAATAAACTCCTTCCTGACCTCTCCAGTCTTTTAGTCTGACCAATACATACATACACACATACTATTATTAATAATATTGTTGTGGTTTGAGGGCGGCACGGTGGCTTGGTGGGTAGCACTGTCGCCTCACAGCCTCCCACAGGTCCAAACAAACAAACAAGCCACCAAACAAAGTCACCAAACAAACAAACAAGCCATCAGTCACCAAACAAACAGTCACCAAACAAACAAACAAGCCACTAAATTAAGTCACCAAACAAAGTCACCAGTCACCAGTCACCAAACAGTCACCAGTCACCAAAGTCACCAGTCACCAGTCACCAAACAGTCACCAAACAGTCACCAAAGTCACCAGTCACCAAACAGTCACCAAAGTCACCAGTCACCAAACAGTCACCAAACAGTCACCAGTCACCAAACAGTCACCAAAGTCACCAGTCACCAAACAGTCACCAAAGTCACCAGTCACCAGTCATCAAACAGTCACCAAAGTCACCAGTCACCAAACAGTCACCAAAGTCACCAGTCACCAAAGTCACCCAAGTCACCAGTCACCAAACGGTCACCAAACAAAGTCACCAGTCACCAAACAGTCACCAAAGTCACCAAACAAACAGTCACCAAACAAACAAACAAGCCACTAAATTAAGTCACCAAACAAAGTCATCAGTCACCAAACAAAGTCACCAAACAAAGTCACCAGTCACCAAACAGTCACCAAAGTCACCAGTCAGCAAACAGTCACCCAAGTCACCAGTCACCAACCAAACAAAGTCACCAGTCACCAAACAGTCACCAAACAAAGTCACCAGTCACCAAACAAAGTCACCAAAGTCACCAAACAAACAGTAACCAAACAAACAAACAAGCCACTAAATTAAGTCACCAAACAAAGTCATCAGTCACCAAAGTCACCAGTCACCAAAGTCACCAAACAAAGTCACCAGTCACCAAACAGTCACCAAAGTCACCAGTCAGCAAACAGTCACCCAAGTCACCAGTCACCAACCAAACAAAGTCACCAGTCACCAAACAGTCACCAAACAAAGTCACCAGTCACCAAACAAAGTCACCAAAGTCACCAAACAAACAGTCACCAAACAAACAAACAAGCCACTAAATTAAGTCACCAAACAAAGTCATCAGTCACCAAAGTCACCAAACAAAGTCACCAGTCACCAAAGTCACCAAACAAAGTCACCAGTCACCAAATAGTCACCAAAGTCACCAGTCACCAAACAGTCACCAAAGTCGCCAGCCACCAGTCACCAAAGTCACCAGTCACCAGTCACCAAAGTCACCAGTCACCAGTCACCAGTCACCAAACAGTCATGTCACCAAACAGTCACCAAACAGTCACCAAACAGTCACCAAACAGTCACCAGTCACCAAACAGTCACCAAACAGTCACCAAACAGTCAACAGTCACCAAACAGTCACGTCACCAAACAAAGTCACCAAACAGTCACCAAACACGTCACCAAACAAAGTCACCAAACAGTCACCAGTCAACAAACAAAGTCACCAAACAGTCACGTCACCAAACAGTCACCAGTCACCAGTCACCAGTCACCAAAGTCACCAGTCACCAAAGTCACCAGTCACCAAACAGTCACCAAACAGTCACCAAACAAAGTCACCAGTCACCAAACAAAGTCACCAAACAGTCACCAAAGTCACCAAACAAACAGTCACCAGCCGAACAAAGAGTCACCAAACAAAGTCCCCAGTCAACAAACAATTACCAAACAGTCAAAACAGTCACCAAAGTCGGTCAACAAAGTCGGTCAACAGTCACTAAACAGTCACCAAACAAAGTCACCAAACAAAGTCACCAGTCACCAAACAAAGTCACCAGTCACCAAACAAAATCACCAGTCACCAAACAGTCACCAAACAAAGTCACCAAGCAAAGTCACCAGTCACCAAACAAAGTCACCAAAATCACCAAACAAAGTCACCAAACAAAGTCACCAGCCACCGAACAAACAGTCACCAAACAAAGTCACCAGCCACCGAACAAACAGTCACCAAACAAAGTCCCCAGTCAACAAACAATCACCAAACAGTCAAAACAGTAACCAAAGTCGGTCAACAAAGTCGGTCAACAAAGTCGGTCCACAGTCACTAAACAGTCACCAAAGAAAGTCACCAGTCACCAAGCAAACATGTCACCAAACAAAGTCACCAGTCACCAAACAGTCACCAAAGTCACCAGTCACCAGTCACCAAACAAAGTCACCAGTCACCAAACAAAGTCACCAGTCACCAAACAGTCACCAAACAAAGTCACCAGTCACCAAACAAAGTCACCAGTCACCAAACAAAGTCACCAGTCACCAAACAGTCACCAAAGTCACCAGTCACCAAACAAAGTCACCAGTCACCAAACAAAGTCACCAGTCACCAAACAGTCACCAAACAAAGTCACCAGTCACCAAACAAAGTCATCAGTCACCAAACAGTCACCAAACAAAGTCACCAGTCACCGAAGTCACCAAACAGTCACCAGTCACCAAACAGTCATCAAAGTCACCAAACAGTCACCAAAGTCACCAAACAGTCACCAAAGTCACCAGTCACCAAACAGTCACCAGTCACCAAACAGTCACCAAAGTCACCAGTCACCAAACAGTCACCAGTCACCAGTCACCAAACAGTCACCAGTCACCAGTCACCAAACAGTCACCAAAGTCACCAGTCACCAAACAGTCACCAGTTAACAGTCACCAAACAAAGTCACCAGTCACGTCACCAAACAGTCACCAAACAAAGTCACCAAACAGTCACGTCACCAAACAAAGTCACCAAACAGTCACGTCACCAAACAAAGTCACCAAAGTCACCAAACAAAGTCACCAAAGTCACCAGCCACCAGTCACCAAAGTCACCAAAGTCACCAAAGTCACCAGTCACCAAACAGTCATGTCACCAAACAAAGTCACCAAACAGTCACCAGTCACCAAACAGTCACCAAACAGTCACCAGTCACCAAACAGTCACGTCACCAAACAGTCACCAAACAGTCACCAGTCAACAAAGTCACCAAACAGTCACGTCACCAAACAGTCACCAAAGTCACCAGTCACCAAAGTCACCAGTCACCAGTCACCAAAGTCACCAGTCACCAAACAGTCACCAAACAAAGTCACCAGTCACCAGTCACCAAACAAAGTCACCAAACAAAGTCACCAGTCAACAAACAATTACCAAACAGTCAAAACAGTCACCAAAGTCGGTCAACAAAGTCGGTCAACAGTCACTAAACAGTCACCAAACAAAGTCACCAAACAAAGTCACCAGTCACCAAACAAAGTCACCAGTCACCAAACAAAGTCACCAAACAAAGTCACCAAAATCACCAAACAAAGTCACCAGCCACCGAACAAACAGTCACCAAACAAAGTCCCCAGTCAACAATCACCAAACAGTCAAAACAGTCACCAAAGTCGGTCAACAAAGTCGGTCAACAAAGTCGGTCAACAGTCACTAAACAGTCACCAAAGAAGGTCACCAGTCACCAAGCAAACATGTCACCAAACAAAGTCACCAAACAGTCACCAATCACCAAACAGTCACCCAAGTCACCAGTCACCAGTCACCAAAGTCACCAGTCACCAAACAAAGTCACCAGTCACCAAACAGTCACCAAACAAAGTCACCAGTCACCAAACAAAGTCACCAGTCACCAAACAGTCACCAAACAAACAAACAAGCCACTAAATTAAGTCACCAAACAAAGTCATCAGTCACCAAACAGTCACCAAACAAAGTCACCAGTCACCGAAGTCACCAAACAGTCACCAGTCACCAAACAGTCACCAAAGTCACCAAACAGTCACCAAAGTCACCAGTCACCAAAGTCACCAGTCACCAAACAGTCACCAGTCACCAAACAGTCACCAAAGTCACCAAAGTCACCAGTCACCAAACAGTCACCAGTCACCAGTCACCAAACAGTCACCAAACAGTCAACAAAGTCACCAGTCACCAAACAGTCACCAGTTACCAAACAGTCACCAAACAAAGTCACCAAACAGTCACGTCACCAAACAAAGTCACCAAAGTCACCAAACAAAGTCACCAGTCACCAAAGTCACCAAACAAAGTCACCAGCCACCGAACAAACAGTCACCAAACAAAGTCCCCAGTCAACAAACAATCACCAAACAGTCAAAACAGTCAACAAAGTCGGTCAACAAAGTCGGTCAACAAAGTCGGTCAACAGTCACTAAACAGTCACCAAACAAAGTCACCAGTCACCAAGCAAACATGTCACCAAACAAAGTCACCAAACAGTCAACAAACAGTCACCAGTCAACAAAGTCACCAAACAATTACCAAACAGTCAAAACAGTCACCAAAGTCGGTCAACAAAGTCGGTCAACAGTCACTAAACAGTCACCAAACAAAGTCACCAAACAAAGTCACCAGTCACCAAACAAAGTCACCAGTCACCAAACAAAATCACCAGTCACCAAACAGTCACCAAACAAAGTCACCAAACAAAGTCACCAGTCACTAAACAAAGTCACCAAAATCACCAAACAAAGTCACCAAACAAAGTCACCAGCCACCGAACAAACAGTCACCAAACAAAGTCCCCAGTCAACAAACAATCACCAAACAGTCAAAACAGTCACCAAAGTCGGTCAACAAAGTCGGTCAACAAAGTCGGTCAACAGTCACTAAACAGTCACCAAAGAAAGTCACCAGTCACCAAGCAAACATGTCACCAAACAAAGTCACCAAACAGTCACCAAACAGTCACCCAAGTCACCAGTCACCAGTCACCAAACAAAGTCACCAGTCACCAAACAGTCACCAGTCACCAAACAGTCACCAAACAAAGTCACCAGTCACCAAACAAAGTCACCAGTCACCAAACAGTCACCAAACAAACAAACAAGCCACTAAATTAAGTCACCAAACAAAGTCATCAGTCACCAAACAGTCACCAAACAAAGTCACCAGTCACCGAAGTCACCAAACAGTCACTAGTCACCAGTCACCAAACAGTCACCAAAGTCACCAATCACCAAACAGTCACCAGTCACCAAACAGTCACCAAAGTCACCAGTCACCAAACAGTCACCAGTCACCAAACAGTCACCAAAGTCACCAAAGTCACCAGTCACCAAACAGTCACCAAAGTCACCAGTCACCAAACAGTCACCAAAGTCACCAGTCACCAAACAGTCACCAGTTACCAAACAGTCACCAAACAAAGTCACCAAACAGTCACGTCACCAAACAGTCACCAAACAAAGTCACCAAACAGTCACGTCACCAAAGTCACCAAACAAAGTCACCAAACAGTCACCAAAGTCACCAATCACCAAACAGTCACCAGTCACCAAACAGTCACCAAAGTCACCAGTCACCAAACAGTCACCAGTCACCAAACAGTCACCAAAGTCACCAGTCACCAAACAGTCACCAGTCACCAAACAGTCACCAAAGTCACCAGTCACCAAACAGTCACCAAAGTCACCAGTCACCAAACAGTCACCAAACAAAGTCACCAAACAGTCACGTCACCAAACAGTCACCAAACAAAGTCACCAAACAGTCACGTCACCAAACAAAGTCACCAAACAAACAGTCACCAGCCACCGAACAAACAGTCACCAAACAAA
Organism: Trichomycterus rosablanca; assembly: GCF_030014385.1. Classification (NCBI taxonomy): domain Eukaryota; kingdom Metazoa; phylum Chordata; class Actinopteri; order Siluriformes; family Trichomycteridae; genus Trichomycterus; species Trichomycterus rosablanca. The sequence continues at coordinate 51,753,228 of NC_085990.1, read as the reverse complement.
GTCCCCAGTCAACAAACAATCACCAAACAGTCAAAACAGTCAACAAAGTCGGTCAACAAAGTCGGTCAACAAAGTCGGTCAACAAAGTCGGTCAACAGTCACTAAACAGTCACCAAACAAAGTCACCAGTCACCAAACAAACATGTCACCAAACAAAGTCACCAAACAGTCAACAAACAGTCACCAGTCAACAAAGTCATCAAACAAACAAGTCACCAAGCAGTCAACAAAGTCACCAAGTGGTAGATTTGGATGAAGTGTACTGATTGTGGTTGAGATGTGTGTTTTGTAGGACCTCTGATTTAACACTCTGTACTCTGCACTGCGGATTTCACACGTTTCTGTTACATCACACGTGGTTGTGAAAACCTCCGTAAAGGTGACGGCATCATGGTTTCAAAGTGTATCTACGTGGATGAGTGCTAGCTGAGAGCGAATAAAAGTAAACAGTATTTCTGATACTAGTCTTGTGTCCCCACCTTTAAGGGCTGGATATCGGACCTGGGGTGATGCAGCTTTCTCTATTGCTGCTTCCGTCTTTTGGAATTCTCTTCTGATTTTCTCTTCTAAATTTTTCTGATTTAGTAAAATTCAAATCATTGATTAAGACTCACCTGTGTAAAACACCTGTAATTTTGTTTGATTTATTTATTTAGTCATAATTTATTGCCACAGTTTTGTGTTGTCTTCCTGATATCGTTTGTAAAGCATCTTTGAGTATCTGGGAAAGCGCTCTATAAAATAAATGTATTATTATTATTATTATTATTATTATTATTATTTCACAGCTACACCTGAACATAACTTTTTCTTTGTACAGCTTATAATAGTATCAGTATAACCTGAGTTTATATATGTACAGGTGTATATAATCTGTCATTTTGTAAAAGTGTGTGTATATTTAATGTACAAGTGTTTACTTGTTTATAATTTCAACTTAATGTTTGTTACATACTGTGAGGAGTTCACACTCAGGATTCTCACACAACATAGAAAATAAAAGGTGATTAATTTGATGTCATTGTCAGTAGTTTAGTTTACAGAGTGTATTTAGTACAATAGTGCAGTTGTGGTTTGGAATACAGCCCGAGACATTTTTCCTCTGCTGTGTTTTGGATACAGGGTGAGAAAAGCCTAAACCTTGTTTCTGTTCTTTTTTTTTTATTTTAAATAAGAAAAAATCTATATGTGTTGAATAGCTCATGGTTTGAATAACAGGGGGGGAATTAGCGAGTCCTAGCCAAGGACGGATTAAGGATAGTCTGGGCCCCTGGGCGAGTGAGTTAGCCTTTAAAGTGAGCTCACTGTTGGACATATTGTCAGGCATGAAAAGAACATCAAATAGCTCAGTTAAGTGTGTGTATGCATTCAAACTGCTTGAAATTGCTTGTCTTAAATTTAAATAATTGCAAAATTGCTAAATTAATTTGTGTCTCTGCGCTTAAGAGAAATTGAACATAATAATTTTGAAACAATACAAATTCAGAAACATTAAGTAAGGGCCTGAATCGCATATTTGCAACAAAACGTCTGTTATGAAATATGGTAGCTTGCCTGGCAATTTGTAGGTCCCTAGAAAGTCAAGGAGCCATGGTAAACGACTTCTATGGAAGTCAAGGGCCCCATAGCAGGGGCCCTCGTGATCAAGGGCCCTCTAATGGTATGCCCTGCTCTTCTCTAGGGCCCCCTGGTAGGGGCTCTCATAACCAGGGCCCTCTAAAAATATGCCGCCCTCTTTCCTAGGACCCCTAATAGCCAGAAGTCGAAGTCAGAGCAGTGCCACAACGCCTCATCCATTTTCATAAGGGGCCCAAAAGCATGGCTAGGGCCCAAAAGCATGGCTAGGGCCCCGAAAAGCATGGCTAGGGCCCAAAAGCATGGCTAGGGGCCCCAAAAGCATGGCTAGGGCCCCCAAGAGGCCCTGGGGTCAAAGTCCCTAATAGTCAGAGGATCCTTAAAATGGAGGGCCCTCGGAAATAAAAATATATTGTATCATAAATGTTGATAGACATCGCAAAATGTTTTGGGCCAGGGCCCCCCCGGGACCCCCTGACCTCAAGGGCCCCTGGGCGCTGGCCCCACTGGCCCGGTCAGTAATCCAGCCATGGTCCTAGCCCTCCTATTTAATACTTGGACCACCGACAAGAGGTAAAAAAAAAAAAGTTAGTTAGCTATACTAACCTTAGGCAAAAATTAGAAACTAGCATTTATCAATATACCAGTGGCTAGGGCCCAATCAGCTATCACTGGCCCTAGCCAGTGATAGCTCAGTGGTTAAGGTACTGGACTAGTAAACAGAAGGTTGCCGGTTCAAGCCCCGCCACCACCAAGTTGCCACTGTTGGGTCCCTGAGCAAGGCCCTTAACCCTCAATTGCTCATTGTGTAAGTCGCTTTGGATAAAAGCGTCTGCTAAATGCTGAAAATGTAAATGTAAATATACAGTTCACACAATCTAATTCAGAAACTTATTTGGACAGGGCTCATGAGGAGAGGGGAGGGCGGACACACAAGCCGAGATTACATATCGTTTATTCATGATTTTACAAGACACACTAACACATGACCTATGCCAACCACTATGCCAAATGCTAATCTGAACCAACATGAAACATGATCCTAAACAATCCTCAACCCTAAGCCACACCCTGAAAGATTCCACAATGCTAATGCTAAACATGAACTTGGCTATAAAATTAAAATATGCTTCCCATAAGCAAGAGTCCAAAGCATGCTACATGAGCTAGAATACAACACATTCTCTATGCACGACACCAAAACAAGCCACCAAACAACAAGCCACCAAACAAACAAGTCAAACAACAAGTCCTTGATGGTTTAGATCACGTTAAAGGCTAGTCAAGGAGTCGCTACTTGATGGGTCATGGTAGCACAAAAGTAAAGCTTCATTGTTCAGCTGGGTGGCACAGTGGCTCAGTGGGTAGCACTGTCACCTCATAGTGAGAAGGTCTTGGGTTTGATTCCCACAGTAACATGGGTAATTAGGGCAGGTGTAGCCTAGTGGTTAAGGACTAGCAATCAAAAATTCAACTGTAATCTCTTAGTAAAATGAAATTTTTAGTAGCTCCAATTAGCTCCAAATTTGGACTGTGGGAGGAAACCCGGAGGAAACCCACACAGACACAGGGAGAACATGCAAACTCCACACAGAAAGGACCCTGGCCACCCGGCCAGGGAATTGAACCCAGGTCCTTTTTGCTGTCAGGTGACAGCACTACCCACTGAGCCCTATGCGCCAAACTAAAATTATATAATAATATTAATAATAACAATAAATAATAATAATGATAATAAAAATGATAACAATAATAATAATAATAATAATGAATGATAATAATGATGATAATAATAATAATAGTAATAATAATAACAATAATAATAACAATAATAATAATAATGATAATAATAATAATTAAACCCACACAGACAGAACATATATGGATAGGACCCGGATCTCTCCACCTGGGGATCGAACCCAGGACCTTCTTGCTGTGAGGCAACAGTGCTACCCACCGAGCCATCCTGCCACCCAAAAGATAAATCAACTACTAGATATGAGTGTCCAAGTGAATGAGTGTGTGAGTGTGTGTGTGTGTGAGTTTGGCACAAACCCACCACAACCCTGACCAAAGTAACAATAATAGTGTATTTTTAATTATACATGAAATGACAATAAACAGTTAGATAAATAGGGTAGGGCACGGTGGGTAGGTGGGTAGCACTGTCGTCTCACAGCAAGAAAGTCCTAGGTTTGATCCCCAGGCGGGGCGTTTGCCCTGCGACGGACTGGTGCCCCGTCCAGGGTGTTACTGTGTGCCTTGCACCCATTGAAAAGCTGGGATAGGCTCCAGCACCCCCCCCCCCCCCCCCCCCCCCCCCCGTGACCCTGACTGGATAAGCGGTTAAGAAAGTGAGTGAGTGATTGAGAAGATAAACAGGAAGAAACTGAAATATAAACGTATTAAGGGTCTAAAACGGTTTAGAAGGTTTATTAGTATTTTCCTCCACTCTCAGGAGACGTAACCCCCTTTTTAAAGGAGTAGGAACCGTATTAAAACGTTTATCTCCAGCACTCTGATGGTCTCTGGCTCCGGTCGTGACAGTAAAATTGTCCTTCACGCTGTTCCACACTATCGGGTGACGACTCGCACTCGAGATGCTGGGAACAAGTGTTCAGGGATCCACTCAGCAGCTTCTCCCAATCGATACGGTGCTACAGTGTATCACAAAAGTGAGTACACCCCTCACATTTCTGCAGATATTTAAGTATATCTTTTCATGGGACAACACTGACAAAATGACACTTTGACACAATGAAAAGTAGTCTGTGTGCAGCTTATATAACAGTGTAAATTTATTCCTCCCTCAAAATAACTCAATATACAGCCATTAATGTCTAAACCACCGGCAACAAAAGTGAGTACACCCCTTAGTGAAAGTTCCTGAAGTGTCAATATTTTGTGTGGCCACCATTATTTCCCAGAACTGCCTTAACTCTCCTGGGCATGGAGTTTACCAGAGCTTCACAGGTTGCCACTGGAATGCTTTTCCACTCCTCCATGACGACATCACGGAGCTGGCGGATATTCGAGACTTTGCGCTCCTCCACCTTCCGCTTGAGGATGCCCCAAAGATGTTCTATTGGGTTTAGGTCTGGAGACATGCTTGGCCAGTCCATCACCTTTACCCTCAGCCTCTTCAATAAAGCAGTGGTCGTCTTAGAGGTGTGTTTGGGGTCATTATCATGCTGGAACACTGCCCTGCGACCCAGTTTCCGGAGGGAGGGGATCATGCTCTGCTTCAGTATTTCACAGTACATATTGGAGTTCATGTGTCCCTCAATGAAATGTAACTCCCCAACACCTGCTGCACTCATGCAGCCCCAGACCATGGCATTCCCACCACCATGCTTGACTGTAGGCATGACACACTTATCTTTTTACTCCTCACCTGATTGCTGCCACACATGCTTGAGACCATCTGAACCAAACAAATTAATCTTGGTCTCATCAGACCATAGGACATGGTTCCAGTAATCCATGTCCTTTGTTGACATGTCTTCAGCAAACTGTTTGCGGGCTTTCTTGTGTAGAGACTTCAGAAGAGGCTTCCTTCTGGGGTGACAGCCATGCAGACCGATTTGATGTAGTGTGCGGCGTATGGTCTGAGCACTGACAGGCTGACCCCCCACCTTTTCAATCTCTGCAGCAATGCTGACAGCACTCCTGCGCCTATCTTTCAAAGACAGCAGTTGGCTGTGACGCTGAGCACGTGCACTCAGCTTCTTTGGACGACCAACGCGAGGTCTGTTCTGAGTGGACCCTGCTCTTTTAAAACGCTGGATGATCTTGGCCACTGTGCTGCAGCTCAGTTTCAGGGTGTTGGCAATCTTCTTGTAGCCTTGGCCATCTTCATGTAGCGCAACAATTCGTCTTTTAAGATCCTCAGAGAGTTCTTTGCCATGAGGTGCCATGTTGGAACTTTCAGTGACCAGTATGAGAGAGTGTGAGAGCTGTACTACTAATTTGAACACACCTGCTCCCTATGCACACCTGAGACCTAGTAACACTAACAAATCACATGACATTTTGGAGGGAAAATGACAAGCAGTGCTCAATTTGGACATTTAGGGGTGTAGTCTCTTAGGGGTGTACTCACTTTTGTTGCCGGTGGTTTAGACATTAATGGCTGTATATTGAGTTATTTTGAGGGAAGAATAAATTTACACTGTTATATAAGCTGCACACAGACTACTTTTCATTGTGTCAAAGTGTCATTTTGTCAGTGTTGTCCCATGAAAAGATATACTTAAATATCTGCAGAAATGTGAGGGGTGTACTCACTTTTGTGATACACTGTATTAGCTGAGGGACAGATTACACCTATCCACTTCTTAACAGGTTCTTCTGATGTTTTTTTAATGGCTTTCTTTCTAATACACACTCACACACTGACTCACACACACACACACACACATTTATTATTATTTACATCGAACTTCTCTGTAGCCTAGCTGGGTTTTCATTAATGTATTCATTTATATTTAATAGCTGATTTATCCTGGTCAAGGTCCTGAAAACACTGGGAGGCAAAAATACACACACAGGGCTGCCAACTAAACAACTGTGTGGTGGCAGTGTGACCATCAAATCAATCAGCATTAGCCTGTCTATTATATGTGCTAAATAAACAAACACTAAGTGTATGGTTTAAATACACTATATTGCCAAAAGTATTCGCTCGTCTGCCTTCACACACATGAACTTGAGTGACTATGATGTGGGCCCACCCTTTGCAGCTATAACAGCTTCAACTCTTCTGGGACCATCTCTGAACCGGGGAGGGGGCCTGAGAATACATCTCTCACCATCTTACAATGCCGTAATTGTAGCTTTACCCCAATCATGTGTGAAAGACACACATGACCATTGTAATTAATGGTCATTGTGAATTTCATATGGTCCTGATCACCGGTTCCATTGTTATGCAATGGGTGGTGATCAGTCGTTATGCAAATCAACTGCATATAAGATCGGGGTATTTAACACCAGCTCAGACTGAAGAAGTCATTCGGATTGAGTGACGAAACGTATCTCTACAACAAACTTGTGTCCAGATGAACTGATTCAACTTTGTGGATTTGTGTACCTGGATTATTGAGCATGCATCAACAGAGTCTTCTGGGAAGGCTTTCCACAAGGTTTAGGAGTGTGTTTATGGGAATTTTTGACCATTCTTCCAGAAGAGCATTTGTGAGGTCAGACACTGATGTTGGACGAGAACGCCTGGCTCACAGTCTCCGCTCTAATTCATCCCAAAGATGTTCTATCGGGTTGAGGTCAGGACTCTGTGCAGGCCAGTCAAGTTCTTCCACACCAAACTGGCTCATCCACGTCTTTATGGAGCTTGTGCTTTGTGCACTGGTGCGCAGCCATGTTGGAACAGGAAGGGCCCATCCCCAAACTGCTCCCACAAAGTTGGGAGCATGAAATTGTCCAAAATCTCTTGGTATGCTGAAGCATTAAGAGTTCCTTTCACTGGAACTAAGGGGCCGAGCCCAACTCCTGAAGAACACCCCCACACCATAATCCCCACTCCATCACTGTTGGACTGTTAGACGTTTAATCCCCACTCCATCACTGTTGGACTGTTAGACGTTCATTCTTCTGTGAGCCACAGGGTTTCCCTGCTGTGTGGTTTATGAAACGTGTACCTTAATGATAAGACGTGTAATTACAGGGGTGATTTATCTGCTTGGTTTAATTACCCAGCGTGCCCTGATTCGTCTGGGATGGGGTGAGGGTTTGTGTTGAAGTGAAACCTTCACTGTGACAGTTTAAGGCATGTTTAATTCACCAATTACAGTTAATGATGCTATTAAGAGCTGGAGCTGGTAGGATGGAATCCTCTTGGGTGAAACAAATCCTGATAGAAGTGGATCACACTCAGCAGCGCTGCTGGAGTTTTTAATCACCTCACTGTCACTGCTGGACTGAGAATAGTCCACCAACCAAAAATATCCAGACAACAGCGCCCTGTGGGCAGCGTCCTGTGACCACTGATGAAGGTCTAGAAGATGACCGACTCAAACAGCAGCAATAGATGAGCGATCGTCTCTGACTTTACATCTACAAGGTGGACCGACTAGGTAGGAGTGTCTAATAGAGTGGACAGTGAGTGGACACGGTATTTAAAAACTCCAGCAGCGCTGCTGTGTCTGATCCACTCATACCAGCACAACACACACTAACACACCACCACCATGTCAGTGTCACTGCAGTGCTGAGAATGCATCCACCACCTAAATAATACCTGCTCTGTAGTGGTCCTGACCATTGAAGAACAGGGTGAAAGCAGGCTACAAAGGAATGTAGAGAAATAGATGGACTACAGTCAGTAATTGTAGAACTACAAAGTGCTTCTATATTGTAAGTGGAGCTGATAAATTGGACAGTATCTGTCTCGCGTGTGTACAATTAAAGAAAATGAAATAAAAAATGAAATCATGAACACTCTCAGACTCCTAACATCTTCTTACCTGCAGCAGGAAGTCGAACAACGCCAGTCGCCCCCACTCCGAATGGTGCACGCCTACACACATCGTTGAATCTAGAGGTACCTGAATCCCACATCTGGCTTTTAGAAGAGTCTGATACTGGGTCCAAGTGAGCAGAAAAGAATTCTGGTCATTATCATCATCAGCTAAATGCTGAATATCAGGATCCCACCACACCACAGGCCTCCCAGAACCGCTGGTGTACTTATATGGTAGAAGACTACTGTTAAACATTCTCATCACTGCTGGAAGACTGCGGTTCAGACCCAGAATCCTGTCCAGGTGAAACGCAAGCACCTCGATCCAGTCACCGGGACGCTTGATCAGGGCACAGTTTCCTTCCTGGCAGAGTCTGGTGTGGTTGCGTTCACTATCCTCGCCGAGTCCCACCTGAAGCACTTGGCCGTGACCTGAGAGTCTGGCTTTAGTCAGCACGGTGCCCCTGGCCAGCAAATCGATCTTCTCCACATCATCCCTACTAAACCAGGGCAGGGAATCAGCTTGGGTTTGGTTCCAGTTCTCGCTGAAAATGTCATCATGTGAAATTTGACACCAGCGAGTCATAAAGTCCGGCAAATCAGCCCCTTCCCCAGAGACGACGTTGTTTTCCAGCACAGATTGGGGCTTTTTCTTCGGCGAGGACGCTGATCGTCTTTCATGTGTTTTGGTTCCTGAGGTATTTTTAAGATTCACTCGCAGTGAACCAGTACTCCCCATAAACCGCTCTGGCTTGGGCGCATCTGGAGAACATTTGTGTCTGCATGGCTTAATTCTGGGCTGGAAGGAACCCGTGCTGGCGGACTGAGTCATAATTTGGTCATGCCTGGGCAGAAGCTGGATAGCGTGCTTAGATTTCGATTCGTTCCCATTGCCTGGTTGGTTGGCCAGCATTTCCTTCATATTGACTACAAATGTTTGGAGGGAGTGTTTCTTTTTTCCCCCTTTCGCCCCCTTTGCGTTGCCTTTAGTTGGTTTATGAACTCTTTTCTGTATTTTTATGCCTCGGTTTTGGTAGCCGTGACCCACCGGTGTGTGCTTGGTTGAATCTTTAACTCTGGAAAGCTTCCGGTCTCCACTGTGAACATTTAAAGGAAGCCGACGGAGAAGCTCAGTGGGTCGCTTTTGTTGAGGCCCGTGAGAGGGCAATCCTGTCTGTTCAGAGGGGAAGGGTGAATATGTGTTTATCATCACCGCCGAGAAGGTGAGGAGAGACAGAAGTGCCAGGATGTAGCACCGCTTCACTTTTAGCTTCAGCCCTGCTTTTAGAGCCTGCCAGACAGAGCAGAGAAATAGTGCATAACTATTTTGGGGTCAATGTCAGCAAATCACTAGAATAACAAAGCGTCTGGGCACAAGATGTAAAGAAAGCAAAGCTCAGTTTGCAAAGTAGAGCAAAAGAGTTCTGCATTAAACGGAAAGAAATCTATCAGCCCTACATGCTGCTTTCATTCCTGCCCTTCATTATATTAAACCATTCATATGATATCCTCAAACTGTCTGTATTTACACATTATAGCTCAGGCCCTATCTAATTCATGGTTGTGTAAATCGTGTCACAAATCGTGAAATATGCAATTTGAGGTTTGTGTTCAGTGATTTAACATCTCACGTTGTCACGAATCAAGCCTCTCTGCTCCTGGAGTGTGCCTAGGTGCCACGCCCTTCTCTCCAGGAGCACTCACAAGCTGAAGCCAACGCCCCTCACTGTGATTGGTCCCTTGCTAATCACCTACAGGGATTTAAGATAGCAGCTGGGGACCATTCACTTGAGGCTATTTTGATGTGACTGTTCTGTTGGTTTGGTTTTCCTTGAATTTACCTCAGCGAGTGATTTTGGTCTGTCTGTCTGTCTGTCTGTCTGTCTGTCTGTCTGTCTGTCTGTCTGTCTGTCTGTCTGTCTGTCTGTCTGTCTGTCTGTCTGTCTGTCTGTCTGGTTTGTCTTTTTGGTTTTTCCCCTTTGCATGTCTTTGCTTCCTCATGTTTGTTTGGTATCTTTTGACTTTGATTTGGTTTGTTTGGTTTGTTTTATCCTGTTTATCCTGCTTGTGCCTGTTTGCTTCTATTTGCCCCTGTTTGTTCTTGTTTGTCATCAGTCCATGCTCTTGTTGGTGTTCAGGTTAGTTCTTAGCTTAGGGTGTAGGTTTAGTCACGTTATGTGTGATTAGTTTAGATTAGCATTTAGCTTAGCATTTATCATAGATCTTGTGTTTGTTTGTCTTGTCTTGTTTATACTTGTCTTGTAGTTTGCTCATTATTAAACTTTTGTTAAACCCATCTACGCGTGTGTGTCCGCCCTGTGTCTCGTCTTAGCCCAACTGTTACACACATTTGCTGGCTAATTTGCACTATGAGGTGTCCTAGCAATCCTATAGCAATTTAGTTAGCAAATCAGCTAAAAACACGACTCGGGTAACTGAGTTTGGAAAACTCCCAACCAATTCTGTGGACGCGGGGGGTCAAAACATGGACGAATGAGAATTTTCGTATTTGAGACAGAACATGAAGCCTCGCACCGTCGCTGGATGTTCTGGGTTTACATTCAACTATTAAGGAAGCTGTGCTGCGTTTTGTAGCTCCATTTATTCTATCACTCAGTTTGTGAGTGTAATTTAATGACTGATGTGAAATGTGGCTCTTTTCTTTAAACATCCATGAAATCTGTGAGTTTTGAAAAACGAGGTCCGTGAATCAAATTTTATCCCTCTTCACCAAACTGAAAACCAGCCCCTTATAACCATTATATTCTTGCTCAGATACAACCAATCACCTTTCAGATCACAAACGAGGCTAACTGTCAACCAAAATCTAGTCTTTTCTTGAGGAGTGAGCTGTAATTTGGGGCGGCACATCCCTGGAATTGCAACCTGGGTCCCGGGGACCTAGTGGTCAGCATTTAGAGGTAAATGATTCACGCCAAGTACATCAAAATACTAAAGAACAAAAAAACAAACTAGACAAAAAACTCAGAGACAGCTGAAGATGGGCTGGAGATTCACCCTAAACATACTGCCAAAACACAAATCAGTGGCCAAATCAGATCTCTGACCTACAGTACATTTGACAGAAAATGTGTGGATGGACCTGAAGAGAGCAGTGCACTATCGGTCACCATGAAATTTAGGTAGAACTCGTGCAATTCTACATGAAAAAACGAGCCAATATTCCCCAATTCAGGCATGCAAAGCTGATTGATGGGATTAATGCAGAAGGTGGCTTTACAAAGTACTTAATCAGTGGCCTGTCTAGTTTATCTAATTAAATGTACAAACCAATATTCAGAAAAAACGAGACATTTTGTAAAATACAGTGTAATGGGGTGGGTCCCTTTTTTTTTCTTCCTTCTAAATCTGTCTGTCTATAATCTATCTATCTATCTATCTATCTATCTATCTATCTATCTATCTATCTATCTATCTATCTATCTATCTATCTATCTATCTATAATCTGTCTGTCTATTTATAATCTGTCTGTCTATCTATCTATAATCTGTCTGTCTATAATCTGTCTATCTATTTATAATCTGTCTGTCTATCTATAATCTGTCTGTCTGTCTGTCTGTCTATCTATCTATCTATCTATCTATCTATAATCTGTCTGTCTATTTATAATCTGTCTGTCTATCTATCTATAATCTGTCTGTCTATAATCTGTCTATCTATTTATAATCTGTCTGTCTATCTATAATCTGTCTGTCTGTCTGTCTGTCTGTCTGTGTCTGTCTATCTATCTATCTATCTATCTATCTATCTATCTATCTATCTATCTATCTATCTATCTATCTATCTATCTATCTATCTATCTATCTATAATCTGTCTGTCTGTCTATCTATAATCTGTCTGTCTATCTATCTATAATCTGTCTATCTATAATCTATCTGTCTGTCTATCTATAATCTATCTGTCTGTCTATCTATAATCTGTCTGTCTATCTATCTATAATCTGTCTATCTATAATCTATCTGTCTGTCTATCTATAATCTGTCTGTCTATCTATAATCTGTCTGTCTATCTATCTATAATCTGTCTGTTTGTCTATCTATAATCTGTCTGTCTATCTATCTATAATCTGTCTGTCTATCTATAATATCTGTCTGTCTGTCTGTAATCTATCTATCTATCTATCTATCTATCTATCTATCTATCTATCTATCTATCTATCTATCTATCTATCTATCTATCTATCTATCTATCTATCTATCTATCTATCATCTGTCTGTCTGTCTGTCTATCTATAATCTGTCTGTCTATCTATCTATAATCTGTCTGTCTATCTATAATCTATCTGTCTGTGTCTGTCTGTAATCTGTCTGTCTATCTATCTATTCATCCATCTATTTATCTATCTGTCTGTCTGTCAATCTGTCTGTCTGTATATCTATAATCTCTCTGTCTATATATAATTGGTCTGTCTGTCTATTTATAATCTGTCCGTCTATCTATAATCTATCTGTCTGTCTGTCTGTCTGTCTGTCTGTCTGTCTATAATCTGTCTATCTATTTATAATCTGTCAGTCTATCTATAATCTATCTATCTGTCAATCTATAATCTGTCTGTCTGTCTATGTATAATCTGTCTGTCTATGTATAATCTGTCTGTCTGTCTATAATCTGAATGATGTTCGTCTCACTACAGTAAACGTTTGAGATGATCTACATGATTCATACACACCCCGAATCTCTGTTTTGAGTGGAAGCTTTACACCATGTATTTAGCCTTTTATTTCACCGGCTTACTTTAACCGATGTCCAAAATATAGCCTTTTCCTGAGCACTGAGCTGTAATTTGGGGCGGCAAACGCCTGTAATTGTCCAACAATGTATATTTTAAAACATGGAATGAAGCAAAGAGAACTAGATCTAAATAGAAGGTTATTTACTTTACATCAAAGATTTATTGTTTGGGTGCATTTTAACTTTGAGTGGTAGAGTGGGTGATGCACAGCAACATGGGTCCTGGGGACCTAGGTTCGAAGCTTGATTCTAGTCCTACAGTGTGTACACAGATTTAAGCCCCAGGTATTACAGTTTCCGACATGGTGGCTCTGTGGGTAGCACTGTCGCCTCACAGCAAGAATGTACTGGGTTTGATCCCCAGGCGGGGCGGTCTGAGTCCTGTCTGTGCGGATTTTGCATGTTCTCCCCGTGTCTGCGTGGGTTTCCTCCGGCAGCTCCGGTTTCCTCCCACAGTCCAAAAACATGCAGTCAAGTTAACTGGAGACACTGAATTGCCCTATAGGTGAATGTGTGTGTCTGTGTGTCTGCCCTGTTATGGACTGCCGCCCCGTCCAGGGTGTTACTGTGTGCCTTGCGCCCATTGAAATAGGTTCCAGCACCCCCCTGATTGGATAAGCAGTTAAGACAGTGAGTGAGTGAGTGAGTGAGTGAGTATTACGGCTTCCTCTGACCTCCCATGCAGAAGGTGGACTGGCTGCTATAAAGTGTGTGATGATTTAGGATGGATTCATCAATCAGCTGATATTGAATCTGAAATTAAAAATTAAATACGGTGCTGTGAAAAAGTATTTGCCCCTCACACATAGAAGATAAAGTCAACATGAGTAAACACAAAATGCACCTTTCCAATAATTGTTCCATTTACACCGATCAGGCATAACATTATAACCACCTTCCTAATATTGTGTTGGCCCCCCTTGCTGCCAAAACAGTCCTGACCCGTCAAGGCATGGACTCCACTAGACCCCTAAAGGTGTGCTGTGGTATCAAGATGTCACCAAGATGTCAGCAGCAGATCCTTTAACTCCTGTAAGGTGTGAGGTGAAGCCTCCATGGATCGGACTTGTTTGTCCAGCACATCCCACAGATGCTCGATTGAATTGAGATCTGGGGAATTTGGAGGCCAAGTCAACACCTCAAACTCGTTGTTGTGCTCCTCAAACCGTTCCTGGAGCATTTTTGCTTTGTGGCAGGGAGCATCATCCTGCTGAAAGAGGCCACAGCCATCAGAGATACCGTCTCCATGAGAGGGTGAACACGGTCTGCAACAATGCTTAGGTAGGAGCTACGTGTCAGAGTAACATCCACATGGATGGCAGGACCCGAGGTTTCCCAGCAGAACATTGCCCAAAGCATCACACTGCCTCCGCTGGCTCACCTTCTTCCCATAATGCATCCTGGTGCCATGTGTTCCCCAGGTAAGAGACGCACACGCACACGGCCGTCCACGTGATGTAAAAGAAAACGTGATTCATCAGACCAGGCCTCCTTCTTCTATTGCTCCGTGGTCCAGTTCCGATGCTCACGTGCCCATTGTTGGTGCTTTTGGCAGTGGACAGGGGTCAGCATGGGCACCCTGACTGGTCTGTGGCTATGCAGCCTCATACACAACAAACTGTGATGCTCTTTGTATTCTGACACCTTTCTATCAGAACCAGCATGAACTTCTTCAGCAGTTTGAGCTACAGTAGCTCGTCTGTTGGATGGGACCACACGGGTCAGCCTTCGCTCCCCACGTGCATCAATGAGCCTTGGCCGCCCATGACCCTGTTGCCGGTTTACCACTGTTCCTTCCTTGGACCACTTTTGATAGATACTGACCACTGCAGACACACCCCACAAGAGCTGCAGTTTTGGAGATGCTCTGACCCAGTCGTCTAGCCATCACAATTTGGTCCTCGTCAAACTCGCTCAGATCCTCACACTCGCCCATTTTTCCTGCTTCTAACATCAACTTTGAGGATAAAATGTTCACTTGCTGCCTAATATATCCCCCCCACTAACAGGTGCCGTGATGAAGAGATAATCAGTGTTATTCACTTCACCTGTCAGTGCTCATAATGTTATGCATGGTCATTGTTTTCAACACTTATATCACCCATATGAAAAAGTAATCCCCCCATAATCCCAGCTTTTAGGTAAAAAGGAAGGGATCGTCCCGGCTCTGTAGGATCCTCGGATGTAGTTGAATGTTTTTACGACGTCCAGACAGCTCCTAAGAAACACTATTATTATGTGGCAGGTTGAAGAATGTCGTGCCTGTAGGTTTTTTTCAGGGATGACTTTTCCTGCCTCTGAGGAATCTAATGCACAGTCTTGTCTGTCAGGGGAGTGAAGGGGGGCTTTGCGGACGGTTCACAGTCGGCAGGGACAGGTTTTTAGCTTAATCTATGGGAAAGGGCAGTTGTAAAGATTTTAAGGGCAGTGTGAGGGATGGAGTTTGGCTTTGTGGTTAACCAGGCACACTTGAAAAAACACAAGCTGAGGAATGCATTGGTGATGTGTCCACTAGTACACACGAGTGAAGAACCATTCAGAACACACACAGAAAGAAAGAAAATCATTTCATTTGTGTAGAAAGTTTTATGAAATATATTCAAATATACACAACATGACCAAAAGTATGTGGATACCCCAACTAATTATTATGTTTAGATGTTTAAATTGGGGTTCTTTCCATGTTTAGGATGATTGTGCCCCTGTGCACAAAGCAAGTTCCATGAGGTCTGTTGAGACTGTGTTTAGGAGCTCCAGTAGCCCGAGTCCTGACCTCAACTCCAGTAAATCTCTGAAATACATTGTAATACCATTTGCATTGTCTATCTTTCTGTCTATAATCTGTCTGTCTGTCTATCTGTCTGTCTATAATCTGTCTTTCTATCTATGATCTGTCTGTTTGTCTATCTATAATCTGTCTGTCTATATATAATGGTCTGTCTGTCTATCTATAATCTATCTATCTGTGTCTATCTATAATCTATATGTCTGTCTATCTATAATCTGTCTGTCTATCTATAATCTGTCTGTCTGCCTACAATCTGTCTGTCTATCTATAGTCTGTCTGTCTATAATCTTTGTGTCTGTCTGTCTGTGTATCTATCTATTTCTCTGTCTGCCTGTCTGTCTAAATATAATTGGTCTGTCTATCTATCTATCTATCTATCTATCTATCTATCTATCTATCTATCTATCTATCTATCTATCTATCTATCTATCTATCTATCTATCTATCTATCTATCTATCTGCCTGTCTGTCTCTCTATCTATCTATCTATCTATCTATCTATCTATCTATCTATCTATCTATCTATCTATCTATCTATCTATCTATCTATCTATCTATCTATCTATCTATCTATCTATCTATCTATAATCTGTCTGTCTGTCTATCTCTTTCTCTATAATCTGTCTGTCTGTCTGTCTGTCACTGTATAGTCTGTCTGTCTGTCTGTCTATCTGTCTATTATCTGTCTGTCACTCTATAATCTGTCTGTCTGTCTATCTGTATCTCTATAATCTGTCTGTCTGTCTGTCTGTCACTATAATCTGTCTGTCTGTCTATCTGTCTCTCTATAATCTGTCTGTCTGTCTGTACGTTAATCTATTTAAAAAATAGAATACGTATCTACATAACGTGACTGTAATCTCTCAGCGTGTTAGCATGCTCACCATCATGACTAACCGTCACCAGTTGTTCTTGTTTTTTTTGGCATCTATCACCCACCCACCCATCACATGAAGCTGCCAGCTCTTTTATTTATTTAACACCAGCCAGTGGTAGATTCTCACAGACAATCACGCTGTGCCCTGTGTGTAAAAATCCCCCCCCCCCACACACCACACACACGTGATGGCCGGACTCTCTGTTGCAGCAGCAGTAAAGAGAAACTCTCTCCCACCTTTTATCCTGTACTAGATTTATACGTCCCAGCTGGATTTATCTCCACCTCCAGCTATAAAAATCACACGTGTGAAATTTTCATGTCAAATTCAATCCAGGTGATATTTTTCATTGCTTTGGTTTTATTGTCCTCTCAAGAATAGTGATACATTACACAGAACGTCGGTTCCAATCACAGAACACAGGAGTGTGTAACTGATGCTGCCTTCAAGTGGTGTCGCTTTTATGGGAAAAACGAGTTTCCCAACATGAGGCACAGCACAAACGCCCTCTGAGGTCGGACACTTACAAATTTTCAATGCAGCACAAAATGGTCCAGTTGCGACGTAAACGCTGCAACTCTGAACAGTTTATCAACAGTAAGATAGCACATACAGGTGCTCCTCCACTTACCATGGTGTTCCATTCCAATAACCTCATCATAAGCTGAAAATATCATAAATCAAAGACAGTACCACGGTAGCCTAATGTAAGCCTAGCCTACTCAGCCTAAAGCCTCGGAACGGTGCTCGATAATTTGTCAAATTTCCCAATATTTTAACATGAAATGTTTATTATAGCTCTGTGAATATTGGGGGAAGCTTCATGATGAGTTCGTCAGGTAAACACAGAGTAACACAGAAGATGATGTTCCTGCTGCAGAGGGAGCTTTTGCATTTCACACCAGGAGGCATCACAACAGCTACAGATCGACGGATTGCTGCACGGCTGCCTTGTTAAAACGTCTCTCCCTGATTCTGAAAAGGGTGAACATTTCCAAATGCACGTACCTAGACACATTCCGGCGGAATAGCTCTACTGATGAACTGTTTGTTGTTTTTATTGTTTGTTTGTTTTACACTTTGGTTACATTCATGACAGGAACGGTAGTCACTCATTACACAAGATTCTTCAGTTCACAAGGTTATATCAAACACAGTCGTGGACAATTTTGTATCTCCAATTCATTCTCTTTGGATTGTGGGAGGAAACCGGAGCACCTGGAGGAAACCCACACAGACACAGGGAGAACGTGCAAACTCCACACAGAAAGGACCCGGACCACCCCGCCTGGGGATGGAACCCAGGACCTTCTTGCTGTGAGGCGACAGTGTTACCCACCGAGCCACCCCTGTTGTTTTTATTGTTTAGGGCCAAACGCTGAATGGAAAGTAATACGATTTTCTGACCATAAAGGTGTTTGTTAGTTGTCTTGTTTAAGATATGCTGTTTATTTATTGAAGTTCAATAACTTAGCTGCAATATTAATATATTTGTCAAATATTTAAACTTAAATATATACACATTGTCATGGTGCCACCACTTACATACAATTACTTTGCCAATCCTGAGCAATCGCTTACATTACTTATATGGTCAAAAGCCTGGCAATCCATTCATACTTAAGAAATAAAACAGTATCATTTTCTTTCGGACAACTGAAAATTCTGCCGTCTCTATAAACATCCAGGTCCGTCTACAGGTGAGATCATTTACTTTATTTTATCCAGGCAAACCTCCAGAGAAGCTAAGCTCATTAAACATGGAGGGTATTAAAGAGGCAGCGGGGACAGGTTACGGCAGAACCCACCGAGGAGACGATTAAGGCGTCGGACTCGAGAGGTCAGACTCAATTTCAAGGATAATGATCCGGGCCTTCTGATGAGCTGCCGGAGCGGAATAATTACATCGCCTCTGGCTTAGAGCTAGAACTCACGGACGCGCTCATGATTAACACAGGTTCTCGTACTCTGAGGAAAGTAGAGACAGTCGAGAAACAGCCAGCGCAGGACACTCGTTTGTGAGCGTTAATGAAAAAACAGATGATCTGTCTGTCTGTCTATCTGTCTCTTTATAATCTCTGTCTGTCTGTACGTTAATTTAAGTTAATCTAAGCAAGAAGGTCCTGGGTTCGATTCTCAGGTAGAGTTTGCATGTTCTCCCCATGTCTGCGTGTGTTTCCTCCCACAGTCCAAAGACATGCAGTCAGGATAATTGGAGACACTGAATTGCCCTATAGGTGAACGTGTGTGTATGTGTGTCTGTCCTGGGATGGACTGGCGCCCCATCCAGGGTGTTACTGTGTTCCTTGCGCCCATTGAAAAGCTGGGATAGGCTCCAGCACCCCCTGTGACCCTGACTGGATAAGCGGTTAAGAAAGTGAATAAGAGTGAGTGTAATTTGTGAGTTATTGAACAAATGTGTAAGTTTGTGGAGCTCTGTCCAGCGTGGCCCCTTACAGAATAAAGCGGTTAGTAAAATAGGTTAACGAGATGCAAGGGAAAACGGTAAGGTCTTTGATCAACAGTGTGACGTGTACAAGAATGTGTGTGTGTGTGTAAGAGAATAATCATGATGAAGAGTGAATGAGGAAAGTAAAACTGATGCTTCTGTTTCATCTCAGAGTCAAAAATACATGCAACTGTGTCCCTTCCTGAGTGTGTGTGTGTGTGTGTGTGTGTGTGTTACAGAGCCTGCAGACTCTCTTCTGCTGCATAAATCAGGTTCCCTGTTGAACAACCTCAGTAATAAATAATTTTATGCAGTAAAATCCTCCTGTGTTTGTTCTGTTGCCAGTAGCTCAGATTTAAGATCTTAATCACACTAAAAACCTTTAATCAACATTAATAATAAATAAATAAATAACAAATATTTTTGCATGCTTATATTGTGCTTTTATTTATTATTGTTTACTATTAACATTTATAATGATTATTATTATTGTTATCGTATATTATTAATATTATTACCATACCAACACCCTGGACGGGGAGCCTGTCCATCGCAGGGCAGACAAACATACACACACACACACACACACACACACACTCATACACACACCCATTCACCTGTAGGACAATTCTCCAATTCTCCAATTCATTAATCTGACTGCATGCTTTTGGACTGTGGGAGGAAACCGGAGCTCCCGGAGGAAACCCACGCAGACACAGGGAGAACATGCAAACTCCACACAGAAAGGACTTCTTGCTGTGAGGCGACAGTGCTACCCACCGAGTCACTGTGCACCTGCTTCTATTTTTATTAAACTTTATTATATTATTAATATTTTATTGTTATTATTTTATTGTTGCTATTGTCTTTTACTATTATTATTGTCTATTATTATTATTATTATTATTATCTATTATTATTATTGTATATTATTATTATTATTGTATATTATTATTATTATTGTATATTATTATTGTATATTATTATTATTGTATGTTATTATTATTATTATTGTATATTATTATTATTTATTATTATTATTGTATATTATTATTATTATTGTATATAATGAAAACTTTGAATTTTTTTTTCTACTTTTGCCAGTTAAATAAAGATTTAAGAAAATTAACAAATCACAGATCTGCGTTTTACACAGTAATCCAACTTTATTCAAATATAGAATTTGTATTCAAATGTATTTCAATACTAAATCCTTTGAGTGTACATTTCATTTCTATTCAGTGCTAACAGTAGATATTTTTTATTATCTATAAAGCAGAAGCGTTTAGAGAGGAGCTGTTTAATGTGTGCAGTTTTATATCTTTATCTTATTTTTAACTTTACCCACATGTGCTGCTAATAAACTGATCAGCTGATTTTATCCAGATGCATTTTTGCTCGTTTTTTTTTTCCTTCACTTGATCAGTCAAAACGTCCTGGCAAACAGTAGGAGGATTTTTATTCATATTGTTTATTTCCAACCCCAAATCATAAAAACTTGGGACAGTATGGAAAATGCAGATAATAAAAACTGAGTTTCTTACATTTACTTTGACTTATTTGATTACAGACAGGATGAACCTGAGCTCAGATTAAGCTCGCACCCTTGGCCTTTACACACTGAAATTCCTCCCGATTCCTTGAATGGTTTAATGATATTCTGCACTGTAGAGGGAGAAATATGCAAATCCCTTCTGATCTTTCTTTGAGGTTCATTGTTTTTAAACATTTCAATCATTTTCTCACACGTTTGTGGACAAACTGGATCCTCTGATCATCTTTACTCATCAGAGACTCTCAGCCTTTCCTGGATGCTGCTTTTGTACCAAATCATGATTACAATCACCTGTTCACATCACCTGTTTGGAATCACATCATTATTTAGTGTTTTCACCTCATTACTAGCCCTAAACTGCCCCCGTCCCAACATTTTTTGGAATGTGTTGCAGGCCTGAAATGCAGGAATGAAAAACATGAAAACATGAAACATGAAAAACATGAAATATCTCAGGTTCATCCTGTCTGACATCAAATAAAAGTCAAAGTAAATGAAAGAAACTCTGTGTTTTTATTTTACTTGCATTTTCCATACTGTCCCAACTTTTTCTGATTTGGGGTTTACTGATATTTCTTATGAAACTGCTGTACTTTGCAGAATAAGCTGCACTGGATCCAGACTGGAGGAAGGTCTTCATATCATGTATGTTTGATGAGCTTTTATCGTTGGCAGCTGTAGCCTAGCGGTTAAGGTACTGGACTAGTAAGCAGCAGGTTGCCCCACCACTGCCAGGTTGCCACTGTTGGGCCCTTGAGCAAGGCCCCTAACCCTCAATTGCTTAGACTGTATAATGTAAGTCACTTAGAATAAAAGCGTCTGCTAAATGCTAAAAATGTAAATGTAAATATATCGTGGACGGGACAGTGGTGGCCTAGTGGGCAAAGCTGTTAGAAACTTGTGGGTCTGAATCACAGCTTTGCTATGCAGCCACTGTTGGGCCCTTGAACAAGGCCCTTAACCTCGCTGTATAATGACTGATCCCAGCTGAGATATGCGAATAAAGAATTTGATAAAGGCGTCCTATCTGGCCTCGATTATTATTGTCATCCTTTATTTCACTAAATATGGATATTTTTTTGCTTTGGCACGTTTAAATTGCTCTCAGTTTAATTTTTACTACAAAACATTAGCGTGACACATTATAAAATGTTATTATTTTCCATCTAAAAACATGCATTTCCAGTAAATGAGCACATCGCTGGAGCAGCTATGTGACTAAGTGTGATTTCCAGTCCGAGAGGTGAGTAACACACGTGTCATTAATGATGCACGGCGTTCCAGCTGAGTACCGCCTCGGCGTTTTCAGGCTTTATCACTCAAATTCCTGCAGTCGTTCACCAAACCTCTGTGGTAAACGTGTACAGAGCTCATCAGCTTCCAAAACTACAGCTTCACTTAAGCTTCATCACTCAAAGTTAGTCGTTCACCAAACCTCTGTGGTAAGCGTGTACAGAGCTCATCAGCTTCCAAAACTACAGCTCACGTCAAAGATTTACACACAATCATAAAGAACGTTTGTCATGATCGTCCTGAGATTTTAATCAATGTTCAGGGGAAAAAAAAATCTGCTGTGTTAAAAGAAAACATAAAGCAAAGTGGATAAATAACGTGGTGGTGTAAAAAAGATCTATAATCTTAGTTTAATTTATCTATAATCTATAATAAGCTAATTTAATTTCTCATTAGATTAGACAGACAGACAGATAGACATACTGTATATATAGATAGATTTACAGATAAACAGACAGATAGAGAGATAGACAGACAGATAAACAGACAGATAGATAGATATGAAGACAGACAGATATGAAGACAGACAGATATATGGACAGACAGATATATAGACAGGCAGGCAGACAGGCAGGCAGACAGATATTTAGACAGATAGACATATATATATACAGTGTATCACAAAAGTGAGTACACCCCTCACATTTCTGCAGATATTTAAGTATATCTTTTCATGGGACAACACTGACAAAATGACACTTTGACACAATGAAAAGTAGTCTGTGTGCAGCTTATATAACAGTGTAAATTTATTCTTCCCTCAAAATAACTCAATATACAGCCATTAATGTCTAAACCACCGGCAACAAAAGTGAGTACACCCCTAAGAGACTACACCCCTAAATGTCCAAATTGAGCACTGCTTGTCATTTTCCCTCCAAAATGTCATGTGATTTGTTAGTGTTACTAGGTCTCAGGTGTGCATAGGGAGCAGGTGTGTTCAATTTAGTAGTACAGCTCTCACACTCTCTCATACTGGTCACTGAAAGTTCCAACATGGCACCTCATGGCAAAGAACTCTCTGAGGATCTTAAAAGACGAATTGTTGCGCTACATGAAGATGGCCAACGCTACAAGAAGATTGCCAACACCCTGAAACTGAGCTGCAGCACAGTGGCCAAGATCATCCAGCGTTTTAAAAGAGCAGGGTCCACTCAGAACAGACCTCGCGTTGGTCGTCCAAAGAAGCTGAGTGCACGTGCTCAGCGTCACATCCAACTGCTGTCTTTGAAAGATAGGCGCAGGAGTGCTGTCAGCATTGCTGCAGAGATTGAAAAGGTGGGGGGTCAGCCTGTCAGTGCTCAGACCATACGCCGCACACTACATCAAATTGGTCTGCATGGCTGTCACCCCAGAAGGAAGCCTCTTCTGAAGTCTCTACACAAGAAAGCCCGCAAACAGTTTGCTGAAGACATGTCAACAAAGGACATGGATTACTGGAACCATGTCCTATGGTCTGATGAGACCAAGATTAATTTGTTTGGTTCAGATGGTCTCAAGCATGTGTGGCGGCAATCAGGTGAGGAGTACAAAGATAAGTGTGTCATGCCTACAGTCAAGCATGGTGGTGGGAATGCCATGGTCTGGGGCTGCATGAGTGCAGCAGGTGTTGGGGAGTTACATTTCATTGAGGGACACATGAACTCCAATATGTACTGTGAAATACTGAGCAGAGCATGATCCCCTCCCTCCGGAAACTGGGTCGCAGGGCAGTGTTCCAGCATGATAATGACCCCAAACACACCTCTAAGATGACCACTGCTTTATTGAAGAGGCTGAGGGTAAAGGTGATGGACTGGCCAAGCATGTCTCCAGACCTAAACCCAATAGAACATCTTTGGGGCATCCTCAAGCGGAAGGTGGAGGAGTGCAAAGTCTCGAATATCCGCCAGCTCCGTGATGTCGTCATGGAGGAGTGGAAAAGCATTCCAGTGGCAACCTGTGAAGCTCTGGTAAACTCCATGCCCAGGAGAGTTAAGGCAGTTCTGGGAAATAATGGTGGCCACACAAAATATTGACACTTCAGGAACTTTCACTAAGGGGTGTACTCACTTTTGCTGCCGGTGGTTTAGACATTAATGGCTGTATATTGAGTTATTTTGAGGGAAGAATAAATTTACACTGTTATATAAGCTGCACACAGACTACTTTTCATTGTGTCAAAGTGTCATTTTGTCAGTGTTGTCCCATGAAAAGATATACTTAAATATCTGCAGAAATGTGAGGGGTGTACTCACTTTTGTGATACACTGTATATATATATATTTACATTTACATTTTCAGCATTTAGCAGACGCCTTTATCCAAAGCGACTTACATTACAGCTACAGTATACAGTCTGAGCAACTGAGGGTTAAGGGCCTTGCTCAAGGGCCCAACAGCAGCAACCTAGCAGTGGTGGGGCTTGAACCAGCAACCTTTGGATTACTAGTCCTGTGCCTTAACCAAGCCGTAGCCTATATATATACGTATATATACAGTATATATATATATATATATATATATATATATATATATATATATATATATATATATATATATATATATATATATATACACAGTGTATCACAAAAGTGAGTACACCCCTCACATTTCTGCAAATATTTCATTATATCTTTTCATGGGACAACACTATAGACATGAAACTTGGATATAACTTAGAGTAGTCAGTGTACAACTTGTATAGCAGTGTAGATTTACTGTCTTCTGAAAATAACTCAACACACAGCCATTAATGTCTAAATAGCTGCAACATAAGTGAGTACACCCCACAGTGAACATGTCCAAATTGTGCCCAAATGTGTCGTTGTCCCTCCCTGGTGTCATGTGTCAAGGTCCCAGGTGTAAATGGGGAGCAGGGCTGTTAAATTTGGTGTTTTGGGTACAATTCTCTCATACTGGCCACTGGATATTCAACATGGCACCTCATGGCAAAGAACTCTCTGAGGATGTGAGAAATAGAATTGTTGCTCTCCACAAAGATGGCCTGGGCTATAAGAAGATTGCTAACACCCTGAAACTGAGCTACAGCATGGTGGCCAAGGTCTTACAGCGGTTTTCCAGGACAGGTTCCACTCGGATCAGGCTTCGCCAGAGTCGACCAAAGAAGTTGAGTCCACGTGTTCGGCGTCATATCCAGAGGTTGGCTTTAAAAAATAGACACATGAGTGCTGCCAGCATTGCTGCAGAGGTTGAAGACGTGGGAGGTCAGCCTGTCAGTGCTCAGACCATACACCGCACACTGCATCAACTCGGTCTGCATGGTCGTCATCCCAGAAGGAAGCTGACGCACAAGAAAGCCCGCAAACAGTTTGCTGAAGACAAGCAGTCCAAGAACATGGATTACTGGAATGCCCTGTGGTCTGACGAGACCAAGATAAACTTGTTTGGCTCAGATGGTGTCCAGCATGTGTGGCGGCGCCCTGGTGAGAAGTACCAAGACAACTGTATCTTGCCTACAGTCAAGCATGGTGGTGGTAGCATCATGGTCTTGGGCTGCATGAGTGTTGCTGGCACTGGGAAGCTGCAGTTCATTGAGGGAAACATGAATTCCAACATGTACTGTGACATTCTGAAACAGAGCATGATCCCCTCCCTTCGAAAACTAAAGGTGATGGACTAAACCCAATTGAGCACCTGTGGCGCATCCTCAAGTGGAAGGTGGAGGAGTTCAAGGTGTCTAACATCCACCAGCTCCGTGATGTCATCATGGAGGAGTGGAAGAGGATTCCAGTAGCAACCTGTGCAGCTCTGGTGAATTCCATGCCCAGGAGGGTTAAGGCAGTGCTGGATAATAATGGTGGTCACACAAAATATTGACACTTTGGGCACAATTTGGACATGTTCACTGTGGGGTGTACTCACTTATGTTGCCAGCTATTTAGACATTAATGGCTGTGTGTTGAGTTATTTTCAGAAGACAGTAAATCTACACTGCTATACAAGCTGTACACTGACTACTCTAAGTTATATCCAAGTTTTATTTCTATAGTGTTGTCCCATGAAAAGATATAATAAAATATTTGCAGAAATGTGAGGGGTGTACTCACTTTTGTGATACACTGTATATATATATACAGGTCCTTCTCAAAAAATTAGCATATTGTGATAAAGTTCATTATTTTCCATAATGTAATGATAAAAATTAAACTTTCATATATTTTAGATTCATTGCACACCAACTGAAATATTTCAGGTCTTTTATTGTTTTAATACTGATGATTTTGGCATACAGCTCATGAAAACCCAAAATTCCTATCTCAAAAAATTAGCATATCATGAAAAGGTTTTCTAAACGAGCTATTAACCTAATCATCTGAATCAACGAATTAACTCTAAACACCTGCAAAAGATTCCTGAGGCTTTTAAAAACTCCCAGCCTGGTTCATTACTCAAAACTGCAATCATGGGTAAGACTGCCGACCTGACTGCTGCCCAGAAGGCCATCATTGACACCCTCAAGCAAGAGGGTAAGACACAGAAAGAAATTTCTGAACGAATAGGCTGTTCCCAGAGTGCTGTATCAAGGCACCTCAGTGGGAAGTCTGTGGGAAGGAAAAAGTGTGGCAGAAAACGCTGCACAACGAGAAGAGGTGACCGGACCCTGAGGAAGATTGTGGAGAAGGGCCGATTCCAGACCTTGGGGGACCTGCGGAAGCAGTGGACTGAGTCTGGAGTAGAAACATCCAGAGCCACCGTGCACAGGCGTGTGCAGGAAATGGGCTACAGGTGCCGCATTCCCCAGGTCAAGCCACTTTTGAACCAGAAACAGTGGCAGAAGCGCCTGACCTGGGCTACAGAGAAGCAGCACTGGACTGTTGCTCAGTGGTCCAAAGTACTGTTTTCGGAAATCAAGGTGCCAGAGTCTGGAGGAAGACTGGGGAGAAGGAAATGCCAAAATGCCTGAAGTCCAGTGTCAAGTACCCACAGTCAGTGATGGTCTGGGGTGCCATGTCAGCTGCTGGTGTTGGTCCACTGTGTTTTATCAAGGGCAGGGTCAATGCAGCTAGCTATCAGGAGATTTTGGAGCACTTCATGCTTCCATCTGCTGAAAAGCTTTATGGAGATGAAGATTTCATTTTTCAGCACGACCTGGCACCTGCTCACAGTGCCAAAACCACTGGTGAATGGTTTACTGACCATGGTATTACTGTGCTCAATTGGCCTGCCAACTCTCCTGACCTGAACCCCATAGAGAATCTGTGGGATATTGTGAAGAGAAAGTTGAGAGACACAAGACCCAACACTCTGGATGAGCTTAAGGCCGCTATCGAAGCATCCTGGGCCTCCATAACACCTCAGCAGTGCCACAGGCTGATTGCCTCCATGCCACGCCGCATTGAAGCAGTCATTTCTGCAAAAGGATTCCCGACCAAGTATTGAGTGCATAACTGAACATAATTATTTGAAGGTTGACTTTTTTTGTATTAAAAACACTTTTCTTTTATTGGAATTTTGGGTTTTCATGAGCTGTATGCCAAAATCATCAGTATTAAAACAATAAAAGACCTGAAATATTTCAGTTGGTGTGCAATGAATCTAAAATATATGAAAGTTTAATTTTTATCATTACATTATGGAAAATAATGAACTTTATCACAATATGCTAATTTTTTTAGAAGGACCTGTATATATATATATATATATATATATATATATATATATATATATATATATATATATATATATACGAATAGATAGACAGATAGATAGACAGACAGACAGACAAATAGACAGACAGACAGATAAATAAATAGAGACAGAGATAGATAGATGGTTAGATAGATAGATAGATAGATAGATAGATAGATAGATAGATAGATAGATAGATAGATGAATGGATAGATAGATAGATAGATAGATAGATAGATAGATAGATAGATAGATAGATAGATAGATAGATAGATAGATAGATAGACAGATGGATAGATAGATAGATAGATAGATAGATAGATAGATAGATAGATAGATAGATAGATAGATAGATAGATAGATAGATAGATAGATTAATAGATAGTTAGATAGATAGATAGATAGATAGATAGATAGATAGATAGATAGATAGATAGATAGATAGATAGATAGATAGATAGATGAATGGATTAATAGATAGATAGATAGATAGATAGATAGATAGATAGATAGATAGATAGATAGATAGATAGATAGATAGATAGATAGATGAATGGATTAATAGATAGATAGATAGATAGATAGATAGATAGATAGATAGATAGATAGATAGATAGATAGATAGATAGATAGATAGATAGATGGATGAATGGATTAATAGATAGATAGATAGATAGATAGATAGATAGATAGATAGATAGATAGATAGATAGATAGATAGATAGATAGATAGATAGATAGATAGATAGATGAATGGATTAATAGATAGATAGATAGATAGATAGATAGATAGATAGATAGATAGATAGATAGATAGATAGATAGATAGATAGATAGATAGATAGATGAATGGATTAATAGATAGATAGATAGATTAATAGATAGATAGATAGATATATAGATAGATAGATAGATAGATAGATAGATAGATAGATAGATAGATAGATGAATGGATTAATAGATAGATAGATAGATTAATAGATAGATAGATAGATAGATAGATAGATAGATAGATAGATAGATAGATAGATAGATAGATAGATAGATAGATAGATGAATGGATTAATAGATAGATAGATAGATTAATAGATAGATATATATATAGATAGATAGATAGATAGATAGATAGATAGATAGATGAATGGATTAATAGATAGATAGATAGATTAATAGATAGATAGATAGATAGATAGATAGATAGATAGATAGATAGATAGATAGATAGATAGATAGATAGATAGATGAATGGATTAATAGATAGATAGATAGATAGATAGATAGATAGATAGATAGATAGATAGATAGATAGATAGATGAATGGATTAATAGATAGATAGATAGATAGATAGATAGATAGATAGATAGATAGATAGATAGATAGATAGATAGATAGATAGATAGATAGATAGATGAATGGATTAATAGATAGATAGATAGATTAATAGATAGATAGATAGATAGATAGATAGATAGATAGATAGATAGATAGATAGATAGATAGATAGATAGATAGATAGATAGATGGATGAATGGATTAATAGATAGATAGATAGATAGATAGATAGATAGATAGATAGATAGATAGATAGATAGATAGATAGATAGATAGATGAATGGATTAATAGATAGATAGATAGATAGATAGATAGATAGATAGATAGATAGATAGATAGATAGATAGATAGATAGATAGATAGATAGATAGGCAGACAGATAGACAGATAAACAGACAGATAGATAGACAGATAGAGAGATAGATAGACAGACAGATATACAGGCAGATAGACAGACAGATGGATAGACAGACGGATGGACTTTTTTAAATGATTTGAACCGTGACCCTTTTCTTGTTAACATTTAGACTTTTGGTGGATCCTCTTTTTATACCCAAACGTGCACAAACCTGAACTCATGTGATTAACCTTCCATCATATACGTTCATGTAAAAAACAAAGCGATCATTTTACTCTTCAGAGAACGAATGAAACGAGACATGATGAAACAGGTTCTGATCTTACAACATGTTCCGTCCAATCAGCCGGTGGAATTTAACTCACCAGTAAAATGATATTAAATAAAGATGCAAACACAGAGCACATGAATCACCGCCTTTGGCTAAACGTTTGTGAGGAGTTTGTAAGAAATGTTCTTCTCATAAATGTGTGGGATTTCTGCCTGACATTAAATGAGTGGGTACTCTGCTTTTCTGCAAAACCCAAAAACATGAGACCAAAAACAAGCTGGATTGACAACATGACGCAGATAGATAGATAGATAGATAGATAGATAGATAGATAGATAGATAGATAGATAGATAGATAGATAGATAGATAGATAGATAGATAGATAGACAGGCAGACAGATAGACAGATAAACAGACAGATAGATAGACAGATAGAGAGATAGATAGACAGACAGATATACAGGCAGATAGACAGACAGATGGATAGACAGACGGATGGACTTTTTTAAATGATTTGAACCGTGACCCTTTTCTTGTTAACATTTAGACTTTTGGTGGATCCTCTTTTTATACCCAAACGTGCACAAACCTGAACTCATGTGATTAAACTTCCATCATATACGTTCATGTAAAAAACAAAGCGATCATTTTACTCTTCAGAGAACGAATGAAACGAGACATGATGAAACAGGTTCTGATCTTACAACATGTTCCGTCCAATCAGCCGGTGGAATTTAACTCTCCAGTAAAATGATATTAAATAAAGATGAAAACACAGAGCACATGAATCACCGCCTTTGGCTAAACGTTTGTGAGGAGTTTGTAAGAAATGTTCTTCTCATAAATGTGTGGGATTTCTGCCTGACATTAAATGAGTGGGTACTCTGCTTTTCTGCAAAATCCAAAAACATGAGACCAAAAACAAGCTGGATTGACAACATGACGCAGTGGATCGCATTATTACAAGCGTCCAGCACAAGCGACACCAGACAGAGGGCATCGGAGAAAGCTGGACCATCTGCAGCACTTAGCGGACGCTTCTATCCAAAGTGACTTACAGAACTATAACAGTATAGAGACTAAGCAATTGAGGGTTAAGGGCCTTGCTCAAGGGCCCAACTGTGGCAACCTAGTAGTGGTGGGGCTTGAACTGGCAACCTCGTGAATACAAGTCCAGAACCTTAACTGCTAGGCTACAACTGCCCCAAAGCATGACATGACATTGTTTATACAGAAAATTAACTATAAGGGTATGTGTTTTATGCCCTGTGATTAACTGGCACACTGTCTGGAGTGCATTCCTGCTTTGTGAGCTGTTCCAGACACCCTGAAATGAAAACGTTAATGAAGATCTTTGTTTTGCATATAAATTCACACAGTAATAACTAGGGATGTAACGATGCACTCTACCCACGATGCAATGTGATGTGAGTCACGATACTGGGTTCACAATATGATTTTTTCCAGATTTTTTTTTATGAGAAAGTTTCCTTTTATTATTTATTATTTTATTATTAAATAAAATAAAAAACTGTATTTGTGCTTATCTTTTATTTATCTAAATAATGAATGTCCTTTTATTTCTGAGGTAGGTACAAACTATGACAAATAATGCTTATTGTGTAAAAAAAACTGAAATGAAATGTAAAACAAATCCAACATTAAATAAATAAATGAATAATACAAATAAAGACAGTATCCTCACATAAATACATTTGGCTGGAAAATCCCCTATCTGGCAACCCTGTAGTGCCGTCAACCAGGCGAGGTGAATAGCGCCAGCGCCCTCTGCTGTTTAAAGTGAATATCAATTCATCTTAAATGAATAACCGATTCAAATCGTGGCACATGTGCACCGATTTTTAACTGTCTTGTGGTGCATCGTTACGTCCCTAGTAATATCACATGTGTAAGTGTGTGTAGCACATGCAGGAGTTTTTATAAGAGAGCAACTTGTTTGTGTAAGAGACTGAATTCATAGGTTGGGCCTTGAAGCACTTAAGTGTTGTAGCACTTTTGAATACAAACACAGAGGAACAGCTAAATATTTGCACTGACCTGTTTATTTATTTGCGGCATTTAGCAGACGCTTTTATTCAAAGTGACTTACAATTGACTGAATATAATTTGAGCAATTAAGAGTTAAAGGCCTTGCCCAGGGGCCCAATGGTGGCAAATTGGCATTGGTGAGACTTGAACTGACAGCCTTCTGATTACTAGATCAGTAACTTAAGACTATTTTTTAATCCCTTTTATTATAGCCTGTATAAAATAGTATCAGAAACGTTTAGACCTGGAGTGGAGAGTTTCTCAGTCATGGAATGGAAAGTTTCAGTATCGGTTGTAAAAGCTTTAAGGCCGATTTTCTGATACTGGACAGTTTTGAATTAGCTTATTACGAGAGTGTCCTCAACGTTCTTTTGAGTAGTTTTGAATATAATTGTGGTTAACCTAAAAAACTGTTTTGTAAGAGAAAATAGGGGTGATCATCTCATCCCCCGGGGGACTGTATAAAAATCAGAATTAAAAACATTTGTGTTTTGCATTTGATCCGGATCTGTGCCCGGATTTGATGCTTTTTTTTTTTTTTTTTAATTTTCTATTTTCTCCACTTTTTTCCCCAAATTTTTCTCCACTAATCTAGTCGTGTCCAATTCCCCTGATTGCGTCCTCTATACTGATTCGACCCTTCACTGCTGACTGAGGACGCCTCTCAACTGACACACGCCCCCTCCGGTACGCAATCAGTACAGACTGCATTTTTCACCTGCACGAGTCGAGTTCATACACTAATGGACGCTGTGTACGGAGGGCCACACCCCCATCAGCATTATTCCTCAGCCCTGTGCAGGCGCCATCAGTCAACCAGCAGGGGCCGCAGTTGCACCAGTTATGAGGACCTATGATCCGACTTTTTACCCCTAGCCCTGAACAACAGCCAATCTGCTGAACAAACAGTTCATGCTGCCGCCCAGCCTAGTCGGAAAGGTAGAGTCGAGATTCGATTCGATGCATTCAGAACCCCTGAAGTTGGAGTTTTTCTTCATTAGTTTTGTGTTTAATACAGTGGACCCTTGAGTTACAAACGTTTTACCATATTCAACTTAACGTACAAACAAATTTCAGATTACGAACAGAAATTCGTGAAACACGTGACGAACAAGTTGACTCCAACCATCTCTCTCTCTCTCTCTCTCTCTCTCTCTCTCTCTCTCTCTCTATATATATATATATATATATATATATATATATACAATAAGCAAACATTCGGACAGTGGACGGTGTTTTTCTGGTGTTTTCTTTATATTTATAAAATTCTATATTAAAATGTCCCCAAAGAATGTGCAGAGAAAGCTTAGTGGTGAGAAAATGAACAAATCTATTACTATTTGTTGTTGTATAATTACTCCTGCCAGTAGGTGTCACTGTGTATCAGACAGAGGGGACAGTGAGAGAGAGAGAAGAAGGAACTCGGCTCAGTAAAGTATTCTTTCTTTCGTGCAATTACACTTACAAAATACAACACTGCTGAAATAAAGGAAATAATAGAGAAATATGAGAGTTATTGTTGTTTCTGGTAGATACATTTTATATAAAAAGAAGGAAATGTATTATGGTGTATGGTACAGCACACGTACTGTACTGAAATGTGATGTGTGTTTATGTACAGTACTTCTGTGTATTGTTGTTTATTATTGTTTATTACAGTAATGTAACTATTCTATAATTTAAGATTAAGGGAAAATATACTTGTATTTATAACAAAAAAGAGCATTTAAGACATTAGAAAGGTTAGGTAAGGGGGGGGGTTTGGGAGGTCTGGCACGAATTAATTCTATTTACATTATTTCTTATGGGAAAAACAGGTTTAACTAACGAACATTTTGACTTAAGAACAGCCCTTCAGAACCAATTACATTCATAAGTCAAGTCACTGTAGTCTGGTGTAAAAGATTGGAGTCTTTTAAGATTATTAATATCTGAAGTATGCTTTGTCACTGATAAATCATCATCTTAGTTAAGCAATTAATGGCAACAGTAAATGAACATACAGTAATCAAGTAATCACAGTTTGTTTGTTTATTAGGATTTTAACGTCATGTTTTACACTTTGGTTACATTCATGACAGGAACGGTAGTTACTCATTACACAAGATTCATCAGTTCACAAGGTTATATCAAACACAGTCATGGACAATTTCCAATAGTATCTCCAATTCACCTCACTTGCACGTCTTTGTACTGTGGGAGGAAACCGGAGCTCCCGGAGGAAACCCACACAGACACGGGGAGAACATGGACCTGGATTGTCCCACCTGGGGATCGACCTTCTTGCTGTGAGGCGACTGTGCTACCCACTTAGCCACCGTGCGTATTTTGATACGCATATGCAAGTATGTAGAATATGCATATAGTAGGGTGAATATGCATATGTGACGATGTGAGGTATGCAAGTGGGACTGTGTAGTATCGTATGCATGTGTAAAGTATGTTTAATATGTGTATATATCAGTGTGTAGATTTGTATGTGTGTATAGGTTTGTGGAATATGCATATTTAACTATATGTGAGGTATGCATGTGGAAGAGTGTAGTTTAGTATGCATGTGTAAATATGAGTAATATGCATAAGTGACTGTGAGGCTGTGTGGCATGTGTAATTACGTATGGTATGCATGTGGAAGAGTGTAGTTTAGTATGCATGTGTAAATATGAGTAATATGCATAAGTGACTGTGAGACTGTGTGGCATGTGTAATTACGTGGAATATGCATATTTAACTATATGAGGTGTGCATGTGGGAGTGTGTATTTAGTATGCATGTGTAATTATGTGTGTTATGCATAGTGTGTATTTTAGTATGCATATGTGAATATATGCAATATATCTGACAGATACAATAAATAATTGTAATAGGCTAGACCAACAATCCTTCGGTGCGTATTCGCAGCCCCTGTACCCCATTTATCAATGGAAAGGAACCTCAACAAGACCCTAACAAGTTTGTGTCAAGTGTGTGTTGTTCTGCAGTGCAACAGATGCGTGCATATGATGGAAACGCATAACTGATGTGTTTATTATGTTCAGTAATAATGTGCAACATGAGTATACATGCAAGTGTGCAAAACAATGCAGAGCAGATGCAATATGAGACACAACCCGACAACGAAAACAAACAAACAAAACAACAGACCTGGACTGCAAACATGCACATTTTTAGATACTTATTGCAGGTTTTGTTTCGTTTGGGCGCAGAGAGAAGCAGACCACTTTGCACAAAAAAGAGAAAGTTTAGAAAAAGTTAAGCAAGGATTAATAAGGTGCAGAAACGATCAGGCTTTCCATTCTTACCATGATGGTGCTGCGGCTGGTCTGGTGTTTGCACTGGTTTCTCATGTGCACGCATTCCTTCATGCACCGCGCATATTCCCTCTTCGCCACATCATCATCCTCATTCCTGTGGCATGAAGCAGCAGCACCAGAGTACCGCGGTCCACGCACGCCAACCGGTCCACACCACCCCACACTCTCTCTGTGCATGTGCGGGATCTAAACGCAATTTTGCGGCTGCACAACCGCGCTCGCTTCCACTGCGCTTTTGTGCAGCGCACCTTTTTTGCACCGTGCACCTTTCCAGCTTCCACAAGTTCACATTCCTCCTGAAGGACTGAGCCTCAGCACACAGGCTGGACTGCTGCACAAAGACAATCCCCCCCGGATCCCTTGGTTCCTGGTGAAGAGTGAAATTTGAGAGCTGCACACAAGCGTCCTGCTTTAATCCACACGAGGATCCAGGATTCTGCAGGAGGGACCGAAATTCTGCACCAGTTCCAGAGAGAACAGAACTCGCCTGCTTACAGACTGCAGAATAAACAAGCCCAATGTGTGTGCTGTTTAATTCACCCATAAATACTTTTGTTATGCTGGCAGGGGCAAAGTTGAATTTGCAGTCCCTCACCAAAGCTCATACTGGGATCTGAATTTGGATTTGTACCCTGTGAGCAGCTTGTTAATATGATTATATTAATATGCAGAATATAAACAGTACTGTGTGGGAGCAGGCATGCAAGCACGATGTTCTGATTCTAATACATAAATGCATAAATGCATACATACTTGTGAAAGGCTGGAGAATGAAGGACAAACCCAGTAGCTATTCTATTAGAACCATATTGAGCAGTACGTTATAACCTGTGTAAATATTATACATAATACGGTACCATACTGCTCTCTACAGGTAAAGTTGTGAACTTGCATTATTGTTGAAATTCAATGATTCTTACCTACCTATACACCGATGAGGCATAACATCATGAGCACTGACAGGTGAAGTGAATAACACTGATTATCTCTTCATCACGGTACCTGTTAGTGGGGGGGATATATAAGGCAGCAAGTGACATTTTATCCTCAAAGTTGATGTTAGAAGCAGGAAAAATTAGTTTGACAGGAGCCAAATTGTGATGGCTATACGACTGGGTCAGAGCATCTCCAAAACTGCAGCTCTTGTGGGGTGTGTCCTGGTCTGCTGTGGTCAGTATCTATCAAAGTGCTCCAAGGAAGGGACAGTGGTAAACCAGCAACAGGGTCATGGGAGCCAAGGATCATTGATGCACGTGGGGGACGAATGCTGGCCCGTGTGGTCCGATCCAACAGACGAGCTACTGTAGCTCAAACTGCTGAAGAAGTTCATGCTGGTTCTGATAGAAAGGTGTCAGAATACACAGAGCATCACAGTTTGTTGTGTATGAGGCTGCATAGTCGCAGACCAGTCAGGGTGCCCATGCTGACCCCTGTCCACCGCCGAAAGCAGCAACAATGGGCACGTGAGCATCGGAACTGGACCACGGAGCAATAGAAGAAGGTGGCCTGGTCTGATGAATCACGATTTCTTTTACATCACGTGGACGGCCGGGTGCGTGTGCGTCTCTTACCTGAGGAACACACGGCACCAGGATGCATTATGGGAAGAAGGCGAGCCGGCGGAGGCAGTGTGATGCTTTGGGTGACGTTCTGCTGGGAATCCTCGGGACCTGCCATCCATGTGGATGTCACTTTGACACGTAGCTCCTACCTAAGCATTGTTGCAGACCGTGTTCACCCTCTCATGGAGACGCTATTCCCTGCCACAAAGCAAAAATGCTTCAGGAACGGTTTGAGGAGCACAACAACCAGTTTGAGGTGTTGACTTGGCCTCCAAATACCCCAGAGTAGTCAATTCGTCTTTCACTGGTGGAGATTCCAGTCGTGTCCAAGGGTATTTTTTGCCTGCCTCATGCTCCCTCCGACATGTGCGCAGTCCACCGACCCCTTTTTTCCCCCAATTTTTCCCCCCTAATCTAGTCGTGTCCAGTTACCCTGGTTGCTCCTCTATACTGATTCGACCCTTCACCGCTGACTGAGGACGCCTCTCAACTGACATACGCCCCCTCCGACACATACAGTCAGTACAGACTGCATTTTTCACCTGCACGAGTCGAGTTCATACACCGACGGGCACTGTGTATGGAGGGCCACATGCCCATCAGAATTATTCCTCAGCTCTGTGCAGGCGCCATCAGTCAGCCAGCAGGGGCCGCAGTTGCACCAGTTATGAGGACCTATGATCCGACTTTCTTACCCTCTAACCCTGAACAACAGCCAATCTTTGTTCATGCTGCCGAGCGCACCCACCCCTTTTTATTCGGCCACACATTCTGTGAATTCGTGAATGAGGCCGGTATTTGTGTGCAAAGAGCCACGCCCTGATGTCCGTGCTCCTCCACTTTCTGTAAAGGCGCCTCGAGCTACTTACCAGGGTCTGTACACAGCGTCAAAGACCACAAACACTTTTTCCCACCCGGCAGACTTTAATGGCCAATTTTGTCTGCTGCAGGTACTGTCAATTATGCCCGCTAGGGGGCGCCCAACCAACCTGTAGCAGAGCGGAGGTTCGAACTTCTTTCTTTCTTTCTTTCTTTCTTTCTTTCTTTCTTTCTTTCTTTCTTTCTTTCTTTCTTTCTTTCTTTCTTTCTTTCTTTCTTTCTTTCTTTCTTTCTTTCTTTTTTCTTTCCTCCCTCCCTCCCTCCCTCCCTCCCTCCCTCCTTTTTTCAGTCTGTCCATTATTTTTTTTATTCTTTTATGTCTGTTAAAAAAAGAACTTCTGAACGTTTTGGTGAAACGGTGCTGTTTATTAACATTCATTACGTTTACTGGGAATACAACTTCATATTTCACCCAAAATACGTGTTGTGAAAGATGACATGCAGTCATTAATTTTAAACATGTAATGCATGACAGTACAGGGTGCAGGGGGGTAGAATTTGGGCTCTAGTGAGAGGAACGAAACCAAGCCAGACAAACTCTGCTCAGTCATACAACAATAATCTTCATCTTCATGTACTTCAACGGCAAGAACAATAAAATCCTGAAATATCAGTGCACATTCAATTCTTCAATAAACAAAAAGTACCATGAGGATATGTACGAGTGCCTGGGCCTGTGAGTCCATGTCCAGGAACAATATCATCTCCCACAGCACCGACGGGCCTTCATGTGGTCATGCTGAATCAACAATACAACCTGCATGAACCCTTAAATATTTCCTAAATGAAGGAATGGATCAGTACGAGTGGAGCTGATTTTAATTATGTAGATTCACTGACCAACCATAACATTAAAACCACCTCCTGGTTTCTACACTCACTGTCCATTTTATCAGCTCCACTTACCATATAGAAGCACTTTGTAGTTCTACAATTACTGACTGTAGTCCATCTGCTTCTCTACATGCTTTGTTAGCCCCTTTCATGCTGTTCTTCAATGGTCAGGACCCCCACAGGACCACCACAGAGCAGGTATTATTTGGGTGGTGGATCATTCTCAGCACTGCAGTGACACTGACATGGTGGTGGTGTGTTAGTGTGTGTTGTGCTGGTATGAGTGGATCAGACACAGCAGCGCTGCTGGAGTTTTTAAACACCTCACTGTCACTGCTGGACTGAGAATAGTCCACCAGCCAAAAATTTCCAGCCAACAGTGCCCCGTGGGCAGCATCCTGTGACCACTGATGAAGGTCTAGAAGATGACCGACTCAAACAGCAGCAATAGATGAGCGATCGTCTCTGACTTTACATCTACAAGTTGGACCAACTAGGTAGGAGTGTCTAATAGAGTGGACAGTGAGTGGACACAGTATTTCAAAACTCCACTCATACCAGCACAACACACTAACACACCACCACCATGTCAGTGTCACTGCAGTGCTGAGAATGATCCACCACCTAAATAATACCTGCTCTGTGGTGGTCCTGTGGGGGTCCTGACCATTGAAGAACAGGGTGAAAGGGGGCTAACAAAGCATGCAGAGAAACAGATGGACTACAGTCAGTAATTGTAGAACTACAAAGTGCTTCTATATGGTAAGTGGAGCTGATAACATGGACAGTAGTGTAGAAACAAGGAGGCCGATTGATGTATTATCATTTAGGATTAAGGGATACATATTTTGTGCTCAATGGGAGGCTTAGGTGTAAACTGCATAGGATTTTACATTCAAACATTATTGTAGATATTTACAAGTCGTCATTTATGAATTTGGCTAAGGGTCTTTGCACTTTAATACGTTTAAAACAGAAAAGTTATGCGACTTATGGGGAATATAGAAGTGCTTTGGTTACAGATGAGCAGGTTAGCAGTTTATATCTCAACAAATGCATTTGTAAATACTATTTACATTTGTTTATTCTATTTAAATTCTTCTTATTATTGTTGTCATTATTATTTTTAGTAGGAGTATTAATGTACATGAGCTACGATATGTATTATGCATAATATGCACACATTTAAAGAGGCTTCGGTATCTATTTAGCACAATCTTACACTTCTGAACCACATCTTTCTACTGTCGTGTAAACTGCATATTAAAAACAGTGCATTGCATTTTATTTTATTTAAGGAATAGTGCATCGCTCCTGAAGAAAAATCTGTTCAATGTGCAACGTTATTAAGACTAAAATGTGCTATTTTGGCAAACTGGTTATGAATCCAGATCTCTGGATGTAACACCATGTCGTCTGTCGTATTGAACCAGTTTGTTAAGACTGAGTTACATTAATTCGGTCACATTTTATTGTGCTTTAAGTGTAAAATCTTTTGTAAAACTTTAATATTGTTTCTTTCCAAACTCTCTAACAAAATCTAAAGCGGTCAACAAAAATAGCCAGTAACGGACTGTTCAGACATCTTCTTTACAAAGCCTTCAACCTTACGAGTCCTTCGACCATCCTATGATACACTGCATTCCAAAAATAATGAGGAACCCCTCGTTTAGCTGCTATGATACATCAGAGGCTACATGTGCTATTGTGCATTTGATCTTTTCGGCTGTACTTCAGGCAGTGAATGTCGTGGTGTGAACCTGTCTGCAGGCCCAGTCAGGAACTGCTCAAACAGTGGCACAGACAGCAAGGTAAACAAACGTCTCTCTCCCCACTTTTCGATTCGTGCGCCTCTCTAGTGCTTCAAGGGCAAAGCCGGGTTCCTGAGCAGGGCTTTCAGAGGCTTCAGTAACAGAAGCGCACCAGCGCGATGATGAGGAACATGAGGGTGATGATGACCAGAGCCGAGAAGAGGAAGAGCAGCCCGGCGAACAAACTGTTGGAGATGGGAAGCTTCAGAAGTTTGGCCTCTGCAGGGATCATGTTTGACTGGGCGAGCATGTAGCCCAGCGACCAGGCTACACTAGTATGATTAACCTAAAAACACAACAGCAAATACAAACAGTTCAGAGTTTGTCTGTTCATAATGACTCATTAAAAACCCTTTTACCCTATATACTGATCAGCCATAACATTAAAATCACCTCCTTGTTTCTACACTCACTGTCCATTTTATCAGCTCCACTTACCATATAGAAGCACTTTGTAGTTCTACAATTACTGACTGTAGTACATCTGTTTCTCTACATGCTTTGTTAGCCCCCTTTCATGCTGTTCTTCAATGGTCAGGACCCCCACAGGACCAGGTAGTAGTGTCTAATAGAGTGGACAGTGAGTGGACACGGTATTTAAAAACTCCAGCAGCGCTGCTGTGTCTGATCCACTCATACCAGCACAACACACACTAACACACCACCACCATGTCAGTGTCACTGCAGTGCTGAGAATGATCCACCACCTAAATAATACCTGGTCTGTGGTGGTCCTGTGGAAGTCCTGACCATTGAAGAACAGCATGAAAGCAGGTTAAAAAAGCATGCAAAGAAACAGATGGACTACAGTCAGTAATTGTAGAACTACAAAGTGCTTCTATATGGTAAGTGGAGCTGATAAAATGGACAGTGAGTGAAGAAACAAGGAGGTGGTTTTAATGTTATGGCTGATCAGTATGTATATATATTTGCTATTTTGTTTATGCATGTTTCTCCTTTTCTCCCTGTTTAGCATAGTCAATTCATCTTCCGCTGCTGGAGACTCCGGTCGTGTCCGAGGAGGGTACATTCGCCTACCTCACGCTCCCTCCGACGAGTACACAGTCCACTTTCTGTACAGGCGCCTCGAGCTACTAACCAAGGTCCTCACACAGCATCGAAGACCCCACCCGCTTTTTCCCACCCGGCAGACTGCTGAAGGCATTGCCCGCTAGAGGGCGCCCAGCCGACCTGTAGCAGAGCGGAGGTTCGAACTCAAGAGTTCAAAGTCCAAAGACATGCAGTCAGAAAAACTGGAGATACCAGAAACTGCCCTAAGTGTGTGTGTGTGTGTCCTGTGATGGACTGGTGACCTGTCCGGGGTGTTTTCTACTTTTTGTCCAAGTCTCGAATGCAGGTTCCTAGGACCTGTGCATTTCCAACGCTAACCCAGCTAGGCCACCGTGATTCCCTGATATAATTTATTTAACAGCTGTCAAACATGTCAAGGTACTTTTATCTTTATACCAATATATAAATATATCAATATATCAATATATAACTGGGGAATTATCTGAACAGTGTGCCGAAAGTCTAGTAAAAGGTTTGACTCCTAGATTGTTATTGTCAGAAGGATACATCATATATATTAAAAAATAAATACACTTGTGTAGATTTGTGTATCATTCCAGGGCAGCACGGTGGCTTGGTGGGTAGCACTGTCGCCTCACAGCAAGAATACCCAGTCAATACCCAGGCATGGCGGTCCGGGTCCTTTCTGTGTGGAGTTTGCATGTTCTCCCCGTGTCTGTGTGGGTTTCCTCCGGGTGCTTTGGTTTTCTCCCACGGTCCAAAAACATGCAGTCAGGTTATTTGGAGACACTGAATTGCCCTATAGGTGAATGTGTATGTATGTGTGTGTGTGTGTCTAGCCTGCAATGGACTGCTGCCCCGTCCAGGGTGTTACTGTGTGCTTTGTGCCCATTAAAAAGCTGGGATAGGCTCCAGCCACCCCCTCCCCATGACCCTGATTGGATAAGCGGTTAAGAAAGTAAGTGCGTAAGTGTATCATTCCAGTAAATATCTGGACATTAGAATGATTTGTTCTCTACTGATATGCAAATGTAGAATAAATGAAACCACTGTGCTGTACTTTATACTGTGTACCTCGATATAAAACTGTACCTCTTTTTGAAAATCGAGACTCTCCCAGTTGGCAGCATTAAACTTGTATCCATCAGCGAGGAGTGTATGGACGTAGTTTGCAGAGTAACAGTAGGATTTTAGGAACTTCTCTGGGGTGTTTCCACTCCGAAGCTAGAAGAGGAACAAACGTGGGATGTTAGTTTAGGTCAGTGGTGGGAGGATCGATCCAAATATAGATATTATCCATACCAACGCTGGTATTGGTATCGGATCGATACTAGTGTGATGGGATTGATACTTTAGTTTTTCTCCGCTACATTCAGCACGTTTCTCCTGTTTAATCAGAACATAAAGATCATGTGTGTACAGACAGTCTCCGCTCTTCTCACATCTTACATGCTCACCTCGCTCCTCTCCTCCTGCTCTGCTGTGTTTTGCTGTGGTACCGTCACGTTGTTATAATCCTAACATACTGTACATCAGTACTGTACATTAGTAGGCATTGGAAGATTGTAAGTTTTTGAATACTTTGCTTTGCAGATACAGAAATAGGGTCAATTTATGGAAATAATAGTGTAAACTAAAGTACGGACACACCTTGAGCACCCTGCACAAATGAATCGTTGTTCATGTGGCCTTTCAGCCTTAGCCGGCAGGCAGAGCTGGGATTCGATACGATGTATTCGAGATCCAGCTCTGGTTCCAGCGTGCGTTTTTACCGCTGCACCACCTGAGCGGCCCTGTGTGTTTGTGTTTTGGTGAATGAGAGCTCTTTACTTTTGACTTTGTGCTTATAAATGTAAACAGAATAGCATTGATTTTTTATTTTAAATTAACAAGGACACGTGTGGTATGAATTAGCTGCTTTGTGGTGATACGTCATGATGGTAATGTTGTGAGAGTAAAGCACCAGAAACAAGAAATCTGAGCTTTAAACATCTGAATTTATTTACAACCCTACTGAGAGCAGCTACTTACTTAAAGGTCATGAACATTCATTCAGTTTTAGCAGTTTAATGGTGCATCTACATTAATTATTAAAAAGTATCGTTATTGGTATTGGTATCAGCGATACTGGCCCTGTATTTACTTGGTATTGCATGGATACCAAATTTTGCATTATCACACACCACTAGTTTAGGTATGTTTACAGGGTAAGAGTTACTTTAGTTTTTGCAGCCATACAATAGAACCACAATAATACCTGGTTTAAAACACCAATTTGAAAATGGCTTTAAAATTTACCATTGAAGAAGAGCATGAAAGGGGGCTAACAAAGCATGCAGAGAAACAGATGGACTACAGTCAGTAATTGTAGAACTACAAAGTGCTTCTATATGGTAAGTGGAGCTGACAAAATGGACAGTGAGTGTAGAAACAAGGAGGTGGTTTTAATGTTATGGCTGATCAGTGTGTATATATAAAATGAGCCATTTCGTCTGTGTATGACAGAGATACTCACTTCTTTCCAGGACTTGGAGCACATCGACCACATGCTTTTATTAAACTTCTCCAGGCTGTTGGAACCCGGAAGATCCAGAGGTAAAACGCTGTAGTAGAACCCTGCGTAGGCCTAAGAACCAACAAATGATGCGATTTTAATTCCAGTGATGCTAAGTAAGTGATTTAAAAATACCTAAAAAATAAAGTGATCTACTCCAATCTAAGTAAAGAGTTATAGGTATTAAAACCCTTGTTAAAAGAAATAGATTAAGTTGTAAAGAAAAGGGTGTGGGTTTGTGGGTACTAAGAGTGCTGGAGTACACCAACGTTAAACACAATGCAAATGATTCAATGGAAATTAGGAAAACATTAATAACAACTTTAAAAGTTATAAAAATATATATCTAATATATATATATATATATATTTAAAAGTATAAATATATATAAGTTGTAAAATGTAATAAGCAAAAATGGAAATTGATTGTGAGGAAAAAGTTAGGACACCCACCACATTTATTACTACTTAAAATGTCTAAAATTAGAATCCGGTCACCACATCAGCTGCAATGATTAGGACATTGGAGTTTAAACCTCAGACATTAGTTTGGTTTGCTCTCAATTATTAAATTGAGTGTTATCACCATGGTGAGATCTAAAGAGCTCTCTGAGGCCTTCAAAAAGAAGGTTGTAGATGCATATGAGTCTGGGAAGGGATTTAAAAAGATCTCAAAACAATTAGAAATCAGCCGTTCCACTGTCCGGAAAATCATTTACAAGTGGAGAACATTTAAAACAACTGCCAACATGGTCAGGTCAGGCTGTCCTAGCAAGTTCAGCCCCAGAGCAGAGCGCAAGATGTGTAAAGAAGTCTCCTACAATGTCATCATGGAACCTACAGGAGCTCTTGCCACAGTTGATGTCAAGGTTCATGCATCTACCATCAGAAAGAGACGCACAAGTTTGATTTTCTTGGGAGGTGAGCATGGTGGAAACCCTTACTGTCAAAAAAAACATCAGGACTAAAGTTTTCCAGAGAACACCTAGACACAGACCAGGACTTCTGGAACAATGTGCTTTGGACAGATGAATCCAAAGCTGAATTATTTGGGCACAGTAACAGAAGACATGTTTGGTACAAACCAAACACAGCATTTGAGCACAAGA
The DNA here is from genome assembly GCF_030014385.1 of Trichomycterus rosablanca. Classification (NCBI taxonomy): domain Eukaryota; kingdom Metazoa; phylum Chordata; class Actinopteri; order Siluriformes; family Trichomycteridae; genus Trichomycterus; species Trichomycterus rosablanca. The sequence continues at coordinate 51,708,721 of NC_085990.1, read as the reverse complement.
ACCTCATACCAACTGTGAAGCATGGAGGTGGAAATGTCATGGTTTGGGGCTGCTTTGCAGCAGCAGTGCCTGGCAAGCTCTCCATTATAGAATCCACGATGAATTCTTCACTGTATCAGAGGGTGCTTGAGGAAAATGTAAGAACATCTGTCCAAAAACTGAAGCTAAAGCGGAGGTGGACCATGCAGCATGACAACGACCCAAAACATTCCAGTAAATCCACCAAGGAATGAATCAAAAGAAAGAAATGGAGAGTTTTGGAATGGCCAAATCAAAGCCCGGATCTTAATCATATTGAGATGCTGTGGGGTGATTTGAAACCGGCTGTGCATGCAAGAAACCCCTCAAACCTCACACAGCTAAAGAAATTCTGCATGGAGGAGTGGGAAAAACTTACTCCCAGTCGATGTCAGAGACGGTAGATGGTTATAGGAAACGTCTAATTCAGGTTATTTCAGCCAAAGAGGGAAATACCAGCTATTAGGGTATAAGGTGTCCTAACTTTTTCCTCACGATAAATTTCCATTTTTGTTCATTACATTTTACAACTTGTGTTTAAAAGTAATGTTTTCAGTTTTATTTGTTTAATGATATAAGCTCCATCTCTCAGTACTGTTCAAATGAAGCTCAAATGTCTGTATGTTTAAATATGTTCAAAAAGACAAAGGTTCTCATGGGGTGTCCTAACTTTTTCACATGACTGTATGTAAATATAAGTATAGAATCTGTTTACACTAAATAAAAGTGCGTACCATGAAGTCGCCCGTAACTGGTGGTTGGTAAACTCCATCAAACGAGCAGTTTGCTTTTCCTTTGCAGGACTTCAGGTCGAAAATCTTTTTGACCAGGGATTTGCATCCAGCCGGGTCACTCAGTCCGAGGAAAGTGATGTTCCTGTCCGGGTTAAAGCGAGACGGCCTCGTGTTCTTCGTGCACTCACTGTCAAATATGTCTTTGCCGGGGATGGTGGTGTTGTAGCCATCGGGGAGGCACGGGTGGTTAATACGCTGTGAGTCAGGAGAGCGCTGAGACACACAACAGATAATTCAGTTATTACAATTTTTACACTCTGAGAAATCCTGACTGAGTGTTTTATTAAATTAGAAAAGGCACAGCGTGTTAACTCGGGATGAGATGATTCATCATCTATATACAGTATGTGGTACACTGTATGGACACAAGTATTGGGACACCCCTTCTAATTTTTGAATTCATGTGTTCATGAATAACTCTGTATTGTAGAGCTTGATAAAGGTTTGATAAACTAATCCCTCACCCATGTGGTTATATCAGCTAGTGTTGAGTGGAGGTTCTTTTTTTTTATTTTTTATAAATGTTCACCCCATTTTCTCCCCTTTTTTTTTAGCGCATCCAATTGTTCAATTAGCATCGTGCTTCCTCTCTGTCTATGCCGAACCCTGCCCTGACGGAGGTGATTGAAGCTAACCCGTATCCCCTCCGAAACACGAGCAGCAGCCAGATGCATCTTTGCCACCCACACATTGACGAGTTTGGCGCCACCTAGCGTTGCATGCGGAGAGACACACCCTAAGGGCACCCTCTCCCATCTCTGTGTAAGCGCCTCCAATCAGCCGGCAGAGAACGCAATCGCATTCTGACAGAGAGAGACCCACATCCGGTTCTTTGTCCCACCCCCCACATGAGCAACCGGCCAATCGTTGCTCATATAGCCACTCAGCTTCGAACCGGTAAAGCAAGGCTGGATTCGATACCACGCTCTCAGAATCCAGCCCTGGTTGCAGCGCGTTTCTTTTTACCGCTGCGCCACCTGAGCGGCTTGAGTGGAGGTTCTTGATGCGGCGCCGTCTGAGGGATGGAAGATCACGGGCGTTCAGATTAAGCTCGCACCCTCGGCCTTTATGCACTGAAATTCCTCCTGATTCCTTAACAGTTTAATGATATTCTGCACTGTAGAGGGAGAAATATGCAAATCCCTTCCAATCTTTCCTTGAGGTTCATTGTTTTTAAACATTTCAATCATTTTCTCACACATTTGTGGATAAACTGGATCCTCTGATCATCTTTACTCATCAGAGACTCTCAGCCTTTTCTGGATGCTGCTTTTGTACCAAACCATGATTACAATCACCTGTTTGGAATCACATCATTATTTAGTTTTTTTTGGATGTTTATTAATAAATGAAATGAAGTTGAGCAGATAAAACATGAAATATCTCAGGTTCATTCTGTCTGACATCAAATAAAAGTCAAAGTAAATGTAAGAAACTCTGTGTCTTTTTATTTTATTTGCATTTTCCATACTGTCCTAACTTTTTTTGATTTGGGGTTGTACTATATAATTAAACAAAAAGAAAAAGACATTATTCTGTTGTTAGAGCTGTAAAGATTACTTAAGAGGTCACTTAATTTTTTTAATATTCATTTTTTTTAACGTGATGCCCAACAAGCTCATGGTCAGGTGTCCAAATACTTTTGCCCATACAGCGAATGTAATATAAAGCACTCTTTTTAGCTAAGAAATGTTAAAAATAAAGGAACAGTAATGATCTCTAATGGAATTTCATCTCCTATTTCTCAGCAACACTTTGCTAATGACAGTCTTGAGGAAGCAGCATCATTACTGGACTTTAAGCTCACGCCGCTGGTTAAAATGGACTGTGCACATTATTATATTAGTGAAAGAGAGCTGACAGGGATTTAGCGTTGTGCTTTGCTCCAGTCTGCACTTGTAATTAGTCTAAGGATCAAAACAAGACGACAAATGGACTGATCAATACAGTAATGCTTTAATGCACCTTTAACTGCTTCAGCACCACCCACACGTGCCTCTACATGTGAGGATCTCTAACAAAGAACCGTAAAGGCCAGGAGGATTACTGGATAAGCGAACGTTACCTTCACAAGATCCGCCAAAACTTTCTTCTCTGCCTCGTTCTTGCCGTAGCACAGGAAACTGTGTGTGTAGACGTTGTATTCGTAACCGTACAGTGAAACTCTGATCAGATCTTGTCCTCTGGCATCATCGGGGGCCATGAAGGCGATCTGAGTGGACGCTCCGCCTAGATCTAATGACCCGACCGTCTTCGCTCCGTGAGGATGAATCCAAGCGTTCCACACGTTTCTCTGTAGAACAGATCGAAGGAAACAATTCAGTTACGTTTAAACAATGCTAATGTGCTGGTGTTGTTTATTTTTTAATGGGTCTGACTCACCCACGAAACCAAGATGGATTTTTACACATGGTTGAATAGTGCAAACAGAACAATGTAAACGGTATCTTATCACAATAGAGACAGATAATACACTGATCAGCCATAACATTAAAGCCACCTCCTTCTACACTCACTGTCCATTTTATCAGCTCCACTTACCATCTAGAAGCACTTTGTAGTGGATCAGACACAGACACAGTAGCGCTGCTGGAGTTTTTAAACACCTCACTGTCACTGCTGGACTGAGAATAGTCCACCAACCGAAAATATCCAGCCAACAGCGCCCGTGGGCAGCGTCCTGTGACCACTGATGAAGGTCTAGAAGATGACCGACTCAAAGAGCAGCAATAGATGAGCGATCGTCTCTGACTTTACATCTACAAGGTGGACCAACTAGGTAGGAGTGTCTAATAGAGTGGACAGTGAGTGGACACAGTATTTCAAAACTCCAGCAGCGCTGCTGTGTCTGATCCACTCATACCAGCACAACACACACTAACACACCACCACCATGTCAGTGTCACTGCAGTGCTGAGAATGATCCACCACCTGAATAATACCTGCTCTGTGGTGGTCCTGACCATTGAAGAACAGGGTGAAAGCAGGTTAATAAAGTATGTAGAGAAACAGATGGACTACAGTCAGTAATTGTAGAACTACAAAGTGCTTCTATATGGTAAGTTGAGCTGATAAAATGGACAGTGAGTGTAGAAACAAGGAGGTGGTTTTAATCTTATGGCTGATCAGTGTATATACTTTTCTTCCATCTGTGAACAAAAAAAAAACGTTAATATAACAGGTAAAGATTCTTGATCTGACCTCCAGAAAGTTTCCCATTAGGTAGTTGACTGTAATCCACCCGTACAGCCCCTCTTCCTGGCCCGAAATAATGGAGGCATTGTGGAAGACGAAGGGTAAGGAACGAAGATACTCCTGGATCTCATACAGGATAGTGTTGGACTTCTGTTCATCCTTTTGGCTGTGGAGAAATAATTATATATATTGCTTGTTATTTGTGCATAATAAAGATTGAATGTGATAAACAAGAGTTACTTCATCAAAAGTAAGAAAGGTTCTAATTATCTAAAATCTGATTAACTTATAAATTACATTTTGTAAGGCTGGACATACAGCACAATAATAATTTAATTAAATAAATGAATAAATAAATAAAAATTCTGAGCACGTCTTTGGTCAATACATAATACAAGAAGTAAACAATTTTGCAGAAAAAGTCTAAATAAATAATATTGCATTATAATTTATCCAAGGGGTTTAATGTCTGACAAAAATAATTTAAAAATTAAAAAGTAGTTTTTTTTTCTATTTATTTTTGCCTTTTCTCCCATTTTTTCCCCCTTATTTAGCGTAGTCAATTTGTCTTCCGCTGCTGGGGAATCCCTGCCTCCTCCGACCCGTGCGCAATCCTTGCGGACTCCTTATTTACGCCCATGCATTCTGCACAGGCGCCTCTATCTGTTAACCAGGGTCCTTACACAGCGTTTGAAGACCCCACCCACATAGTCCGGTCATTCCGCCCTAGCAGACACGGTGGCCAATTAGTGTCTGCTAAAGGCACTGCCGATTATGCCCGTTAGATGGCGCCCAGCCGACCAGTGGCAACACAGAGTTTCCGAGGAGTTCAGAATCTCGGCGCTGGTGTGCTAGTGGAATATCCCGCTGCTGTGTGTTTTTTTAACACATTCCTGTTGAAAGAGGTACCACCCACTATCTTGGGTGCTCGGGTGGCGCAGTAGTAAAACACCCGGCACACCAGAGCAGAGATTTTAAACTCGCGAGGCTGACTACAGTAGGCTTGTCTGTGAAGTGCTGCAATAACGACCTCTACTGGCTGCTTGAGGGAGTTTAAAGAAAGCAGTTGCAGCACTAAAGCCATCAAACCTCAATGATCTGGAAGCTTTTGCATTGAAGGAATGGGTGAAGGTTCCTCAAGAGAGGCTTCAGAAGCTTGTTAGCACTTACAGAAATCACTTATTAGTGGTTATCAAGGTAAAATTACGATCCATCAAGTAGTTATTATTATTAAAATTGCTTGTTTGTATCAATAAATTGTATTTCTCAGATTACTGAGACTTCTTGTTGTAGATTTTAATTCTATTCACATCATCATAACACCTTTAAGGTGTGTATGTGGGGCGGGTGTGTCAATATTTCTGATTGCAACTGTAAAATATAATAATTTAGTAAATATAGTAGTTTTTCCCCCAATTGTCCTCCAAATCTAATCGTATCTATTTACCCAATTGCATTACGCTTCCTTTATACTGATGTTGACGTCCACTCTGATTGAGGAGAGCTGTGACTGACACGTGTGCAGTACCCGACTGCATCTCTTCACCTGCATGAGGTGAGTTCATATGTGGATCAGCTTTGTGTACGGAGAATCCCACCATGTCCACGTTATCCCTTGTCTCGTCTGTGTGCAGCACCATCACCCAGCCAGCAGAGGTCGTAATTACGTCAGTTATGATGAACCCAGTCTGATGAATCCAATCGTTGTTTGTGTAGGCGCCCAGCCTGCCGGTAGCAGAGCTGAGATTCGAACCGACAAGTTCGAGATGTCAGCTCTGGTGTGCTAATGTGATTGTGAGTTAGCCTGAACGCCCAGTATAGTTGCTTTATTGAATAAACTGGTCCAAATGAAGGTAACGTCAATGTATGACAAACATTAATTAATACAAACCATCCTTATAATTAAGCTAAAAATTTGTAAATAATATTAGTAAATAAATAATAGAATAAAGGAGCTTACTGGAGCAGTCTCATTCCAGCAGTGGCCCCCAGAAAGACTGGTGTGGAATTGTGCTGGTTGGCTGGTATGGTCTTGGTTATCTCCACCATGCACTCTCTAAGACTACTCCAGGCTTTTGCATCCATGTCTGAGATACCAGGACCTGCCATCAAACATCATAATAATGTTATATTTTATTCATAACAATGACTGAGTAGTTTACTTCAGAAGCAGTGGCGCCGTCAAGGCAGAGCCAGCGATTTTGTAAGGGTGGCCGTGCCCCCCCCCCCCCCCCCCCGCCCCCCCCTCTGAGAATTGATTCACATATGCATAATATGCTTCTTTCTGATATATTTCAATAGGTGCTGTTTATTTCAGTCAATAATGTATATTTTTACAATAGTTCATGTAAAAATAAAAATGCAGGCAGCCACCTATTACACTCAAACTATTCAGAGCTTCCAAATTCAGATTTTGGGCGGGATTTCAGTTGTTCCATTCGGGTGGGCTGGCAGTGAAAAACTCTCTCTTCATTGGTTGTAGAATTATAAGTGACAGCTTAGTTAACAAATGACCAGTCTCGGTGTTTAATCAGTTTAAACAGTTAAGAGAATAAATTATCCATTAAATATGGATATAAATATTCTGGAAATATTCTGGAAACATAAAGGAAAACATTTAGAAAAAAGTGAATTTTATCCTTAATGAAATACCACACGGGTATAGATTTGATCTCAATTTGAAGAAGAGAAGCTCAGGTAAGCAGCAGTTATAATTTTATACTGCTGTTTGGTTGATCTGGGTCTAACTAGCCCATTTGAAGAACAATGAATCACCTAATATATATATATTATATATATATATATATATATATATATATATATATATATATATATACTGATCAGCCATAACATTAAAACCACCTAAGCTCCACTTACCATATAGAAGCACTTTGTAGTTCTACAATTACTGACTGTAGTCCATATGTTTCTCTACATACTTTTTTAGCCTGCTTTCTTGCTGTTCTTCAATGGTCAGGACCCCCACAGGACCACCACAGAACAGGTATTATTTAGGTGGTGGATCATTCTCAGCACTGCAGTGACACTGACATGGTGGTGGTGTGTTAGTGTGTGTTGTGCTGGTATGAGTGGATCAGACACAGCAGCGCTGCTGGAGTTTTTAAACACCATGTCCACTCACTGTCCACTCTATTAGACACTCCTACCTAGTTGGTCCACCTTGTAGATGTAAAGTCAGAGACGATCGCTCATCTATTGCTGCTGTTTGAGTCGGTCATCTTCTAGACCTTCAAAACTCCAGTAGCGCTGCTGTGTCTGATCCACTCATACCAGCACAACACACACTAACACACCACCACCATGTCAGTGTCACTGCAGTGCTGAGAATGATCCACCACCCAAATAATACTTGCTCTGTGGTGGTCCTGTGGGGGTCCTGACCATTGAAGAACAGCATGAAAGGGGGCTAACAAAGCATGCAGAGAAAGAGATGGACTACAGTCAGTAATTGTAGAACTTCAAAGTGCTTCTATATGGTAAGTGGAGCTGATAAAATGAACAGTGAGTGTAGAAACAAGGAGGTGGTTTTAATGTTATGGCTGATTGGTGTATATACAGATACATTACACAATAAAACAGGATTGTTGTTGTACAGTAAAATGTTAATTGTACCATATTCGTTTTGGTGTGCCACCCCCAAGATTTTCAGTGGCCCCATCTGGCGCCCCCATGCAAAATTTCTGGGGGCGCCACTGTTCAGAAGCAATAATAAGTAGGAACATATAAATAGGGTCAATAAGAGGACTTCAGCTTTGTATTAATAAATTTTCATCCAGATCTCTGTTGTATTAATTCCTCAGCTGACGCCTTCATACGGTCTAAAAGCAGCGAGCTGCTCTTATCCAATTAGCTTTCCCGGAACTGACTATAATGCTGAAAATGCCAGTATGGTGTGAAAAACTCCTGCTTTCTTAGTTCAGCGGGAATCCAATCCTTGTTCATTAGCTGTATCAGGTAATAATCGAATTTGTAAAGATTGCAAAGTCTTATTTCACTGTTTAATATCCACCTCCATCAGAAAGGCCTGGAGGATCAGTTTTAGTGTTGGGCGGAAGCCCACTAAAAAATGCACTCTCTCCCCACAGCTCTGAACGATGCATTAAGCTATGTTAGGATGGGAACGCTGGTTCCTGTGGTTCGCACCTTTAACCGAACACTTGGTGGTCTCGCTCACGACTCCGGTGTTGTTTTCTTTCTCCCCTGGCCACTGGTAAACATACACGGTAGTTCTGGATGAACCGGCGTCCAATACAATTCCATACTGGAGGGAGAGAGAGAGAGAGAGAGAGAGAGAGATTCATTCAAATGCTTTTACATTCACAGTCCCATTTATTTGCAGCACATTAGCTCTATCAGTCTGATATAATTAAAGTATCTGCTCACTAAAAGATGCTTTTTGAGTATTATTTTACTGTGTGAAGCTGAAAGCAGACACTAATAAACCAAATGTCCATAATATGTATATAAATTCATTTAAATTTGTATATTTACATATTTACATTTGTGTAAAACTGCAAATGTAAGTGAATAAACCTTTCATTTAGAAACACAGTTCATTCCTTGGGGCGGTAACCTCCCCCGGATATAATTTGTAGTACAAAGCTCTGTCAATAGCATTGTTCTGTTCTAAAACTTTCAGACAAGAACGACCGCTGTCCAAGTGCAAACCAGTGTTGATTCCGTATGTGGCGGGAGTAGCAGAACAATTGAGATGCATATTCTCCAAACACAGCGTCTCAGTTGCCTTCAAACCTTAAAACACGCTACGCCAGAAACTAATTCACCCTGATCAGGTGCCTCGACACAAACAGAGTAACGTAGTGTATGCTGTTAGGTGCCGGGAGGATTGCCGGGAACTGTACATCGGGGAAACTAAACAGCCACTGGTGAAACGGATGGCCCAACATAGAAGATCGAGTTCTTCTGGCCAGGACTCCACTGTTTACACTCACCTGCAAACCAGCGGCCAATCACTTAATGATGACAATGTGCAGATCCTTGACAAGGGGGAACGCTGGTTTGACAGAGGAGTCAAAGAGTCATCTATGTGAAGAGGGAACGATCATCCCTGAACCAAGGCGGGGACCTGAGAGTACATCCATCACCATCTTACAATAGGAGCTATACCCCAATCATATGTGAAAGGCACACATGGCCATTGTTCTGTTTCCTTCTCTCATTCTGCCCCCTGGTACACCCCTGAACTCCGGCTAATGAAAGCTAAAGCTCGTCAACTCGAGCGACTCTATAGAAAATCTGGTCTAACTATCCACAAAGAAATGCACAAAACTCACATCCTACATTATAAGGATACAATTGTTCAAGCAAAATCGCTATACTACTCTGGTCTAATCAGTTCTAATGAAGGGAACACTAAAACACTGTTTTCTTTAGTTAACAAATTTCTTCAACCCATAGCCCCCCTCCCCTCCCATTTTTATTCAACTGACATCTGTAATTCTCTAATGATGTTCTTTAGTGAAAAATTTGTAAAATCCACCAGAACATCTGTCCCAATCTTCTGCCTCTCTCTTCTTTTGCACCTCTTTCACACAGTCAGTCTCTCTCCTGTTTTCAACTCCCAGATACATCTATCATTTCCGATCTTATTATCAAATCAAAGCCTTCTACATGTCAGCTTGATCCTTTCCCTACAGTTTTAGTCAAATCCTGTCTTTCCTCTCTGCTCCCCCTCATAACTGCCATTATTCATTCCTCACTTACTAGTGGAATTGTTCCTACACTCTTTAAAACAGCAGCTATTACTCCTATCTTGAAAAAAACTGGCTCTGATCCCAATAATTTTAATAACCTCCGTCCCATTTCTAACCTCCCGTTTATTTCCAAAATACTTGAAAAAGTTATTGCCACTCAACTCCATACCTTTTTATCCCAAAATTGCCTCTACGAACAATTCCAGTCTGGTTTTCGCCCCCTCCATAGTACAGAAACTGCTCTTATTAAGATCACAAATGACCTTCTTATGGCAGCTGATTCCGGTTTATTTTCCATTCTCATTCTTCTCGATCTGAGCGCAGCCTTTGACACTATTTCTCATACTATTCTTCTAAATAGACTATCTTCCATAGGCATTAACCATATCGCACTTGACTGGTTTCATTCATATCTCTCAGGCCGCACTCAGTTCATTCAACTCAAATCCTTCAGATCTCAGTTTTCTCCTGTTTTATCTGGTGTGCCCCAGGGTTCTGTGCTGGGGCCCCTCCTTTTCATCATCTTTTCATCATTTACCTTCTGCCCCTTGGTAATATATTTCGCACATTTAACTTTGATTTCCACTGCTATGCGGATGATACCCAGCTCTACCTATCTAGTAAACCAAGTACTATGTTCCCACCCTTATCCCTTTTAAACTGTTTATCTGAAATAAAAACATGGTTCACCTCTAACTTCCTAAAACTCAATAGTGATAAAACTAAAATATTGCTTTGCGGTTCAAAATCCACACTATCTAAAGTTGACAGTTTCTCTATCCCGATCGACAGCTCCTCAGTCTCCCCCTCACCTCAGGTTAAGAGTCTGGGTGTCATCCTAGATAGCTCTTTATCCTTTCACTCTCACTATCAGTAATATAACCCGGTCTGCATATTTTCATCTCCGTAACATTAATCGTCTACGCCCCTCCCTCACCCCCCATACTGCCTCTATTCTTGTTCATAGTCTTGTTACCTCCCGTATTGACTATTGCAATTCTCTCCTCTTTGGCCTTCCTCATAAATCCCTCCATAAGCTTCAGCTGGTCCAGAATGCAGCTGCTCGTATTATTTCTAAAACTCCTTCATTTCATCACATTACACCTGCCCTTCAACAACTCCACTGGCTTCCTGTTAAATATAGAATCAATTTCAAAATTCTTCTCTATACATTCAAGGCCATCCATAATCTTGCCCCCCCATATCAAATCTTCTCAGTATCGCATCTTCCTCCCGCTCGCTCAGATCCTCCTCTTCCACTCATCTCTCTTTGCCTACTGCTCGTCTGAGTACCATGGGGAGCAGAGCCTTCAGCCGCTCTGCTCCCAAACTCTGGAACTCCCTCCCACCCGACATCCATTCTCTTCCTCTTTTTAAATCTAGACTCAAAACTCACCTGTTCAAAATAGCCTATTCTCTGTAATTTCCACTTTATTGTCCCTGTATGTTTTGTGTCCTTTTGTATGTTTGGTGTCCTTTTGTATGTTTGTTTTAAAAACTCTTGTAAAGTGTCCTTGAGTGTTATGAAAGGCGCTTATAAATAAAATTTATTATTATTATTATTATTATTATTATTGTAATTAATGCTCATTGTGATTTGCATAGGGACCTGATCACCGGTTCCATTGTTATGCAAATCTTCTGCATATAAGGTTGGGGTATTCACCACCAGCTCAGACTGAAGAAGTCACTTGGATGAGTGATGAAACGTATCTCTACAACAAACTTGTGTCCAGATGAACTGATTCTACTTTGTGAGTCCACAGACATACAATCAAGACAATTAAAACGCTATTATTATTATTTCTTTATTTCTTTATTTATTGCCAGTTATAACTTTTAGTTCATTTAATTCTGTGTTTGTATGATTTGTGTAAATCCTATTTATTTAAAGTATCCTCCAGACCACCCAAGAAGGATGGGCCCTGCTGAGTCTGGTTCCTCTCAAGGTTTCTTCCTGTCATTTTCAGGGAGTTTTTTCTGCCACTGTCGCCCTCGGCTTGCTCAACAGGGGTTTTTGTATCTGTTGGTCCTGGATTTTGTAAAGTTGCTTTGAGACAATGTCTATTGTAAAAAGCGCTATATAAATAAAGTTGACTTGACTTGACTTGATTAGAGATACTAAGTGTGTATGTGTGTATGTGTGTGTGTGTGTGTGTGTGTGTGTGTGTGTGTGTGTGCTCTGTGATAGATTGTCGACCTGTCCGGGGTGTTTCTTATTTTTTGTCCATTGATTCAGACCCACTTTGACCCTGACCAGGATGAAGTGATGGTAAAACAGACAATGAATGAATGAGTTATTAGTTAAAGTAAATGTAAAAACCTTCTAATACTCAGGCCTCAATCATTTCTTGATATATAATCCATGGAATAAATATACAGTATAAGGTATTAATAAAAGTATTTTTTAATTCTTTAAGTTTTCTCAGTGTGGTTGTCTGCAAATAATAAGTATTTCCATATTTCCTTAAAAAAGTTTTATTTTAAATATATTTCCAAAGAATAAAGTTAAGCCCTTTTATTTTATTGTTAGTAGTTTAATGTCTGAGTCAGATTTTCTCTTAACATTTTATAATTTAACCTACCACCTTAAATGATAACGTTTTGTTTACAGAGTGCACGTGTAAACTCAGTATAAGAATTCACTTTTAATGCAATTAAAGAGTGCACACCTGTCCTAAATCATCCTGGTCATTCATAAGTCTTGCTTTGAGGGTGCTCAGGTGGCACAGCGGTAAAACACGCTAGCACACCAGAGATGGGATTTCGAGTACATCGAATCGAATCTCGGCTCTGCCATCTGGCTGGGCTGGGCGACTACATGAACCACGATTGGCTGTTGTTCACAGGGTGAGAAAAGCCGGACCGGGTACCTCATAACTGGTGCAGTTACGACCTCTGCTGGCTGATTGATGGCGAGGAATAATGCTGATCAGGGTGTGGCTCTCCATACACAAAGCTGATCCGCATATGAACTCGCCTTGTGTCGGAGGGGGCGTGTGTCAGTTGCGAAGCTCCTCAGTCAGCAGTGGAGGGTTGTACCGGTGGAGGTAAAGCGTAACGCAATCAGGGTAATTGGATACGACTAGATTAGGGAGAAAATTGGGGAAAAAAGATCAATCTTGCTGTGATTATCACAACTTTCTCTCTGCTGTCTACATGTCAGAGCTGCTGATAACCAGAATGAATTACGAGTGTTTTAAGCAGTAAATTTACATTCTTGAAATTCTTCCTCTGTTAAAGAAAACCACAGATTTCATCAGTGCATGATCTTCTCAAACGTACACACTTAATATGTTTTGACTTGGCACTATGAACACGGTGGTGCAGGGTGTAGCGCTGGGCCTGGGTTCGATCCCCTGGCCTGTGTTTGTGTATGCCCTGTGATAAACTGTTATAAACAGTATATGTACCTGCCTCATGTAGGTGAATAAGAAGTGGAGTGAAGGACAGCAGTAACAGAGAAAGCAAAATGCAATTGGGTCTGTATCTTCCCAACTGATGGCAACGTGGTTTATAATGAAACTAATGAAAATGCTCATAAATTTATACTCTTTATTCATATTACATTAAAGATTCAGTAAGACGTAATGTGTGTAATTCTGTGAGGTTGATATAAGCACTGAAATATATATAAAATAACAAAAACAAGGCTTTGAATTTGTTCATCTGTCAGTGGCGCTGAGGTCAGGGCTCTGAGCAGGACACTGGGGTAGCTCGCCCCAGCTCGCCCTGTGCACTGGGGTACAGTAATGCTGGAACAGGAAAGGGCGTTCCCTAAACTGTTGCTGCAAAGTTGGAAGCATGTAATTTTCTTCAAATTATTACACCTGTAAACACATGAATTCAGTAATCAGAAGGGGTGTCCCAATACTTTCCCCATTTAGTGTGAATACATTTTCATGATGTCACTGCGTGTTAATTATTTTATTGATCCATGAATGTGTGTTAAATAGTGGGAACTTTTAAATGTTGGTTTTATTTTAGTTTTGGTTTCATATTAGTTGTAGTTTCTAGTAGGTTGGAAAACAGGGTAAACAAAACCTTTTAAAATTCAAAACACAATGCTGTTTTATATTCCTGCAATTTTATTTTACTGGAAAAAAAGGTTTATTTAGGGGTTACATATCTGTACACACCCTCAGTCTAATACTTAGTTGATGCACCTTTGGCAGCAATTACAGCTTCAAGGCGTTTTGAGAAAGAAGCTACAAGCTTGGCACACTTGTTTCTGTACACAGCCATTTTCAGCTCCTTTAACAGATGTTTGATTGGATTCAGGTCTGGGCTCTGGCTAGGCTGAAGTCACTTGTTTGTTCTTTTGGCTGTGTGCTTCGGGTCGTTGACATGTTGGAAGGTAAACCTTCACCCCAGTCTGAGGTCCAGAGCGCTCTGAAGCAGGTTTTCTTCAAGGATCTCAGTGTACTGAGCTGCATTAATCTTTCCCTCTATCACGACTAGTTGCCCCGGTCCAGCTGCTGAAAAACATCCCCACATCATGATGCTGCCACCACCATGCTTCACTGTAGGGATGGCATTAACCAGTGCCTGGTTTCCTCCAGACGTGACACTCGGTGTCCAGGCCAAAAAGTTAAATTTTGGTTTCAGTAGACCAGAGAATCTTGTTTCTCATGGTCTGAGAGTCCTTTGGGTGCCTTTTGGCAAACTCCAAGCGGGCTGTCATGTGCTTTTTACTGCGGAGTGGCTTCCGTCTGGCCACTCTACCATAATCATAAACTGTCAGAGTGACGACCAGGTTCCTGCGCACCTCCCTGGCCAAGGCCCATCTTCCCCGATTGTTCATTTTCATCTAGGAAGACTTTTGGTGGTTCCAAACTTCTTCCATTTAGGAATGCTGGTGGCCACTGTGCTCTTTGGGACCCGTAAAGCTGCAGCAATTTTTCTGTACCCTTCTCCAGATCTGTGCCTCCACACAGTCCTCTTTCTGAGGTCTGCAGATCATTCTTTTGACCCCATGGTTTGGAGTTTGCTCTGATATGCACTGTCAACTGTGGGACCTTATATGGACAGGTGTTTGCAATCCCCCAATCATGTCCAATCAATTGAATTGACCACAGGTGGACTCTAATTACATTGTAGAAACATCTGGAGCCGGATCAGTGAAAACAAAATGCACCTCAGCTCAATTTTGGGTGTCGTATCGAAGGGTGTGCACACTTGTGTACATACAGTATGATATTTTACATTCTAATTTTTAATAAATTAGAACAAATGCTTAAAAAACTGCTTTCACTTAAGGCTGAAGGAACTCAATCTATTATAGAATGAGTCTGAAATGTAATAAAACGTGGAGGTGAAAGGGAAGTATCCTGCCTGACTGTATATCTTAGTGTTCACATGTCTCATGTCACACATATTGCACATGTCAGAGCAGGTCGATCTGCACTACCTGCACCGACATGTGCAGCACTAACAGGAATACGTTCGGCTCCTCTGAGAATTAGCTTCGTGACATTTAAAAACCCTTTATGTCTGTGTCCGTGGGATTAAGTGATAATAATGTGTATTCAAAGTGTGCTAAAAAAACACCCGTTATGTAACTGTTTACCAGTTACGTAAAGACGTGGAAGACAAACTGCACGAACATTTAATTGCTCTTATTTTGTTCTAAAAGCATTTCTCTAGCAGTCCTCGCCTAGTGCTGCTCACCTATTCCTAGAGTTTTACTTCAACGTAGTGTAATAACAGTGTGGTTTCAGTATGACATGACTCTAGGAGCTCCTACACCCTCATTCCCACCTCGTCTCCCGTCTTAAATACACCTGGTCAGGTTCTCCTGTGTAATTTCATGCTTTCTTGCCAGTAACGAGCACATGTCTGGGATGTGATATTACTACGTTACTCTGACACACTCTAAACTGTTTGGCCGAGGTGAAGAACCTTACCTTTAATCCGGAGGAGACGTACGTCCTTCGCTTCACCTGAACCGTAGCTATGGCTATGATGACCGCTATGCCGGCCAAGAGGAAGAAAGCAGCCAGAGCCGTTCCCAGTTTAGTCGTCATCGCCTACAAAGTGTAGAAACAGCGTGAGGTGAATATCAAGAGCTGATAGATTTCTAAAACGATTTCTGCTGAGCTTTGCCAATAAAATGTGTTTAAATAAACAAGGAAGAAACTCAAAGGTGGATGAAAACCTTCAGGCAAGATACTACACAATAAACTGTTAATATACATTGATCAGACATAACATTATGACCACCTCCATGTTTCTACACTCACTGTCCATTTTATCAGCTCCACTTACCATATAGAAGCACTTTGTAGTTCTACAATTACTGACTGCAGTCCATCTATTTCTCTACATACTTTTTTAACCTGCTTTCATGCTGTTCTTCAATGGTCAGGACCCCCCACAGGACCACCACAGAGCAGGTATTATTTAGGTGGTGGATCATTCTCAGCACTGCAGTGACACTGACATGGTGGTGGTGTGTTAGTGTGTGTTGTGCTGATATGAGTGGATCAGACACAGCAGCACTGCTGGAGTTTTTAAAATACCGTGTCCACTCACTGTCCACTCTATTAGACACTCCTACCTAGTTGGTCCACCTTGTAGATGTAAAGTCAGAGACGATCGCTCATCTGTTGCTGCTGTTTGAGTCGGTCATCTTCTAGACCTTCATCAGTGGTCACAGGATGCTGCCCACAGGGCGCTGTTGTCTGGACATTTTTGGTTGGTGGACTAGTCTCAGTCCAGCAGTGACAGTGAGGTGTTTAAAAACTCCAGTAGTGCTGCTGTGTCTGATCCACTCATACCAGCACAACACACACTAACACACCACCACCATGTCAGTGTCACTGCAGTGCCGAGAATGATCCACCACCTAAATAATACCTGCTCTGTGGTGGTCCTGTGGGGGTCCTGACCATTGAAGAACAGCATGAAAGGGGGCTAACAAAGCATGCAGAGAAATAGATGGACCACAGTCAGTGATTGTAGAACTACAAAGTGCTTCTATATGGTAAGTGAAGCTGATAAAATGGATGGTCATAATGTTTGCAGTCACTGTTGGGCCCTTGAGCAAGGCCCTTAACCCTGTCTGCTCCAGGGGCGTCATACAATGTCTGCTTACAAAAGCTAAGAATGTAATCAAGCTCATCGTGGGCATTATTAATTTAAAAGGGCAATATAAAGCAGACAGTTCACCTACCGGCATGTTTCTACTAATGTGCCATAGGGAAACATCTGCAGACATAGAAAAAACCTCTATACACAGTCGAGTGAAAGCAAGAACCCGAGCAGCATTCACCCAACTGCTGAATGAGGCATTATTAAATTAAAAACGCATTAAAATGCATATAATGGTTTTTAATGCACATTCATTCATTCATTCATTCATATACTGATTCTTATATTGATTTACATTTACATTTTCAACATTTAGCAGATGCTTTTATCCAAAGTGACATACAGTCTAAGCAATTAAGGGTTAAGGGCCTTACTCAAGGGTCCAACAGTTGCAACCTGACAGTGGGTAAAGGTGGGGCTAGATACTTAAAGAAAAAATTAATTTTAATAGATAGTTAATAGATATTTTAATAAAGTAAGTGAAAGAAAACACATGCAAAGGTTCATTTAACCATTGTCTACTGCTTTATCCTGGTCAGGCTCACGGTGGGTGCAATTCACTGGGCAAAAGGTAGGAAACACCCAGTCCATCACAGGGTAATTTTGTATTCGCAGTTAACCTGACTGATTGTCTATGGACTGTGAAGGAACATGCAAACTCCACACAGAAAGGACCCAGACCGCCCCGCCTGGGAATCAGACCCAGGACCTTCTTGCTGTGAGGTGCCAGTGCTACCCATCGAGCCACCGTGCCGCCCCATGCAAAGGTTAGATATAAACATATATATACAAGTGGTCACATATATATACAAGGTAGAGTGGTCCGGGTCCTTTCTGTGTGGAGTTTGCATGTTCTCCCAGTGTCTGCGTGGGTTTCCTCAGGGTGCTCCGGTTTCCTCCCACAGTACAAAGACGTGCAAGTGAGGTGAACTGGAGATACAAAATTGTCCAATTGTCGATATAAATTTGTGATCTGATGAATCTTGTGTAATGAGTAACTACCGTTCCTGTCATGAATGTAACCAAAGTGTAAAACATGACGTTAAAATCCTAATAAACCAACAAACAAACAAACATATATATACATATATATACAAACATATATATATATTGTATATATGACAAATAAAGGTGTTCTATCTGTAGAAATAAAATCATTATTACAGCGCAGAGATGGGGACTCGAGTCCAAGTCGCACGTACTCTGACTCGTTTCAAATGACTCGGACTCGACTCGTGACTCGCATAAAATGACTTGTGGACAACAAGAGTCCCTAGCGTCAGCATGTGTTAACATTAGTTACGTGTGACAATTATATATACTGTATATATGATCCGACATCATTCTGATCGTGTCATTTTCTGCTCTCTAATAACGCTCCGGCCGTCTTAACCCACAACACACGCAATGTGTAAATGTCCCAGCCAGCTTCCGGTGTAGTCATGAAGCGTCGCTCCCTACTTAAAATGGTGGAATACCCTACGTAGTGCACTTCACAGTAACAGATAATGTGAATGGAACGCTCCTACAGAAGTGGCGCTATTGATTGTAAGAACCACTTTCTGAACCAATCAGACGTTCTGATTATAAGTTTTAGTAACAAATGCTGTTATTTGTATTTATTCAGTTTGCGTCACACAGATGATTGTCAATGAAACGCTTGATCGGCTTTCTAACGAGTTCGTGTTTTACTTCACAACCGGGAAAAGTTTGGAGGTTTTTAATTATAAGCACATTTACAAAATAATGGATTCTATTCCTAATGGGACACACGCTTATAAATGTAATAGCATCTGGAAGAACATAAGCTAAGGTAAGCAGTGGTTATGGTTTTTTTTTGTGTTTGGGATTTTGGCCGCTGTGCCGTGATTTGCATTAAAAACAAAACGTCATTTTAAGATTTTACCTGGTACCTAGGAAAGTAAAGGCACAAAGTAAAACGGCTAAATACAGTCGCTAATCTGTTGTTATTTTTTATCTGAACTTACAGATTATTTGTTTATTTCTACGCTACATTTCCACTCGTGACTTGACTCGGACTCTAGCCTAAAGACTCGTGACTTGACTCGGACTCTAGCCTAAAGACTCGTGACTTGACTCGGACTCTAGCCTAAAGACTCGTGACTTGACTCGGACTCTAGCCTAAAGACTCGTGACTTGACTCGGACTCTAGCCTAAAAACTCGTGACTTGACTCGGACTCTAGCCTAAAGATTTGTGACTTGACTCGGACTCTAGCCTAAAGACTCGTGACTCGACTCGGACTCGTATTTTGTGACTTGTGAACATTTCTGTTACAGCGCAGTAACAGACATACAGTCACAGACCACAATCTAAATTAAACTGTACTAACACAGGACCAGCTTCAGACCTGCCTCAGTTCTTTGTGACTCGGATGTAATGAAGAGAAGAAACATTTCTATGTGATTTCAGTCTATTTTGACATAAATGCATCATGTCAGCATGTTGGGAGTCAGCTAACAATGCTCAATATGTGCCTAGGAGAGCGGCACGGTTGATTGGTGGGTAGCACTGTCGCCTCACAGCAAGAAAGACCTGGGTTTGATTCCCAGGTGGAGCGGTTTGAGTCCTTTCTGGGTTCTCCCTGTGTCTCTGTGGGTTTCCTCCCACAGTACAAAGACGTACAGTCAGGTTAATCTGAGCTGCTAAAATTGCCCCAGGTATGAGTGTGTATTTGCCCACACTTAAACAGGATGAAGCGGTAGTAAAACAGACAATGAATGAATGAACATGTGCCAAGAAAACATGCACAGCTTCATTACACCACCGCTACGATGATTTCATGAATTTAGGGCAGTGGTAGCTCAGCGGTCAAGGTACTAGACTGGTAACCATGAGATTGCCGGTTCAAGCCCCACCATTGCCAGGTTGCCACTGTTGGGCCCCTAAGCAAGGTCCTTAACCCTCAATTGCTTGATTTGTGTAAGTCGATGTGGATGAAAGCATCTGCTAAATGCTGTCGCCTTTAAAATATAATTCTAACCCAAACATCTGCACACTGCTGCCAGAAAGAGTCGTAATACTAGAGAATGTTTATCCAGCCCTCAGATGCACAGTTTCTGTAAACCTGTGCCCACTGTAGCCTCCTGTAAGAGTGGAACCCAGTGTGGTCCTCTGCTGCCTGAGCTTTTCTGTCAGCTCAAGCCTTTCTGACCACAGAAATGTCACTTTCTAACTCACATCATCCTAATTCTTTACCAGCTACACTGGCTACTAGTCCCACTTCCTATTCAATTTAAAATACAACTCCCACAATGGGCCGACTTTAGCGCGTCCTATTGCCCGATTGAGTCATGCTTCCTCTCCACTAATGCTGACGCCGGCTCTGCTTGAGGAGAACAAAGCTAACCCACACCCCCTCCGACACGTGGGCAGCAGCCGTATGCATTTTGTCGCCTACACTTTGACGAGTGCAATGCGGATCAGCACTGTGTACGGAGAGACACACCCTGATCAGCACTCTTTCCTCATCTCTGTGCAGGCGCCATCAATCAGCCAGCAGAGGTCGTAATTGCACCAGTCATGAGAGAGAGACCCTATCCGGCTTAATACCCCACCCCTATATGAACAACAGGCCAATCATTGTTCATGTGGTTGCTCAGCCCACCCGGCAGGCAGAGCTGAAATAATATACGATGTATTTGAGATCCCAGCTCTGGTGTTCTAGCGTGTGTTTCTTCTACACCCTTACGGTCCTGCACAATCACTTAGATCAGGGATGTCCCATCTATGGCCTACAGGCCATCTGCGGCCCGTTACCATTTTTAAAACAGCTAGCAAGGTATTTTAAGAAAAAAATTCAAGTTTTAAAATATATAATCAGGTTTTAAATAAACTGTTTGAACTGTTTGAGTGGGTGTCACTATGGCATAAAACAAATCTAAAACTCTCCCCGTCTTCTTTCCCCCAACTCAAAACATTAATGTTACACCTCCATTATAGTTCCCCAGTTTTTGGATAAACGCGGCGACTCACTGAGAGGGAAGTGAGTATGTTTAATTTAAAGTGATAGAATAATCTTTCTATTAGAATTATAAACTGGTGAGTGAAATCAGAAAGATCTTAGTTTACACTACACTGTGGACGATAGATCATCAGTCACTTAAATATAAAGGAAGTGGAATTGTAGTAATCAGGAGCTCTGTTATATTTTTATAATATTTTATTACTAAAGAGTCTGTGGCCCCGTGTTTGTGTATTTTTTTACTCCATCTGGCCCCAACAAGAACAGTTTGGAAACCCCTGACCTAGGTCTTCGGGTAGCTCTCTTTTGTCTGTTCCAAAATTCAGATTAGTTACCGCTGGTGGAAGATCATTCAGATCATTCAACTCATTACCACAAAGTCTCCACCTCTGCGATTCATGTTTTACCTCCTCTGTACTAAATGTGTGTTTTTTTTTTTAGAATATATATAGAATATATAGAATCTTTCTATAGCGTCATTATACACACGTACAATGAAATTTCGCATGCATCTCTTCGATAGACATAGTATCAGCAGTAAAGAAAAAGATAGGACTAGTAAAATCACAACAAATTATTTACATTCTCAAAAAAATAGACAATTTTACACTCTGCTTAGGTAAATTGTACATGGGTACATTGTAGTTTTAAATATTAAACACTGAATATGTGTGCAAATGCTGTGTAGTCCATGTGTGAGCCATAGTCTGAATGGGGAGAGGTGTAATAAAGGCCACAGCTCTCTCTCTCTCTCTCTCTCTCTCTCTCTCTCTTTGTGTGTGCGCATGCGCGGTTGTGAGCTGTGGAGAGCGGAGCGTGGTGAGCGTGAGTGGCGTTTAATGCCAAACTTTTTTCTTTTTCTACAGTTTTGAAAGTTGTTCAGATAGATTCTGAAGTTTGAGTGTTTGTGTGTGTGTGTGTGTGTGTGTGTGTGTGTGTGTTTGCTTGCGTGTGTGTGTGCGCGTGCGAGGTGTGCGGGGAGTCTGCTACCGGCATTTTGCTGGGAGTATGGCGTTTCCAAACACTACGGCGTGCGAACACCTGACACGCCGGCACGGTGTAAAGGTGGAATCCCGGGTGAGCGTGGAGGAATGCTGTTTGGCGGTGGGGAATGTCGTGGGGCATTGTAACATTGTTTCTGCCTCACGCATGAATAAAGCGGTTGTGGTGTTTTTGAACTCAGTGGAAAAAACGAATGAACTGATTCAGAACAACATTGTGATAAATGGTCAGTTCACTCAGGTAATGCCCCTCAGTACACCAGCTAGGAAAATCATTGTGTCTAATGTTCCCCCCTTTATTAAAGATGAAATGATTGTAAAAGAACTGTCTTATTTTGGAAAAGTAGTTTCCCCAATTAAAAAAATCCCTCTTAGCTGTAAATCACACCTAATTAAACACTTAGTGTCTTTTAGGAGGTTGGTTTACATGGTGCTCAGGGACGGTGCTGACGAGCTAGATTTAGCTTTAAAGTTCAGAGTGGAGAATTTTGATTATGTGGTTTATGCTACATCAGAAACAAGTATGAAGTGTTTCAGGTGTGGGCAAGTGGGACATCTTATCCGTGCTTGTCCCGAAAAAATTAATGATCATGTTGGCAAGGCTGGCAGTGCTGAGCGGATGGGGTCAGTCGTGGTGGAGCTCGTGGACGCTGTTCCCCCTACAGCTGATACGCAGCTGCCCGCAACAGTCCCCAATACTACATCAACACCAGAAGAAAATGAACCCATGACTGAGCATGCCACAGATGAAACCATCATGGCAACTCCAGTCATGGATGATCTCTCCTGTGTCAATCCAGACGTGGAGGAACCTAAGGTACAGGAACCTCACGGTGAAGAGCAGGATAGAGAGACAGGGGATAACTGTATTGAGATGACTCCAGACCAAATAGCAGTAAATGTGGCTGAAGTTGAGATAGAAATGGATGACGAGTCTGTGTTTAAAGTTCCTCATAAGAGAAAGAAGCGAGCACAAAGCAACAAAAAAAAACAGGCCAAGAAAGAGGTCAGAACAGAGGACAACGGAGAATCTGACAGTGATGGCTCCATCTCTGATTCAGGCTGGTCTGTGTGCTCACAAGAAGAGAACGGACCTATTAAATATACAGCTGAACAAATTAAAAAGTTCTTGCGAGTAACTAAAGGACAGAAGGGTGTACAGGTAGAAGAGCATTTTCCTGATAGTTCCCAGTTCACTCTCGATGTTAAAAAGTTAAAAAAGGAAGATGCTTTTAATGACTTGGAATTTTTCCGTTTAAAGAAAATTTTGACTAAACTTAATAAGATAAACAGTGAAGAAGAGTTTTAAATTATTTAGCATATCCATGGGTGAAATAGTTTTTATTATCAGTGTGTTATATCTTATTTATTTTTTAATGGGAGATTTTAAAGTCGCTACTTTAAACATAAATGGAGCAAGAGACACTGAAAAAATATTGATGTTGCCTTTGTACAAGAAACACATAGTGATGACAGTAATGCTGCTGATTGGGTGAAAGAATGGAGGGGGCTTGCAATTTTAAGTCACAATACGTCTCTTAGCGGTGGCGTTGCTCTTCTTTTATCACAAAGTTTTATCCCATATTCATATACTGTAGATGAAATTTTAAGTGGGAGACTTTTAAAAGTAAGAGCTGTCTTTGAAAACCATGTGTTTGTTTTTATTTGTGTTTATGCTCCGACTGGGGGAATAGATAGGATGATCTTTTTAGACACACTGAGCAATGTGATTAGAGACTGTAGCACCACAGACCTTTTAATACTGGGTGGGGATTTTAACTGCACAGCAGACAGCATAGATAGAAACCATATAGAACCACATGCTGCTTCACGTAAGCGCTTACGTGAAATACTGATGGCTCAAGACTTGTGTGATATCTGGAGAAACCTTCATAATAAACAGAGACAGTATACATGGGCTCATGCCAGAGATAATACACTCTCACTGGCAAGGCTAGATCGTTTTTATGGTTTTAATTATCAACTGTCTGCTTTTACACATTGTTCGATTTCCCCAGTTGGTTTTACAGATCACTGCATGGTCCAGTGTACAGTCGCTAAGGGTAATGTGAAACCACGAAGTGCATATTGGCATTTTAACTCAGAGCTTTTAAATGATGCCAATTTTAAAGAATCTTTTATATTCTTCTGGGAGGTTTTTAAAGCACAGAAAACATATTTTACTTCACTGCAACAATGGTGGGATGTAGCCAAGGTACAGATTTAATCATTCTGTCAGCAATATACTCTCAATGTCACTAGGGACATAACTAGATCTTTAAAAGCTTTGGAGATTGAGGTAGTGGAACTCCAATGTTTAGCAGAGGCCACAGGAAATCAAGAGCATATTAAGACTCTTAAAAGAAAAAAAAAAGCACTAGATGATCTGCTAGGTACTACAGCTAAGGGGGCGCTGGTCCGCTCACGTTTTCTGAATGCCACTGAAATGGATGCTCCTTCAAAGTTCTTTTTCGGTCTAGAGCATAAAAATGGACAGAAAAGATTTATGCATGCTGTGCGAACAGAATCAGGGGATCTCTTATCAGAGCCCACTGAAATTCGCAAGCAGACAGTCAGCTTCTTCTCAAAGCTTTATCAGAGCGAGTGGTCAGTGACAAAAAAGGTAGAGACAGAGTTCTTCCAGGACCTGACAAAACTCACAGAACAATCAGCTACAGAAATGGACAGTGAACTCTCACTTGGGGAGCTATATGAAGCTCTTCAAGGAATGGAGAATGGCAGAGCTCCTGGCATTGACGGACTTACGGTGGAGTTCTACAAGGCTTTCTGGTCAGTGTTGGGACAAGATGTGCTAGATGTTCTTCAGAGGAGCGTGCAGGAAGGGAAGCTCCCTCTCAGCTGTCGGAGGGCTGTGCTGACACTGTTACCTAAGAAGGGAGATCTAACGTGTTTAAAGAACTGGCGCCCAGTCTCCCTGCTGTGCACTGACTACAAGCTGCTCTCTAAAACATTAGCCTCGAGGCTGGGGAAGGTGATGGAGCAGGTGGTTCACTTTGACCAGACGTACTGTGTGCCTAGCAGATCTATTTTCGACAATGTATGTCTAATTAGAGATATTTTGGACATCTCCAGACTATTGGCTTTGAAGACTGGTCTCATTTTCCTAGACCAGGAAAAGGCTTTTGTGACCGGGTTGAACACGGGTACTTATGGAAAGTTCTGGAAAACTTTGGCTTCAACCCTGGTTTCATAGCTATGATCAAGGTATTGTATAGTGACATTGAGAATGTACTTAAAGTTAATGGTGGTTTATGTGCCCCTTTTAAGGTTCACAGGGGTGTCAGACAGGGCTGTGCACTCTCAGGAATGTTATATGCTTTAACCATTGAACCCCTGTTGTGTAAACTAAGAGAGAGAATCACTGGTTTTTATGTACCTAACTGTAATAACCCTTTATGTGTGTCTGCATATGCGGATGACCTTGTCATCCTGGTAAGCACACAGACAGATGTGGACATTTTAGTTAAAATTTTAAATGATTTTAAGGTTTTATCATCAGCAAAAGTAAACTGGCACAAAAGTGAAGCTGTATTAGTTGGAGAATGGAATGGAGGGGAACCTACACTCCCTGATGGACTGACATGGAAAACAGGAGGGTTCAAATATCTAGGGGTGTATTTGGGGGACAGTGACACTGTACAGAAAAACTGGGACAACATTGTTGAAAATGTAAAAGGGCGTCTCAGAAAATGGAAATGGCTGGTCCCCCAAATGTCTTACCGAGGGAGAGTACTTATTATCAATAACCTGGCTGCGTCCTCTTTGTGGCACAAATTAGCCTGTGTTGACCCCCCACCACACCTGCTAGCTAACATCCAAGCCCTGCTGGTGGACTTTTTCTGGAACCGATTACACTGGATACCACAGGGAGTACTTCATCTGCCCAAGGAAGAGGGGGGACAAGGACTCATTCACCTGGCTAGCAGGACCGCTGCTTTCCGCCTGCAGTTCATCCAACGACTTCTCAGTGGCCCCAAGGAGCTCGTCTGGAAGGAGGTGGCCTGCAGAATTCTACACACAGTAAAAGGACTAGGACTGGACAAAACCCTGTTTTTAATGGACACAAAAACATTGAACACGGCTGGATTACCGAATTTTTATAGGGGACTTTTAAAGGTTTGGAGTCTGTTTAAAGCAAAAAAACAGAATTCTACCACCTTACACTGGCTCCTTAAAGAACCTCTTCTCTATGGAACCCGTCTGGACATTACAAACACAACTACACCTGCACTAGACAGAATACTTATCTCTTCGGGAGTCACAACCCTCCAACAGCTGGTGGACGCTGCAGGACCAGAACTTACTGACACAGAGAACCTAGCTGCAGGACTAAGATTGAGGTCCCTGCGAGTTTCGGGCCAGCTCCTACACCGTTGGAGATCAGCACTAACTTCGGAAGAGCAAACAATGGTAAAGGACTATGGTGCAGGGGCGATCCACCCTACAGAGGATGACCCCTTTCCTGAACTGACTATCTCTCCAGTTCTACATGACTGTCAAGGACCCCTCATAGAGTGTGAAGGGGAAATGGAGATGAACTTTAATTCAGTTTCAGGTAAGCTACTGTATAAGGCTTGTGTAAAGGTTTTAAACAAGAAGAAGCTTGACAAAAGAACTGATACACCATGGAGAAATGTATTGGGGCTATGTGATGACACTAAACCAGAATGGAGGGCTTTGTACAAACCACCATTAACAAAAAAGTTTGCTGACCTGCAGTGGAGAATTTTACACGGTATTGTAGCTGTTAATGCTTTTATCTCTGTTTTAAATCCTGAAGTTTTACCACAGTGTCCTTTTTGTGCTTTTAGAGAAACTGTGTTTCATGCTTTTATGGACTGTTTTAGGCTACGTCCCCTTTTTGAGATTTTAAAGAATGTTTTCATGTCTTTTAATGAGAGTTTTACCATTCAGACTTTTATCCTTGGTTTTAAATACGTAAGGAGAAAGAGGTCCAAGTGCCAACTGATTAATTTTATCCTCGGCCAGGCCAAAACCGCGATATACATTACTCGAAAAAACAAGGTGAATGAAGATACAGATTGTGATGTTGTGAGAACTTTCTCCAGACTGGTTAAAACCAGGATTTTAGTTGATTTTAAATTTTATAAAAGCATGAACAACATTGAGAATTTTATAGAGATATGGTGCTACAGAGAGGCAATATGCTCTGTAATCGATGATGAACTCGTTTTTGCTCTAGAAATCTGTTAAATGCACATAAATCGTTTTTTATTTTTTTTTCATTTTTTATTTTATTTAATTTATTGACGAATGCATATTGCACAGTTTTATTTAACTTATTGAATGAAATGATTTAATTCAGCTGTCAAGTGTCCATACTTGGTTAAAATAAAAGACCGTCAAAAATCAAATCTCTCTCTCTCTCTCTCTCTCTCTCTCTCTCTCTCTCTCTCTCTCTCTTTTTGACTTTAAGTATAAGAAAGGGACTATATAAATCCTAATATTATTATTATTATTACTACTAGTTTTTGGGGTATTTTTGAAATTGGCTTTGTGTGAAAATCCCTGGAGAAGCAGGAGAAATTTCACACCCTCATCACCTTCAACAGGGTGAGAGGGTAAGAGAAGGTAAGAGAGGATCTTACGTGGACAGAACACACCCCATGGATGGTCAGGGGGGCACAACAATGCATCTTCAGGTGGCTGAAGAGGTTTGGTTTCAATACCCTGCACTGTTGTATCTGCACCTAGTCTGCAGAGGGTGGTACGGACAGCCGAGCACATCATCGGAGTACAGAGAAAGACCAGGAGACCCCACCCACCCAAATTCACTGCCTGGACTTACAACTGCAGAGCGGCAAGAGGAACACAAGCGTTAGGTCAAGAACATCAAGGGTCACCACCTCTCCTGAACCACCAGCATGATCCCCATGGTTTATCCACGCCACGCAACGCCACGCCCTCACACCACACCCCATGTCTTGCACAGCTTGTATTTATATCAGTATGTTACTGTATGTGTATAAATCACTGTATTATTGTATTTTGTGTATAATTCTGTATTTAATGTGTATTTAAATACTGTGAGGACGTTTCTCTCGAGTTTACACTTGGGTTAATGTGACGTGATGATAAAAGTGGTTTCGATTTTATTTTATTAGCAGTTTATGACATTCTGTTGTCCGGCACCAACAACCATGAGTCAAATTCACTCAGATCACATTTTCTGTAGCTCTTGAATATTAATTGTAGTTCTTGAACCTTTTTTTATCACTCTGCTTCCACATTGCTTGTTTACTGGATCACTGAATTAGAATAAATAAGAATTTGTATGGGTGCTCTTTATAAAAGTACTGATATATTTATTATATTACTGTTTACCTATATGCTATGGCTTGGATTTGCCTTTTTGTGCTGGAATAAGATCTTCTATACAGTTGCTTCATTTTAAATAATGATATTTTAAAAAATGTACCTGTTTTAAATTGTTTTTCATTAAAATAATGAATAATAATTGCCATGTCAACTATAAGACCAGCACTGAGCAGCATTTTTAACATGCTTGTACTGCCGTTATTTTAAACCTCCACACAGTAGGTAGACAAACACTATATTACTATACATTATTGCATCTTTGGATTGGATTATTTGTAAGTCCAGTCCATTTTGTCCAGTGCTTACATTTTTAAATATTAAACCTTAAAAAAGTAATAGTACATGGTACCATGGTCTATTATATTTCCCTGTTCATCTGCTATCATCAGTCGTTGGAGAAGAGGCTGTAGTAAGATTAATTAATCAATACATTAATTATTAATGGTAGAAAAATTAGTTTTTTCCTGTCCACCACTTAAAACAACCTGATAAAACCACACCAAGGATCTACAACTACTCAGTAACGGATGTAAGAAAGCTGACGTGAACTGTATAGTTCAATATTCTACACATGATCTTATTTACACGGCTGATCGGTGCAACATCAGAGAGGTAAGAGCACAAAAAACATGTTCTGTTTTCTGTTTTTATGATTTATGATTAATCTAATGAGAAAAATAAGAAGAAAAATGACATTTATTGACTATTATTATTATTGAGTTCATCTCTAATAGTGATGTATTTTTAATAAATAACAGTAAATCAAAAGCGCATAAGGAAGGATTGTCCTCATCTTTTTTATGTTGTGTTATGCTGTAAAAGCTTAATTTTAAAATAAATTTTATCTGGACTATATTTCAGTCCAGGTCTGTGAAAACCCACAAACAAAACAAAACCCCACATAAGATGAGGTTTGCAAGTGCCTACAATATTAGTGAGCTCATCTAAAGACTCATAAGTGGCCCAACTTTATTGCCTATGTGCTGCAATTTTAAACCAAAGCACTTTGCCGCAGTGGCTAAAAGGACCTGGGTTCGATTATCCAGCTGGACGGCCAGTTTGCATGTTCTCCGATGTCTATGTGGGTTTCCTCCGGGAGCTCCGGCTTCCTCACACAAGTCCAAAGACAGGTTAACTGGAGCCACTAAAGATTGCGCTAAGTGTGTGTGTGTGTGTGTGTGATGGACTGGCGACCTGTCCGGGGTGTTTCCAGCATTTCGCCCTACGAATCACACCCACCACGACCCTGACCAGGATGATGCAGAAGTAGAACAATAAGTTAATAAATGAAAATATGATACAAATATTATATTAAAAGGATAAGAATAAACCAGGCTGTTTCTTAATGATTATTTAAAGAAAAAATGGTTTCAATGTTGATCAGAATAATCATGATAATCATTTTAGCTTTTATTGTTCAGCCCTACAAAACATCATGAGAATAAAGTTACTTCATACTCTACATACAGATAAATAAGTGACATTACACAAGCTCACAAGAAGTGATTTTAATAAAGTAATCTATCTGTCTATATTCTATCTGATATATTTCCTACCTTTCTGCGAGACCCTCCGGTGAGGTGATCAGATGACGGCGATTCCTTCTTGACCATCTTGAACAGACAAGTGTGTGTCTGGCTGAGTGTTTTACTCTAATAGTGCTGCGGGGTGCATGTGGGGAAGAGTGGTGATATGGGAGGAGGCAGGAATTTCTCCACCCATTTAAAAATGAGCAGCCCACTTAAACCAGTGACGTGAGGAGCTGGTATTGCACGGCTTAAAAAAAGCATTAAGTGCTCACAGAATGTGACCTGATATTAATTTAATATGTTTCTTTAGTGACCACTCCTTGCTTAGGGTCTAGGCTGATCTGTGTTCCAGTTCAGGTGTTTTGGTTTGTGTGTGGGTTGTACAAGTGCCCTGGAGGAAGCTGAAAAGGACCTGTAAAAAACACACCTAAAGCACAGAAATGTTCTAGTTTGAACCATTAAAAACGTTTAACTATGGAGACCGCTCTACAAAATACTTGCTGCAAAAGACCACCGGAATACACTTTTAACAGAAATACACAAAACTACAAAACTGTGCAAAGCTGAACATTTATTTTTCCTGAAACCAAACAACAACAATTAAAAAGACATCCCTTCCTTTCTTCAATCTATCCATTTTCCTGCCTCCCTTCCTTCCATCCTTCCTTCTTTCCTTTAATCTCTCCTTCCTTCCTTGCTCCCTTTAATCTATCAATCCTTTGTCCTTCCTTCCCCTTATAAATCCTTCATTCTTTTAAAACCTTTTTTCCTTACTTACCTCCTTCATTCCTTTCTTCCTTCCTTCCTATCTTCCTTTAATCCAGCATTCCTTTAATCCTTCCTTCATTTAATCTTTCCTCCACTCTTCCTTTCTTTAATCATTCGTTCTCTCATTCCTTCCTTCTTTTAATCTTTCCATTCACACATCTGTTTCCTTTCTTCCTTCCTTTATTCATTTAATCCCTCCTTTCTTCCTTTATTCATTTAATCCTTCCTTTCTTCATTCCTTATTTCCTCTATTCCTTTAATACTTCCTTCCTTTTTTGCTTTAATCCATCCTTCCTTCCTTTTTCCTTTCTTTAATCCATCCATCCATTCATTAATATTTTTTCTTCCTTCCTTTAATCTATCCACCCCCTTCCTTCCTTCCTTCCTTCCTTCCTTCCATCCTTCCTTCCTTCCTTCCTTCCTTCCTTACTTCCTTCCTTCCTTCCTTCCTTTAATCCATCCATCCATCCTTTGTCCTTCCGTCCTTCCTTCCTTTACTCATGCCTTTCTTCTTCCTTACTTCATTTATTTTTCCTTCCTTGAATCCATCCGTCCATCTTCCTTCCCTCCTTCCTTCTTCCATCCCATCCATCCATCCTTTGTCCTTGCTTCCTTTAATCCTGCCTTCCCTCCTTTTTTCCTTTTTTCTTCTTTCCTTCATTTCTTCTTCCCTCTTTCCTTCCTTCCTTCCTTCCTTGCAGCACAAGTGGGGAGAGGTTTGGGTTTAAGAAGCATCGAGATGTAATTTACAAGCTCAATACTGGTTGTATAACAGAACGTAATGATCTTATTAGCAACGTGAGGCCCTTACTGTTGTAGCAATGCCTTGCAGATGGGTTAGGATAATAGTGCATGTTTATTTACGTTTACAATGACATTTTCGGCATTTAGCAGACTTTTTAGATGCAATTGAGGGTTAAGGGCTTTGCTCAAGGGCCCAACAATGGCAACCTGGCAGTGGTGGGGCTTAAACCAGCAACCTTCTGATTACTAGTCCAGTACCTTAAGCACTGGGCTACAGGTTTGTTTCTAGTAATGTTCAAAGTATTTCAAACTCTCTCAGCTTCGGTGAGCAGCTCCTTAGTTTTCACCATGGTTTTAACACACCGTGACCACTTGAATCTCTGGGTGTTGTTTAAATAATACATTACAGTTGAAATAAATTAGGGCTGGTTATTAAGTTCTGATGGTTTAATCACGTTGTAAGCCAACTTTGGGTCGCACACACAGCGACTTCAGACTCGACTCGGACTTGTTTCAAATGACTCGGACTCGACTCGCAAAAAAATGACATTAGTCTTCTGATTGTAATTGTTAGTAGGAAATGCTGTTATTTGCATTTATTTAGTTTGCAGCGTCACACAGATGATTGGTAATGAAACGCTTGATCGGCTTTCTAACGAGTTCTTTGTTTTACTTCACAACCGGGAAAAGTTTGGAGGTTTTTAATTATAAGCACATTTACAAAATAACGGATTCTATTCCTAATGGGACACACACTTATAAATTTTATAGCTTCTGGAAGAACAGAAGCTAAGGTAAGCAGTGGTTATGTTTTTTTTTTTGCTGTGTTTGGGATTTTGGCCGCTGTGCTGTAATTTGCAATGAAAACAAAATGTATCAGTTGAAGCTTTTAACTGGAACCTTCGTGTTACAGAAATTACATTCATTTACACAATGACTAGGAAAGTAAAGGAACGGCTAAATAAAGTAAAACGGCTAAATACACTCGCTAATCTGTTGTTGTTTTTTATCTGAACTTACAGATTATTTGTTTATTTATACGCTACATTTCCAATATATGTTTTGTGTTTATTATATTGACTCGTGACTTGACTCAGACTCTAGCCTACAGACTCGTGACTCGACTCTGACTCGTATTTTGTGACTTGTGAACATCTCTGGGTCATACAAAATAGCAGTAGGTTTTCATCAGCAGTATTATTTAGAGGTTTAATAACTGTAACATGGCAGGATTAACAAAACAGTGGGGACAGCGGTAGCTCAGCGGTTAAGGTACTCCACTAGTAATCATGAGGTTGTGGTTCAAGCCCCACCATCGCCAAGCTGCCATTGTTGAGCCCCTGAGCAAGGTCCTTAACCCTCACTTGTCTGATAAACCTGTTAGTAGGTGGGATATATTAGGCAGCAAGTGAACATTTTATCCTCAAAGTTGATGTTAGAAGCAGGAAAAATGGGCGAGCGTGAGGATCTAAGCGAGTTTGACAAGGACCAAATTGTGATGGCTAGACGACTGGGTCAGAGCATCTCCAGAACTGCAGCTCTTGTGGG
Organism: Trichomycterus rosablanca; assembly: GCF_030014385.1. Lineage (NCBI taxonomy): Eukaryota > Metazoa > Chordata > Actinopteri > Siluriformes > Trichomycteridae > Trichomycterus > Trichomycterus rosablanca. Next base: position 51,675,953 of record NC_085990.1, on the reverse strand, counting down.
GTGTGTCCCGGTCTGCAGTGGTCAGTATCTATCAAAAGTGGTCCAAGGAAATTCCCCAGATCTCAATCCAATCGAGCATCTGTGGGATGTGCTGGACAAACAAGTCCGATCCATGGAGGCCCCACCTCACGACTTACAGGAGTTGGTGCCAAATATCACAGCACACCTTCAAGGATCTAGTGGAGTCCATGCTTTGATGGGTCAGGACTGTTTTGGCAGCAAAAGGGGGGCCAACACGATATTAGGAAGGTGGTCATAATGTTATGCCTGATGGGTGTACATCCACTAACCCTACCGTGAAAGTCAAACGGTCACCTTAAATTTTCTAGGGACAGTCCAGAGATTCTTCAAGGGTATAAATTACATTTCAATCTAATTCATTTTAACAAAATCTTTTCCAGGACTCAGTGAGGACCATTATCTCCAATCCAAGGACACTTTTAGAACGGTTTTGAATTGATCCAGGAGTGTCTGGCCTGCAAAGAATTTTTCTTCTGGCTCAGTGGCAGCACATTTAAAAACTTAACCAAAAAAAAAAAAGAAACACAGCATGATTATGACTCTGTAATATGGAAGTGGTTCATGAAAGTTTAATGGATGAACCCACTGCAAAACCAAAAAGCTGTTCTGGCACTGGCAGAGACAATAATCCTCGCAAATGGTACTATTTGATTTGCACAGCTTAAATTGCACACATGATGTCTATAAGTGCACCTTTTAGACTTACCCCTGTATGTTATGTTTTGTGTTCTATGTTATGCCAAGTGAAGGTAACATCCACATGGATGGCAGGACCCGAGGTTTCCCAGCAGAACGTCACACAAAGCATCACACTGCCTCCGCCGGCTCGCCTTCTTCCCATAGTGCATCCTGGTGCCGCGTGTTCCCCAGGTAAGTGACGCACACACACCCGGCCATCCACGTCATGTAAGAGAAAACGTGATTCATCAGACCAGGCCACTTTCTTCCATTGCTCTGTGGTCCATGTGCCCATTAATGGTGCTTTCAAGGGTAGATACCGATAGATACTGACCACTGCAGACCGGGACACACCCCACAAGAGCTGCAGTTTTGGAGATGCTCTGACCCAGTCGTCCAGCCATCACAATCTGACTCTCGTCAAACTAGCTCAAATCCTCACGCTCGCCCATTTTTCCTGCTTCTAACATCAACTTTGAGGATAAAATGTTCACTTGCTGGCTAATATATCCCCCCCACTAACATCACAGGTGCCGTGATGAAGAGATACTCCTGTCAGTGCTCATAAGTCTGTAAATGGCTAAAAAGAAATGACTCAGTCTGTTGCTTATATTGAATTATGACCGTGTTCAGTTGTAGTCATTGCTGCTAAAGGTGATTCAATCAGATATTAGGACAAGCAAGGAATTACTGTTTTGCAGTGGTGATATACGTGTTAGATAACTTTGTATTTTAATGAAGTTAAATTATGGTTTACACAATGTGTTTAATTTTAAGATTTTGGCTGAATTAAATTAATGTAAATGAAATCTAAGAACATTGGCAATTAATAACTGCATTACACGAGTATACTGTGTTAATAAAAATAAAGATGTTCCATTTAGGTGCGGTTAAAATAACAATACAAACCCAATAGCAAACCCTCACGACTATTTTAATGGGGCGCTTCAACAACGTGAAGCTTTAAAAGAGCGCTTGAAACTTACGCACTATGCAGTGTGGCTTACCAAAGAAAAGACAGTAAAGTGGATCAGGCTTCACCACACGTTAGTAAAACAGGAATATTTTTAGAGGAGAAGGAGATTCGACACCGCATTAGTGAGCGCATGCCGGAAAGTTCGTCTCCCACTATTAGATTGAGTGAATGATGTGAGTGGGAAGCAGCCGCATTAGCTCTTACTCAATTCTGAAGAGGATTGCAGCCTTTCACTTGACTGTAGTGGACGTGAACCTCACCCTATAAATAGTCGCGCCCGCGTCTTTCATAGCGAATCCGCAATCCGCGAGGTTTACTGCAGTTTAATGTTGGCTAAGTTTATTTCAAAGAGACACTTATTCGTATCGACGGGCGTGGTCCCTGGGGTGGTACTAGATCAGACCGCGTGTCCCTTGTTGATGTTTATGTTTTATTTGCTGCCATTTAGATAAGATCTAGATCTAATCTGTAGTCAAGTTTAATACAATAATAGCAGATACTTCCATCTGAGCGGCCAATTACCAGTAAGAACGTCTGCAAACTGCAAACCACATATCCAGAAAAGTTGGGACACTTTCTAAATATGCATTAAAAACTAAAACTGTAATTTGTTAAATTGCTTTTATTTAACTGATAAAAGAACAACCCCAAATCACAAAAAAAGTTGGAACAGCATGGAAAATGCAAATATAATTAAAAAAAACCTGAGGTATTTCATGTTTTATCTGCTTAATTTGCCAAAAAAAGGTGGGACGGTAAAGCATTTACCACTTTGTAATGTTGTCGTTCCTTTTCACCACTTAAAAGACATTTTGGCACAGAGGAGACCAAGTGATTTAGTGTTTCAGCTTTTATTTTGTCTCATTCTTCCTGCAAACACGTCTTAAGATGTACAACAGTACGGGGTCGTCGTTGTCACATTTTTAGTTTTAAAATTCTCCACACATTCTCTATTGGGGACAGATCAGGACTGCAGGGAGGCCAGTCCAGTACCCGTACCCTCTTCTTCCTTAACCATGACTTTGTAATGTGTGCAGCAGGTGGTTTTGCATCGTCTTGTTGAAAAATGCTGGACGTCCCTGGAAAAGACGACGTCTTGAAGGCAGCACATGTTGCTCTAAGATCTCAATGTACTTTTCTGTATTAATGCTGCATCACAGAAGTGTTACTGACCTTTACCAAGGGCACTGACACACCCCCATACCATGACACACCCTGGTACTGACACACCCCCATACCATGACACACCCTGGTACTGACACACCCCCATACCATGACAGACCCTGGTACTGACACACCCCCATACCATGACACACCCTGGTACTGACACACCCCCATACCATGACAGACCCTGGTACTGACACACCCCCATACCATGACAGACCCTGGTACTGACACACCCCCATACCATGACAGACCCTGGTACTGACACACCCCCATACCATGACACACCCTGGTACTGACACACCCTCATACCATGACAGACCCTGGCACTGACACGCCCCATACCATGACAGACCCTGGTACTGACACACCCTCATACCATGACACACCCTGGTACTGACACAGCCCCATACCATGACAGACCCTGGTACTGACACGCCCCATACCATGACAGACCCTGGTACTGACACACCCCCATACCATGACATACCCTGGCACTGACACGCCCCATACCATGACAGACCCTGGTACTGACACAGACCCATACCATGACATACCCTGGCACTGACACGCCCCATACCATGACAGACCCTGGTACTGACACACCTCCATACCATGACACACCCTGGTACTGACACACCCCATACCATGACAGACCCTGGTACTGACACACCCCCATACCATGACAGACCCTGGCACTGACACACCTCCATACCATGACACACCCTGGTACTGACACACCCCCATACCATGACAGACCCTGGTACTGACACACCCCCATACCATGACAGACCCTGGCACTGACACGCCCCATACCATGACAGACCCTGGTACTGACACACCTCCATACCATGACACACCCTGGTACTGACACACCCCCATACCATGACAGACCCTGGTACTGACACCCCCCCATACCATGACAGACCCTGGTACTGACACAACCCATACCATGACACACCCTGGTACTGACACACCCCCATACCATGACAGACCCTGGTACTGACACACCCCCATACCATGACAGACCCTGGCACTGACACACCTCCATACCATGACACACCCTGGTACTGACACACCCCCATACCATGACAGACCCTGGTACTGACACACCCCCATACCATGACAGACCCTGGCACTGACACGCCCCATACCATGACAGACCCTGGTACTGACACACCTCCATACCATGACACACCCTGGTACTGACACACCCCCATACCATGACAGACCCTGGTACTGACACACCCCCATACCATGACAGACCCTGGTACTGACACACCCCATACCATGACACACCCTGGTACTGACACACCCCCATACCATGACAGACCCTGGCACTGACACGCCCCATACCATGACAGACCCTGGTACTGACACACCTCCATACCATGACACACCCTGGTACTGACACACCCCCATACCATGACAGATCCTGGTACTGACACACCCCCATACCATGACAGACCCTGGCACTGACACGCCCCATACCATGACAGACCCTGGCACTGACACACCCCCATACCATGACAGACCCTGGCACTGACACGCCCCCATACCATGACAGACCCTGGTACTGACACACCCCCATACCATGACAGACCCTGGTACTGACACACCCCATACCATGACAGACCCTGGCACTGACACACCCCCATATCATGACAGACCCTGGTACTGACACACCTCCATACCATGACAGACCCTGGTACTGACACACCCCATACCATGACAGACCCTGGTACTGACACGCTCCATACCATGACAGACCCTGGTACTGACACACCCCCATACCATGAAAGACCCTGGTACTGACACACCCCAATACCATGACAGACCCTGGTACTGACACACCCCCATACCATGACAGACCCTGGTACTGACACACCCCCATACCATGACAGACCCTGGTACTGACACCCCCCCATACCATGACAGATCCTGGCACTGACACCCCCCCATATCATGAAAGACCCTGGTACTGACACACCTCCATACCATGAAAGACCCTGGTACTGACACACCCCATACCATGACAGACCCTGGTACTGACACGCTCCATACCATGACAGACCCTGGTACTGACACACCCCATACCATGACAGACCCTGGTACTGACACGCTCCATACCATGACACACCCTGGTACTGACACACCCCCATACCATGACAGACCCTGGTACTGACACACCCCATACCATGACAGACCCTGGTACTGACACACCCCTATACCATGACAGACCCTGGTACTGACACACCCCCATACCATGACAGACCCTGGCACTGACACACCCCATACCATGATACACCCTGGCACTGACACACCCCCATACCATGACAGACCCTGGTACTGATACACCCCATACCATGAAAGACCCTGGTACTGACACGCCCCCATACCATGACAGACCCTGGTACTGATACACCCCATACCATGAAAGACCCTGGTACTGACACACCCCATACCATGACAGACCCTGGTACTGACACACCCCATACCATGACAGACCCTGGTACTGACACACCCCATACCATGACAGACCCTGGTACTGACACACCCCTATACCATGACAGACCCTGGTACTGACACACCCCCATACCATGACAGACCCTGGCACTGACACACCCCATACCATGATACACCCTGGCACTGACACACCCCCATACCATGACAGACCTTGGTACTGATACACCCCATACCATGAAAGACCCTGGTACTGACACGCCCCCATACCATGACAGACCCTGGTACTGATACACCCCATACCATGAAAGACCTTGGTACTGACACGCCCCCATACCATGACACACCCTGGTACTGACACACCCCTATACCATGACAGACCCTGGTACTGACACACCCCATACCATGACACACCCTGGCACTGACACACCCCCATACCATGACAGACCCTGGTACTGACACACCCCATACCATGACACACCCTGGTACTGACTCACCCCCATACCATGACAGACCCTGGTACTGACACGCCCCATACCATGACAGACCCTGGTACCGACACAGCCCATATCATGACACACCCTGGTACTGATACACCCCATATCATGACAGACCCTGGTACTGACACACCCCCATACCATGACAGACCCTGGTACTGACACACCCCCATACCATGAAAGACCCTGGTACTGATACACCCCCATACCATGACAGACCCTGGTATTGACACACCCCCATACCATGACAGACCCTGTTACTGACACACCCCCATACCATGACAGACCCTGGTACTGACACACCCCCATACCATGACAGACCCTGGCACTGACACACCCTCATACCATGACAGACCCTGGTACTGATACACCCCATATCATGACAGATGCTGGCACTGATACACCCCATATCATGACAGACCCTGTTACTGACACACCCCCATACCATGACAGACCCTGGTACTGACACACCCCCATACCATGAAAGACCCTGGTACTGATACACCCCCATACCATGACAGACCCTGGTACTGACACACCCCCATACCATGACAGACCCTGTTACTGACACACCCCCATACCATGACAGACCCTGGCACTGACACACCCTCATACCATGACAGACCCTGGTACTGACACCCCCCCATACCATGACAGACCCTGGCACTGACACAGCCCCATACCATGAAAGACCCTGTAACTGACACACCCCCATACCATGACAGACCCTGGTACTGACTGTGTGATGGTCCATCTTAGATGCCTTCAAGCCCAGAGAAGTCGACACCGCTTCTGGACATGGTTAACATACGGCTTCTTTTTTTGCACAGTAAAGATTTAAGTATCATTTGTGCAGTAACTCTGTATTGTAGAGCTTGATAAAGGTTTGATAAACTAATACCTTACCCATGTGGTTATATCAGCTAGTGTTGAGTGGAGGTTCTTGATGCGGCGCCGTCTGAGGGATGGAAGATCACGAGCGTTCAGCTTAAACCTGCACCCTTGGTCTTTACGCACTGAAATTCCTCCTGATTCCTTGAATGGTTTAATGACATCATGCACTGTAGAGGGAGAACATACAAATCCCTTCCAATCTTTCTTTGAGGTTCATTGTTTTTAAACATTTCAATCATTTTCTCACACATTTGTTGATAAACTGGATCCTCTGATCATCTTTACTCATCAGAGACTCTCAGCCTTTCCTGGATGCTGCTTTTGTACCAAACCATGATTACAATCACCTGTGTGGAATCACATCATTATTTAGTTTTTACACCTCATTACTAGCCCTAAACTTCCCCTGTCCCAACTTTTTTTGGAATGTGTTGCAGGTATGAAATGCAGGAATGGATGTTTATTAATAAATGAAATGAAGTTGAGCAGATAAAACATGAAATATCTCAGGTTCATCCTGTCTGACATCAAATAAAAGTCAAAGTAAATGTAACAAACTGTGTGTTTTTATTTTATTTGCACTTTCCATACCGTCCCAACTTTTTCTGGGGCTTGTGTTACAAACTGCAGAATGATAAAGTCCATCTGTCCCTCCTCAACACACCATTAGACAGTAACTGAAACATAACAGAGCAGTCGAGGAGATAATAGAATCCTAAGTATACGGGGGCGATAGTGGATTCGTTTCCTAACCCAGCCAGACAAAAACGCTCTTTCCATTCCTCTAAACCATTGGGCAGTGGTTATGTCTCGTTTGATGTGTAGCCCAACAATGCTCAAAACACATTTTCCCTGATCAATTAAGTGGTTAACAGCAGAAAATGTGTTCCAGTGGGACATTATAGAGTCACTAAGCATTGTAAACCAGCTCTGTTCTGTAACATTAGAGAGAGATAATGCACCGTGTAAACACGTATCACATAGAACGCTCATTGAAGCGCGGCTGCACTATCAGTTTTCAGGAATTCGGAAGAGTCGATGGATGGAAAGAACGGGTGGAGTCAGACAGAGGGAAACATTTTACAGCATAGCCAGGGGGCTCTTCTCTTCAAAACTGGTGCCGTTTGTCTTCTTACTGTACTTCAAGACATCAGATATTCACAATCAGACAGTGTTCTCCCATTTTTAGCTAAATACCACTGTTCTGTGTCATCCGTCACTCACAACTGAACAGTATATTGTACTGCCTGACATGCAGAACTGTAGGACCTGGAACTGGCCACCCACTTTTAGGATTAGCTCTGGTTTAAGAAATAAAAAAGAATAAATAAATAAAATAAAACACTTCTGTGCTTTACAGTGCTGAAAAGTGCTCTTTTATTTCATCTTTATTCCTTTTCCCTTTGCTTTAACCTTAATATTTAGTGGATTATTAATGCCACCTTATATGTTTTAAAGCAGATTTTAGGAAGATAATTAATGACAATAATACTAATAAAAAACATAATTTTAATGATCTAAAACATGAGAAAAAATAAACACTGTTCTTTGTCATCCGTCACTCACAAATGAACAGTATATTGTATTGCCTGACGTGCAGAACTGTAGGACCAGTAACTGGCCACCCACCCAGGATTAGCTCTGGTTTAAGAAATACAAATAAAATAAAACACTTTTGTGCTTCATGGTGCTAAAAAGTGCTATTTTATTTAATCCTTATTCCTTTTCCCTTTGTGTTAACCTTAATATTTAGGTTATGGAGGCTGCTAGATTATTAAAGCCACCTTATATGTTTTAAAGCACATTTTAGGAAGATATTTGAAAATAATGCTAATAAAAACATCATTTAAATGATCTAAAACATGTTCTTTGTCTTTAGTCACACACAACTGAACCATGTATAGTACTGCCTGATGTGGGTCAGTAACTTGCCACCCACTTAAAGGATTAGTTCTTAAAGTTCTATCTATCTGTCTGTCTGTCTGTCTGTCTGTCTGTCTGTCTGTCTGTCTGTCTGTCTGTCTGTCTGTCTGTCTGTCTGTCTGTCTGTCCGTCCGTCCGTCCGTCCGTCCGTCCGTCCGTCTATCTATCCAGTCACTCACAACTGAACAGTATATTGTACTCCATTATGTGCAGAACCTTGGACCAGTAACTGGCCACCCACTTAAAGGATTAGCTCTGGTTTAAGAAATAAAAAATAAAATAACCCTAACAAGTTTCTAACCCTAACAAGATTCCTTTCCCCTGCTTTTCTTACCAACCTTCATTATTAGTGTATAAAAGCTGCTACATTAATAATGCCACCTTATATGCTTTATAGCACATTTTAGGAAGATATCTGACAATAATAATAATAAAAAACATCATTTTAATAATCTAAAACATGAGAATAAATAACCACTGTTCTTTGTCTTTATTCACTCACAACTGAACTGTGTATTGTACTGCCTGACGTGCAGAACTGTAGGACCAGTAACTGGCCACCCACTTAAATGATTAGCTCTGGTTTAAGAAATAATAAATAAAATAAAACACTTTTGTGCTTTACATTCCTGAAAAAGTGCTCTTTTATTCATTTATTTTATTTATTCTTTATTCCTTTTCCCTGCTTTTCTTACCAACGTTAATTGTTAGTGTATGGAGGCTGCTACATTATTAATACCACCTTACATGTTTAAAGCACATTTTAGGAAGATATTTGGCAATAATAATTATAAAAAACATCATTTAAATCATCTAAAACATGAAAATAAATACCACTGTACTTTGTCTGTAGTCACTCACAACTGAACAGTGTATTGTACTCTATGATGTGGACCAGTAACTGGCCACCCACTTAAAGGATTAGTTCTTAAAGGGTTAAGTTTGTTTGTTTGTTTGTTTATTAGGAGTTAACGGTAATACCAGGAATGGTAGTTACTCATTACACAAGATTCATCACTTCTCAAGGTTATATCGAACAGAGTCTCCAATTCACCTCATTTGCACGTCTTTGGATTATCCTATCCTATCCTGTCCTGTCCCGTCCCATCCTGTCCTATCCTATCCTATCCTATCCTATCCTATCCTATCCTATCCTATCCTATAAAATGATGGGTAAACATGGCAAAAATCACACTCTTAATTCAGGTAATCCCCCCCCCCCCAAAAAAAAAAAAAAAAAACTACTGTACTTTGTCTTCAGTCACACACAGCCAAACAGTGTATTGTACTGCCTGATGTGTAGAACCGTAAAACCAGTAAAGGGTTAGCTTTGGTTTAAGAAATAAAAATAAAATAAAACTTTTGTGCTTAACATTCCTGAAAAGTGCTCTTTTATTTATTTATTTATTTATTCATTTATTTTATTTATTCTTTAATCAATTCCCCTGTTTTTCTTACCAAACTTAATTATTAGTGTATGGAAGCTGCTAAATTAATAATGCCACCTTATATGTTTTAAAGCAGATTTTAGGAAGATATCTGACAATAACACTAATAAAAAACATCATTTTAATTATCTCAAACACAAGAAAAGCTGGCATCATTACTTAATTTCCCCAAGGGGAAGTCTCATCTTATCCTGTCCTATCATAGAAAATGATGGGTAAACATGACAAAAATCACACTTTTAATTCAGGTTATTCCCCCAAAAAATAACCACTGTTCTTTGACTTTAGTCACTCAGAACTGAACAGTATATTATTGTACTCTATGACGGGCAGAACTGTAGAGCCAGTAGGACCAGAACTGGTTTAAGAAATTAAAAAAAAGTTTGTGCTTTACTTTTCTTATATGTATTTTATTCCTTTCTCTTAACAACCTTAATGATTATTAGTTTATGCAGGCTGCTACTAAAAAGATAAAATGTAAGATTTGTAAACATTGTTAATACTATGTTATATACATACAGTGATGTGAAAAAGTATTTGCCCCCTTACAGATTTCTTTTGTTTTTGCACATTTGTCACACTTAAATGTTTCAGATTATCAAACAAATTTAAATATCAGACAAAGATAACCTGAGTAAATACAAAATGCAGTTTTTATATAATAATTTCATTCATTAGAGGAAAAAAGCTATCCCAAACAACCTGGCCCTATGTGAAAAGGTAATCCCCCCCCCCCCCCCCCCCCCCCCCCATGAATTAACTGTGATTAACCAAAATTTTTGGGAAAGCTGGGTTCAATTTCACTAGCCACACCCAGGCCTGATTACTGCCAGACCTGTAGAATCAAGAAATCACTTAAATAGAACCTGTCTGACAACATGAAGTAGGCTAAAATATCTCAAAAACCAACACATTATGCCCCAATCTGAAGAAATTCAAGAACAGATAAGAAACAAAGTCATTGACATCTACCTTTTCCGTCTGGAAAAGGTTACAAAGCCATTTCCAAGGCTTTGGGACTCCAGTGAACCACAGTGAGAGCTATTATCCACAAATCGACGACTCCAGGAGGTCACAAAAGAACCCAGAACAACATCTAATGCACTGCAGGCCTCACTCGCCTCAGTTAAGGTCAGTGTTCATGATTCAACAATAAGAAAGAGACCGGGCAAAAATGGTATCCATGGGAGAGTTCCAAGGTGAAAACCACTGCTGACCAAAAACAACACAGCATTTCAGAAAAAGAAACATGGTGGTGGTAGTGTGATGGTCTGGGGCTGCTTTGCTGCTTTAGGACCTGGACAACTTGCTGTAATTGATGAAACCATGAATTCTGCTCTCTACCAGAAAATCCTGAAGGAGAATGTCTGGCCATCAGTTCGTGACCTTAAGCTGAAGCGTACTTGGGTTCTGCAGCAGGACAATGATCCAAAGCACACCAGCAGGTCAACCTCTGAATGGCTGAAAAAAAAACTAAACGAAGGTTTTGGAGTGGCCTAGTCAAAGTCCGGACTTGAATCCGATTGAGATGCTGTGGCATGACCTTAAACAGGCCGTTCATGCTCGAAAACCCTCCAATGTGGCTGAATTAAAACAATTCTGCAAAGAAGAGTGGGCCAAAATTCCTCCACAGAGATGTGAAAGACTCATTGCCAGTTATCGCAAACGCTTGATTGCAGTTGTTGCTGCCAAGGGTGGCACAACCAGTTATTAAGTTTAGGGGGCAATTACTTTTTCACATAGGGTCAGGTTGGTCTGATATTGAAATTTGTTTGATAATCTGAAAAATGTAAGGATGACAAAAAAGCAAAAACCAAAGAAATCTGTAAGGGGCAAATACTTTTTTTACAGCACTGTATATATATATATATATACATAGAGAAATCTCAGTCCATGTGGTCTCTGGAAACCACTGCCGAAAGTGCGTCATGCTGCTGTGATAAATATAGCCAGATAGGCTAAGGGAATACTTCATCAAACCGTTTTCACGTAAAATTCTATTATGAAAAGAGAAAGCTATACGTCAACTCTAATCAGAAACAGTGCTGAGTTCTTTAGTTTAATTTTTACCTTAGATTACTGTTAGGGTACAGTTTGGCATGTTCTTCCATTTACCGTATCAGCCTGATTAAAGTACCCCAGGTTTCTACAACCTACCAAAAACATTTGTGCAGTAGATAGTAAAACAGTTCTCATCTACTTTACATGATATTATGAAAAGATTTAAGGAATTTAGAGAAATCTCAGTCCATGTAAGTCACGACTGGAAACCTCTGCTGAATGTGCGTCATGCTGCCGTGATAAATACAGCCAGATAGGCTGAGGGAGTACTTCATCAAACCGTTTTCACGTAACACAGTCCGTCACTGCGTCAAGAAATGTGACCTGAAATTCGAGTTTGGCACGTTCTTCCATATACCACATCAGCCTCATCTAAATACTCCAGGTTTCTACAACCTACCAAAACATTTGTGCAGTAGATAGTAAAACTGTTCTCATCTACTTTACATGATTTTACGTCAATTCTAATCAGAAACCATACTGAGTTCTCTGGTTCAATTCTTACCTTAGAGTACTGTTAGTGTAGAGTTTGTCATGTTCTTCCATGTACCACATGTGTAAATAAGAGAGTGAATGGGCGCTCAGAGTGGCACTGCAGTAAAACACATATAGTTGCGGGTAAAAAACATACAGACAAGGATTGGCTCGTTTGAGAGTGAGAATGATGGAGGGGATTCCTCATAACTGCTGCAATTATGACCTCTGCTGGCTGATTGATGGTGCTGCACAGACACGAGGGATAATGGAGATTGGTGCGTGACCTCGTGCAAGATACAGATCTCCACATAAACCCGCCTCGTGGTGGTGAAAAGAAGCGGTCTGCTATGTATGAGAGAAGTCATGGCTCTCCTCAGGCATTGGTAGAAGAGGCGAAATGCATAATTGGATTCGACCAGACTGGGAGTAAAATTGGGGATAAAATGCATTAAAAAAGTGAGTGAATATGTACTTACTGGTCCTTACTGGTCCAGTTATTGACTGGTCTTCTGTCTAGGGTGTATTTACATTTATATTTTAGGCATTTAGCAGACGATCTTATCCAGAGCGACTTACTGAAGTGCTTCCATAGTAAACATTACCTTACTCTAGTTAAAGTAAACAACAGTCCAAGAACACAAATCTGCTGAAACCTGTTAGAACCAAAGTTTTTTTTTGTTGCAAGAAATGAATAACAGCGTTAGTAAGTAGGTACATGTCAGCTTAAGTGCTTAGTAAAGAGGTGATGAAGGTTTTTAATCGTTTCTTAAAGACAGCGAGAGACTCAGATGTTTAGACAGACAAGGGAAGCTCGTTCCACCACTTGGGTGCCAGTGCAGAGAAGAGCCTCGATGCTCGTCTTCCTCGAGTCCTGGGTGAAGGATCTAGTCGAGCAAGGCTTGTGTGGTACAGAGCGGGGTTTGATTAGACCTCGAAGGTAGCTTGAGGCTGGTCCATTTTTGGCTTTGTAGGCGAGCATCAGTGTTTTAAACTGAATGCGTATTTCCCCCTTGCCCCCCTTGCCCCCTTGTGTCCAATGATTCTGGCATCAGTTGACACAGACCAGGCCGTCCTTTTCACTCTCCAAAACATTGCTTCATTGTGTGAACATGTGATTAAGTTTGTGAAGACCCAGTGATGGATTATTATCACCCAGCAGCTCCCACTAGCACCACTCCTGGATAGATATGCTTCAGATCCGCTGAGACTCGCACTAAGGGAAATTGGTCATTAGAACTAAATGAACAAAAGCTTTTTGCATCCCAAAAATTAGGATGTTAAAAAGGTTTGTTTTGTATTTTTTTTTTTTTTTTTTTTACATTTAATGCCATTGAGGGATAGTTCATTGTAATCTGAGCTGCTGGCTGTGAGCTCAGGTGGATTACTAGCGCCTCTTACTGGCCAAAACCTCGGACAACCGAAAATAATACTAAAAATAATACTAACAGTTTAAAGTCTTAAACAGTGTGCGGTCCTGTTGAGGTAATAAAACAATGTAGCAGTAAATAAGTCAAATTAGTACCATCTGTTTTAGAAATCTGTAGAGAAAGTCTAACATCCAGTTATTACATGACAAAATGGCATGACAAAATATGGACATTTGTATTGCCAAAGCTTGGTCACATACACCGATCAGCTGGTTTCTACACTCACTGTCCATTTTATCAGCTCCACTTACCATATAGAAGCACTTTGTAGTTCTACAATTACTGACTGTAGTCCATCTGTTTCTCTGCATGCTGCTCTGCATTCAATGGTCAGGACCCCCACAGGACCACCACAGAGCAGGTATTATTTAGGTGGTATATGATTCTCAGCACTGCAGTGACACTGACTGGTGTGCTAGTGTGTGTTGTGTTGGTATGAGTGGATCAGACACAGCAGCGCTGCTGCAGTTTTTAAATACCGTGTCCACTCACTGTCCACTCTATTAGGCACTCCTACCTAGTTGGTCCACCTTGTAGATGTAAAGTCAGATACGATCGCTCATCTATTGCTGCTGTTTGAGTCGGTCATCTTCTAGACCTTCATCAGTGGTCACAGGACGCTGCCCACGGGGCGCTGTTGGCTGGATATTTTTGGTTGGTGGACTATTCTCAGTCCAGCAGTGACAGTGAGGTGTTAAAAAACTCCAGCAGCGCTGCTGTGTCTGATCCACTCATACCAGCACAACACACACTAACACACCACCACCATGTCAGTGTCACTGCAGTGCTGAGAATAATCCACCACCTAAATAATATCTACTCTGTGGTGGTCCTGTGGGGTCCTGACCATTGAAGAACAGGGTGAAAGTAGGCTAAAAGTATGTAGAGAAATAGATGGACTACAGTCAGTAATTGTAGAACTACAAAGTGCTTCTATATGGTAAGTGGAGCTGATAAAATGGACAGTGAGTGTAGAAACAAGGAGTTGGTTTTAATGTTATGGCTGATCGGTGTATATGATATAAATTTTGCCTGATTTGTGCCATGCTTATGATCACAAATATTCAGAAACAGAACACCAGGCGTGCATGTTCTCCCATGTGTTCATGTGGGTTTCCTCCGGGTGCTCCAGTTTTCTCCCACAGTACAAAGACGTGCAGTCAGGCTAAGTAGAGATACTGGAGCGTGTGTGTCTGCTCCGAGTTAAATGTTGTGATGTTATGAAGGTTTTGCATTACAAAGTTAGGGAGTCAAAACATGAAATGACCTTCACCCCACTGATAAGAGTTTAAACTTATGCTATACACTGACCATGCATAACATTATGACCACTGACAGGTGAAGTGAATAACACTGATTATCTCTTCATCACAGCACCTGTTAGTGGGGGGGATATATTAGGCAGCAAGTGAATATTTTATCCTCAAAGTTGATGTTAGAAGCAGGAAAAATGGGCGAGCGTGAGGATCTGAGCGAGTTTTACAAGAGCCAAATTGTGATGGCTAGACGACTGGGTCAGAGCATCTCCAAAACTGCAGCTCTTGTGGGGTGTTACTGCATTGGTCAGTATCTATCAAAAGTGGTCCAAGGAAATTCCCCAGATCCAGATGTGCTGGACAAACAAGTCTGATCCATGGAGGCCGCACCTCACACCTTACAGGAGTTAAAGGATCTGCTGCTGACATCTTGGTGCCAGATACCACAGCACACCTTCAGGGATCTAGTGGAGTCCATGCCTCGACGGGTCTTGGCTGTTTGGCAGCAAAAGGGGGGCCAACACAATATTAGGAAGGTGGTCATAATGTTATGCCTGATCGGTGTATATCCAACATATCCAAATCCAGAATTATCCATAACGTACCTTATGTGTTCTTATACATTTTCGTTTGCACAAGGGTTCTTGTGAAATTAACAGGAGTTCATTGAGAATGAGGATGTGACAGCATTTGCCACCAAACGCTGAAAGGATAACATTGTGTTTAATTTCTTTAATATAAATTTGTTAATTCAGTGCGCAGTAGATGAGTTCATATGTGGATCAGCTTTGTGTACGGAGAGACACACCCTGTCCATCAGCCAATCAGCCAGCAGAGGTCGTAATTGCATGAGTTATGAGGAATCCCCTCCCTCCAATCATTGTTTGTGTAGGCGCTCAGCCTGCCGGTGGCAGAGGTGAGATTCAAACCGACTGGTGTGCTAGCTTGTTTTACCGCTGAGCCACTCATGTGCTCCTTTCTTTAATTTATTTATGTTTTTTTGACACTGTTTAATGAAAATCGATTGCGGTTTTGCTTTTACATCTGGTGCTTGTATTGTTTCACACAGCCTGCTTTGGTACTAGGGATGTAACGATACACTCTACCCACGATGCGATGCGATATACGATGCTGGGTTCACGATACAATATTTTCCCGATTTTTTAAACAAAATTAAATTGAAGACAAATTTTTACGATGTTTCCTTTTATTATTTCTCTTTAAAAAAATTAAATAAAATACTGTATTTGTGCTGATCTTTTATTTATCTAAATAATGAATGTCTTTTTATTTCTAAGGTAAGTACAAACTATGCCAAACAATGCTGCACATTTCCCTTTTTGTGTAATTTTTAAATAAATCCCACATTAAATAAATAAACGAATAATACAAATAAAGAAAGTATCCTCACATAAATAAATTTGGCTGGAAAATTCCGAACCTGGCAACCCTGTAGTGACATCAACCAGGCGAGGTGAATAGCGCCAGCGCCCTCTGCTGTTTAAAGTACATATCGATTCATTATACATGTAAACCGATTTGAATCGTTACACACGTGAATCGATTTTTAACTGTCTTGTGGTGCATCGGTACATCTTTATTTGGTACATTTGGTTCCTGGTCAAGCAGGGTACCCTAATTTAGCACAGGTACAGAATCAGTCGCTTGGCGATGAAAATAACTTCTGAATGTGGGATCACTGATTTATAAGCACTCCATTACCATAAGGTGTCCAGTTTGGGGTGTTTCCTTTATTTCACCCATTGAATCGGACGCACGTGACCTTGACCAGGATAAAGTGGTGATAAAAAATACAATAAATGAATGAAGAATATGATAAAGTGCCCAAGAGGCAGCATGTAGATTATAAAAAGAAGAGAATCCAAACCAGATCCTTGAGGAACTCCTTGCGTGAGTGGTGCTGTGAATAAGCTGTGACAAAGATTAAGTAATGTTTGCCCTTAATGTCAAAGATGACCCAAGAAAGCCATGTCTGTAATGCTTTTTATAGAGAGGTGGGCGAGCAGAATGACATGGCAGACAATACCAAAGACTGAGCTGCGATCAAGCAAGACAAGAATTGACCTCCCTGCCGTCTCTGTGCTATGGGATGGACGGAAATCTGACTGAAATGGCTCATACAGGCCATTACACAGTGATTGAATAGCTTCCACACAACTGCTGACCACTAAAAATCAATCGCAATCATTAATGCACCAGCACCAGACTTAAGTACTGCATGTTCATAATACAAAAATACCACTTCCTCTCTGGTTCTAATTACAGGTGTGGCTTTACAATCTAATCAGTTCTTCCTTAACGTTCTTCCTTTTTTCTTTACAAACCCCTAAAGGCTTTTAACTTTATAGTAATAATCTAACTCTGGAATTGGTGAAACAGGTTTGATTACACACCTGATCAAGTGTTTGTATCTGGAAAGGGTGTAAATCTCAATATTTACTCCTTTGACACAGTGTTTTGATGAACCATTTGGAAAACTTTATTTGGCACCACAATCAAATTCAAATTCAAGTGCATGATAGATCTGTAAACGTCTATTAAAGACTCGACTAGTCTGCAAGATTAAAATAATAACACAGTGCAAACAGTTGACACATTATTAATGATTTTGTTCTATCTTGAGGCTGTTGCTCTGATGTGAACCTTTTTAGCCACCTGAGGTTGACAATGCCACTCAGCAATGCCGCTCAGCATTGCCGCTCCTGCTAGATATGATAGGAATCATATCACAGACTGGACTGAAAAATTATGAATTTGAAAAAAATATTTCGCTTTTTACTTTGTATAACTTTGTTAGAAATTATTTTATTTGTCTGGTTTGTTTATTCTAACTTAACTTCATTTAAATTATCTTCTAGGTTGCCCAAGAAGGATTGAGGTTCGTGTTGAGTCTGGTTCCTCTCAAGGTTTCTTTCCTGAGTTTGTCCTTGCCACTGTTGCCCTTGACTTGTCCAACAAGGGATTTTGGTCCTAGATTCTGTAAAGTTGCTTTGAGACAATGTCTGTTGTAAAAATCACTGTATAAATTTAATGTGACTTGACAATTGATAACACAGCATTCAATTCTGAACTTAAACTTTATGATCAAAAAATTTCTGGAGTGTCTTAACTTTTAGATGCTAACAGTTAAACCTTACAAATACAATTTCCTATCCATCCATCCAACCAACCATCCATCCACCAACCAACCAGTGCTCGATCCATCCATCCATCCATCAACCAACCAACGCTCCACCCATCCACCAACTAACCAATGCTCAATCCATCTATTCATCCATCCATCCACCAACTAACCAATGCTCAATCCATCCATTCATCCATCCATCCAACCAGTGCTCCATCCATCCATCCATCCATCAACCAACTAACGCTCCATCCATCCACCAACTAACCAATGCTCCATTCATCCATCCATCCAACCATCCACAGACCAACCAGTGCTCCATCCATCCATCCATCAACCAACCAACACTCCATCCATCCACCAACTAACCAATGCTCAATCCATCCATTCATCCATCCATCCAACCAGTGCTCCATCCATCCATCCATCAACCAACTAACGCTCCATCCATCCACCAACTAACCAATGCTCCATTCATCCATCCATCCAACCATCCACAGACCAACCAGTGCTTCATCCATCCATCCATTAACCAACCAACACTCCACCCATCCACCAACCAACCAGTGCTCCATCCATCCATCAACCAACCAACGCTCCACCCACCAACCAGTGCTCCATCCATCCACCAACCAACCAGTGCTCCATCCATCCATCCACCAACCAACCAGTACTCCATCAACCAACCAACGCTCCACCCACCAACCAGTGCTCCATCCATCCATCCATCAACCAACCAACGCTCCACCCACCAACCAGTGCTCCATCCATCCATCCATCCATCCATCCATCAACCAACCAACGCTCCACCCAACAACCAGTGCTCCATCCATCCATCCATTAACCAACCACCGCTCCACCCACCAACCAATGCTCCATCCATCCACCAACTAACCAATGCTCCATCCATCAACCAACCAATGCTCCATCCATCCACCAACTAACCAATGCTCCATCCATCCATCCACCAACCAACCAACCATCTATCCATCAATCAACCATCCATCCATCCACCAACTAACCTACGCTCCACCCATCAACCAATCAATCAAGCAAACACACCTGAAAGTGTTACTGATCTTCTGAATGGTGGGTATCCATGGCAAGACGTCACATTTCCATCCCTAGTAGTTTTGTGTTCCTGCAACGCTTATTAAGTACAAAACACATATCTATGTTCAGTAGCTATCACGACTTGTTTTGTAAATGATGAATGCCTTTTGTGGGGGATTGTGGGAAATGTGTGTACTTGTTGTGTTAGTGTTTATGTGAGAGGGTATGGTTTTGTCTGGGAGTGAGGTTGTAGGGATGATTTAGTGTTTGTGTGTTTAGTATTAGTTTTAGTTTGGCTGATGTGTTTAATGCCAAGTTATTTCCATTTTTTAAAGAGAATCCGGCGTGACTCGATAAAAGCCAGTCATGATTACAGTTCTACATCTACATTTTTATACATGCCAACTCTACAAAACACATATGAAGTGTACTTGATCTATCATTTATGTTTTATATTTTATAGTATTTTATTTTTGACGTTTGGTCGCCTGAGATTATCTACACAGCAAGTCTGCTCGCTTATCAGGGCGGCACGAGTAACAAATTCGCAGATAAACACATCATCGACCTCTGTATTGCCTCCCAGCGTAATGATTTGTAGATCGAAGAAGTTTAGAACCATTCAAAGTCTGTGCTTCCTCAATTCACGCCGTTTTGCCCCGCCCTCCTGGGTGGGTCTGAGCCTATCACAGAGCGCCTTATTACAGCACGAGTCAGTGGAAATGCTCAGGTTTGTGCCTCTGGTGTCACCGCTGTCTGGCAATGGAGGTATGTTATTGTTTCTGTTCAGTATTAAGTGCTTATTTTAATAATGTAAATGTCTTTGTGCACTTAAAACCTTTAAGTTGCTGTTACTTTAGCTATGTTAGTAGTAGTAGTACCGTTTGAAAGTGGGTTAAACTACAGTATTTGTAAATGAAAGGCATTTTACAGGTGTGTTCCAGTCTAACTACTATAGATTACAGTGTAATATTAAAAGTTACATGTCTAACAATCTAATCAAGCTGCAAAAACAGAGATTTAAATGCTGCATAACTTAATAAGGTAATTTTCTTTTAACCATGTGAGTCTAATGCAAGACAGAATATACACCAACCTTGCATGTTCTCCTCGTGTCTGTGGGTTTCCTCCGGGAGCTCCGGTTTCCTCCTCCAGTACAAAAACATGCAAGTGAGGTGAAATGGAGATACAAGATTGTCCATGACTGAAGAATCTTGTGTAACCAGTAAACTACCTGTCCTGTCATGAATGCAACCAAAGTGTGTAAAACAAAACGTGTTCTTAATAAGTTATGTTTCTTTTACCCATGTGAGTCTGTTGCAAGACAGAATATACACCAACCTTGAACTTAAACGTGTACACAAACTTGTATAAAGCACGTGTGTGTTTTGGTATTACTGGAATTTCAGTGATTTAACAATGATGTGTGGGTCCTTTTCTGCATGTTCTCCCCGTGTCTGTGTGGGTTTCCTCCGGGAGCTCCGGTTTCCTCCCACAGCACAAAAACATGCAAGTGAGGTGAACTGGAGATACAAAATTGTCCATGACTGTGTTTGGTATTAATAACTTGTGAACTGATGAAACTTGTTTAAGCAGTAACTACTGTTTCTCTCTGTGCTCAACTAAGTAAACAGCTAGTTTAAATTCAGTTAAAAAGTACACAGAGGAGTTGTCTCGTGCCAGGGATGGAAAAACTGCAGTGTTCTCCTGGAATTACTCTCCATCTAGTAGTATGATGTGAAAGTGGGTTATATTAAAGTTTGGTAAATGAAATGCAGTCATTTTACAGGTGTGTTCCAATACAGCTACTACAGATTACAATATATAAGGTTAAAAGTTACATGTTCAACAATATAATCAAGCTGCAAAAATAGAGATTTAAGTGCTGCATAACTGAATCTTAATGTGTCCTTAATAAGTTATGTTTCTTTTACCCATGTGAGTCTGTTGCAAGACAGAATATACACCAACCTTGAACTTAAACGTGTACACAAACTTGTGTGTTTTGGTATTACTGGAATTTCAATGATTCAGTGATGCTCCGAAATGAAAATTGTTCACCAATTTGCCTGGCACCTTTCTGTGTGGAGTTTGCATGTTCTCCCCGTGTCTGCGTGGGTTTCCTCCGGGAGCTCCGGTTTCTTCCTACAGTACAAAAACATGCAAGTGAGGTGAACTGGAGATACAAAATTGTCCATGACTGTGTTTAACATTAAACTTGAACTGATGAATCTTGTGTAATGAGTAACTACCGTTCCCGTCATGAATGTAACCAAAGTGTAAAACATGACATTAAAATCCTAATAAATAAATAAATCATAAGTTCATTGTTGGTTTTCTGACTATCTTTGGTCAAAACATGCACACAGCAATTGATATGTTTCATTTGGCGAAGTGGACAGTTTAATAATGTCAGTACATTGTGGAATGACCCACTGAATTATTTTTATAACGATTAACTAAAGCTCTGTGCTCATATAAATAAACAGCTAGTTTGGATTCAGTTAAAAAGTACACAGAATAGTTGTCTCTCGCCAGGGATGGAAAAACTGCAGTGTTCTCCCGAAATTATGACTTTTTTTTCTTGCATTTTTCTCAATTTTACTCTCAATCTAGCTGTATCCAACTACATTCAATTGCATTTCGCTTCCTCTGCTGCTGGAGACCTCCACTCCTAACCAAGGAGGCCCATGACTACCGCCTGTCCCCTCCTACACGTGTGCAGTAGCAGACCGCTTCTTTTCCCCTGTATGAGACGGGTTTATTTGGAGATTTGTATCGCGCACGGAGAGTTACGCACTGATCTCCATTATTCCCCGTCTCTGTGCAGGCGTTATTGATCAGCCAGAGATCAGCAGAGGCCGTGATTGCCACAGATATGAGGAATCGCCTCTGGCATTCCCTTCCCTGGACGAGCCAATCATTGCCCGTATAGGCGCCCGGCCTGCCGTTAGCAGAGCTGATATTCAAACTCATGAGTGTGCAAGTGTGTTTTACCACTGTGCCACTACATGACATATTTAAAATAACATGTAGAATGATCTCAATCTTAAATAATAACATGACAACCTACAGCAGTACTGTTACAATGCTTATCAAAGTAACCATGTCAACTGTTGTTTTTGTTTTTACAAAAACAAAACCAATACCAACCAAAACTGTAAAGCTGTATTTAAACAATAAAACACTGTAAATGTACTGTGAAGGTTTTGATGTTCAGTCTGTTACACTGAGTAACTGGATTTATAAAAGCACTGGCACTGTGGCGCCTCACAAAACCCACTATATAAAAAAGTATATACATATGTATATAATATTTCCTTTTTTTTTTTTTTTTTTTTAATAATTTATCTGCATATATCAGCTTTAAATTACAACCCCAAATCAGAAAAAGTTGGGACAGCTTGAAAAATGCAAATAATAAAAAAAACAGAGTTTCTTACATTGACTTTTATTTGATGTCAGACAGGATGAACCTGAGATATTTCATCTTTTATCTGCTCAACTTCATTTCATTTATTAATAAACATCCATTCCTGCATGGCAGGCCTGCAACACATTCCAAAAAAGTATTTACCACTTAAGTCTGTATTGTAGAGCTTGATAAAGGTTTGATAAACTAATCCCTCACCCATGTGGTTATATCAGCTAGTGTTGAGTGGAGGTTCTTGATGCGGCGCCGTCTGAGGGATGGAAGATCACGGGCCTTGGTCTTTACGCACTGAAATTCCTCCTGATTCCTTGAATGGTTTAATGATATTCTGCACTGTAGAGGGAGAAATATGCAAATCCCTTCCAATCTTTCTTTGAGGTTCATTGTTTTTAAACATTTCAATCATTTTCTCACACATTTGTGGACAAACTGGATCCTCTGATCATCTTTACTCATCAGAGACTCTCAGCCTTTCCTGGATGCTGCTTTTGTACCAAACCATGATTACAATCACCTGTTTGGAATCACATCATTATTTAGTTTTTTCACCTCATTACTAGCCCTAAATTGCCCCTGTCCCAACTTTTTTTGCCATGTGTTGCAGGTATGAAATGCAGGAATGGATGTTTATTAATAAATGAAATGAAGCTGAGCAGATAAAACATGAAATATCTCAGGTTCATCCTGTCTGACATCAAGTAAAAGTCAAAGTAAATGTAAGAAACTCTGTGTTTTTTTTCTTTTATTTGCATTTCCCATACTGTCCCAACTTTTTCTGATTTGGGGTTGTACATGTTGTACCTGTTAGTCTGAACAGAACATTTGTATGTACAAACATATTCAGACATAATAACGTTAATGCTTTCCTCCAGAGTCGTTGAAAATGACAGCTTTAAAACAAACAGTAAGACGTTATTAGTACGTGTTCATTGTTTCCTTGTTGTTTTAAGACGGTCCTGCAGCTCTTTTTTTGGTGACTGCTGGCTCCTGTCCCGTCTTTATTTGCCGTAATCAGCTATTGTGGTTCCATAAAGGTTTTACTTTGGTGGATTATATAGCTAACTGTAATGACAGGGATGTTAAAACTGTTAGCTGTGACTGTTATAGGTTTGTCCTTGACAAGATCAGCAAAAAATATTTTTGGTTGAGCTCATAGCCACTGATGCGCCGCTGCTTTCACATCATCATCACATGAAAATCATTTTTTACATAGCGTATATATCATTTTTAGCATTATATATCCACTGATCAGCCATAACATTAAAACCACCTCCTTGTTTCTACACTCACTGTCCATTTTATCAGCTCCACTTACCATATAGAAGCACTTTGTAGTTCTACAATTACTGACTGTAGTCTGTTTATTTCTCTACATACCTTTTTATCCTGCTTTCACCCTGTTCTTCAATGGTCAGGACCCCCACAGGACCCCCACAGAGCAGGTATTATTTAGGTGGTGGATCATTCTCAGCACTGCAGTGACACTGACATGGTGGTGGTGTGTTAGTGTGTGTTGTGCAGGTATGAGTGGATCAGACACAGCAGCACTGCTGGAGTTTTTAAACACCTCACTGTCACTGCTGGAGTTTTTAAATACCGTGTCCACTCACTGTCCACTATTAGACACTCCTACCTAGTTGGTCCACCTTGTAGATGTAAAGTCAGAGACGATCGCTCATCTATTGCTGCTGTTTGAGTCGGTCATCTTCTAGACCTTCATCAGTGGTCACAGGACGCTGCCCACGGGGCGCTGTTGGCTGGATATTTTTGGTTGGTGGATTAATCTCAGTCCAGCAGTGACAGTGAGGTGTGTAACTCCATCATCAGTGTGTATTAAAGTATAATAATTAATGAAAAATACAATTAAATACTTCTTTTCAGAATCCACATAGTAATGTAGTGTAATAAAATCGTAGTAAAATGCAGATGAAGGTTTATTATTTTTCTTTTTGAGCTGTAAATATGTGTGTGCTTGTGTATGGTTTGCTCATGTAGCCGAATATTTGTGGACTCCTTGAACTCTGTGACAAGACAACTGCCTACTTGAACTACATAAAGTCTTATCTCTTATTTACAGGCAGCTTCACATTTAAGGACTGATTATTCAGCACTTAAAACCACTGGCCTACGTGTGCACGCTCGGTCTGGTTTATTGTAGCTGGATCTACACGTTTAAATACATTTTTAAAAGTTCAGCATTTACATGTTCATGTCCAGTCTCTGGTTTACTGTCCATGGAAGTGAAGAAGCTTTTTTGATTTCCTGTGTGTGTGTGTGTGTGTGTGTGTGTGTGTGTGTGTGTGTTTTATTATTACTCCTCTATATTTAGATCCATGTAAAGGCCTTGTTCCTGGTAATCGTGTGTGTAAAGCTGGCTGCTTGCTACCCCAACGGGAAAGTAATGGAATCATGTGAAGACATGACCCCTAGTCATCATCACTCCTCCAGCCCTAAACCCCCTCCATACAACATCACCGTGGATAAGAGCGTATTAACTTCTGGAGATCGGATTAAAGGTATCTGGGTGTCGAATTACACTTTCTATATGTACAGATTCCTGTAAAGTCCAGCACTTTTGAGGTCGTATGTCTTATAAAAACTATGATGCTTTATTTTTTTCGCGTCTACACATACGCTGGCTGTGTCTGAGGGAGGGAAGGCTGTTGCCCTGTGATGGATTGGCTCTTTGTTCAGGGATTTCCTGATTTGCGCCCAGTGTTTTCAGTGGCAACGACCCAGGATTAAGGGAAATTTATTGATGAATTTAATAAACATTAAAATATTTTGCATTACCCTGATTGCGTTATGCTTCCCCTCTACCGATACAACCGTCCACTGCTGACTGAGGAGCGTCGCAACTCTCACATGCCCCTTCCGACACGAGTTCAGTAGCCGACTTCATCTTTTCACCTGCACGAGGCGAGTTCATATGCGGATCAGCTTTGTGCACGGAGAGCCACACCCTGGTCAACGCATTATTCCTCACCTCTGTGCAGGCGCCATCAATCAGCCAGCAGAGGTCGTAGTTGCATCAGTTATAAGGAGCCCTGGTCAAGCTTTCCCACCAGCCAATTGTTGTTCACGCTGCGCCACCTGAGCGGCATTTCTAACCATTTTTTTTAAAGCAGTAACACCAGGATGATGAGGATGTTTGGTGTTATAAAACAGAAGTGTTTTACATTATTGCTCAAGATGGTACAAGTTTAATAAACTGTGCCAAAAACTGATGTGTTACACAAGACATTTCTCTCTCTTGCCAGCACTAGTAATGTTTGTAAGCACTGCTGCTACAGTGTCTTGAAACTCAGTGCCAGTTGGTTCTGGGAGTGGCGTCAAGTTTAAAAGATGTTGAGTTTCAAGGTATTTATTTCCTATAAGGATGTTTGGAAAATGTGTTAATGTGTTCCATGGTCCCGTGGAATTGTGTATATTTTAGGCTCATGTAAAATAATGAGGTTTTTTTTTACACTTATTCACTGAAAATAACACAAATATAATATAAAAACACTGAAATACAATTAAACAGTTAAAAATCGCATTTTACCTTTAATTCCTTTTGTTTTCTTTACACTTCTTAATGGTGGAGATGCTTGATCTTGGAATAACGTATTCCGTTCAGTACCAGCGCATTCACATGAGAAGCGGCTAAATAGCTTTTGCGCTGCTGTGCCGTTATTTCCTATGAAGTGTGACGGCGGTGCACAAAACTTAACGTGACTTATTGTAGTAAAACAGTGAGTGAGGAATGTGATTAGTGGAGGAACTTATGATCAGTAATAATGAAGAGAAGTTTAGTGCTCCTGTCTCCTTCTTTTACTACATTAAACCACGTTAAGCTTTATTTAGACTCTGGGAGAAGCTGATTCTGATTCTCACCATTTCTCAGAAGCTGGAGCTGTAACACAAGTTTAAAAGTGAAACAGGGAGGAGAATCCAGATAAACACAGATACACGTGGAGCTGTAACCCTGGATCTGACGCTTATTCCACACTAATGCAGATTCGGCTCATATTCACACTTTGATGATGTTTTACTGCACCGATCAAGCCGAGCGCCGAACAAAGCGGCTGTTCGTTGTTAATTTGAAAATAAATGAATATATGTTTAAAAAAAATAAACTGAACAAGTTAAGTTTAAGGGTACAAATTTCTCGACGAAGGGCGTTAAGTTCCAAAGATGTTGAGTTTAAGGGACGTTGAGTTACAAGGTACCTCTGTATTAGCATTTTGCTGATCATAATGCCATATTTGTGTTTCTTTTATTCACAGTGACCATATCCACACTCCTCTCAGATAGGACCGCGTACTTCACAGGCTTCCTCATCCAAGTCCGAGATGCTGCTAATCCTAATTCGGGACCTGTAGGGTCTTTTACTCTCCTCAGTCCTGACATCTCACAGCTTCTTTCGTGTAACCACGTAAAGGTCAGGAGGTCCACTTTGTTAAATGCTAAAATTTGCTTTGTTTTGTCTTGCTTTGGTCTGAATAAGCATTGGAAGCCTTTAGGTTGTGGATGGACAGTTCAGAAAAGTCAGTGATCAGATGCAGCTCAACTTGACCGGCTGTCATTAATTTTACATTTACATTTTCGTCATTTAGCTGATGCTTCTATCCAAAGCGACTTACAGTACTGTGACAGTATATTGTCTAAGCAATTGAGGGTTAAGGGCCTTGCTTAAGGGCCCAACAGTGACAACCTGGCAGTGTACTGTAAGTCAGTACAGTCCAGTACCTTAACCACTAGGCTACAACTGCCCTAGAGCTGCGATTTTCACTGTCAGGAGGCAGTGTAGCGGTAGCTCAGTGATTGAGGAACTAGTAATCAGATTAGTTATCAGAAGGTGCTAGTTTAAGCCCCATCACCGCAAAGTTGTCACAGTTGACGGAGTCAGCGACATGTCAAAGTTGACCTAAATTTAACTTTAGGCAAATTATATATGAAGCAATGTGGCGATTACCAATAGGAACAAATTTGTCTGATTTGTGGTAAACTGGGTGGAAAAGTACCTGATTTGTGGTGAAGCTGGTTTTTCTGTACGCCATGTAGATACTAGACTGTCAAGTATGATTTTACTGTCTGCTATCAGACAGTTAAAGTATGACAACCAAAGGTCAGCTCGAGTTTTGAGACGATGCTGCCCATGTGAACGCAGAACAATCAATGATTCGGGCGGGGAAATGAACGCAGGGTAAAGCTTCAACCCCTGTGATACGACACGGTTCAGGTGGATATATACGATATATATATATATATATATATATATATACACAGTGTATCACAAAAGTGAGTACACCCCTCACATTTCTGCAAATATTTCATTATATCTTTTCATGGGACAACACTATAGACATGAAACTTGGATATAACTTAGAGTAGTCAGTGTACAGCTTGTATAGCAGTGTAGATTTACTGTCTTCTGAAAATAACTCAACACACAGCCATTAATGTCTAAATAGCTGGCAACATAAGTGAGTACACCCCACAGTGAACATGTCCAAATTGTGCCCAAATGTGTCGTTGTCCCTCCCTGGTGTCATGTGTCAAGGTCCCAGGTGTAAATGGGGAGCAGGGCTGTTAAATTTGGTGTTTTGGGTACAATTCTCTCATACTGGCCACTGGATATTCAACATGGCACCTCATGGCAAAGAACTCTCTGAGGATGTGAGAAATAGAATTGTTGCTCTCCACAAAGATAGCCTGGGCTATAAGAAGATTGCTAACACCCTGAAACTGAGCTACAGCATGGTGGCCAAGGTCATACAGCGGTTTTCCAGGACAGGTTCCACTCGGAACAGGCTTCGCCAGGGTCAACCAAAGAAGTTGAGTCCACGTGTTCGGCGTCATATCCAGAGGTTGGCTTTAAAAAATAGACACATGAGTGCTGCCAGCATTGCTGCAGAGGTTGAAGACGTGGGACGTCAGCCTGTCAGTGCTCAGACCATACGCCGCACACTGCATCAACTCGGTCTGCATGGTCGTCATCCCAGAAGGAAGCTGACGCACAAGAAAGCCTGCAAACAGTTTGCTGAAGACAAGCAGTCCAAGAACATGGATTACTGGAATGCCCTGTGGTCTGACGAGACCAAGATCAACTTGTTTGGCTCAGATGGTGTCCAGCATGTGTGGCGGCGCCCTGGTGAGAAGTACCAAGACAACTGTATCTTGCCTACAGTCAAGCATGGTGGTGGTAGCATCATGGTCTTGGGCTGCATGAGTGTTGCTGGCACTGGGGAGCTGCAGTTCATTGAGGGAAACATGAATTCCAACATGTACTGTGACATTCTGAAACAGAGCATGATCCCCTCCCTTCGAAAACTGGGCCTCATGGCAGTTTTCCAACAGGATAACGACCCCAAACACAACCTCCAAGATGACAACTGCCTTGCTGAGGAAGCTGAAGGTAAAGGTGATGGACTAAACCCAATTGAGCACCTGTGGCACATCCTCAAGTGGAAGGTGGAGGAGTTCAAGGTGTCTAACATCCACCAGCTCCGTGATGTCATCATGGAGGAGTGGAAGAGGATTCCAGTAGCAACCTGTGCAGCTCTGGTGAATTCCATGCCCAGGAGGGTTAAGGCAGTGCTGGATAATAATGGTGGTCACACAAAATATTGACACTTTGGGCACAATTTGGACATGTTCACTGTGGGGTGTACTCACTTATGTTGCCAGCCATTTAGACATTAATGGCTGTGTGTTGAGTTATTTTCAGAAGACAGTAAATCTACACTGCTATACAAGTTGTACACTGACTACTCTAAGTTATATCCAAGTTTTATTTCTATAGTGTTGTCCCATGAAAAGATATAATAAAATATTTGCAGAAATGTGAGGGGTGTACTCACTTTTGTGATACACTGTATATATACGGTGTCTCGACCCACTTAACACCACATGCAGACCTGTAAAAGATAAACGACACGACATTTTAGCTAAATTATAACTATTACTCTGATTCGCTGAATTCTTTCCTTTTGACTGTATGTCAGCATTATGTTATTGACGTCATATTTCTTTTTAAACAGATAATAACCCAGATTGTTACCTTTATTTCATATTTTACTGTGATACACAAAGAGAAAAAAAGAATAGCACTATAAAACAGGACTGCAGAAATTACCATCAAATATAACAGTGTTGAACAGCAAAAATCATTTGATTATGATGGTAGTAGGGCTGGGCGGTATGACCAAAAATTTGTATCACTGTATTTTTTAAGATCCTGACGGTTTCACGGTTTATCACGGTATGTTTTATTTTCTGTATTACTGAGACTTTTTATATTTATGTGGCTTATTTTACTGTCATAAGTACATAGAATATAATATAATAAGTTTTAATGTCACCATGTATATAATGAAGGTTTTGATACTATAAGCTTTGCTTGGCCTCACAAAATGACAAAATATATGATGGAATCAGTACGAGTGAAACAGATAGAATAAATACAATATTTATTGTTTATTTAATATTTAAGTATTATACAATTACCCTTAACTCTCCCTTTAACAAATAAAACCACATTTGTGGTGCCCAGGTGGCGCAGCGGGATATTCCGGTAGCTGGGCACCATCTAGCGGGCATAATTGGCAGTGCCTGCAGCAGATACTAATTGGCCACCGTATCTGTGGGCGGGGACCGGACTATGTGGGGGTGGGGTGGGTCTTCATACGCTGTGTTGGGACCCTGATTGGCAGAATGCAGGGCAGAGAAGAGGAGGGCTATTCACGTGTCCGAAGAGACGTGCTCTCCTCGGATGCAATCGGGTATCTCTCGGCAGCGGAAGACAAAATTGAGTGCGCTCAATTGGGAGGAAAATGGAGAGAAAATGCATAAAAAGTCCACTGTACAACTTGACCACTGGTCTGTTGTAGAAAAGGACGACTTTATATATCTCCACTTCCAGTTCACTTATAACGTTGGTTTAGTGACTGACCTGAAGTATTTTTATCCTGTAAGACAAACCTGGAATCCAGTGTTTAATTACTGCTCTGAAAGCTTCTTTCTCAACTGATTATAGAGGAATATTATATGATCTGCTACCTACTCTGGCTTAACTGGTCAGTAGAATAACCACATTAAGGTTTAGTGTGAAATTAGGGCTGGCCGGTATGACTGTACATTCGGTATACCGGCTTTGATTGCTCATACGATATGGATTTTTCATATACCGCCATACCGTACCATAGTTAATACAACAGCTGTAAGCTTTAATAGGACACAAATCATATGATATTGTTCGCTGCTAAAAGCGCTATGGAGCACCGTGCAGATTAGATACAGCTCATGTGTTCATAAGGTAGCGTTACCATGTTAACAGATGAGAGAGGTTTTCCCGATATCGTGGAAACAAACAGATGGAGGATGAAGAGAGGGAAAACAAATATGCACTGGAAGAACCTGCCAAAGACGTGAGGCGTGTCGGAAGATTAGAACAGACTAAAACACTTTATACTGCACGGGTCTGTCGAGCCACGGCTGTTACAAACGAGGAAATTACGAACGTACACATGACTTAAGTAAAGGAATGAAGACATAAGAGAAGAGAACATTTCCCTTAACATGACCAGTTTCTGTTTTCTTTCTTAAGGCATCTGCTGTGAGTCACACCAGTAAAGTTCATAAGAAAGAAGTTCAGGTTATTTGGAACGCGCCACAGGACCCTCTGCCCAGTGTCCAGTTTCTGTGAGTGTCCATGTACCATTATTTTTTTCAAATAATTCCTGTAGTCTTAAGACAAAAGCTGATATTTGTGTGTGTGCTGTGTACATTTCAGAGTGACTGTGGTTCAGGAATATGAATTATTTTGGGTGAAGGTTCCAGGTCCCGTCTTGTCTCAGAATGGCGTGTCTCCACCTCCATCGATACCTACTTCTGCAGCTCAGACGACTACGGCTTCGGCGCGTCTGACCCGCCCTGTAAGTCCTGCCTAACGGAAGCCGCATGCTTGATCTTAAAAATCATGTCCATACTGATCATTAGTGTTAATTATTATTGTTGAAACTGTGATTTTAATGATGTTTGACAGTGGTGCAGTGTGTGTGTTTGTGCAAGTTGGCACAAGCTTCGCCTTCAGCACTGAAATTAAAGTTATTAGGGCTGCAGTAACACAAACAAAGATAATGCGTGTTTGAGAACGGCCAATTAAATCGCCTTAAGCCGACG
Organism: Trichomycterus rosablanca; assembly: GCF_030014385.1. Lineage (NCBI taxonomy): Eukaryota > Metazoa > Chordata > Actinopteri > Siluriformes > Trichomycteridae > Trichomycterus > Trichomycterus rosablanca. Next base: position 51,643,872 of record NC_085990.1, on the reverse strand, counting down.
TATTAACTAACCACAGCGGTCTATTACACATAGTAGGTGTACAACCAGCACCACACCCTAAGTGTGACATGCTGTCTTCTTTTTAGCTTCGTACCTACTGGGTCCAAACGCTTTTCCAAAAAGGGCCGGGCAGCCTGTATGGACAACGATTGGCTCGTCCAAGAGTGGGAATACCTCTGGTGGCTGTTCGGTGGCACCTGCACAGACATGTGGGGAAAGTAATGGAGATTGGTGTGTGATATAAGGGGGGGGGTGTGTGTTAGATTTTCTCGGTCAGGAATGAAGGTCTGCAGAGGTATTCTGAGGTATTCAAGTAATTATAGCACAATAGTGCAACAATACACATCAATCATAAAGATGTACATGGTGTTACTTACAGCACGTATTAACCTTTAAGGAATAATCTATATAAGGAAAGCATTCTCCCCTGGAGTTGTAGTTTACAGTAGCCAGTGGTCAGGACCACCACAGAGCAGGTATTATTTAGGTGGTGGATCATTCTCAGCACTGCAGTGACACTGACATGGTGGTGGTGTGTTAGTGAGTGTTGTGCTGGTATGAGTGGATCAGACACAGCAGTGCTGCTGGAGTTCGTCTCTGACTTTACATCTACAAGGTGGACCGACTAGGTAGGAGTGTCTAATAAAATGGACGGTGAGTGGACACGGTGTTTAAAAACTCCAGCAGCGCTGCTGTGTCTGATCCACTCATACCAGCACAACACACACTAACACACCACCACCATGTCAGTGTCACTGCAGTGCTGAGAATGATCCACCACCCAAAAAATCACAGTGAGGTAGCTGTAGGGTATTGCACATGCCCCGAGTAGCATAGATATTGCACTGAATATATTGCACACTTTAGAAACAATAGTGCAGTCATAGTAAATATAAATATGGACAGAGTAGCGTGGAACAGTGTGCTGTGTTTTATGTGTTTGTTCAGTTCTGAGTGAAAACGAGTGCTTAAATATATCAGAAAACTCTTTTGGGTGTGTCTCAAATTGCATTCTGTTATTAAATAGGTAGCTTTTTTACACGTGTCAGTTGTTCCCTGCAGTCATGTTTCTTTAAGCATTTTCCTTCCAATATAGTCGTATATTCTACTGCTACAGACTTTAACTATTGATTTAGGAGGGCCGCAACCATCACACACCCCTCTAACACGTGCAGTAGCCGACCGCTTCTTTTAACTTTGCATGATTGCATCCTGATAGAACGCCCCAAATACACCAAGGAAGGACAACAAGTACACATTCCTGGAGCCTTAAAATAATTTTTTACACAAGACAACACAAGAACAGTTTTAACCCACCTCACAGCTCTAAAAATAAAAATGAAACTAGGTTGCTCAGGTGGCGCAGCGGTAAAACACTCTAGCACACCAGAGCTGGGATTTTGAATACATTGGTTCGAAACTTTGCTCTGCCATTCGGCTGGGCGGCTGCATGAACAACGTTTGGCTGTTGTTCATACAGGGTGGGAGCCGGATAGGGACTCTCTCATAACTGATGGCTGGTTGATGGTGCTGCCCAGGAACTATGCTGTTCAGGGTGTGGCTCTCTGTGCACAAGGCTGATCCGCACATGAACTCGCCTTGTGCAGGTGAAGAGACGCAGTCAGCTACTGCGCACGTGTCGGAGGGGGCGTGTGTCAGTCTCGCTTTCCTCAGTGGGGGCGGGGGTCAGCACCAGTAGACAGAAAGCGTAACGCAAGTGGGTAAAAATTGGACGTGCTAAAAATCGGAAGAAGAAGGGAGAAAATATATTAAAAATAAGATAAAATAAAAAGATAAAATAAGCAGACAGAAACAAAATAAATATCTTCCATAAAATGACACATATGTGTCAAACATGCCATTAAAATCCAAATTAATAACTAAAATTCATGTTATTCTTCAACCGGCCAGCACTCACAAGCTCAAAATGTCAGCACTGGTGGGCTGGCGTGCTTTACCTCTGCGCCACCCCAGGAGCTACAAATGAAGTAGCAAGCTCAAACGTGAACAGGGAGCTTCTACTTGTTATATAAGTCAAATTAGTGCAGCCGCAATTATGGTGTTAGTATTCTAGCACCCTGATTAGAATTTGGGATGCGGTCCAGATAGTGAATGTTCAAGCCTGGATAGACAGGAGAAATGCGACTTCTGCAATTTGATGAGTAATTTAACCCAAAACCTTTCTATATAATTACTACCTTCCGTCCAGAATCATAATGTGCTAAAAATATATATAAAATAATAATATGACTCAGAATCATGCCTCAGAGCACTAGTCATACACACCAGACCACCCATCATCAGTAATACACAAAATACTATTGTGGCGAGCCGTGACAGTAAAGGTCTCGGCATACTTCATGCGGGGACGACGTTCGCCTGGCTTTGGCGACCGATGTGACATAATTGCGGAGAAAGCAGAAGGCTTCACTCGCCTTGTCGCGCACATGGAAGCTGGGTGAACTCCGCAGACGATGACACTCCGCGACACGCCTGTGATTGGTCGATATGGAAACAAACATGGACGATTTTGATGAGCGTCTCAACTGTGATCAATCGCTACTTCCATATTGAACAGTACGCATGAGCAGGTAGTTTGTCCGAATACGTTGGGTGTGTTCGAAAACCTAGTGAGCTGCCTTGCTGTCTTACTGCCTACATAGGCAGCTGCCTCAGTAGAGAGGATTCTAATAAGTCATCGACTCATAAGACAGGTTATTCGAACGCACTACTTAGACAGCGATTCCATCTTAGTTCGCATCTTGCCATTCAAACCAATGGGATGGGGAGGCACAGCGCGCTAGCATGTCAACCAACATCTCCCTTCGTGTACCGAAAACGGTCACATTTGCTTACGAGCCCCAATTTGCAAATAAAAACACTTGTGCAAGTTAAAAATCAATAATCATTTATTTACGCTAGAAAATAACTTGTTCGTTTCTCCGCACCGTCAGCCATGTTTTTAATTTTTCTGTGAGAGAAGAGCTGCCGCACTGAATGCTGGGATTGATCACTAAGGACGCTTCCGATGCTCCCTCGTTCTTGAGTCAAAATAACATTGAAATGTTAAGATGCCTAACTAGACAGCTTATTAAGGCATCTAGGATTTCGAACAGCCTCCTTCTCGGGAGGGCGCGTAGGATGACGTAAAATGCGTCTGTGTAGAGAGATCACTAGCTTTTTGAACACACCCGTAGTATTTATTTATTTATTTTTATTTTGCATTTTCTCCCCTTTTTCTCCCCTTTTAGCACGTCCAATTATTCAATTTGCATCGTGCTTCCTCTCTGTCTATGCCGATCCCTGCCCTGACCGAGGAGCTCGAAGCTAACCCACATCCCCTCCGAAACATGAGCAGCAGCCGCCTGCATTTTTTCACCTACACATTGATGAGTGTGGCGCCACCTAGCGTTGCATGCGGAGAGACACACCCTAAGGGCACTCCTTCCTCATCTCTTGTGCAGGCGCCTCTAATCAGCCGGCAGAGGTCGTAACTGCACCATTCTGACAGAGAGAGACCCACATCCGGCCCCTTGTCCCACCCCCCAACTGAACAACTGGCCAATCGTTGTTCATGTAGCCACTCAGCCTCGAGCTGGATTCAATACCATGTATCCGGAATCCATCTCTGGTTGCAGCGTGTGTTTTTACCGCTGCGCCACCTGAGCAGCCCCACCCGTAGTATTTATTAAACAGTACATGAAAAGTACCTGGATAATCTACTGCTTTGGCAGCATTTTTGTGTATGCAAACACAGCACACTTGCTTACTGAAAGAACTTACTTCTGTACCGGCCGAGCAGTCCGCACTGCCTTTAATTTAGTACGTACTGTTTAACTATGCGATTTCGGACGCAGCTATCATTTTTCGGTAGTTATGAAACTTAGCATGATAAATATCACAGCGTGACCTGAAGCCGTGAAGCAGACGACGCGGCAGGCTAGAAGTACGCCAGCTTGTAAGCTCGCGGAGGCGCGTTCGACTCCGTGCAACGCTCACGTACTTAGTTTCGCAGGAAGTATGCGGAGGCCTTAAAGCAAGGGACTTTCCATCCTGCTTACGCCTTTGATGCAGTGCGCCCACGGTTTAAGCATTCATAAGAGTTAAAGCAGGTTTAATGGTTGAAATGGTGTGGGGAGCGTTTATGATGTGACTTATGGTGTGTTTTGTGTTCGTGTTTATGTGGAATCGGTGAGTTACCATTTTTGTTTAGTGTGTTGTGTTCCTTTACTTGTTCTGTATAGTGGGAGGGATCTGCCGTATATCAAATCTGGTCTCTTTTTCATGCCAGTGTAATCCACACAAGAGCAATCGCAAATAAAAGAGCGCCTCCTACAGTCAAAGAGCAGAAATGCTTCCTTACGTCTTGTCGACGCCACACTATTAACAAACTAACAGGCCTAATATATGACATAAGAATATAAAACTCTAGGACACATGGTGGAATAGTAAGAAAATAAAAGATGTGGATCCAGTAGCCAGAGAAAGAACCAAACCAAATATAAAACCATGAATTAAATACATAAATCAAAGATAAATGGCAAACTGAATGGAACACATTAACCACAGACTTTAAGAGATACACCCAAACGTCAACAGCAAGCCAAAGACACACCGAGGAAGACGTATTGTCTTACCAGAATAACCCAACAACACCTGATAAAAGGAGAAAATCCCATTAACCATCACCATAAAGCACAAGAGGTCTGTAATAAAGTCTGTACTGGACGTGCTGGACTTTAAAGGAGAAAAGAGAAAGAGAACAACTACTCGTACCTGGAACCATAAAAGAACTCCTAACTCGAGATAATACAAGAACAGCACTAATGTGTCTTGCAGCCATCAGAATAAAAATGAGAATATAAAGTAGACTTAAAATATTAAGAAAAGAAATTATAAACACACTGAAAACTAATGCCTAGCATGCCATGAATTGGTAAATGTCAAGTCAAATTTATTTCTATAGCGCTTTTTACAATAGACATTGTCTCAAAGCAACTTTACAGAATCCAGGACCAACAGACCAAAACCCCTGTTGAGCAAACCGAGGGCGACAGTGGCAAGGAAAAACTCCCTCAAATTACAGGAGGGACCTCCATCCTCCTTGGGTGGCCTGGAAAATAATTATAAAAATAATAATAAAGTAAACAATTGGAGTTCTGCATTATTCAGTCCAGTCTGGACTTTGTAAGGAAAGAGAACAACTACTCGTACCTGGAACCATCAAAGAAATCCTAACTCAAGCAAATACAAGAACAGCACTAATGTAACTTTAAGTCATCAGAATAAAAATGAGAATATAAAGTAGACTTCAAATATAATGATAAGAAACTATAAACAGACTGAAACATAAAGCATAATGTGCCATAGATGGCACAAATACATGGAGAATACGGAGTTGAATCTAAATAAAATAAATAAATAAATAAATAAATAACAATACCATACATCCTCAAGGGGGCAGCATGGTGGGTAGCACCTCACAGCAAGAAGGTCCTGGGTTCGATCCCCAGGTGGCGCGGTCCGGGTCCTTTCTGTGTGGAGTTTGCATGTTCTCCCCATGTCTGTGTGGGTTTCCTCAGGGGGCTCCGGTTTCCTCCCACAGTCCAAAGACGTGCAAGACGAGATACAAAATTGTTTGACGTTGAACTTGAACCTGTTCTGTCATGAATGTAAACAAAGTGTAAAACATGATGTTAAACTCCTAATAAATGCATAATAAATTAAAATACATGACTTTTATGTCTGCTAAAAGCTTTTGCTACAGTAATTTATTATATGTACTTGTTCTTGTTTTTTCTTCACAGTTCACCTCAGAAGGCTGTGGAACTGGGAAGTCCTGCCTGAGAGATCCAGCAGGCTGTAATCCGGAGACCGATGCTCTCTGTTACTTCCTGTCCTTTAGAAAAGAGGAGCAGAGTGTGGTGTTCGAGCTCAGCGGGCCAGCGGCGGGTTATGTTTCCTTCGCCTTATCCACTGATAAATGGATGGTAGTGTAACCTGTTCCTAACGTAATCTGATTTAATGTCATCTGATGCTGAAACGCGCTCTGTTAAGGGAACACACGCCAGTGTTTTCCAACCTCATCCCTGATCCACGCTTCTCTAGTGTACCAGCAGTTATAATGCGGCATACGTGCAAATCTAAACTACATAGGTTACATAACTAATGTTATGTAAATACAGGTTATAGCTAATCCTATAGCTAAATAACTAATATCTAAGAGTAGCACTAAAATCAGACAGGGTGATTGACAGAAGTAAATATATTCATATTATATATTATATATTTGCAGCATTTAGCTGACGCTTTTATCCAAAGCGACTTACAATTATGACTGAGCACAATTTGAGGGTTAAGGGCCTTGCTCAGGGGCCCAACAGTGGCAACTTGGCAGTAATGGGGCTTGAACCGGCAACCTTCTGATTACTAGTCCAGTACCTTAACCACTGAGCCCCAAGTTTGAATCTCAGCTCTGCTATCGACATACTGGGTGCCTGTATGGCTTGGGACAGTTGTGGCCTAGTGGTCAAGGTACTGGACCAGTAATCCCAAGGTTGCTGGTTCAAGCCCCACTACTGCCAGGTTGCCACTGTTGGGCCCTTGAGCAAGGCTCTTAACCCTCAATTGCTTAAACTGTATACTATAAGTCTGCTAAATGCCGTAAACTTATTATGTATGAACATTGATTGGCTTGTCTGAAGGGTGGGAATGCCGGAAGGGATTCCTCATAACTGCTGCAATTACGACCTCTGCTGGCTGTTTAAGGTTAGCTGCACAAAGACGGGGGATAATAGAGATCGCTGCGTGACTCTCCATGCACAATACAGATCTCCATATGAACATGTCTTGTGCAGGTGAAATAAAAGTGGTCAGCTACTGCACTTGTAGCAGCAGTAGAGGAAGCGAAATGTGACTAGGTAATTGGATATGACTAAGTTGGAGAGAAGTTAGGGGAAACTGCTTTGAGTATAGAAGCATGTTTGTAGTTAAACACTTTCTGTAAGGTCTTCTGGTATCCATACACACACGAACAATCCAATAATTATGATGATGTATTTTCATCTATGAAAGTAATATTCAGTTCACATTTCAAGCTTAAGTTACAAATACTTGTAGTTCTACAATTACTAACTGTAGTCCATCTGTTTCTCTACATACTTTGTTAGCCCCCTTTCATGCTGTTCTTCAATGGTCAGGACCCCCTGTGTCTGATCCACTCATACCAGCACAACACACACTAACACACCACCACCATGTCAGTGTCACTGCAGTGCTGAGAAATAATACCTGCCCTGTAGTGGTCATGAATGGGGTCCTGACCATTGAAGAACAGGGTGATAGGAGGCTAACAAAGCATGCAGAGAAACAGGTGGACTACAGTCAGTAATTGTAGAACTACAAAGTGCTTCTATATGGTAAGTGGAGCTGATAAAATGGACAGTGAGAGTAGAAACAAGGAGGTGGTTTTAATGTTATGGCTGATCAGTGTATATATACAGTGTATCACAAAAGTGAGTACACCCCTCACATTTCTGCAGATATTTAAGTATATCTTTTCATGGGACAACACTGACAAAATGACACTTTGACACAATGAAAAGTAGTCTGTGTGCAGCTTATATAACAGTGTAAATTTATTCTTGCCTCAAAATAACTCAATATACAGCCATTAATGTCTAAACCACCGGCAACAAAAGTGAGTACACCCCTTAGTGAAAGTTCCTGAAGTGTCAATATTTTGTGTGGCCACCATTATTTCCCAGAACTGCCTTAACTCTCCTGGGCATGGAGTTTACCAGAGCTTCACAGGTTGCCACTGGAATGCTTTTCCACTCCTCCATGACGACATCACGGAGCTGGCGGATATTCGAGACTTTGCGCTCCTCCACCTTCCGCTTGAGGATGCCCCAAAGATGTTCTATTGGGTTTAGGTCTGGAGACATGCTTGGCCAGTCCATCACCTTTACCCTCAGCCTCTTCAATAAAGCAGTGGTCGTCTTAGAGGTGTGTTTGGGGTCATTATCGTGCTGGAACACTGCCCTGCGACCCAGTTTCCGGAGGGAGGGGATCATGCTCTGCTTCAGTATTTCACAGTACATATTGGAGTTCATGTGTCCCTCAATGAAATGTAACTCCCCAACACCTGCTGCACTCATGCAGCCCCAGACCATGGCATTCCCACCACCATGCTTGACTGTAGGCATGACACACTTATCTTTGTACTCCTCACCTGATTGCCGCCACACATGCTTGAGACCATCTGAACAAAACAAATTAATCTTGGTCTCATCAGACCATAGGACATGGTTCCAGTAATCCATGTCCTTTGTTGACATGTCTTCAGCAAACTGTTTGCGGGCTTTCTTGTGTAGAGACTTCAGAAGAGGCTTCCTTCTGGGGTGACAGCCATGCAGACCAATTTGATGTAGTGTGCGGCGTATGGTCTGAGCACTGACAGGCTGACCCCCCACCTTTTCAATCTCTGCAGCAATGCTGACAGCACTCCTGCGCCTATCTTTCAAAGACAGCAGTTGGATATGACGCTGAGCACGTGCACTCAGCTTCTTTGGACGACCAACGTGAGGTCTGTTCTGAGTGGACCCTGCTCTTTTAAAACGCTGTATGATCTTGGCCACTGTGCCTCAGCTCAGTTTCAGGGTGTTGGCAATCTTCTTGTAGCCTTGGCCATCTTCATGTAGCGCAACAATTCGTCTTTTAAGATCCTCAGAGAGTTCTTTGCCATGAGGTGCCATGTTGGAACTTTCAGTGACCAGTATGAGAGAGTGTGAGAGCTGTACTACTAAATTGAACACACCTGCTCCCTATGCACACCCGAGACCTAGTAACACTAGCGAGTCACATGACATTTTGGAGGGAAAATGACAAGCAGTGCTCAATTTGGACATTTAGGGGTGTAGTCTCTTAGGGGTGTACTCACTTTTGTTGCCAGTGGTTTAGACATTAATGGCTGTATATTGAGTTATTTTGAGGGAAGAATAAATTTACACTGTTATATAAGCTGCACACAGACTACTTTTCATTGTGTCAAAGTGTCATTTTGTCAGTGTTGTCCCATGAAAAGATATACTTAAATATCTGCAGAAATGTGAGGGGTGTACTCACTTTTGTGATACACTGTATATGTATGTGTGCTTTTACTTATAGGGGAATGATGACGTCTACATGTGTATCAGTGACACCAAAGACGTTGACATCAGCGCTGCTTATGTGGAGGGCAGAACACATCCAGTAATGGCTTCTCAGGTACAATCCGTGTGTGTGTGTGTGTGTGTGTGTGTGGTGTGTGGTGTGTGGTGTGTGGTGTGTGTGTGTGTGTGTTCTTCATTCTACAGCTGGAATTTTTCAATCATCCCCCAACAAATACCAGTTTTACATAACAAGACATGAGTTTAAAATACAGCAGTGCACAAAAGATCCTAAGCCCTCTTATTGATGCCTTTTGTATGATGCAAATGTGTTGTCCCAATTGGGATGTTATAATGGTTCGGTGGGTAGCACTGTCACCTTACAGGAAGTAGGTCCTAGATTTGATATATTTAGGTAGAGTGTTCTGGGTCCTTCCTGTGTAAAGTTTGCATGTTCTCCCCGTGTCTGTTACCCCTTTTCCACCGACGCGGCACGGAGCCCGTTCCGGTTCCCGAACTTGATTTTGAACCGGTTCCGCGTGTTTCCACCGGAAGAAAGAGGTTCCAGACAGCGAACTAGCGGGCCGATCTGGCACCACAGGATACTTGGTTTTTCAGCCCGAACCGTGACGTCCGTCAGTGGTTGTGTCATGTTGTACAGCACAGCGACAGCAACAACGGCGTCAGCTGGGGTCTCGTATGGAGCTTAATGCTGCATCTTTATCTCTTAAACTTCACCTGATTACATTTCGAGCCAGTCTGCCGCTGATATTTTCAAAGCGCCTTTAAAAAGATGAACTGTGTGATGTGACGTGATAAAAGTGACCCGGACAGAACGAAACACGCTTAACGTGAAAAATAAAGCGTGAAGCTTTTTCAACTCCCCGAGCTGCATAAACACACGTGAAGTAAATCCAGCTGAACACAGATACATGTTTTATTTTAGACTGGATTTGATGGTTATTTCACACAGATGTTTGTTCGTGTTGTGGAACTTTAATGATGTTTCACCGCTCAAGTCGAGCGCTGAGCAAATCGGCTGTTTGCGCCGAGAGTCGCGGTGAAACCGAAGCGCAAAGCTCTTCTCACTTTAATGAACTAAAGAAAACAACAACTGATACAAACACGTCACGTCTTCTTATCACCGCTTGTTAGATCGATGCTTTTTACATAAAAACAAACATCTGTAACAGCAGCTCAAATGCTCGCACATAATCCACACACTCCACTATGATATTACTGCTCTTAACTTTGTTAAGTAACGCCCACCGATGATGACGCTGCTTAGTTCTCAAAAACTGGTGGAAACGCGCGTCGGTTCTCTACAGAACACCAAGGTTCAGAGAAACCTGAACAGAACCGCTTCAAGAACCAGGGTTCTTTTGGTGGAAAAGGGGTATGTGTGGGTTTTCTCCGGGTGCTCCGGTTTCCTCCAACAGTCCAAAGTCGTGCAAGTGAGGTGAACTGGAGATACACAACTGGCTGTTATCCAAAGCATCTTACAGTACTCAGTACTCTGACAGTATATTGTCTAAGCAAGTGAGGGTTAAGGGCCTTGCTCAAGGGCCCAACAGTGGCAACCTGGCATTGACGGGACTTGAACCAGTGACTTTTGGATTACTAGTCCAGTACCTTAAGCACTAGGTTACAACCGCCCCAAATGGCCCAACGGCCATGACAGTGTTACAGCAATTCAGTTAGCAATCGCTTGGTCAAAATGTCCGAGATGCTGAAAGGTAAAGCAGCTAAAAACACTACACTGTTAATTGAGTTTGGAAAACTACCGTCGCTGGATGTTCTAGGTTTACATTCAACTATTAATGTAGCTGTGCTGTGTGTTGTAGCTTCTGTTTATTTCATTTAATTTATGAGTGTCATTTTATGACTGATGTGAAATGTGGCTCTTTAATTATAATTTTTTTTATAAATCCGTGATATCTGTGATTGTTGATGGTGTGTATGGAGCCTATACTAGGTTCAAGGTGGAAAGAGAGCTAACCCATTGCAGGGCAACACATTTTAGGTTAGTCTCGATCATCTAGGTGCATCTAGGTGCAATTTAGAGTAGCCAATCCACCCACTGTAGTGAGTTTTTTTAGGTGATGGGGAACAAAACAATGGACCTGGATGAAACCTCCAGAACGTCTAGTAAACAAACATACATTACACTTAACAGTAGCATGTGAAAACACCTCGTCACTCATCTTTTAATTACAGAGTAAAGCATTTGGGCGCATTCACATGACCGCCATCCTTTATGTGGAATAAGCGTCAGATCCAGTGTTACAGCTCCACATGTATCAGTGTTCATCTGGATTTTCCTCCCTGTTTCACTTTTAAACTTGTGTTACAGCTCGAGCTTCTGAGAAATTGTGAGAATCAGCTTTTCTGAGAGTCTTAATGTACTGAAAGAACGACACAGGAGCACTAAACGTATCCTAATTATTATTGCTCATAGGTTCTCTCCACTATTGAAATTCCTCGCTCGTTGGTTTACTACAATGTCACGTTAAGCATTGAGATATGAGATCGGTCAAGACCCCTTGAGATCTGTCAGGACCCCTTGAGATCTGTCAGGACCCCTTGAGATCTGTCAGGACCCTATGAGATCTGTAAGGACCCCATAAGATCTGTCAGGACCCTATGAGATCGGTCAAGACCCTTTGAGATCTGTCAGGACCCCTTGAGATCTGTCAGGACCCTATGAGATCTTTCAGCACCCCATATGATGTTTCAGGACCCAATGAGATCTGCCAGGACCCCATATGATTGGTCAGGCCCCATAAGATCTGCCAGGACCTCGTAAGATCTGTCAGGACTCCATGAAATCTGTCAGAACTCCATAAGATCTTTCGTACAGCCTGAGTTGCTTTTATCATGTCATATCAAACAGTTAGTCTCATTGGAGGAGCTTTGAAAAGGTCTGCAGCAAACTGGGTCAAAGTTCAATCAGGTGAAAATCGCAAACTGAGAGGTATGTCAGTCATGTGACTGACAGATAAGAGTCCTACTGTCCTGTCCTGTGGATGCTTTTCAGCTTTTTTAAGAATATGACACAATTGCTTTTGCTCACTTGTGTTAACACTTGTATTTTTGTGTTCTCCAGATATTGTGAACTGATTTGTAATACTGAGACAAGATTTTATTGACTGTTCTAGAACGTTTTGAGAGACACAGCATGGCGGCTCGCTGATGGTGTCATCCAGTGCAGCTTCCGCAGATCTATAAACATCCCGGCCCCTGATGAACACAGATTTGACCTGGATCAGATGTTTTACCTCTTCCTGGCTGACGGTCGATCTGATAACGGTAAACCGAACCCATTCTGTTTATTTCTTCTAAAAAAAAAGAACATATTGTTGTATACTGGTAACACTGGATTCTCTTTTACTTGAATTGTAGGCAGGACGCATAGACATGACCGTCAGCCCCTCATTTCAACAAACCAAGTACTTATTACTGGATCTTCAGAGGATCTGAGTGGCTCTCGCTCTCCGTTACTCATCAAATTTCATGGTGAGATGAATCTCCACGCTTTCCATTTAACACAGTAACACATGAACAATGGAACATGTGGCAAACTGCCTATCAGGACCCAATATGATCTGTCAGGACCCCTTGAGCTCTGTCAGGACCCCATGTGATCTGTCAGGACCCCATGTGATCTGTCAGGACCCCACATGATCTGTCAGGACCCCATAAGGTCTGTCAGCACCCCTTGAGCTCTGTCAGGATCCTGTAAGCTCTGTCAGGACCCCACATGATCTGTCAGGACCCCTTTAGCTCTGTCAGGACCCTTTAGCTCTGTCAGGACCCCATGAGATCTGTAAGGACCCCATAAGGTCTGTCAGGACTCCATGAGATCTGTCAAGACCCTGTGAGATCTGTCAGGACCCCATAAGTTCTGTCAGCACCCCTTGAGCTCTGTCAGGACCCCACATGATCTGTCAGGACCCCATAAGATCTGTCAAGACTTCTTGAGATCTGTCAGGACCCCATGAGATCTGTCAGGATTCCATGAGATCTTTCAGCACCCCATATGATGTTTCAGGACCCCATGAGCTCTGTCAGGACCCAATGAGCTCTGTCGGGACCCCATATGATCTTCCAGGACCCCATATGATCGGTCAGGGCCCCATAAGATTTGCCAGGACCCCGTAAGATCTGTCAGGACCCCATGAAATCTGTCAGAACTCCATAAGATCTGTCAGGACCTCATGAGATTCGTCAGGACTCCATAAGACCTTTCAGGACTACATGAGATCTGTCAGGACCCAATAAGATCTGTCAGGACTACATGAGATCCATCAGGACCCAATAAGATCAGTCAGGACTCCATAAGATCTTTCAGGACTACATGAGATCTGTCAGGACCCCAAATGATCTGTCACAACCCCATAAGATCTATCTGTCAGGACTCCATAAGAGCTGTCAGGACCCCTTGAGCTCTGGCAAGACCCCATATAATCTGTCAGGACCTATTTGATCTGTCAGGACTCCATGCGATCTGTCACATTAAGAGGGGCCTGGGTTTTATTCCCCGGCCAGATAGTTAGACCCTTTCTGTGTGGAGTTTGCATGTTCTCCCTGTATTTCCTCTGGGTGCAAAGTCCAAAGACATGCAGTCGGGCTAAGTGGAGCTACTAAAAGTTGCCGTGTGTGTGTGTGTGTGTGTGTGTGTGTGTGTGTGTGTGTGTGTGTGTGCGCTTAATAATAAAAGTAGCCTAATTTGACATAGATGTATAATAATATATGAGCTTATTAAGTACATTTGATCCAGTATGTATAGGAGTACTTAAGTTCAGCAACCTTTGCCCCTTGGCCCCATAATTACATCTGAAAACGTTGCATTTTTACAGGTGCGTTCATGCTGATTGGCTGGATGATGACGGTCAGCACTGGAGTCCTAATAGCCAGATACTTTAAACCTGACTGGCCTGATACGACTCTGTGTGGACAGAGAGTTTGGTTTCAGGTAAGACTGTAAAAATCCAGCATGACTAGTTGTTAGTGCTCATTACGAGCTGTTAAAGAAGGTAAACGACTGGTACACTCCTGCTGTCTGCAGTTTCACCGCGGTTTGATGTTGCTGACGGTGCTTCTGACCTGCATTGGCTTCATACTGCCGTTCTTATACCGGGGAGGCTGGAGCAAGGTAGGACAGACATGCATACGGACACAGTCTGGATGACTAACGCTCATTTGTACCGTCTCATGTTCACCCTAATCATCCACCACTGAATGTTCACCCATGTGACTCCTCCTCATGCCTACATCTATCACTATTTTTTGTTTTGTCAGTGTAGCTCAGCAGTTAATGTGATGGACTAGTAATCAGAAGGTTGCTGGTTCACACTGTTATGGGAAAACAGTGCGAAAAGAGGAAATAACTGCAACTGTTAAGCAATCCTCAATTGCTCAAACTGAGCAATATTAGTCGTATTTAAATAAAAAAACAGCCCACACTTCCTTATATATAAAAACAACAACACTTATAGTCATACACTCATATGATGGATTAAAAAAAGCATTGTGGAAGCACCTCAATAACATTTCAACATCTAAACCCGAAATATCACACCGTGTGGGTGGGTGCGGTAATCAAGGGTTATAAAATTAAGGGAAAAAAGAAGGGTTGTTGTACTTACCTCCATTAGTGTTAGTGTTTCTTTTCAGGTTGATGTTTTAAATGCATTTTCACTCCCAATTTAGTTCATATCCAACTACCCAATTGGATTTCGCTTCCTTCACTGCTGCGGACCTCCGCTCCTCATCGAGGAGAGCCGTGACCCTCTGGACACGTGTGCAATAGCCGACCGCTTCTTATTTACCTGCGCAAGGTGGGATCATATGGAGATCTGTATCGTGCATGGCCAAATACCTCTTCCAATCAAACCTATGCTGACCGAATGCCCTAAATCAGGGGTGTCGAACTCATTTTTACTGAGGGCCACATGTGCATTATGGTGGCCCTCAAAGAAATGATTGTAACGATTGTAACGTATCCTGCTGTGATTGCTCTTTGCCTTTTAAGTCTTGGACATTTTGTTGTTTTTCTTGGAGGCTAAATTTTGTGTTTGGTGTCAAAATGCCAAATTTATAGTGTATATGTATAATGTATATCTACATTTATATTGTCCTCCTTTCCCACAGACACGGCCTCATAACACAAGAGACGTACCGGTGTTTCTTCCTGAAGCACAAACTTGTTTTCACTTTCACATCTTTCATTAAATTTCCTCCTTCTGCTTCAATTTTCTCTTCTTGTACATTTTGGGATTATTTGTAAATCTTTCTCAGCATCACTTGTTGGAAAACCGCCTCAGGTAAATGCTGATGTAGAAGCACCGCCATCTAGTGGTGGGATGCGGTCACTTTGCGGGTCACAAAATTGGCATGCATTGTGGGAGATGCAGTTTATGTAGGATTTTTACGGTGTATTTTAAGACAATCGTACGTCTTTTAAGCTCTCGCGGGACACATACAATGACGTGGTGCCCTGAATACTTACAAGAATGACAATGTATAGCAATACCAAACACTGTGGAAAACATTTTTAACTAAGACTAAAGTACAAACAATCCTCAAATTCTTGAAAAAATTGGTCTAAAAGAACACATATAAAACAACATACTGAAACACCGCTAGACGCCACATAAACTAATATATAAATTACCTACCCTTTCCTGCCGTGAATATAACCATTGTGTAAACGTGGCGTAAAACATCTCAATAAATAAATAAAAGTAAAGTATCGTGCATGGAGAGTCACGTACCGATCTCCAGTGCACCAATCAATCAGCCAGTAGTTATGAGGAAGCCCATCCAGCACGCCAACTCTCAAACAAGCCAATCATTGTCCGTATCACTGTCCAATCATTGGTGCCTGGCCTGCCAACTCAAACTTGCAAGTTTGAGATGTCACTCCTGGTGTGCTTGCTTGTTTTACTGCTGGTTATGCTGCATTTTAAGCAACAAAACGACAGCCCTATTAACGTTGGCCAAAATTTACACTCCTCCGTAGTTGTTACAAGTTATTTTTTTCTGATTTTGTGACTGATGTACCTGCAGTTTAAGCTTAGTCAACCTAATTTAACACTAAGGTGCAGCTCTCAAAGTCAAGCTCTATATTTAAAGTGTTTTGCAATTTCTTTCACGCTGTGTCGCTGATAGAAGAAGCATGCACTGTCATATCTTACCAACAGGGGGCGCCATTCTACCATTCTACCATTCCAATGACATACACAGCGAGTCTATTTTCTGCAAATTCACCAGGCAACACTACGCTCATGAATGTCCCTGTATTTTATAATTCATTAAAATTGTGCAGTGTGGAGAAGAGAGTGTGGTTGTGGAAATGTGGAAAAGCAATAATCACAGCCTCTGAGG
The DNA here is from genome assembly GCF_030014385.1 of Trichomycterus rosablanca. Lineage (NCBI taxonomy): Eukaryota > Metazoa > Chordata > Actinopteri > Siluriformes > Trichomycteridae > Trichomycterus > Trichomycterus rosablanca. The sequence goes on along the minus strand of NC_085990.1, from coordinate 51,627,334 downwards.
TTTAATACTTTTAATGTGTGTGTTTTCTACAGCGTGCAGGCTCACACCCGTACCTGGGCTGTACCGTCATGGTTCTGGCTGTTATTCAACCCATGATGGCTCTGTTCAGACCTGCTCCAGATTCTTCCAGGTAAAACCAACAAATTACTGTTTTACTCACAACGTTTTGGCATTTTCACAGCGTTCCTGAGCATGAGAGCGGAGTAATTGACTCAGGTAGAGGTGTTTACAGAACAGAGCGAGCGGGCGAAATTCAACCACCCAATCACAGACTAGCATTTAGAGGGCGGACCTTCTGCGAATTGTGGCTCGCCCACCACTGGCTAATCGCAGGTTTGCCCACGATAGGTAGCACTATAAGTAGGGCTGGGCGATATGGATCAAAAATAATATCTCGATATATTTTAGCTGAATGGCGATATACGATATATATCTCGATATTTTTTCATCCCATAAGGTAATAACAACAAGACACTTCTGAGACAAAGCTACATGTTCCAAATACTAAATACCAAACATTTTTACAGGCACTTTTATTATTATTCATGCTGGGGAAGCTTCACACAGGAACTATTTTTCCTTAAAAAAAAAAAAAAAAAGAGCTATTCTAAGAAAAAGTTTGTTGTTTTCTAACGTCTCGCCTGTTGTTTAATGTGAATTACAAATATATTGTCTGGCCCTTTAAGAATGTTAAGCGCACTATAGGGCGCAGGGAGCGAGTGTGTAGGGAAGGTATCAGATTTTCATGACCACGTACAACATCCAGTACAGAAGTCACTTCCCATAATGTTTGATTTTTACAAATAGAGCAAATACATGCACATCACATACACAAACACACAAGTCAGAACAACAGGAGACGCACCGTTACGCTATTATTACTTTCTCAACACGTGCATACACTGTTTATATATAAAGTAAACACGTGCATGTCAGCGCGTGCATGCGCTCGTGTTTGTTTATTTCCGTTTTCCAACATTGGTTTTTAAAACGAATAACGACTCGTTTTCTTGTTTTTCATCTTTGGGATTTGAAGTGAAAAACGAATGAAGGTACACAGAGCTGAAACCTTTTGTCTGGACTTGTTTTCGGCGTTCTCTACAGAATACATTATTCTGCTGCTCATCTGATACTTTGAATCCGAACCATCTCCAAATAATTGAGCCGTTATTATTCTTTTTACTAACCAGCTCCTCAACCGTCTCCATGCTATCATGGGAGTTTTACTTACAGAAGTGTGTTCTGAGGGCAGAAAGAATTGGCGGTGGGGAGGGCGGGGCGAGTTGTGTTCAGTGAGGGAGAGGGGCGGGGCAGGTGAACATGTGCAGGGAGAAGAGAAAGACGAACTGTCAGATCTAACTGGAACGCAATATCTATATCGATATAAGCGATATTGTCTTATCTTATATCGCGTATGAAAATATATCGATATTTTATGAAATCTCGATATATCGCCCAGCCCTAACTATAAGCAGTCAAATGAGGCTGTTAAACCAATGAAATACAAAGCATTTGTTTTGACATGTACCTGAGCCAATGACAGATAATATTGATCAAAAATGTAACCAGTTCACTCCAAAAGGAGAATTAAGTGTCCGTCCTAGCGTTGCATGGGTGCCGGACTGTCCGACCTAAAGCCGGACACATACTCCATCTAGCATGGACTTAAGAAGTGTATAGACAGATCTGAATGCTCCATGTTATCCTAGCATGTTGTACGCAATACTCCAAAGAGTGTTTGGTGATATTACTGCATGCTTGTTTTTTTCTATCCCCAAGTGGTTTTTAAAATGCTTTATTTGCTTTAGATCATGTGTATGTGTAGGAAAGTTCATGTTATTCCCCACTCCCTGATCTTTATATTTTAAGTATCCTGCTGCAATATCAATCCTTCTTTTCAAAATTTATACCAGATGCCGTAGCATGCCTGAAAAGTTGAGTTGTGCTTTTTTTGACAGGATGTAGTTCATTCTGATGTAGTGCCCAACTCCAGAGTAGCCAAAAGACCCCTATACTTGAGTATTTCCATCATTATCTTTCATTGATATACACTATGGTATATCAGTCAATCATCTACTGTATAATGTTTGTATGTCTTAGCCCTTGCCAGGCATTTTCCTTGTTTACCTTTCTGAAACGTGGCTTGGTGGGTAGAACTGTCGCTTCCTTTCTGTGTGGAGTTTGCATGTTCTCCCCGTGTCCGTGTGGGTTTCCTCTGGGCGCTTTAGTTTCCTCCCAACAGTACAAAGACGTGCAAGTGAGATGAATTGGAGACACTAAACTGTCCATGACTGTGTTTGATATTAAAACTTGAACTGATGAATCTTATGTAATGAGTAACTACCGTTCCTGTCATGAATGTAACCAAAGTGTGTAAAAACATGACATTAAAATCCTAATAATCCCCAAGTGTCTCTAAACATGATTTGCTTTTAGGTCATGTGTCTATGGAGGAAGGTTCATGTTATTCAGCACTTCTTAATCTTTGTGTTTCATACCAGATGCTATAGCATGTCTGAAAAATTACTGACTGATACACATACCATGCATAACATTATGAGCACTGACAGGTGAAGTGAATAACACTGATTATCTCTTCATCACGGCACCTGTTAGTGGGGGGGGATATATTAGGCAGCAAGTGACATTTTATCCTCAAAGTTGATGTTAGAAGCAGAAGGAGGATGGATCTGAGGGCCAGATTGTGATGGCTAGACGACTGGGTCAGAGCATCTCCAAAACTGCAGCTCTTGTGGGGTGTGTCCCGGTCTGCAGTGGTCATTATCTATCAAAAGTGGTCCAAGGAAGGAACAGTGGTAAACCGGCGACAGGGTCATGGGGCGGCCAAGGCTCATTGATGCATGTGGGGAGCGAAGGCTGACCCGTGTGGTCCGATCCAACAGACGAGCTACTGTAGCTCAAACTGCTGAAGAAGTTCATGCTGGTTCTGATAGAAAGGTGTCAGAATACACAGAGCATCACAGTCTGTTGCGTATGGGGCAGGTCATAATGTTATGCCTCATTGGTGTATACCACAGTCATCTACTGTGTAATTTATGTATGTCATAGCCCTTGCCAAGTGTCTTCCTTGTTTACCTAAAATGGTTAAAAGACTGCTACTTGTCATTTTTTACCATGGTTTTGCTGTTTGGAGTCACTCACTCTTTATGTAGCAGATTCCGTATCCTTGCAGAAGTTGTTCTGAAATGTCGTACTATAAATGTTTAGGTTATAAACTGTGGGGATCTTTATAAGTGTATGCTTAGTATATTTGAAGTCAATACCAATAGCAGCATTCAACTTAAATTGTAATGCTGATTATATGATTGTATTAAATAAAATGCAAATAAAAAAGCAAAATAGTCATTTTTTTCATCAGTGGTTTAATGTCTCCTTAATTTCCTAAATTCCCACTTTTTTTTTATCTATTTTAGGAGGTACATTTTCAACTGGCTCCATTTGGGTTTGGGCACTGTGGCGCAGGTGCTTGCTGGTAAGAGAAAACACTGATTTTCACTTTGACAGGTTGTGATTACTGTATAAATGATCGAGCTGTAATCAAACTAGTTGCAATGCAAGAAGAAATTCAGTGTCTGCATGACAAAATGCATAGATAAAAACACTATTTAAATATATCTATACCAAACTCAAATTTCTCCTCTTGGTTTTAGTGGTGGCCATCTTCCTGGGCACCCATCAGCAGGCACTGCTGCTCCCCGCCCCCTGGACCACGGCGTTCCTGGCTGTCTGTGTTGTCTGGTTTGTGCTGGCTGACCTGACGCTGGAGGTGCACAGAAGAGCTCTTTTCCCCACAGGTCAGTGCTCCTAACACATCCATTCAGAATAAAACGGCACTTTCTGCTCTACAGCTCTTCTCTAAGCTTGACCTTAACGTGTCAGGATGATAATTCGTCCATGGTTAGTTATTAAACCAGTTTTGCATATGGAAAGAAAATCTTTTATCCATTTACACTGGTATTCAACTTGTAAAAAGCTTTTGGGTGAATTTTTAATAGCTGGTGTGTGCTTTGAATGTTAATGTATTTTTGAATGTGGTTCTGGAGCTGCTCAGACATGTTGTGTTGGCAAATTACATATTTATTAATCAATTAATTGTTCAGAAATGATCTCAGAAAAGTGTAACTGCAGGGAATGGGCAAGATGTAGTGCCAGCCTTTGAATTTAAGCCTGTTCTGAGTAGTCCTGAATAGCTTGTGGTCTGCACTCAAGAACTTTCCCCCTACATTTCATTCTGGTGACTATCATAACACTTTGCACAGTATATGTGCATTATGGCAGAGGTTTTTGCACCGCGGACCGGTTTCGTATAAGATATAATTTCACAGACCGACAGGGGGGATTTAAAATAGAATTACTATAAAATGGAAAATCAGTGTGAATCCTTTTTTTGCTGCAACGAGGCGCTGCTCCCACCTAGTGGTGATTGGGGACAATAACACCCGAAGAGTATCGGAAATTTAATTGCTCTTGTAGCGATCTCTAATTATTTATTCTTTCTGTGCTGCCCGGTAATAAATGACCCACGGTCCGCATCCCGCTAGTTGGGGACCACTGCATTAGGGCACATTCACGTCTCAGCGCAGATTTCCACTTTGTTCCGGTAAGACGTCATCAGTGTGAATGTGAGACGAATCTGCATTTGTGTAGAATAACCATCAGATCCAGTGTTACAGCTCCACGTGTATCTGTGTTCATCTGGATTTTCCTCCCTGTTTCACTTTTAAACTTGTGTTACAGCTCCAGCTTCTGAGAAACTGTGAGAATCAGAATCAGCTTCTTCCAGAGTCTAAATAAAGCTTAACGTGGTTTAATGTAGTAAAAGGAGACAGGAGCACTAAACTTCTCTTTATTATTACTGCTCATAAGTTCCTCCACTAATGAAATTCCTCACTCGCTGCTTTACTACAATAAGTCACGTTAAGTTTTGTTCGTACGACCTGAGTTGCTTTTACCGCCTCATATCAGACAGTTCGTCTAATTTGAGGAGCTTTGAAAAGGTCAGCGGCAAACTGGGTCAAAGTTTAATCAGGTGAAGTTTGAGCGGCACAGCAAGCGCAAAACTCGCGAGCGCAACCTGGCAAAAGGGAAGCTAAGTAGCACCGCCACACTTCTTAGGAAACAATGACGCAGCTGGTGCAAAAATTTTCCCTTAATGTTCAGTATAACGTCAAGCTTCTGTAATTGTCCATTAAAGCCACTGCGACAGTCTCAATTGGAAAAAGCAGAGTGAAGTCTGGACATGAAGTCCTTGCTTGGCAACAATGATTATATTTATCTCAGTCTTCATCGGGTCATCCTCTTAGATGAGAATGCTAAAGCCTCTCAACAAAATGTTGGTCTCTCGATGGTGTCTCTAGGAATGTTTAAGGTCTTGCAAATCTTCTTACACTGATTGCTCTTTTGGTACAATGAATTGATCTCCTCTCTTAGATTTTGTAAGCAGCTCCTTAGTTTTTACCATGACCGCAACACACCTTAAACACTTGAATCTCTGGGTGGTGTTTATATATAACATCACAACTGAAGTAAATTAAGGCTGTTATTGAGTCCTGATGGTTTAATCATGTTGTAACCCAACTTTAGATCATACAGACTAGCAGTAGGTTTTAAGATCAGTAATCTAATGTAGGGATTTGTTTGTTTATTTATTAGGATTTTAACGTCATGTTTTACACTTTGGTTTCATTCATGACAGGAACGGTAGTTACTCATTACACAAGATTCATCAGTTCACAAGGTTATATCGAACACAGTCATGGACAATTTAGTATCTCCAGTTCACCTCACTTGCACGTCTTTGGACTGTGGGAGGACACCGGAGCCCCCGGAGGAAACCCACACAGACACGGGGAGAACATGCAAACTCCACACAGAAAGGACCCGGACCGCCACACCTGGGGATCGAACCCAGGACCTTCTTGCTGTGAGGCGACAGTGCCACCCACTTAGCCACCGTGCCGCCCCATGTAGGGGTTTAATACGAGTGATCTTCCAAAAGTTTTTGCACTTGTATATTTTGGTTATAAGCGGTGAGGGTGTAATAGGAGGAGTAATCGGTCGTGTCTGAGAGACGCTTATAGTCCAGATTTAGCTCCATCTGATTTCCATCTTTTTGGACACTTAAAGAAGCTTTAAGAGGAAGAAGATTTTCATGTGATGATGATGTGAAAGCAGCGCTGCATCAGTGGATACGCACTCCACCAATAACACTTTTTGCTGATGGTATTAAAAAGTTGGTACGACGCTGGAAAAATGCATCGGGAGGTGATGTAGAAAAGTGATGAAGTTTGTTTTTAAAATAGATTCTTAATAAATAGAGTTAAAGTGCAGAAACTTTTTGAAGAACTCTCGTAATTGTGACATGGCAAAATTAGCTAAACATTCTGCTACTCTAAAATGCCACATCATGTATTTCTTTGTTTATTTGCTGCATCATTTAACAGATTAACTTAATTGAAGCCTGAATCTAACTCTGCAGATAGTGTAGCGTTTTAAATTCTTATATTCTTTGGACGGTGGGATGAATATTTCCTATTGCACCTGTATATTGTTTGAGGTGTGTGTGGTGTTTAATTCTCTCCATGATGTTTTGCACTGTAGGGCGATTTTTCAAAAACTTTAAAGTCTACACCGAACACATTAAATCTGAAGACAAGGAGGAGATTCTGATTGTTCAGTCCGACAGTGACTGCCAATTCAAGGTTCGACATTTCAGTGTTGTTTTTATTTTGTTTCTTTTTTGTAATTTAAGGTTAATCAGACTGATTCATGTGACGTGTTGTCCTTGTGTTTTCTCTTGCAGGGCTTGTGTTTTAAGAAGATTGTTCTGATGGTCTATTTGTGTGGAAACTTCGTGTTTATTGCTGTTCTTTTGGCCACCATCGGTGGGGTGTGAGAGGAAGAGATAAAGAACCCCCCCAAAAAACAACAAGTGCCTTATGAAAATCCGCTTCAGGTTCTGTGTCATATGCCAAGCGCAATACTGAAAAGAATAGAGGTCACTTTATGGATGACCCAGACGAGAGGACGTCCCAAAAACTGACTGACACACACTTAATGAGTTTGGATTACTGAATTACGAGATATGCAAACATCACATATGCAATGATCACATTTGTTTGATTTTGTAATACCTGGTCTAGATTTTTAGATTTTTATACTATTTTTACATCCATAAGAAATGATCATGAGATAATACACTGATAAGGCATAACATTATGACCACCTTCCTAATACTGTGTTGGTCCCCCTTTTGCTGCTCTGTGTATTCTGACACCTTTCTATCAGAACCAGCATGAACTTCTTCAGCAGTTTGAGCTACAGTAGCTCGTCTGTTGGATCGGACCAATGAGCCTTGGCTGCCCATGACCCTGTCGCCGGTTTACCACTGTTCCTTCCTTGGACCACTTTTGATAGATACTGACCACTGCAGACCAGGAACACCCCACAAGAGCTGCACTTTTGGAGATGCTCTGACCCAGTCATCTAGCCATCACAATCTGGCTCTCGTCAAACTCGCTCAGATCCTCACGCTCGCCCATTTTTCCTGCTTCTAACATCAACTTTGAGGATAAAATGATAAAATGTCACCACTAACAGGTGCCGTGATGAAGAGATAATCAGTGTTATTCACGTCACCTGTCAGTGCTCAGAATGTTATGCCTGGTCGGTGTAATTGTGCCTAGGGAAGCCTAAAACATAAAGTTCATTGCATCGTTATCAGATTTACTGTGTCATCATGACCTAAAGCAGCAAACATAAAAGTTTATTGACCTGTCACTTGTTACAGTCACACCGAACAGTCCGGGGCGGGCACCAGGTTTTTCAAACGTTATCTACTACAGCTTTATGATATGTTTGTTTAACATAAAATTAATGTTTTATTTAGTCTAAGCAAAAAACAAGTATTTTATTTAGTTTAAGACTAGAATGTTCTGAGTTAGGGGTATGTGTGAATACAAATGTTAGTTTAGAGCATAGTCAGAATAAAATGATAATTTAATCACTTTTGCTTTGGTTATTTTAGATACCTTGAGTTTTAATATTCGTTTATGTTTAGTATAAATTTTAAAGTGTAAACCACCGCTCTATCCTGGTCAGACATGCTGCAGGTCCGGTTCTATTGGGACACACCGAGTTCCCTGGACAGGGCACCAATTCATTGCAGGGCTTCGGCCACCTTCCACAATCGATCAGTAATTCCACAATCGATCAGTCATCTCTATAAGACAGCGTATTAGAGCCACTGTAAAAAAATATATTTAGATTTTGATTTCTAGAATAAAGTGGAAATATTGTGGCCAGAGAGTGTGCAGGCGTTGTAGGCTTGTCAGTTCAGAGACGCACGGGTCTCAGTACCTGGATGGCAGCCTCCAATGCGATAACCCATGATTATTTTGAGTCGTTGTTTGTATTGTACGCTTTCATCCACATGACATGACGACTAAACCCGTCAATGCAACCATTTATAGCGATGTCATACGGCTTTAGTTTATCGTACGAGTTCATAAGGCTCGGTTGTAGTACTGGCGACGACGCACGTTCTTCTAAATAAACACAGTTCATTACAAAGCTGTTTCAGCGTCCTTACACTAATAACAAACTGGTGCTGATGTGCAGGAGATCGAGGTTCTTTATTTATGAAACCGATACGAAAGTATAACTTTACCAAGTCATGAACAAGTGGCGCCATCGTATTCTACCTTTCTGTCTCGTCATTTTTGTTTTTAAACGTATATTTGTTTATGCTGGTAAAGGATGTATGCACTGAAAGTAAAGATGACTTGAGCTGTTTTTTTCAATTTTATAATAAATTGTTTGTAAATGTATGTATTAATAGATACGATAATTTAAATGATCATTTCTGTGAATAACTGGTGCTACTGATTAAATCATAGATTGAAAAATGACTTTGGTTAATACTACATTTACTGCGTATCTCTGTTTTCCCATATATATACAGTATATATACACTGATCAACCATAACATTAAAACCACCTCCTTGTTTCTACACTCACTCTCCATTTTATCAGCTCCACTTACCATATAGAAGCACTTTGTAGTTCTACAATTACTGACTGTAGTCCATCTGTTTCTCTACATGGCTTTTTAACCTGCTTTCACCCTGTTCCTCAATGAAGGACCTCAACAGGACCACCACAGAGCAGGTATTATTTTGGTCAGTGACACTGACATGGTGGTGGTGTGTTAGTGTGTGTTGTGCTGGTATGAGTAGATCAAACACCGCAGCACTGATGGAGTTTTTTAACACCTCACTGTCACTGCTGGACTGAGAATAGACCATTGACGTCATTTTGTAGTCCACGCCATGTTGTTATGCCCATATTTGGTAACCTGGGTCTAAGAGAAATTTTGAATAGGAAAAATGAATGGAGATTTAGAAAATCTCCCCCCCCCCCCGCATCCTGTAGTCATAAAAAATGTTCCGAAGCTGTTAGGTTTTGTTTTATGGAGATTCTTCTGTTTATTATCACTGGATCCTCTCAATTATGAAGTCAAAATATGAATATTGCTACATGTAAGCTAATGCTACTGCGCACTGAATTGATGTCACTAGACTGGAAGCCTCTTAAATAACTGCATGAAGATGACCTGCACTGAGGCTACACTGCTCAACATGACCTGACTGAAAGTGGTTTTCACATCTTTTAATACTTTTGTAATCATCCCTGAAAAAGGAGGACAAACCACAAAGCGATACGACCACCATAGTTTGCCTTGCTTTGGTGTAGTTCAGTGACGTCTAATTAATGTGCAGTAGCATTAGCTTTCGTGTAGCATTATTAGTATTACAATCCTTTAACAACCTCGTAATTCAGAGAATCCAGTGATGTACAGGAGAGAACTGTACACAGGACAAAACGTACAGGGTTCTGAACATGTTTATTTAGCACAGGATGCGTTAGAGACTAATTTTTGAAAACCCCGTTAATTTTTCCTATAGGACATCTGACTTAGACCCGGGTCTCCAAATATGGGCATAACGAGGACTACACGCTAGACTTCAGTGGTGTATAGTCCACCAAACAAAAATATATCCAGCCAACAGCGCCCCGTGGGCAGCGTCCTGTGACCACTGATGAAGGTCTAGAAGATGACCGACTCAAACAGCAGCAATAGATGAGCGATCGTCTCTGACTTTACATCTACAAGGTGGACCAGCTAGGTAGGAGTGTCTAAGAGTGGACAGTGAGTGGACAATGTGTTTAAAAACTCCAGCAGCGCTGCTGTGTCTGATCCACTCATACCAGCACAACACACACTAATACACCACCACCATGTCAGTGTCACTGCAGTGCTGAGAATCATCCACCACCTAAATAATACCTGCTCTGTGGTGGTCCTGACCACTGAAGAACAGCATGAAAGGGGGTAACAAAGCATGCAGAGAAACAGACGTACTACAGTCAGTAATTGTAGAACTACAAAGTGCTTCTATATGGTAAGTGGAGCTGATAAAATGGACAGTAAGTGTAGAAACAAGGAGGTGGTTTTAATGTTATGGCTGATCAGTGGATATACCTACTGCAGCTTCAAATGTATTTTTCTTGCGAGTGTTGTAGCTCGTGGTTATTTAAGTTACCGTTGCCTCTCTGATTTATAATGATAAATGAAATCTTTAAACACAACCTTTCCTTTCCGGGCGGGTTAACCATAAGCAGACCTGATGGCATTTAAAAAAAAATCCAAAGTCATATTTTTATTGTTATATTTATTGTTGTAATAGTTGTTTGAACACTTAAATTTAAATAACAACAGAATGATGTTTGCTGTATTTGTTTCAGATTAAAAGCAATACATGTTACAAACCTCATTTTCAGAAAAGTTGGGACACGTTCCAAAAACCTTCCTTCATATAACAGACAAAAGGACGTTCACTGTTTTCACTCACAAACCCAGCTGTTTTTTTTTTTGTAAATATAGCCACTCAGATATTTGTCTAATTACTTATAATCTCTTAGCTGGACTACTGCAACTCGCTTCTGGCAGGTCATCCTATGTCCACAGTTCAACTCTTGCAACTCATGCAGCTGCTCGCCTGGTTTTTAACCAACCTAAACCAGAGATGTCACACACACAGCGACTTCAGACTCGACTCAGACTCGTCTCAAATGACTCGGACTCGACTCATGACTCGTAGACAACAAAAGTCAGCAGCATGTGTTAACATTAATTACGTGTGACAATTATATATATGTATATATATGATCCGACATCATTCTGTGTCATTTTCTGCTCTCTAATAATTATAACACTCCGGCCGTCTTAACCCGCAACACACGCAGTGGGTAAATGTTCCAGCCAGCTTCCGGCGTAATGATGAAGCGTCGCTCCCTACTTAAAATGGTGGAATACCCTACGTAGTGCACTTCACAGTAACAACTAATGTGAATGAAACGCTCCTACAGAATTGGCGCTAATGATTGTAAGAACCGCTTTCTGAACCAATCAGACCTTCTGATTGTAATTGTTAGTAAGAAATGCTGTTATTTGTAGTTATTCAGTTTGCGTCACACAGATGACGTGTTAATGAAACGCTTGATCGGCTTTCTAACGAGTTCCTGTTTTACTTTTTAATTATAAGCACATTTACAAAATAACGGATTCTATTCCTAATGGGACACACGCTTATAAATTTAATAGCATCTGGAAGAACATAAGCTAAGGTAAGCAGTGGTTATGGATTTTTTTGCTGTGTTTGGGATTTTGGCCGCGGTGCCGTGATTTGCAATGAAAACAAAACGTCAGTTTAAGCTTTTAACTGGTACCTAGAAAAGTAAAGGCACGAAGTAAAACGGCTAAATACAGTCGCTAATCTGTTGTTTTTTATCTGAATTTACAGATTATTTGTTTATTTCTACGCTACATTTCCAATATATGTTTTGTGTATATTATATTGACTCGTGACTTGACTCGGACTCTAGCCTAAAGACTCGTGACTTGACTCGGACTCGTATTTTGTGACTTGTGAACATCTCTGACCTAAACGCTGCCACATCACCCCACTGCTGCGGTCTCTTCACCGGCTTCCTGTAGCTACTTTCGAGGTCTAATCAAACCCCGCTCTGTACCACACTAAGTCTGAGCCACTAGTCTTGCTTGCCTTGATCCTAAACCCAGAATTTGGGGTAGACAAGCATCAAGACTCTTCTCTGTACTGGCACCCAAGTGGTGGAACGAACTTCTTCTGTCTGTCCGAACATCTGAGTCTCTCACTGTCTTCAAAAGACGATTGAAAACCTTCATCACCTCTTAACTAAACACTTAATCTGAGAACTAACATAATAATGCTCTTATTCATTTCTTATTTACTAAAAAAACAGGGTTTTAGCAGATTTGTGTTCTTGGACTGTTGTTTACTGTGGAAGCTCTTCTGTAATCGCTCTGAATAAGAGCGTCTGCTAAATGCCCAAAATGTAAATATAGAAAAACAATAGAACGTGATGCCTGTAACACACTCAAAAACAGTTGGGGCAGAGGCAAGGTAAGACAGAGGTTTCACAATTAGCAGTTAACAGGTGAGTTAATAAGACTGAATATAACAGGAGCTTCCACCAAAGGCTCAGTGTTTGCAAGCAGGGATGGGTGGTGGTTCACCACTTTGTACTTTTATCAGTTAAATAAAAGTTCAAATTGAGCCGCTCAGTTGGCGCAGCGGTAAAGTACGCTAGCGCACCACAGTTGGGGTTTTGAATACATCGTATCGAATCTCAGCTCTGCCTCTCCGACTGGGCTGGGCGGCATGAACAACGATTGGCTGTTGTTCAGTGTTAGGGGTAAAAAGTCGGATCATAAATCCTCATAACTGGTGCGACTGCGGCCCCTGCTGGCTGACTGATGGCGCCTGCACAGGGCTGAGAAATAATGCTGATGGGGGTGTGGCCCTCCGTACACAGTGCCCGTCAAGTGTATGAACTCGACTCGTGCAAGTGAAAAATGCAGTCTGTACTGACCGTACGTGCCGGAGGGGGCGTATGTCAGTTGAGAGGCGTCCTCAGTCAGCGGTGAAGGGTCGAATCAGTATAGAGGACGCAATCAGGGTAATTGGACACGACTAGATTAGGGGGAGAAATATGTAATTGCATTTTAGAAAGTGTCCCAACTTTTCTGGAAATGGGTTTGTACTTGACAGTAGCTTACATAGGAAAACAACAAGCATTACCTGAAGCATTTGTAAACAATAAAGATTCACATAAGCACATAAACAAGCAGAAACGAAAACTGATCCCTAATTCAGAATGTAAACCATGAGAGTATTGAAAAATAAATGTGTTAAATACAGTGGACCCTTGAGTTACGAATGGTTTACCATACGAACATTTTGGGTTACGAACGATCTTTTTCAACTTAATGTACGAACAAAATTCGTATTACGAACCGACATTCACGAAACACGTGACGTCACGAACAAGTTAACTCCAACCGTCTCTCTCTCTATATATATATACAGTGAGTGAACATTCGGACAGCGGACAGTGTTTTTTTCGGTGTTTTCTTTATATTTTGTAAAATTGAATATTAAAATGGCCTCAAAGAAGCTGCAGAGGAAGCGTCGTGGTAAGAAAATTAACAAATCTATTACTATTTGTTGTTGTATAATTACTCCTGCCAGTAGGTGTCACTGTGTATCAGACAGAGGGGACAGTGAGTGAGAGAGAAGAAGGAACTCGGCTCAGTAAAGTATTCTTTCTTTCGTGCAATTACACCTACAAAATACAACACTACTGAAACAAAGAAGGAACTAATAAAGAAATATGAGAGTTATTGTTGTTTCTGGTAGATACATTTTATATAAAAAGAAGGAAATGTATTATGGTGTATGGTACAGCACACGTACTGTACTGAAATGTGATGTGTGTTTATGTACAGTATTACTGTGTATTGTTGTTTATTATTGTTTATTACAGTATTATCTATTCTATAATTTAAGATTTAAGGGAAATATACTTGTATTTATAACAAAAAAGAGCATTTAGGACATTAGATTTAGGCACGGATTAATTCTATTTACATTATTTCTTATGGGAAAAACAGGTTTAACTAACAAACATTTTTACTTAAGAACAGCCCTTCAGAACCAATTACATTCGTAAGTCAAGGGTCTACTGTACCTGCATTTGTCCAATTATTAAGCAATAGATAAAGAGAGAATAAAGCTGTGCCCTTAATAAAATATTTTAGATTGGTTGGTATAGAATGCTTATTATTTTTATCCTCTTTTATCTATTTGAATACACCTTAGGGATAAATATATACTTTCCTTACAATAAAATACATTATGAAAATACGATCCACATTTTCTAACGTCTCTCCTGTAAAACATTACAATAATACGTTAAAATCTCTCATTTATACAGACAAACACGTACAGATTGAACAACATTCAGCTAACGTTTAGGCATCTCGGAAAGCGCTTTGATTTTGTGACGAGAGAGCTGCACAAATTTACACAAGCGACAGCGTGTGCTTCACATGAAACCGACATGAGACTGGAGCCGAAGTCGTGACGTTTCCTACAGAGAACAGAGAAAATTACTGGTTGATTTCCGGCCTCTGACTGTTCAGTTGTTTGCAAACTCGCCCGCTTCCCACCGCAGAGCCATGGCACTCTTACGCCGACCACCAGAGTAGGACTCGGGAAACTGTGGAGGTAAATAACGTTTGTTTAAATCCTTCTGCTGTCAGATGTTAAATGATAATTCTGATACTTAAATATGCAGCCTTGATCTTAGAAAAAACAGATTATTGATGGTAAATTTTGTCATAAATTGCCATTTTATTGTTCACAGTTAAAGCTGTCATGTATAATTAATATGCAGTGGAACCTCGATTTAACAGATCTCGGATTTAACAGACAAAGTCTGGAAAACCGAACGTCCGGTATGATTGTCCACATAATTCCCTCAAAAAGCGTACCAAGACCAGTAGTTCAGTAAATGTCTACTTGCTGGCGCATGTCTCTTTGTTTACATGAGTGACAGGCTTTGTTTTGCCAGGATGCTCGCTTTGTTCTTTCCGTTTTCTCATGTGTTCAATTTTTGCTTAGTTGTGCACCAGCACTGCTCCAGTAGATAAATACAGTACACCAATTTTAACATTTATTTACAGGTTTTACATGACATATTTACATGTCTATTTATGTTGTTTATTTTACTGTTGATCATATGTGCATGTTTATCACGTTTGTGGACCTTACTATTGTGTTTTCATATATTTTCGCACCCCTGGAAAATAACTCGCTGTTTTGTGTGTGTGTGTATATATATATATATATATATATACACCAATCAGCCATAACATTAAAACCACCTACTTGTTTCTACACTCACTGTCCATTTTATCAGCTCCACTTACCATATAGAAGCACTTTGTAGTTCTACAATTACTGACTGTAGTCCATCTGTTTCTCTACATACTTTGTTAGCCCCCTTTCACCCTGTTCTTCAATGGTCAGGACCCCCACAGGACCACCACAGAGCAGGTATTATTTAGGTGGTGGATGATTCTCAGCACTGCAGTGACACTGACATGGTGGTGGTGTGTTAGTGTGTGTTGTGCTGGTATGAGTGGATCAGACACAGCAGCGCTGCTGGAGTTTTTAAACACCCCACTGACACTGCTGGACTGAGAATCGTCCACCAACCTAAAACATCCAGCCAACAGTGCCCTGTGGGCAGTGTCCTATGACCACTGATGAAGGTAGATGAGCGATCGTCTCTGACTTTACATCTACAAGGTGGACCAACTAGGTAGGAGTGTCTAATAGAGTGGACAGTGAGTGGACACAGTATTTAAAAACTCCAGCAGCGCTGCTGTGTCTGATCCACTCATACCAGCACAACACACACTAACACACCACCACCATGTCAGTGTCACTGCAGTGCTGAGAATGATCCACCACCTAAATAATACCTGCTCTGTGGGGGTCCTGTGGGGGTTCTGACCATTGAAGAACAGGGTGAAAGCAGGCTAAAAAAGGATGTAGAGAAACAGATGGACTACAGTCAGTAATTGTAAAATTACAAAGTGCTTCTATATGGTAAGTGGAGCTGATAAAATGGACAGTGAGTGTAGAAACAGGGAGGTGGTTTTAATGTTATGGCTGATCTGTGAATATATGTAGGTATGTATAAGGTGGAGCATCAACCACAGTATGTCCAAGTAACATTTCACCCCAAGGTTTATTCATACCTTGAATCAATTATTCAGTTCTGCCAACAAACTACACCTCACACCCCCTACCAAAGTCTGATGCTTTCTCCGACTGCTAACAAACAGTGTGCTGTTTTGGCTCTGAAATTAATCCTTTCACTGTTTAAGTTAATTAATGAATTTAAATATTTAATTTTTATTTATTTATTTGTATTTATTTTTTATTGTACAGTGTACATTTGTACATTTTAGTAACCACATAAGCTGCTGTATTTGAAGTTGCTTAGAATTACCTTTTTACACAAATGTGTGATTTAGTAATGCAGTTTAAAAAGCGCTAAGCTATTAACATCCTGCTCTGTAATATTTAGGTAGATAGGTAGATGGACGGATGGATGGATGGATGGATAAACAGGTAGGTAGGTAGATGGGTGGGTGGTTTGGTGGGTGGGTGATTGGGTGGATGGATGGATGGATGAACAGGTAGGTAGGTGGATGGAAGGATGGATGGATGGGTGGGTGGGTAGACAGACAGGCAGACAGACAAACAGATAGATAGATAGATAGATAGATAGATAGATAGATAGATAGATAGATAGATGATAGATAGATAGATAGATAGATAGATAGATAGATAGATAGATAGATAGATAGATAGATAGATAGAATAAAAAAAGATTAAACTATTCCTTTAAAATATATAATCAAATTGCTGCTTAATATAACCAGTTTTACTGTTTGGACAAAACGAAACAGAGCTAAAGTAACTTCCTAGTAATGTTGTTGTAACGTTTAAGTTTGTGTTGTGTTGTTAGATTTTTACCGTTATCGACCTACCCTGTGATCACAGGACAGCGCTGACCGGTCCATTCTGCAACTTTTCATGGGGGATGAGGGGGATGATTTACACCTTGTTGGGAAATCATCTGAAAAACACCAGACAATAAAAGTGAGACAAAATAGTAACATAAATGTTTAATTAAAGATCATTGAGTAAAAAGATTAGCTGGATTTTATTCCACAGGGTCCCTCAGCAGTGCCCTTGTGTTCCCTACACACTAATCATGTCATATCGACCATAAGGGAACTGACAACACCGCTTGTATTGTTTACTGCTCTCAAATAACAAGCCAGCTTTCCTAACCCACAAAACACATGATGACTGATGGGTCTGTCAAATTTTACTGTCAACTTCTTGTGTAGTGATGAAGCATCACTTATGATTCCCTACACACTCTACACCAGGGGTGTCAAACTCATTTTCACAGAGGGCCACATCTGCATTATGGTGGCCCTCAAAGGGGCGATTGTAACGTATCCTGCTGTGACCTGCTGTGATTGCAGTCGCCTTTTAAGTCTTGGACAATTTGTTGTTTTTATACCAAATTTATACTGTATATGTATAATGTACATCTACATTTATATTGTACTCCTTTACCACAGACACGGCCTCATAACACAAGAGATGTACCGGTGTTTCTTCTTGTTTTCAAACTTGTTTTCACTTTCACATCTTTCATTAAATTTCCTCCTTCTGCTTCAGTTTTCTTTTCTTGTACATTTTGGGATTATTTGTAAATATTTCTCAGCATCACTTGTTGGAAAACTGCCTCAGCTA
Organism: Trichomycterus rosablanca; assembly: GCF_030014385.1. Classification (NCBI taxonomy): domain Eukaryota; kingdom Metazoa; phylum Chordata; class Actinopteri; order Siluriformes; family Trichomycteridae; genus Trichomycterus; species Trichomycterus rosablanca. Next base: position 51,609,521 of record NC_085990.1, on the reverse strand, counting down.
AACGCTGATGTGGAAACACCGCCATCTAGTGGCGGGATGTGGTCACTTTGTGGGTCACTAAATTGGCATGCATTGTGGGAGATGCAGTTTATGTACAATTTTATGGTGTATTTTAAGACAATCGTACGTCTTTTAAGCTCTCGCGGGTCACATAAAATGACGTGGCGGGCCGGATTTGGCCTGCGGGCTTTGAGTTTGACACATGCGGTCTACACAGAAGACCCTTGTAGTCCCTTTCACTACTTCGGGGGGCGGCACCGTGACTCAGTGTGTAGCATGGTCTCTTCGTGTCTGTGTGGGTTTCCTCCGGGAACTCCGGTTTCCTCCCACAGGCCAAAAACATGCAAGTGAGGTGAATCACAGATACAAAGTTGTCCATGACTCTGTTTGACATTAAACTTGTGAAACATGTCATGAATGTAACCAAAGTGTAAAACATGACGTTAAAATCCTAATAAAATAAAATAAATAAAACTACTACAGGAAAGTACTGGGGTGATTGGAATGCACCAACTGTCTGTCTTGTCGTATGTACCATAATTACATACATACCTTGCTTGTCATAAGCGCTGTCCAGGAGATTAGGGGAGGCCAGGAAGTTCTCTTTAGTGTAAATACCCGCTCTCTCTTTTTTTAGTTCCTCCTCTCGTTGTTTTGCCTTCTTAATCTCTTCATCGACCAGAGAAATTGTACTTCTGGATCGCAGCTTGAAAAATGGGTTATTAAGGAAAGCTTTCTCCTCCATCTCCACAGAAGTATTCAAATTGAAGTCCGACGCACTGCGGATGATCAGATTCGATGTCTCCAGTATGATTAAATTGGGCGTGTCCTCGGACCTCCAGTCAGCGGATTTAGAGGTCATCAGTTTTCCAGCGTGGCGTGGACTCTGATGGCACGATTCAGGTTCCAGAATGATGACGTTGTTGGCGGTCAGTTCATGCCTCAGCGGTCCCTTCGTTGGTGATGAGGTTATGATGAAGGATGGCATGTTGGTGCTGGGAGACAACTTGCAGTCATCATCCCAGTGCTCTAGCATCTTCCTTTTTTCATCGGATTCTTGGCGGAAGCTTCCAAAGTTCAGGATGACGGGCTTCCCCTTCCCTGGAACACAGTCACTCGAGTAGGATTTGGACATTCCTCTCTCACGCCTCAGTCTGTCATCTTGTTCTATAGCAAAGCTGATCTTCTCGTTCGGTGTCTCCGGGTCATCGCAAGGTGACCTGTAACTCGAGTCATCTACACCCGAGTCCTCGGAGCAGGGGCTAAACTGGGTATGCTGGTATTCTCTTTTAAGTGGCAAACCCTCGAGATCTGGATCCTTCTTGTTCCTGTCGATGTTTCGTACTGGTGTGTACATTGTGCTGTGATTGCCTTGGCAGGTCCCAGTCTTGGAGATTGGCTGGTGTGCCAGGTTCTTGGTTTGCTCCTCCATTTGGAGCCACTGATTGCGAGCGACTTGGAAGTCCACGTGCTCTGTACTGACGTTCTCACTTTTCATTTCTTGAATCACGCAGAAATCTTTCGGGACCTTCTTGTTGAAGTCTGACTTGACACAACTAGACGGAGGATCCTTATGATTTACCGAACCCTTCCCAAGCTCCTCTTCATCTTCAGATATTTTTGACAAGGCGTGGAACAGTGTTGAGGGGTTATAAGAGATCTCCTGAGGGGGCGGTGTGTAAGCTGAGGTGTTCTCAGGTTGCTCCAGGACATCCTCTTCCACCCGGACGTCCTCCTCCGTCTCCTGCTTTGCTTCTGATGGCTCTTCGAACGAATTCCTTTCAGGCTTTTGGATGAAGAGTTCTTGCGCACTTAGCTGAAGGCTGTCCAGGTAGGAGTCATCGTCCTCTTTATTGATGGAGGAGGAAAAAATATTCCTCCACTTTTCGTCGGTCTCACTGTCGGAGGACGCTGCGGCTATTTCTACTAGGAGACACTCGTCCAGGTCTTCAGGATTTTGACCAGACTCGTTTGACATGTCTGACATAACCTCCTCTCTAATAAAAGACTCCAGCATCGATTCGTTGACCTCTCCACAATCTAAGCTCTCTAGGAGCGCCTGATGGAGTTCAGCCTTCAGCGGATCCAGCATGTCGCCACCCTCATCGTCTTCGGGCAAAATCACGGGCAAAACATCTTTTAAAATTTCATCCTTCACCGAATCCTGTCTTTGTTTCATGGCCTCGTTCTCATACACGCTCTCGGCACTAGACGGCGTGTCCGAGACCGAGGAAGTAATAGATTCATTTCGATTGAGCTCCTCGCGAGCGTCCTCCAGTACTAAAGCTTCCTTTGAGGAGGGCAGGTCTTCATTAGGATGTATCTCTGCAGCGGCCAGTTTGGCACTTAGAGCCTCTAACAGGTCATTATCGTCGCCTTCGTGACTGTCTTCGGCGCCCGTGTCCTTGCTCTCGAATGACTCAGTCACCTGGGCGTCCATCCCTTGGTCCATTATGTTGTCCGTGCTGGATTCTTCACTTGTCTCCATGGTTACTGGCTCCGAGAGGGACTGCAGCTCTGCTCGTGTCTGGTTCTGAATAGAAAAGTAATCCTCATTCACTTTTCTGCCAACCGCTTCCAAATCCTCACTCGCAGATCTCTGCGGAAAAGCAAAACACAAATATATAATTATTATCATCGGCCATTAAGAGAGAAATTTGGTCAGGTTAGCTAATTAAAAATACCAAAACACACTCTGAGTGTTAGCATTTGTGTTTATTAGTGATGCAGTGTGTTTATTATGCCATGTTCACATAATAAGCATTATGTGCTTCGTCTACCATGAGGCAGGGTGCATATTCCAGCTAACCGCGGCACTCAAGCATTTATACATCCTCAGCAAGCTTAAACAACAGAATATTTGCATGCAATTTTGTATTAAATGTATTTTTTTAAATGTACTTTAGTCCATGCCATCGTGAAGACCCAGTGGAAAAGAAAGTAGGTTTAGTAGGCTAGTTTTATCCCATTCAAGAGCCCTGATGAGCAGGTTTTATATGCTGTGTCAAGAGTCATGATGCTGTTTTAAAGTTAAGTTTAAGGTCCTGTAAACTGTGAGAATCAATTTCTCCTCGTGTCGCGCGTCACGTCCAGCTACATCATCTAAAAAAATATCTTACTAGTGGCAGTATGGGCGGCACGGTGGCTCGTGGGTAGCACTGTCACCTCACAGCAAGAAGGTCCTGTGTTCGGTCCGGGTCCTTTCTGTGCGGACTTTGCATGTTCTCCCCGTGTCTGTGTGGGTTTCCTCCGGGAGCTCCGGTTTCCTCCCACAGTCCAAAGACATGCAGTCAGGTTAACTGGAGACACTAAATTGCCCTATGGGTGTGTATGTGTGTCTGCCCTGCGATGGACTGGTGCCCCGTCCAGGGTGTTACTGTGTGCCTTGCGCCTATTGAAAGCTGGGATAGGCTCCAGCACCCCCCCTTCAGCAGTTTGAGCTACAGTAGCTCGTCTGTTGGATCGGACCACACGGACCAGCCTTCGCTCCCCACGTGCATCGATGAGTCTTGGCCGCCCATGACCCTGTCGCCGGTTTACCACTGTTCCTTCCTTAGACCACTTTTGATAGATACTGACCACTGAAGACCGGGACACACCCAACAAGAGCTGCAGTTTTGGAGATGCTCTGACCCAGTCGTCTAGCCATCACAATTTGGCTCTTGTCATTTTTCCTGCTTCTAACATCAACTTTGAGGATAAAATGTCACTTGCTGCCTAATATATCCCCCCCACTAACAGGTGCCGTGATGAAGAGATAATCAGTGTTATTCACTTCACCTGTAGTGCTCAGAATGTTATGCCTGCTCGGTGTATATTGGGAAAAAAAAAAGCCACTAATATACTCATGTAAGAATTAACAAATAAACATTACACTCACTAGCTTTGCATGATGTTAGGATCCATCAGTGTTCCCGTCAGTTGTGTATAGGCCTGTAATGTTTTAGGATTTAGGGCCCCCCAGTGTTCCCCGGTATTCAGTTCATGGCTACGGTCATGCTAGAAACTGACCACATTATAGACAGCGCTAAATAATTACCCCAGAACACATCTAAAACTTGTTTGTCGATAAATTTGATGATTTATTTATTTTTAAAGCATTTATAGTTGCTCAGTTTAATTCACTTGATTCACTTGCAGTCCTTTGATGAGATGAAAATGCTTCCTATGGAGCATTAAATTTATGTTAGTAACATATCACTGGGTAAAATACGTTAGCTGCAAGCATGTAGTTCAGTTTAGTTTGCATGATTTTGGCATGCTTTTAGCTTATCTATCAAATATCTTACCTTCAGCTGTCATCCTGCTTATGTCAAATCTTGATATTGTTTTATTCAACACTTAATTCACCTGCTCAAGCAGATATGTTAAACCCTCTTTTACTGTTACACTCAAACTGGGGTAATTCATGTGTTACCAAAACTAGTAGGCAGTAGCGAACCATGACTCCTAAACCTCGGCCCTCTAACCGGCCACTTCCAACCTTCTCCGGACTCAGCCATAACATTAAAACCACCTCCTTGTTTCTACACTCACTGTCCATTTTATCAGCTCCACTTACCATATAGAAGCACTTTGTAGTTCTACAATTACTGACTGTAGTCCATCTGTTTCTCTACATGCTTTGTTACCCCCTTTCATGCTGTTCTTCAATGGTCAGGACCCCCACAGGACCAGCACAGAGCAGGTATTATTTAGGTGGTGGATCATTCTCAGCACTGCAGTGACACTGACATGGTGCTGGTGTGTTAGTGTGTGTTGTGCTGGTATGAGTGGATCAGACACAGCAGCGCTGCTGGAGTTTTTAAATACCGTGTCCACTCACTGTCCACTCTATTAGACACTCCTACCTAGTCGGTCCACCTTGTAGATGTAAAGTCAGAGACGATCGCTCATCTATTGCTGCTGTTTGAGTCGGTCATCTTCTAGACCTTCATCAGTGGTCACAGGACGCTGCCCACGGGGCGCTGTTGTCTGGATGTTTTTGGTTGGTGGACTATTCTCAGTCCAGCAGTGACAGTGAGGTGTTTAAAAGCTCCATCAGCGCTGCTGTGTCTGATCCACTCATACCAGCACAACACACACTAACACACCAGCACCATGTCAGTGTCACTGCAGTGCTGAGAATGATCCACCACCTAAATAATACCTGCTCTGTGCTGGTCCTGTGGGGGTCCTGACCATTGAAGAACAGCATGAAAGGGGGCTAACAAAGCATGCAGAGAAACAGATGGACTACAGTCAGTAATTGTAGAACTACAAAGATCTTCTATATGGTAAGTGGAGCTGATTAAATGTACAGTGAGTGTATACTGTATATATAATGTATATATAATGAAGGTTTTGAGTGCTATATGGTTTGCTTGACTGGGACCACTTTATATATCTCCACTTCCAGCTTGCTTTGGTGACGTTGGTATAACGTTGATTCATACAGCTCGGCTCATTTCTTTGTCAGGTGCATATTTGGTCTCCCTCTCTTCATCCTCCATCTGTTTTTGTTTATTTTTTCCCCACCATATCGAGGAAACCTCTCTCATCTGTTAACACTGATAACGGTAAACGGTACTTGGCTAACTAGAGAGCTGTATCTAATCTGTACAACGCTCCATAGCACTTTTAGCGGCGAACAATATCATATGATTTGCATCCTATTGAAGCTACAGCTGTTAAAATTAACTATGTTACGGTATGCCGGTATATAAAAAATCCATACCATATGAGGAATCAAAGCCGGTATATCGAATGTACCATCATACCACCCAGCCCTAATGTGTGCTAAAGAGATCCTACAGATCTTGTCACAATGTTAGCGATAACAAAGCACGTCCATTTAGAGGGAAGATATGATTGATCATTTTTCCTGTCATTTACAATGGCTCTGTAATTGAAGAACTACTGCCAAGCCTGCTGAGATATTATCGCTGGCCTGACGCTCTTTTTACCCACACCAGAGGGTGAGAAAGAAGCTTATTTTATCCAGCCCTTCACGTTACGACACAGACTGAATAAGCAGGTATGAAGGATTTATTTGCTTAGATTTGTATTTGTTTCAGTCAGGGGTGTCCAAACTTTTTTGTTTAGGGCCAGATGGGGTAAAAATATCCAAACATGGGGCCACAGAATCTTTTGTAATAAAATAAAAAAAAAATATAACAGAGCACCTGATGACTACAATTACACTCACTCACTCTCACTAACGTTCTTAACCGCTTATCTAATCAGGGTCGCGGGGGGGGGGGGGGGGGGGGGCACACAGTAACACCCTGGACGAGGTGCCAATTCATCGCAGGGCAGACACACATACACACCCATTCACCTATAGGGCAATTCAGTGTCTCCAGTTAACCTGACTGCATGACCGTGTGAGGAAACCGGAGCTCCCAGAGGAAACCCACGCAGACACGGGAAGAACATGCAAACTCCACACAGAAAGGACCCGGACCGCCCCGCCTGGGAATAGAACCTAGGACCTTCTTGCTGTAAGGCGACAGTGCTACCCACCGAGCCACAGTGCCGCCCCTAACAACTCCACTTCCTTGTTTTTTTGGGTGACTGATGATTTATCGTCGACAGTGTTGTATGAACTGAGATTTTTCCGATTACGTTTACATTTTCAGCATTAAGCAGATGCTTTTATCCAAAGCGACTTACAGTACTCTGACATTATACACCGATTAGCCATAACATTAAAACCACCTCCTTGTTTCTACACTCACTGTCCATTTTATCAGCTCCACTTACCATATAGAAGCACTTTGTAGTTCTACAATTACTGACTGTAGTCCATCTATTTCTCTGCATGCTTTGTTAGCCCCCTTTCATGCTGTTCTTCAATGGTCAGGACCACCACAGAGCAGGTATTATTTAGGTGGTGGATCATTCTCAGCACTGCAGTGACACTGACATGGTGCTGGTGTGTTAGTGTGTGTTGTGCTGGTATGAGTGGATCAGATTTGTAAACACCTCACTGTCACTGCTGGACTGAGAATAGTCCACCAACCAAAAATATCCAGCCAACAGTGCCCCGTGGGCAGCATCCTGTGACCACTGATGAAGGTCTAGAAGATGACCGACTCAAACAGCAGCAATAGATGAGCGATCGTCTCTGACTTTATATCTACAAGGTGGACCAACTAGGTAGGAGTGTCTAATAGAGTGGACAGTGAGTGGACACGGTGTTTAAAAACTCCAGCAGCGCTGCTGTGTCTCATCCACTCATACCAGCACAACACACACTAACACACCACCACCATGTCAGTGTCACTGCAGTGCTGAGAATGATCCACCACCTAAATAATACCTGCTCTGTGGTGGTCCTGACCATTGAAGAACAGCACTACACTGTAGACAGTCAGTAATTGTAGAACTACAAAGTGCTTCTATATGGTAAGTGGAGCTGATAACATGGACAGTGAGTGTAGAAACAACAAGGAGGTGGTTTTAATGTGTCAACAGTGGTAACCTGGCATAGGTGGGGCTTGAACCAGTGACCTTTTGATTACTAGTTCAGTACAATAACCGCTAGGCTACAAGTACAAAGACATGCAGTCAGGCTAACTGGATCTACTAGGTATTGTCCTAAGTGTGTGAATAGATGTGCCCTGTGATGGACTGGTGACCCGTCCGGGGTGACCATGACCCTGACCAGGCTAAAGCAGTGGTCCAACAGACAATGACTAAATGCATGAATAATAATAATAATAAAGATGCTTGACTCATTGCTACGGCTTAATTATGTTTAATCTTTGATCTTTGCTTCACCTCCTCACAATAGTGTACCATTCAGATATACCTCTTAAATGCTGAAGCATTTAAATATCACAAAGGGAAAAAAGAGTCGTCTCCACTTCAGCCTGCCTGAATGTGCCCCTAATTATGCCCATTAAAAAGCATAAAGTGTGTTGGAAACAACAGACTGGCAAAGTGTTGAGTACCATGGCAACAGCCCGGTAGGTATAACAGCTCAGCTGGTAGGCAAACGTCCGCGCTCGCTGCGTCTCGGCATAGTCATGATAATCAGTACGCAATAAATAATTCAGTGACGAGCGCAGAAGTGTAGAAACAGAGGTACACCAGTGCAGCCTGGCACATCAAGTGAGCTTCAGCCAGAACATCCAGTACAGAGTCTCTCCTGCAGTATCTGTACCTACCCTAAAGCTTTAGGATGGATCAGTGTGGATAACTTTAAGCCAACCGGACATTATTGGCAGATATGTCATTACAATCAGGACACTGTCAGTGATGTGTGTTGATTTAGGCAGTGCTCTTGTTATATCATTGATTGTACAACACATTAACTCACACAATTTTGAATCTATTTGTCATGATCACGTCCACCAGGGGCCAGTGCATTACCACAAACCTGCTTATTCATGCACACCATGCACATTTTTTTATACATCTGGACATTCACAATGGCTTAGCGGGTAGCACTGTCGCCTCACACCAAGAACCACCAAGGGACAGGGTTCTAATCCCTGGCCATGCAGCCAGGTCCCTTCTGTGTGGAGTTTGCACGTTCTCTCTTTGTCCATGTGGGTTTCCTCCGGGTGCTCTGGTTTCCTCACACAGAAGCATTTGTCCAAAGTGACTTACAGTACTGTGACAGTACACTGTCTAAGCAATCGAGGGTTAAGGGCCTTGCTCATTAGCATCAGGACACTGTCAGTGATGTGTGTTGCTTTAGGCAGCGCTCTTGTTATAGTATTGATTGTACAACACATTAACTTGCACAATTCACGTCCACCAGGGGCCAGTGCATCTCTATATTCCGGTCTATTAAAGTGCACCACAAACCCACTTATTCATTGCACATTTTTGTACATCTGGACATTCACAGTGGGTAGCACTGTTGCCTCACACCAAGAACCACCAAGGGACAGGGTTCTAATCCCTGGCCATGCAGCCAGGTCCCTTCAGTGTGGAGTTTGCACGTTCTCTCTTTGCCTGTGTGGGTTTCCTCCGGGTGCTCCGGTTTCCTCCCAAAAGTCCAAAGACGTGCAGTCAAGCTAATTGGAGATACTAGAAATTATTCTAAGAGTGTGAATGGATGAGTGTGTGTGTGTGAGTATGTCATGTAATATTTAAATGCTTTAACATTCGAGAGGTATATCTGAATGGTACTCTATTGTGAGGAGGTGAAACAAAGATCAAAGATTAAAATAATTAAGCCGTAGCGATGAGTCAAGCATCTTTATTATTATTATTATATTTTATTATTATTATATTAGTATAAAATTATTATTATTAATATATTATTATTGTTATTATTATTATTATTATTATTATATTTTTATTATTATTACTATTATATTATTATTATATTGTTGTTATTAATATATTATTATTATATTATTATTAATATTTTGTATTATTATATTATTATTATTATTATTATTATTATTATATTATCACTTATTATTATTATTATTATTATTATATTATCACTATTATTATTATATTATTATTAGTAGTAGTATTAATATATTTTTATTATTATATTATTACTAATATATTTTATTATTATTATATTATTAATATTATTATTATATTATTAATATTATTATCATATTATTATTATTAATATATTATTATTTTTATTATATTATCATTATTATTATTATTATTATATTATTAGTAGTGGTATTATTAATATATTTTTGTTATTATATTATTATTGTTATTATTACTATTATATTTTTATTATTATTATATTTTTATTATTATTATATTATTGTTATCATTATTATTATTATTATTATTATTATTATTATTCATGCACTTATTCATTGTCTGACTGCTGCTTTAACCTGTATGTATTGAACAAATGGTGGCAGTATATGGTAGTCAATGTGTTTATTTTGTATTTAATGTGGTGCTAAATGCACCTAAGACTTGATCTGATATTGGTTTAGAGGTGCCAATCCACCTACTGTGAAGTTTTTGGCAGATAATACGTTTACATTTTCAGTATTTAGCAGATGCATTTATACAAAGTGACTTGCAGTAGTGTGACAGTATATTGTCTAAGCAATCAAGGGTTAAGGGACTCAGTCAAGGATCCAACAGTGACAACCTGTCAGTGCTGGGGCTTGAACCAGCGACCTTTTGATTAGGCTACAACTAGATACCAGTCTATTAAAATGCACCACACACCTACTTGTACATGCATATGGGTTTGAAGTTGCCAGTGGTAAAACACGCTCTAATACATTGTAATGAATCTCAGCTCTGCCATCCGGATGGGCTGAGTGGCCACATGAACGACGATTGGCTGTTGTTCACAGGGTGGGATGAGCCGGACCAGGGTTCCTCATAACTGATGCAATTACGACCTCTGCTGACTGATTGATGGCGCCTGTGCAGAGTTGGGAAATAATGTTGATCAGGGTGTGGCTCTCCATGCACAAGGCTGATCCGCATATAAACTCGCCTCATGCAGGTGAAAAGATGCGGTCGTACTGCACGCATGACGGAGGCTCTCCTCAATCAGAAGTGGAGATCAGCATCAGTAGAGAGGAAGCATCTGGCCTTGGTTGGTGTAATAAATATCAGGACTTACTGTCGTGTTAATCAGGATGAAGCGGTAAATTAAAATGAATAAATTAATTACAGTTTTATGTGCTGGGGTGTAAAAGCAGAGAACTGTTATGCTAGGTTAGATTTTGATTGGGATTGGCACCTGGAATAAATGGAATAATTTGGAATAATTTTTGTGTTGTAATTTATTTCTAAATACACACATACATAAGAAAGTTGAAGACCCTGGAGCTGTGCAGCACCCTCATTACCTGCAGAAAATTATGTAATAGAAATAGCAGATAGCAGAAGTGCTGTGCTCTGCTGGAAAGTTTGATATGCTGTTAAAGCTTGTTTTTTTCTGCTTTATTTCCCAGACAGATTCACAATCCATCCATCACACTCGAGCTGCTTCACTCACTCTGAAGGTAACTCGCTTCTCAATTCAAGGCTACTTTGCCTACTAAGGAACAAAAAGCTGTGAATCATAAGCTGAGTCGAAATGAAAAGAAACGTTGTGGTGCGTGGGCTGGTCCTTCAGCCAGCTACTTTTCTCTTTTTTTTAAAAGCTCTGAGCCTTAAGAGACAGCTTGATTAGCCTCCATCTGAGACAAAAAGTCACCACACGACAGGAGCTCACGTAGGTTATACAAGCAAACGTTCAAAACTAACAGATCTGCTGATGGTTAATGTGCTTTTTATTTTATTCCATGTGACAAATGACAGTTTGATCTACGTTTTTTTTTATTCTACAGAGACATTCAATAATCTAAGGAAAAAATATGAATTATATTCACATATCTGCATATTCACTATACAAAAACACTGCTGCTGGTAAAAGGTTCCTGTTAGATTCAGTTTATCTGCATTCTGACAGGAAATTGTCAGCGATCAATAATAATAATTCATGATAACGGGTCGATTGCTGAGGAAAATCTGAAACTGATTTTACATTCAAATGGTGGTTAAATCTATTTCAAATATAAAATTTATACTTACAATATAGTTCAAAATAAAAACTTAAACCAGTCTTGCCTAATTGTAGTTCTTAAAATGACACCAAAGCAATAGGACAATAGATAGATGGATGGATGGATGGATGGATGGATGGATGGGTGGGTGCGTGGGTGGGTAGGTAGGTAGGTAGATGAATGGATGGATAGACAGTCATACAGATACTTTATTTATAGATAGACAGACAGACAGACAGACAGATAGATACTTTATAGATAGATAGATAGATAGATAGATAGATAGATACTTTATTTATTTATAGATAGATAGATAGATAGATAGATAGATAGATAGATAGATACTTTATTTATTTATAGATAGATAGATAGATAGATAGATAGATAGATAGATAGATAGATAGATAGATAGATAGATAGATACTTTATTTATTTATAGATAGATAGATAGATACTTTATTTATTTATAGATAGATAGATAGATAGATAGATAGATAGATAGATAGATAGATACTTTATTTATAGATAGACAGACAGACAGACAGACAGACAGACAGACAGACAGACAGACAGAGCTACAACCAAGCTACAACATCACCTCTCATTAACAGCACGGTTAAAGAGTTAAACTTTTCCACCTGAATTCCATGCTGATATAATTCCTCCAATAAGCAATTTTATTTATCACTGTTTTAATTCATGATAGCTGAATTTTACATTCAAATGGTGGTTAAATCAAGACTTAATTTTACAGTTTTAGAAGAAATCTTTAAAAAGCAACTTCTATTATTTATTCATTTTCTGACTGTGCAAATATTTTTGCTTTAACGTTCTAGTTTTGGTGAGCTTTTGGTGACTGGACTGGTCTTCTAGCCCTCTCACCTGAACATGCTGCATTAATTTCTGCTTACGAGGTTGTTGCAGTTTTCAGTCCCCCCAACTGTTGCTTACTGATATACTTCTTTAGGTGTACAATTACTAACTGAAGCCCAACTCCATCCATTAATGGACAGTGGTAAACAGTGGTACTGGTCGCTGGTTCAAGCCCCCTTTCAGTGTTTCAGCCAGTGTTGAGCTCCTAAGCAAGCGCTTCAACCTGCGATTACGTGCATTATATTCTGTCACAGTGTTTGTGTTTAGTCACAATGGTTGTGTTCAGTCACAATGGTTGATCACTTAGGATAAAAGCATCTGGTAAATGCTGTAAATGCTGTAAAAGTAGCTTAATTGTCGCAGCGCAGTAGGTGTTTGTCTTTATCAGAACAGGACCCCTACATTTCAGCACTGAAATGACATTTACATGCTAATGACTGTTCTGACAGAATTACGTAAGTGTCAATGCAGAGTAAATGATGTACTTTTCCATGTATGAATTTGGTACAGGGGTTGCAGTGAAGGAAGCAGCAGATACAGTAGTTTATGAAACTGTTAATGTATGTATGTGTACAAGATAGGAATAACTAATAATAAAGTGTGTGTGTGTGTGTGTGTGTATGTGTATAATTCTTCTTATACTACAGTACTACAGCACTGTTGTATTGTAAATATAATATAAATTGTGAATATAATATAAATAAAATAAATATGTAAAAATTAATTTAACTGTGAGTATTTTTTTCAAACTGCTGGATAATACAAAATATTAAATAAGCAACAGATACAATAGTATATACAGATACAAAGTAATAAAAAACAAAGTAATAAAAAACAACAATATTATGATTTTTAATAATAATAATGTAATAATAATATATAATTGTAATAACAATCATGTCATAATCGTTAGTATTAATGATGATAATAATAATAATAATAATAATAATACAAATAATAATGGTTGTTATAAATAATATTAATAACAACAGCAACAACAACAATAATATGATGATAATAATAGGATTGTTACTATTCTTACTACTAATAATAATAATAACAATAATAATAATAATATAATAATAATAATAATAATATAATAATAATAATGATATTAAAAAAATATATATATAATAATAATAATATAACAATAATAATAATAACGATAATAATAACATAATAATAATAATAATAATAATAATAACAATGATAATAATAATAATAAATAGTAATAATAATAATATGATTGTTAATAATAATAATAATAATTATAATAATAAATAGTAATAATAATAATAATATGATTGTTAATAACAATAATAATAATAATAAGAGTAATAATAAAATTAATAATAATATGATTGTTTGATGATGTTAATAATAATAAATAGTAATATTAATTATAATAATAATAATAATGATAAAAAATAATAAATAGTAATAATAATAATTATAATAATAAAAAATTTAATTAATAATAATAATAATAATAATAATAAAAATAAGATTGTTAATAATAATTATTATTATAATTATTATAACAGTAATAATAATATCATTGTTAGTAATAATAATAATAATAATACTGTGATTGTTGTATTGTTATGTAATATTAAACTGCAGAACATGCAAATTAAAACATTTTAAATAAATGTAAAGAGTTTTACAGTAAATACATTTCTAATGTTTTAAATATAGAACTAATACTTGCAGTATTGTTACATATGAAAACTTGCCAGCTTTTTCCAATTTCAACTCTTAATATAACACCAAAACAATAGGAAGAACATACACCAAAAATCATCATCATCCACAGTAACCAAGCTACAACATCACCTCTCGATAACAGCACTGTCACATTAAAGTCACAGTAAAAATCTTTATTACTTGCTGATAAAATTCCACCAATAAGCTTCTTTATATTTCCTAACATCAGTCCCCTGTCAATACCAACAGATCTGTAAAGCCCACCAGCTCAACCCCCCGACACACCCCACCGTTTATAATCAGCTCTCTCAGTAAAGTAAAAGCAGAGGTGAGAAGTTGGCAGTGAGTGTGGCATCTCTGTCCTACCTGGCTCTGTAGCAGCAGCAGCGGCAGCAGACTGAGGGAGAGAGAGCCAGTGCTAGTGCTATTGCTAGGCTGATGCTCTTCCCTGTAGCCACAGAGACGGCACCTCTCACTGAATGTGCCGCGAGCAGCCAATAGCTGAGCAGCTTTTCTCTAGCGATGCGCTACACACTCACACATGTAGAGAGACGCTCTCGCAGCAGGTCTCACAAACTGTCAACACTCACTGCAGCCCACTGACATTCACACCCCAAAATCTGACATGTTATTTTATCTCTCTCCAATCCCTCCGAGCCACTGTACAGATCACAGTCAGCATCTAACGTAGCGTAGCGGCCCCTGGTTAGCGGCTGTGTGTGTCTGTTTTTATGTGTTGTGTTATATTCTATGATTACATGATACATGGCGCTTTTCATCCAAAGTGACTTTATACGATCTAGGCAATTGAGGGTGAAGGGTCTTGCTCAAGGTGCTTGAACTGGCAACCATCTGATTACTGGTCCAGTACCTTACTCACTAGGCTTCCATTGCTCTGCACATGTGTGGACAATTGTGCATACTGGGAAGTGGTAACTCAGTGGTTAGGGTACTGGAATAGTAAACAGAAGGATGCTGGTTTAAGCCTCATGTCAGCCAAGTTGCTACAGCTGGGCCCCTGAGCAAGGCCCTTAACTCTCAATTGCTTAAACTGTATTCAGTCATAAATGTAAGTGGCTTTGGATAAATGTAAATGTAAAGGCATACAAAATAACTGTACATCTACAACAAGTGATAAAAGGGTGCGTTCCTAATAAAGTGTAAGTTTAAACAGTATTTAAACATCCCAACAACACTGCTGTACCTGCTACACTCATACCAGAACAACACACACTGCCACATCAATACCACGTTAGTGTCATCGCAGTGCTTTGAATGGTCCACCACCCAAGCATCATCTTGGGTCCTGGAGTCCCAAAAGGGTCCCTTTCATTTGGTACATGAGGTACAGAAAGGAAGGGGGGCTTGACAAATTTTACTGGCATAAGAAGGACCACAGTCAGTAACTGTATATCCACAAAGTTTAACTAGGTGGTAGTTTTAGCTTTTAAACCAAGCTTTTAAATCAATTACTGTTTGTACCAGATAGGTGTACCTAAATAAGTGCAAATCTTTAAATGAGTGAATGAATGTAAATCATTCCCAGGGAATGTTACCATATTCCAGAATACAATACCCCCTTAACTGTAATCTATCTGTTTCTCTACATGCTTTGTTAGCCCCCTTTCATGCTGTTCTTCAATGGTCAGGACCCCCACAGGACCACCACAGAACAGGTATTATTTAGGTGGTGGATCATTCTCAGTACTGCAGTGACACTGACATGGTGGTGGTGTGTTAGTGTGTGTTGTGCTGGTATGAGTGGATCAGACACAGCAGCGCTGCTGGAGTTTTTAAATACCGTGTCCATTCACTGTCACTGCTAGACTGAGAATAGTCCAACAACCAAAAAAATATCCAGCAACAGCGCCCCGTGGGCAGCGTCCTGTGACCACTGATGAAGGTCTAGAAGATGACCGACTCAAACAGCAGCAATAGATGAGCGATCGTCTCTGACTTTACATCTACAAGGTGGACCGACTAGGTAGGAGTGTCTAATAGAGTGGACAGTGAGTGGACACGGTATTTAAAAACTCCAGCAGCGCTGCTGTGTCTTTCACTCATACCAGCAGTGTTGTGCCAGTTCACAGCTTTTCTGAACTAGTTCAAGTTCAGTTCATACATGCTCAAAGTGAACAGTTCACGTTCAAAGTTCACAATTTTAATTCTGAACTAGTTCAAAGTTCAGTTCATTTTACTTTTTTCGTGAGATATTCAAATAAATACTTTTTTTCACACTACAAGCTAGAAATCACTATACGTTCTTTGAAACTGCTCATTGTAGACATTTGCTCATGACACTGCAATTGTGGGTTTCTTACCAGGTGATGAAACTTGCAGCAGTACAGACAAGGTAGACCAGTTCTATACTTAGTGCAATGAAATCTACCAGCATTTAATTAAAAAAAGAATATATAATATGAAATATGTATATATTATTTGATATATATGATATTATATATACATATGTGTGTGTATGAAATGAAACTCTTGAATGAAGGTAATGAAGGCAAAACTCAAAGGCACAAAAAACTTTATTTTTAAGGAAACTGCGATGCATTGCGCACACAATGTCAAAACCATTTCTGTCTGGTGATACATGATTTAAGCGGCACCAGCGAGAATACAGGAGGGAGGAACTTTCTCTCGTTGCGTTTCAAAAGAGAAAACAGATGTCACTCAGTTTTCAATGGAAAACAAATTCCAACGTTCATTTACAGTGATGTCTGCCGTTCATGACACATAATGTGAACTAATTCACGTTCAAGTTCTTTATTAAAAATGTGTTGCGTTCAGTTCAACGTTCACGAAAAAATGAGCGTGTTCAATGAACGCGTTCTTTTGAACTCGTTCACGCACAACACTGCATACCAGCACAACACACACTAACACACCACCACCATGTCAGTGTCACTGCAGTGCTGAGAATGATCCACCACCCAAATAATACCTGCTCTGTGGTGGTCCTGATCATTAACCCTTAAGAGATCCTTTAATATTCTGATGCATTTGTCCCTAAGGACAAAAAATGGCCACTTCCCAAAAACTGCTGTAAAAATATCATACATTAATATTTTTTTCCACTTTAAACGAGTCAGACTTTTAAATCTACTTCTGCCTGAAATATACATACCAAATATTAATGATATTTTTAGGATTTTAACCCTTTAAATGCTGGTATGTTTACATAGCACCACTGTTTTTATTGAAAAAAAAAAAAAAAAACTGAAATAATTTCCATAAAATACATTACGAGGAGCATTTGATAATTATTGGTATTAGTCAATAATGACTGGTTGCAACATTGATTTTGATGCATTTCTTTTTTTATTTATTTTTTTTTTTTGCAGTGTCAGATTTAAAGAAAAACTCACACTCAAGATCCTAAGGACAAAAAATGGCCTCTTTCCCAAAACTGCTGTAAAGATATATATTTTTTTATTTTAAATGAGTCAACCAAAAAGGGGGAGAGGGCAAAAGAGAGAGAGAACAAGTGAGAGAGAGGGTGAGAGACAGAGAGGGTGAGAGAGAGAGAGAGAGAGAGAGAGAGAGAGAGAGAGAGTATGTGTCTGAGCGTGAGAGTTCAGCTCATGTGGCGTCGAGGCTGCAAATGGACAGAATGTGGTCCTTGCATGTGAATATTCCAAGTGTACAGCAGGTGCTCCCAACTCTTCTCTTTCTGTCTGTGCAAAAGTTGAACTGCCTCCTGCCTTTATATTTACGAATGAGAGAGGGGTCTGCAGCAGCACCCTGCATATCTGCACCTATTCCTGCAGCAGCTGATGAGCGGGGAAGACGCCCTCTCTTTTTGATGTGTGGGGCATTTCTCCCACCTCTTGCGGTGTTTCGTGCTTAGGAGCAGCACATTCTTGCCCCGTCAAGGGATGTAAGAGACCAGTGTGTGGGTCTTCGTAAAAGCAAAGGTGGAGGAGAAGAGCACTCTCGCTCTTGCCTGGAGCAATTGAGGGGAAGCTCAGGCTTGTGTCGGTGAAATGTGCCAACCAGGGCCAGTTTCCTCCTGAGCAGCTCCTCTGCCGGTGCGAAGAAGGTGAAAAAATTGTCACAGGTAATGATGTGTCCCTGGAGCCCCTCTGTCATCTCCAGGACCACCCTCATCCCCTGGTTGACTTCAGCTGGATTGCCAGCTGCTTTACCTGTGTACACCTGCAGTCTCCAGGCGTAGGATGTTTTGACAGCACGGGGTGCCCAAATCTTTATTCCATATTTGGCCAGTTTTTTTGGCATGTACTGCTTGAAGCTGTACCTGCCTCTGAATGGGATGAGCTGTTCATCCACGCAGATGTCCGTGTCTGGGCTAAACAGCATCGGCTGGCGGTTTTATCCACATATCCTTTGCGGAGACTTTGCGGAAGGCAGCCAGCTTGTCGTCACAGCGTCGGGATAGCTTATCGTTAAACCACAGTGTTCGGCTGATGTGGTAAAACGTCTTGCGGGACATTGTAGCCCAGAAAATGCTCCCCCCCTGATTTCTTACTCCAGAGACTGAGGGTTGATTTTTTTTTTTTTACCTGTAAACACCAACCGAAATGAGCAGCCCCATGTAAGTCTGCAGTTCCTCTGTGTCCACATTTCGCCAGTCTGTGATTGAATGTCTCCCATGCAGGTTTGTCATTGCCACAATATGCTGCAGAATTTCATCCGTCAGCAGCAGTGAAAAGCTGGACGTCGAGTCACTGATCCGGGCAGCGGCATAGTGTGTAGGTCCCCGGATCAAATCTCTGGCTGCTGGGACGTAGCGGAGCGCCTAAAATTTGCCAAATATTTTGCCATTTTTTGAAGTCCATTCTGCTGCTGCTTCATCCATGTCCTCTCTGCTGTCATCTTCAGATGAGTTGGAGTTGGACTCCAGCTGGTCATTTTCGCACTCAGAGTGCATGATCAATCCCAGCGCCTCCTGGGTGCTGTAATGACTTGCCATCTCCAAAATGACCACTCCTGCACTACTGCTAATACTTATACCCATGGCTGCAGTACATCTACATAAACAACCTGAGCGAGAGCCCAAACAAAGTCCTATTTTGTTTTGGTTCTCTCTAGTAGTGCCAACTGTTAGAAAAATATATAAATTAAAAATTGAAAGCTAGTAGTTCAAAATGAAATCTTAACCTAAATGAAAGCATTAGTTTATGTTCAGATAAATGTGGGTAAAAAAAATTGTGTTTTCAATGGTTTTCAGTGGGAAATTTTTTGTCCTTAGGAACAAATGTGTCAGTTTTTGTATAGCTTAGCCATTTTAGGCTAATTTAAGGAATTGACATAACAATTCTAAAATTAGTTAAAAATGAATATCCTCTGGCAAATATGAGCTGTATTTATTCAACACAGCCAAAATGGTTTGAAAATAAAAAACAAATGGCACAACACACACTAACACACCACCACCATGTCAGTGTCACTGCAGTGCTGAGAATGATCCACCACCTAAATAATACCTGCTCTGTGGTGGTCCTGTGGGGGTCCTGACCATTGAAGAACAGGGTGAAAGCAGGTTAAAAAAGCATGTAGAGAAACAGATGGACTACAGTCAGTAATTGTAGAACTACAAAGTGCTTCTATATGGTAAGTGGAGCTGATCAAATGGACAGTGAGTGTAGAAACAAGGAGGTGGTTTTAATGTTATGGCTGATCTGTGTATGTTGCTATAGATGTATGGAGAAACCAAACAAACAAAGCCATAGCAAACATCTTAAACATGACTGGACAGTAAAAAGTTAAAACAATACATGAAACTATAAATCATCCCTGGACAAGTGTTTTGTTTTTATACTAATGATTAGAAATAAATATCATTATAATCCTGCAGTCACCCGAAAAGAGTTGCAAGACAACAGCAAGAAAACAGCTGAAACAACAGTTGCACTGAAAACAAGTGGCACTAAACTTTATCGTAAGCATTTCTGTTCCTGCACCCCACAAAAAATGCATTTACTTAAAACAAGCTTTTAGAACGTGTTAAACTCAAGGCCTGCGGGCCAAATCCGGCCCGTCACATCATTTTATGTGGCCCGCGAGAGCTTAAAAGACGTTTGATTGTCTCAAAATACACTGTAAAATCATAAATAAACTGCATCTCCCACAATGCATGCCAATTTTGTGACCCGTAAAGTGACCGCATCCTGCCACTAGATGGCGGTGTTTCCACATCAGCATTTAACTGAGGCGGTTTTCCAACAAGTGATGTTGAGAAATATTTACAAATAATCCCAAAATGTACAAAAAAAGAAAACTGAAGCAGAAGGAGGGAATTTAATGAAAGATGTGAAAGTGAAAACAAGTTTGTGCTTTAAGAAGAAACACCGGTACGTCTCTTGTGTTATGAGGCCGTGTCTGTGGTAAAGGAGAACAATATAAATGTAGATATACATTATAAATATACAGAATAAATTTGGCATTTTGACACCAAACACAGAATTTAGCCTCCAAGAAAAACAACAAAATGTCCAAGACTTAAAAGGCGACTCAATGAAAATATGTTTGACACCCCTGATTTAGAAGAATTAAAACAATGGTGAGATAAAACAAAAACAGATCTCTATGCTAGTAATCCAGCTTGACATGTGTGGAGGAAAAATGTTTGGTTGTGCATACGTTCCCAGGAACACCATATTAAATATTAAGTGAAGTATGGAGATGGGAGCAAAATTGAACTGAGATGCTTCACAGTAAACACAGTAATGTTTTATTTAGTAATGGTGCACAAATAGAGCAGTGTACTGACACATATTGAAGAAGCTTAATTTCACTAGTATAAACAACAGCTATTGCTCTTTATTATTTACATGCTGCCCCTTGGTGATATATTCCGTCATCATGGGTTGAATTTTCACTGTTATGCAGACGACACCCAGGTTTATCTAAACTTTAAACTATCTGCCCCATTCCACCCCCCACCCCCCTTCACCGAGTGCATCCATGAAATCCGTTGTCTCTTCTTTCACTAACACATCCCTCACTATTGCTGGTATCCCTGTTAAGTCTTCTTCCAAGGCCCGTAATCTTGGGGTTCTGTTTGACCCTCTCCTGTCATTTGAGCCACATATACGTTCACTGGCGAAGTCTGCCTTCTTCCAGCTTCGAAATGTCGCTCGACTGCGTCCATTTCTGTCTTTAAGAGCTGCAGAGAACCTGGTACATGCCTTTGTTACTTCCAAACTAGACTACTGCAATTCTCTCCTCTATGGGCTTCCCTCAAAATCCCTCCGACCCCTGCAGATCGTTCAGAATGCTGCTGCCCGAGTGCTGACCCAGTCTAAAAAACACAAGCATATCACCCCGGGATTAGAATGACTCCATTGGCTTCCAGTCAATAAGCGTTTTCTATATAAAATGTAAGTGCTCACTTTTAAGGCACTTTATGGTCTGGCCCCCTTTTATCTGGCTAATCTTCTACACCGCTATGTCCCTTCTCGTAGGTTAAGGATGTTGGATGCTGATCTCCTGGTTGCTCCTAGGTTTAGGTTGACCACCGTGGGTGGTAGATCATTTAGTGCTGCTGCCTCTACACTGTGGAACTTTCTTCCTCTCTCTCTTCCTCTCTCGCTGAGTTTAAATTTCTTCTTAAAACGTTCTTATCTACTCAGCACGTTCACTCGTCTTCTTTTGTTTCTGTTTGATCTTGTTTGTGATTATGATTTCTATGTAAAGCGTCCTAGGGTACTATGAAAGGCGCTATATAAGTTGAATTAATTCATTATTATTATTAACAGCCAAAATAACTGATGACTTCAAAAATGAAGGTGAATTTGCTTGCATAGCCTAGACCAGACATGTCAAACTCAAGGCCAGCGGGCCACATCCAGCCCGAGGTACAATTATATCTAGTCTGCCAGTATATAGAATACACACCATTGATACTACAAGTCCCAGCACGCACTGCAACAGCAAGCATGTCCAGATACACCTTTCCCCCTCTATTGCACAATGGTACAGTGGTAGCCTAGTGGGTAGAGCTTTGGGCTATCAATTAAAAGGCTGAGAGTTTAAATCCCAGCTCTGCCATTCAGCCACTGTCAGGTCCTTGAGCGAGGTCCTTTACCCTGTCTGCTCCCGGGGAGGCGTACAATGGCTGACCCTGAGCTCTGACCCCAGATTCCAAACAAGCTGGGATATGTGAAGAAAGAATTTCATTGTACTGTACATGTGTAGTTGTAAAGATATTCTATTAAAAAAACACATTCAACCGAGGTCAGAAGTCAGTTGCACTCATCACTTTTAATTACATTTAAACAAGCCTTCCAAAAGAAATGTTAAAATAAAAAGTGGAGGATAAAAACTAGGGCTTTCAAGACAGATGGCAGGCAGAGTACCTATTTACATACATTAGAAGTAAACCAGTTTGCCTTGTTTGTGGAGCTGGCGTGTTTCTTAACTGCTTATCCAATTAGGGTCGCAGGGGGGTGCTGGAGCCTATCCCAGTTTTTGAATGGGCGCAAGGCACTCAGTAACACCCTGGATGGGGTGCCAGTCCATCGCAGGGCAGACAAACATACACACACCCATTCACCTATAGGGCAATTCAGTGTCTCCAATTAACCTGACTGCATGTTTTTGGACTGTGGGAGGAAACTGAAGCTCCGGAGGAAACCCACACATACACGAGGAGAACATGCAAACTCCACACAGAAAGGACCCGGACCGCCCCGCCTGGGGATCGAACCCAGGACCTTCTTGCTGTGAGGTGACAGTGCTACCCGCCTGGCCATAATCAAAGAATATATTTTCCTTGTGCACTTAATCTAATATCCTGTTTATTAAATGTTGACCCTGTTTGTCCCTCGACATACGCTTATATGCTGTGTTCAGAATTGCCTACTACATATTACTTGTGAACTAATGGGACCCCAAACTAGTATGGAGTATACAATATATGACCAAAATGATTTTTCCAGTACGTGAAAGATACCCGGACATGACCAGAGCTGAAGGGTTGTGATGCCCTTGTATTCCCTACACACTAGTCATGTAATATCGACTAAAGGAAACTTGACCTGCAATGTCATCACGTGAATGCCAGAGCGTCACGTTGACAGTGATCTTTAATCGCCTCTTCATTTTCTAAAGCAACGTGCAAACTACAAAAGTGAAGCAGTGTATCATATTATTTATAATATGGGAATGATGCCGCTCAGGTGGCGCAGTGGTAAAAACACACGCTGGAACCAGAGCTGGGATCTCGAATACATCGTATCGAATCTCAGCCCTGCCTGCCGGCTAAGGCTGAGGGGCCACATGAACAACGATTGGCCTGTTGTTCAGATATGGGCGGGACTAAGCCGGATGGGGTCTCTCTCCCATGGCTGGTGCAATTACGACCTCTGCTGGCTGATTGATGGCGCCTGCACAGAGATGAGGAAAGAGTGCTCTCAGAGTGTGTCTCTCTGTACACAACGCTGAGCTGCACTGCACTCGTCAAAGTGCGGGTGATAAGATGCATACCGCTGCTGCCCACGTGTCGGAGGCCCACGTGTTAGCTTCGTTCTCCTCAATCAGAGCGGGGATCGGCATTGGTGGACAGGAAGCATGATGCAATCGAACAATTGGACGCGCTAAAAACAAGAAAAAGGGGAGAAAATGCATAAAGAAAATAAATATAATATGGGAATAAACATAATTTTTTGGATATACAGCAAGTTTGTGTCACATTTAATTGTTTAATTTGTTGGTGTTTTATTTGCACAAAACCTTTTTTAAATAACAGTTTCTTCCATGAGCGTCAAATAGCAAAAAAAATTTACTTTAAATACTCCCAAAGAATTCATCATACATTTAAAAGAAACAAGAATAGACGCTCACAATGTTAAAACAGCAAACACTGACATTTACTCCTAATTCTAAATCATTTCATCAACCTTGTAGTATATAGTCATAAATATACGTAATTTTATACATCAGGTTCCAAGGTCTGTTCTCTCTTATTTCATCACCATACAATACAGTAGCCCAGAATCCCGCCGTGTGGAAGCTGTACATTTTCCTATCTGTGGCAGTTTCATTTCCAATGCTGTGGAGACAAGGGACGGCGTTTCAGTCCACCCACGGAGGCAGATGGTACGAAGCGGCTCTCGAACAGCCACTGTGTCTTAAATGCGACCGAGGACAAGAAGTTACATCGAAGTCTCAGCAAAGGCCAAAAAAAATAGAGTTTTATTATTCTACAGGCAACAGACCGGCGCTCAGTCACATCCGAGTGCAGGGGACGTCTGTGGGAGGAGGAAGGAACAACAAGCACACCGCATGAGTCAGGATCGTTCCTGAGCTTAGATACTGAAAAATCAATGAACATTGTACAAATCTTTTATATAGAGAGGAACAATGCAGCAAGCAGGTTTTTGTTTATTAAATGTAATGTTATTAAATGGGTTAAATTGTTTAAGCGTCCAGGATGTGATTATGCAGCACTATTAGGTCTCACATGCTGATTATGTCCACTGAGAGGAGCTAAAACATCATCATCACTGGACTTCACACAGTAATGTTAAAAGAACAATGCATATGCATACAGTATTTAATGCATATTCACTAAATGACCACAAGTATGTGGACACTCCCCTCCTCACTTATTGTGTTCAGGTTTAAAACGGATGTAATATGGTACAAACCACATTTCCAGAAATGTTGGGACATCTTGTAAAATGTAGTAATAAGAAGAGTCTGATGATTTGTTGATTTTAAGTACAAGGAAAAGATTTCCAATGTTTTCACTGATCAACCTTATTGGATTTTGTATTTTTAAATTTTCGGCATTTAGCAGACGCCTTTCTCCAAAGCGACTTACAGTACAGTTACAGTATACAGTCTGAGCAATTCTGAGGGTTAAGAGCCTTGCTCAAGGGCCCAACAACAGCAAGCCAGCAGTGGTGGGGTTTAAACCAGCAACCTTCTGATTGATAGTCCAGTACCTTAACCACTAGGTTACACCTGCCCAAATATATAAACATATTTAGAATCTGGTGCTTGCAACACACTAAAAAATAGGATGTGTTTCCTAAATTTCCAGTTAATGAGACTTTTAAAGGTTTAAGAAGTGAAGACACTAAGGGTGTGTTCGAAAACCTAGTGATCTCTCTACACAGATGCATTTTAAGTCATCCTACGCTCGCCCCCGAGAAGGAGGCTGTTCGAATTCTTAGATGCCTTAAAATGCTGCCTACTAAGTCACCCTAAATTTAAACGGTATTTCGACTGAATAACGAGGGAGCATCCGATGCCTCCTCAGCGCTGAAGGCAATCCCAGCATTCAGTGTGGCACAACTGAAGAACAGAGATCTTTTTAAACGTAAATAAATGACCATTCTCCTTTGACTAAATAGGCTCAAATTTTTCACACTTTAAAACTCAAATAATTTAAAGAATTGCAAATAATTCCCTTCATGTTGAAATGAAATGTCTAACAAGCTTATAGTCAGGTGTCCACATACTTTCGACCTTAAAGTTTAAACTTAAAATCATTTTATGCTGTAGGTTTGTCCAAAAAAAATAAACAACTAAAACTTATCCAACTAAAAGCATTACTGAATATTATCTTCCATTTATTTTACCTCTTTGCCTAATGGCTTATACGCCAGTTTTAGGTTGAACTTGAAAATCGTGTTTATCCATTACACGTTATGTGATGGTAGGTTAGACATGACCTGCTGTGCTACCCTTCTACCCACTTTTAAAAATTTGGAATTGGAATTCACCATCCATCACCATATCAAATTACCAACCTAAATCGATGAGTAGAAAAAAATCATTGCAGATGCCTTCAGTACCACATGATAGAATGAAATTGTAAGCAGCCTATCATGCTTTGTGGCATGTGCAAAATTCTTAGCAGGATAGGTAACCTTGATCTTTTTTACTAAAACACCTCGGTTCGAATCTCGGCTCTGCTACCGGTCAGCTGGGCGCCATCTAGCGGGCACAATTGGCAGTGCTGGCAGCAGAGAAAATTCACTACCGTGTCTGTTTGTGCGCTGATGTGCAGCTACGTTTTGGCTACGTGAGCAGCAGGCTTTGTTCTGTAGTGAGTTCGAGGTTAATAAATATTTTTGCAATGCAGTGTTGGTGTTTTGTAGAGAACGATCAGGTCACAAATACTGTAAAACATGTGTGTGTTGATGTATTCTGATAAAAACTATATTATGCCCCTGTCCCACCTTTTTATAACTCCTCCCCTGCGTTTCCTCTCACCCCGTATCTTGCGTTCTCATTGGCTGTCCGACATAGCACTCATTGTCAGTCGAGCAACTCAGGTCCAGATATTTGACAAGCTAGATATACAGTATTTCTTCAGTCGCCGAGCACCCGGCGAGATGCTCGGATCAAGTTGTTGAGTAGTATTGAGAGCCGAGTTTCGATCACCCGAGCTGGCAAATCTAGCACCGACCAGTCGGCAAGCCAAAATCAGGGCAAACATCATGTAGTGTGAACTACGCATAAGGGACTGTGTATGCGTCAGAAGGGGCGTAGAGCGGGCAAATATACCCTCCTCGAGTGCAATCGGGGTCCCCAGCAGCGGAAGACTAACTGTCTACGATTAATAGGGAGAAAAGGGAGAAAATGCATAAATAAAATATAAGAAGATAAAAATCTAAATAACCTGAAAAGAGGGTTTATTACGGAGACATATGGAAAGACTGCTTAATTTGATCTCCCCTCTCATTTTTTAAGGTTAGAAATGTCCCTTGTATTTATTACACTGTTTTGTATCTGTACCACGTATATTGTGTTGTTTGCACTTGTGTTTCTTATTGCACCCTGGTCCTGGAGGAACGTTGTTTTATTTCAGTCTGTACTTGTATATAACTTGTATATAATGAATAAATTCTCTTAAACCTGAACTTAATTGAAGCGTCTTTAAAAGAAAAAGTGAACTCCATTTAGATGTGGTCAAGACAGAGTTTCTAAATAAATTGGGTTTGAAATTGTACATGTAATGACCACAATGTTCTCGCAATAATGTCTAAATAAATGCCCCTATTTAAATACCTAAAATGATATGAATTACGTGTTATTTGCTTTTAAATTCAGCAGATCACTCAAATGAGCTTGTTTTTTATTAGTTTTTAGTCTAAAGCATAGACTGTGCTTCCCGGCATCTTATTTTATATCAGTTCCTCTTATTTACAGAAGCTTAGAGAGAATTAAAAGCAATAACCTCTTTTTAATGTTGCAGTGATGCTGTTCTAACAGCCCCATGTAGATATACACCGACCAGACATAACATTATGAGCACTGAGAGGTGAAGTGAATAACACTGATCATCTCTTCATCACGGCACCTGTTAGTGGGGGGCGGGGGGTATATTAGGCAGCAAGTGAACATTTTATCCTCAAAGTTGATGTTAGAAGCAGGAAAAATGGGCGAGCGTGAGGATCTGAGCGAGTTTGACAAGAGCCAAATTGTGATGACTAGACGACTGGGTCAGAGCATCTCCAAAACTGCAGCTCTTGTGGGGTGTGTCCCGGTCTGCAGTGGTCAGTATCTTTCAAAAGTGGTCCAAGGAAGGAACAGTGGTAAACCGGCAACAGGGTCATGGGCGGCCAAGGCTCAATAGATGCCCGTGTGGTCCGATCCAACAGACGAGCTACTGTAGCTCAAACTGCTAAAGAAGTTCATGCTGGTTCTGATAGAAAGGTGTCAGAATACACAGTGCATCGCAGCTTGTTGCATATGGGGCTGCATAGCCGCAGACCAGTCAGGGTGCCCATGCTGACCCCTGTTCACCGCTGAAAGTGCCAACAATGGGCACGTGAGCATCAAAACTGGACCACAGAGCAATGGAAGAAGGAGGCCTGGTCTGATGAATCACGTTTTCTTTTACATCACGTGGACGGCCGGGTGCGTGTGCGTCTCTTACCTGGGGAACACACGGCACCAGGATGCATTATGGGAAGAAGGCAAGCCAGTGGAGGCAGTGTGATGCTTTGGGCAATGTTCTGCTGGGAAACCTTGGGTCCTGCCATCCATGTGGATGTTACTCTGACACGTAGCTCCTACCTAAGCATTGTTGCAGACCATGTTCACCCTTTTATGGAAACGGTGTTCCCTGATGGCTGTGGCACCCTGCCACAAAGCTAAAATACTTCAGGAATGGTTTGAGGAGCACAACAATGAGTTTGAGGTGTTGACTTGGCCTCCAATTTCCCCAGATCTCAATCCAATCGAGCATCTGTGGGATGTGCTGGACAAACAAGTCCGATCCATGGAGGCTTCACCTCACAACTTACAGGAGTTAAAGGATCTGCTGCTGACGTCTTGGTGCCAGATACCACAGCACACCTTCAGGGGGCTAGTGTTTTGGCAGCAAAAGTGGGACCAACACAATATTAGGAAGGCGGTCATAATGTTATGCCTTATCGGTGTAAACCTTACTTAGACACACTTTATGTCACACGTCTGTACATTCACGACAACTCTCATGCTGGGTCAGACCTGGTTTTATTGTTAAATCCAAACACAACACTGTTTAGAATTATAAAGTGGAGAGCAAAAACACAGCAAGTATTTTAAATACAGTGACCATGCAGTAATGCTATATTATTATTATATTATAATATTTATATGTTATATCTATAAATCAGAAGTGAGATCTGCATGCCGTTAGATGCCACGTTGCCTTTTTGTTCTTTCGATTGTACCTGAAATGTTTAAATCTTCTCCTCCACGTCTCGAGCGCTCTTCTGAGCTGCGGTTTCGGAGAACGCTCGGCCTGATCTCCGAGCGATAAACGTTGTTAATCCGAGGCTGGAAGATCTTGCTGTGGCAGCCTTGTGGATGGTACGATAACGGAGATTCCTCGTCGCTGTCTCCTCCGTCGTTGCCGATCACCACCAGTTCAGCCTGAATTTCCTCATCTTCGTCATCGGACTCTGCGTTCTGATAACCCATAAATATCATGGTGACAGGCTTACAGTCCAGGTCATGGATGGTGGAGTCGATGTTTGGATGAATGGGCGAGCATCTCTCAAATCCCAGGTGTGAATCAGACACTGGAATGAGCTTCACTGGTTCCTCAAGCTCTTGCATCATCTCTAATTGAACACCATCACAGCCTGTTTGCATGTTTATGGCATTTTCATAAGCATTGTCGTTAGCACTCCAATCTGGAATGTGATAGTGTAAGAACTTGGAATCTTCATGCTGTAATGGACTGGAGGTCTTGCTGGCCATGTGAGATGCATTAAAACCTGGACTAACCCTGCCTTGCTCCCCGACATTAGGAGTAGAAGACCTGCTGTAGAGGCTGGAGAAGACTGGCTCATGATACTCTACGTCGCTCAGGTCCTTCTTCTCCGCTGCTTTTTGTAGAAGCTCCTCCACCTCCAGAGGACTCAGCTCGTCCAGCACATCCTCAGACTTTTGACCGGCTGACTGGACGGCGTAAACGGACTTCCTACCGTCGTCGTAGACTTTGATGCCTTTTTTCTTGAACTCCTGGGGGGCCACCGTAGATGAGGAGAGAACCTGACTCTTTCCTGTGCGCAGGTCTTTCTCCACACTGATCTCCACAGCATACATGGCTAAAGACAATAATATTTCAGTTTGCATTTGTTGCTATTGAGATGAAACTTTTCTGAATTAGAGAAAGCTTTATTTTGAGATGAGGTTTAATGAGCTACATGGCAAGGATGCACAGGGGCAATGATCAAAAAAAAGATTAATTCTAATGACCAGCGGAAACCAGGCATATTAGAAAGTGCTGGAACACGTGTCACTGTCCAAAGAGAAGCAAGATTTACAGCAAGGCCGTATTCACAAAATACACCCCCAAATATTCAGACACACTCAAAAACCCCCCCAATATTCCAATGTCTATCTATCTATTTCCTCGGCTGGTCCCGTTAGGGGTCGCCGGCGGATCGTGATCCGCATTATTGATTTGCCACAGTTTTTATGCCGAATGCCCTTCCTGACACAACCCTCTCTATTTATCCGGGCTTGGGACCAGCACTACAGTGCACTGGTTTATGCATCCTAGCTGCTGGGTACCTAAAGGACAATTCAGTGTCTCCAATTAGCCTGGCTGCATGTTTTCGGACTGTGGGAGGAAACCCACACAGGCACGGGGATGACATGCAAACTCCACACAGAAAGGACCCGGACCGCCCCACCTGGGGATCAAACCCAGGACCTTCTTGCTGTGAGGTGACAGTGCTACCCACTTAGCCACCGTGCTGCCCCCTTATATTCCAATGTAAAAAATATAAATGCAATAGTACTACACCTGCCTTATCTGCTTTGCTTCTCATACAACTTGGCATTTGTCTCGCCACTTTTGCAAATAAGATTTGACCCAGCATTTATCCTTATCCCACGATTAGTCTCGTGACCATATCGTCAATATTGAAAAATGGTGGCTAGCACACCAGCGCCGAGATTCTGAACTCCTCAGTTTGAAACTCGGCGTTGCCACCGTTCGGCTGGGCGCAATCTGGCCTGCAGCAAATACTAATAGTAATAGGCCACCGGATCTGCAGGGGGGGATAACCGGACTATTGGTGTAATAATCAGTGTAATCTCTGTCTAAGTAGTGTGTCTAAATAATCTGCCTTAAGAGCTCCATGTCTTATTAGAATCTTCTCTACTGAGGCAGCAAGGCAGCTCACTAGGTTTTCAGACAGACCCATT
Source organism: Trichomycterus rosablanca (assembly GCF_030014385.1). Classification (NCBI taxonomy): domain Eukaryota; kingdom Metazoa; phylum Chordata; class Actinopteri; order Siluriformes; family Trichomycteridae; genus Trichomycterus; species Trichomycterus rosablanca. The sequence continues at coordinate 51,578,814 of NC_085990.1, read as the reverse complement.
ATCTTGTCTTTGTTTAGTTCCTTGTATCCTAGTCAAGTATCAAGTTTCCTGTTTAATAGATCTAATGTCTAGTGTATGTATGTATGTCCTGATTTCCCAGTCCTGACCAATGCTTTTTTAATGGTAATTTGTCCTGCCTTCTTTGTTCACCCAGCGTCACAGACCTTTTATACAAAACTTCATGCCATGTAGCCCTATAAACTTTAACCCTAAGTGATGCCTATACATATTATTCCCATACACATATAGGTATATAAAAAGTGTTCAGAAATGTATGCATACCCTTTTTCTCTGCTTCACAATCATTACTCTGTACTGGAGTGTTGATTCTTCTCATAAGTGTGGGCGTATAGGACTTGGGGATATCAGGTATTGCAGAGTAGATATACTGAATTGGTTCTGTAACAGACTTTTATCAATCAGAGAAATCTGTACATATACTGTATATAAAAGATCATTTATTATAAACGAGAAAGGGTTTTTACCTGTTGGAAAATCTCCAATTACTTCCTGTGTAGAAATACAGTGGGTGGAAATCAAAACTCACAATGATGAGAGGATAAAACGTTTTTTCTTCTGTCTGTTCTGATCAGCTGCTACAAAACTCATGAGTGATTATCCTTATTCCTTACTTTATAAATGTACTAATCTATCAGATGCTGGAGAACATTAATTCAGACCTCTGCAGGTTTGTAGAGTCCCAAAATATAACAAACCGAGCAATACCTTTATAATGTCCTCAGCCGTCTTCTCCACCTCCTTCAGCTGCTTCAGAATCAGCTCCTCATTTCTTGAAATATTGAGCTCCTGTGTCTCGAGATCCTCGATTTCACCCTCTATTCTGCAGAACAGGTTCAGAAAATAGTGGATTAGGTAGAAACACAGATAATGGGTCATTCAGGTCTGTTCAAATCTGTTAAAAAAATTAATAAAAGAATAAAAACATTACATTTACATTTTCAGCATTTAGCAGATGCTTTTATCCAAAGCGACTTACAGTATACAGTCTAAGCAATTAAGGGTTAGGGGCCTTGCTCAAGGGCCCAACAGTGGCAACCTGGCAGTGGTGGGGCTCGAACCAGCAACCTTGTAATTGCTAGTCTGGTACCTTAACTGCTAGTCTACAACTGCCCAAAAATAAACTCTCTAGCACAGTTTGCTAGTTGTTTAGGGGAAAACAACAGACTATATTAATTTGTATAGTCTGCTTGTGCACTATATCAATATTTTATAATATTTTAGCAATAATGGCAAAAACATTTCATAGGAAATTCATTTATTGTCTGTTTTACTACCATAGGGCAATTTTGTAGCTCCAATTAACCTGACTGCACGTCTGTGGACTTGTGGGAGGAAACCGGAGCACCCGGAGGAAACCCACACTGAGAAATCAAACCTTTCTTGCTGTGAGGTGACAGCACCACCCACTACACAAACCATATTTTCCAAAAATGATGTTGCCAGAAAGAAAACATGTGAAAGGAACAAAGCCTCGTCACAACTGTCTGTAGTTTCTGTAGAGTTATTAAAGACAGTCAGGAACTATAAGAGACAGATGAGCGGAAGACGCTGTAATGCACCCAAACAAGAAAATTCAATGGGACTGGCATCAAATATTTGTTAAACTTTTTAGTATACACCGATCAGGAATAACATTATGACCACCTTCCTAATATTGTGTTGGTCCCCCTTTTGCTGCCAAAACAGCCCTGACCCGTCGAGGCATGGACTCCACTAGACCCCTGAAGGTGTGTTGCGGTATCTGGCACTAAGATGTCGGCAGCGGATCCTTTAACTCCTGTAAGTTGTGAGGTGGGGCCTCCATGGATCGGACTTGTTTGTCCAGCACTTCCCACAGATGTTCAATTGGATTGGAACACCTCAAACTGCTTGTTGTGCTCCTCAAACCATTCCTGAAGCATTTTTGCTTTGTGGCAGGGCGCATCATCCTGCTGAAAGAGGCCACAGCCATCAGGGAATACCGTGAAAGGGTGAACATGATCTGCAACAATGCTTAGGTAGGTGCTAGGTGTCAAAGTAACATCCACATGGATGGCAGGACCCAAGGTTTCCCAGCAGAACATTGCCCAAAGCATCACACTGCCTCCACCGGCTCGCCTTCTTCCCATAGCGCATCCTGGTGCCGTGTGTTCCCCAGGTAAGCGACGCACAAGTTCACAGGAAAAAAGTGGTCAGCTACTGCACACTTCTTGGGAGGAAAATTGCATTCTGACAATATATTCTGCAAGATTTATAAAATAATTTATTGACTAATTTACAAATGACTGCTTTGTTATCTTTTAACAAAGTTTAGTACTATTACTTTTGATTTATGTAACTTGCTACTTAATTTTCTTTGGGATTAATAAAGTATCTGTCTGTCTGTCTGTCTGTCTGTCTGTCTATCTATCTATCTATCTATCTATCTATCTATCTATATGTCTGTCTGTCTGTCCGTCCGTCTATCCATCTATCTGTCTGTCTGTCTGTCTATCTGTCTGTCTGTCTATCTATATATCTAGCTATCCATCTATCTGTCTGTCTGTCTGTCTGTCTATATATGTAGCTATCTATCTATCTAAAAGCAGGCTCACATAGCAGGCTTAATTGTATAGATGGCTTTAAAGAAAGATGTCATTTCCTCAGGATAAGCCCTCCATCGAGCTGGTCACGCTGTGGAAAGAGGAAATCTGTTTTGCCATGCTGTGATTGGGGGCATGACTTCCATCCACAGTGTCAAGAACATTAATGGGAAATGAAGTGGAGATTTACTCTAGATTGCTTTTGGCTTCTTATTCACTGATCATGAACGGCAGGCGTCAACAGATGCTTCACCAAGCTGCTTTTCCAACACTTCAATCTTGTCTGGTTTGTTTTCCATCCACATAGGATTGAAAAATGCCAAGATGTTTGACTTAGGCAGTTGTGGCAACCTGAACAGCATGATGATACTCTTTCCTTGGCCCATCGTTTAGGTGTTACCAATTCCGTACCATTAACTAAGTCCACCTGATTGCATGACAGCTACAAATCTGGGAGGGTAAAGGTGAGCATGTGCTTTTTCTAATGAAGTGAAGTGACCTATAGGACTTTTTCAGATGGTCACTTATGACTAGTTCACACTACACAATTTTTGCCCTGATTTTTGCTCGCTGACAGGGTGCCGCTGGATTTGGCAGCTCGGAGGCAAATCGGCGTTCGCTCTGGGCTTGAAAATCGTCTCTTGATCGCTATGTGTGAACCGTTCAAAGTCTAGGTCCGAGCAGCTCGTCGATTCCTCGCAGACTCAAGAAAAATATCTAGCATGTTAAATATCTGGACCTGTCGACGAGTCTAAATCCTGTAGTGTGAAAGGTGTTGTGATCAGGTTGTGATTGTTATGAACGCAAAATACAGAAGGGAAACCCTGGAGGAGGAGTGTAAATATGTGGAACAGGGGAATAATATAGTTTATATCAGAATACATCAGCACACACACAAGCTTTACAGTATTTGTGACCTTATCGTCCACGCCAAACCATAATACTAAGACTGCATTGCAAAAATATTTGACCTCCATCTCTCTGCAGAACAGTACAGATGATCCCTGCTGGTCGTGTAGCCAAACCCACTCCTTTACCCAGATTTATGTATTTTTCCTACTTGCTTTTACACTACATACCAGCGCACAAACAACTTTGATCGCTCGCTTCTTGTTGACGTGCATTTTTGGACGTGGTATCATTAAACCCCTCGTCACTTCGTGTGTATTCGTGACAAAACGTAGTTTGAAAGACCAGATGGACTCATCTGTGATTCTTCTGTGATAGATGGAGTAGTGTGTGACCCCCTATCGCCGATCAGTCGTGTAGTGTGAAAGCCACACCGACTTGAAAGACTCCCGATTACAAGAGATCCAGTCGTGTAGTGTGAACTGTAAAGCGACCTGACGACTTGGAAAGTTGTGTAGTGTCGTCCTACGCTTTATGTATAATCACTATTGTTGCATTGATCGACCTGATATGCTCTTCTGAACTCATGGGAACAGATGTCTTTGACACTGTCTGTGCTGGAACCATCAACACTTTTATGACAAACACTTTACAGCTGTGCTGTCACCGATAGACTGGGCACAAATTGCTGCTCTGCTCAGCGCTTGGCTTAAGCGATGCAGTAAAACGTTATCAAAACACGCTCACTGTAGATAACTATCAAATCCAGTCTGATAGCATTCACATGTACGAGGGATCTTCAAAAAGTTTCCGCACTTTTATATTTTGGTTATAAGCAGTGAGGGTGCAGTAGGAGGAGTAGTAATCGGTCGTGTCTGAGAGACTGAGAGACGCTTATAGTCCAGATTAAGCTCCATCTGATTTCCACCTTTTTGGACACTCAAAGAAGCTTTAAGGGGAAGAAGATTTTCATGTGATGATCATGTGAAAGCAGAGCTGCATCAGTGGCTACATGCTCAACCAGAAATATTTTTTTTGCTGATGGCATTAAGAAGTTGGTACAACGCTGGAAAAATGCATCGGAGGGTGACTGTGTAGAAAAGTTTGTTTTTGAAATTCTTAATAAATAGAGTTTAAAGAAGTGCGGAAACCTTTTGCAGAACCCTCGTATCTACATGTAGCTAGATACAATGCAGCTCGGGGTGCTGAGAAACGGTGAGAATCAGCTTCTCCTCCTCATTTTAAACAGTTTGCCTCATTGGAGCTGCTTTAAGAAGGTCAACAGGAAACCTGGGTCAAAGGTAAATTAGAATGAACTTTGAGTGATGCCACATGTGGGAAGCACAGTGGCAAGCTAAGCAGCAGCGCCACTTTTCATAAGAATCAATGGCACAGCCAGCGGAAATGCCATTTAACTGTGCATCATCTGAATGTCCCCTTATGAGCCCTCTGTAATGGTACCTAACTCTAAACCTGAAAAACTGGACACTGGATCATTTGTTCAGACAGAATTAAGCACAAGTAGACAAGTTATGTAACACTATTCAGTCTGGATGGTCATCTGTGTCACTCTCAGTACATCAAAGCACAACTACTCCAGACTAATCCAGCCAATCACCTCCTTCTAAACCATTATAACAAAGCTTAGCCATCAAACTAATTAACTGTTATCCATCCAATAAAAAAAAACGCCTACCCACAGAAATGCCAATAAATAACAGAAAGGCAGTCTATAAATAGCTGCAGGGGGCATACTGAGTCTTATTGATCGGTATCAATCAGCAGCAATCTCTCTTTTCTCACAACAAATTATAAATATAGCAGACGAATATAATGTGGAGCAACCAACGGAGTTCCTTTCACATGTAAATAAATTCTCATTAATGTTTAATCTGTATAAAGGTGCACAAGTGTCGTTTATTTGTAAATTCAGGCTCATCAGGAACAGTTTAACAGTTTCCAGGACACGGAGGGAGACGTTAGCTGGCGTGCTAGCGGGCTGTGTCGCCTCAGCCCATTAGTTTGAAAGGTCTGAGGCTAACTGTGTTAGCTTAGTAAGTAGAGCGTCTAAATAATCTGCCTTATGAGTTCGATGTGTTATTAGAATCCTCTCTACTGAGGCAGCTGATCAGGTAAGCAGCAGGTTTTCAGACTGAATCTGGGTGTTGAAGGTACCTCTGGATTTGACTCTGCAGGAACTCTGTTTGTTGCTGATCCTTCTGTGCCTGAGCTCTTACAGCCTCTTCATCCTGCTCGTTCTGTCCACTCAAGCCGTCCATCAGCCATTGTTCACGAAGTGATTTTTTCTATTGGAAACCAGAAAGATTTTGTTTGGGTTATTTATAATTGTTTTCTAGTTCAAGATCAGCCATAACATTAAAACCACCACCAGTTTCTACACTCACTGTCCATTTTATCAGCTCCACTTACCATATGGAAGCACTTTGTAGTTCTACAATTACTGACTGTAGTCCATCTGTTTCTCTGCATGCTTTGTTAGCCCCCTTTCATGCTGTTCTTCAATGGTCAGGACCCCCACAGGACCACCACAGAGCAGGTATTATTTAGGTGGTGGATCATTCTCAGCACTGCAGTGACACTGACATGGTGGTGGTGTGTTAGTGTGTGTTGTGCTGGTATGAGTGAATCAGACACAGCAGCGCTGCTGGAGTTTTTAAACACCTCACTGTCACTGCTGGACTGAGAATAGTCCACCAAACAAAAAATTTATTCAGCCAACAGCGCCCCGTAGGCAGCGTCCTGTGAGCACTGAGTGGACAGTGAGTGGACACGGTATTTAAAAACTCCAGCAGCGCTGCTGTGTCTGATCCACTCATACCAGCACAACACACACTAACACACCACCACCATGTCAGTGTCACTGCAGTGCTGAGAATGATCCACCACCTAAATAATACCTGCTCTGTGGTGGTCCTGTGGGGGTCCTGACTATTGAAGAACAGGGTGAAAGCATGTTAAAAAAGTATGTAGAGAAACAGATGGACTACAGTCAGTAATTGTAGAACTACAAAGTGCTTCTATATGGTAAGTGGAGCTGATAAAATGGACAGTGAGTGTAGAAACAGGGAGGTGGTTTTAATGTTATGGCTGATCAGTGTATATATATATATTTACTTTTTAAAGACAGACCTTTAAATACTGGAGTTTAAATTTAACATCCTCAATCTCTCTCCTCTTCTTTGCAATATCCTCTTGTATTTTTCTCTTATCCTGTATCAACACATGAAAAAGACATGAGCATCGAAATCCTCTAATAACTCTAATTATCCAGTTAAACTAAACTGATCTAATAATTCACTAAATATGTACAAGTGGGAGGTTTAACCTCAAATCATCCCTGGATGTGTGCACAGTAAAAGATTTGTGGCTGGAGATCTACTATTTGCAGTCGACAGGTCATCGCAATCTACTTTTTAAGGTTCGCCTCATCATTTTTCAGAAATGCTTTGTAGCTTTTTTAAATGAGCTTCAGTTCCTATATTGATTTTCAGCTTTCAGAGCAAGCGAGTGAAAAATCACACTGACATTATTCTGATGATTTACACTGAACGGTGTCGGTCAGGTTTATGTATCTGGACAGGAGCTGCTGATACTGATTCTCAAGCTTCCAAGTGTTCATCAGTAAGGACAGACCCATATTTAGACTTCATTATGTTCATGTTGAAAAAGCTGATTCACACAAGTAGGTTGATCCAAAAATGCTGTCAGATATGTCATTTTTTTATGTTTGGATATTTGACCTCAGCCAGCAAGTTCCAGAATTGTCCAGCAGAGGCGCTTGACTTTATATGAATGTCAGATTGTAGGTTAAAATTTCTCCATCAGCTTCTTCCATGTATAAACGAAACAGCGTCTCTGCAGTGGTCTTACCCGAATCGAAGCGTTTTTGGTTTCTTTGTGCTTGGTTGCGCTCTCATCCTCACAAACAGTGCAGGTTACAGAAGGAAAAATGCAAAAATGGTGCAAACTGGCTACTGATGAATGAAAACGTTCTAGATTAGCGGTGCTTTAGGCGAGCTGAGGCGTAACTATGGTAACAAACCGCAAATTAAAGAAACAGTGGCCACATTTTATGTCAATCATGTTGATCTGTTTGAATTAGGCGCGATATACCAGCGTGCACTGTGGGATCGACTGGTAGATCACGATCAACGTATTGGGCACACCTGTTTTACAATATGCCCTCAGACTTATGTTTAGATTAGAGAAAAGCTAGCAGTTACCCAAAAACAATTGCAGGATGATCCTAAAAACAGCAAGAACTATTGTTAGTGCTCACACTGGTCTGAGCCTGACTATCTATCTGTCCGTCCGTCCATCCATCCATCCATCCATCCATCCATCCATCCATCCATCCATCCATCCATCTATCTATCTAACTATCTATCTATCTATCTATCTATCTATCTATCTATCTATCTATCTATCTATCTATCTATCTATCTATCTATCTATCTATCTGTCTGTCTGTCTATCTATCTATCTATCTATCTATCTATCTATCTATCTATCCATCCATCTGTCCATCTATCTGTCTGTCTGTCCGCTCGTCCGTCCGTCCGTCCGTCCGTCCGTCCGTCCGTCCGTCCATCCATCCATCCATCCATCCATCCATCCATCCATCTATCTATCTATCTATCTATCTATCTATCTATCTATCTTTCTATCTATCTATCTGCCTGACTGTCTGTCTATCTATATGTCTGCCTGTCTGTTTGTCTATCTATCTGTCTGTCTGTCTGTCTGTCTGTCTGTCTGTCTGTCTGTCCGTCCGTCCGTCCGTCCGTCCGTCCGTCCGTCCGTCTTGTTTATTAATCGTAAAAATATTTTCAATTACCATTGACGTGTGTGATTTTGGTTATTCTAGTCCTCATATGTGTGTATTGTGATTTTATAGTGCAGGTCTGTTTACTCTCACTAATAAAAGATTGTAAATGAGGCCCCATCCTCACCTGAGCCACAATATAATATGACAGAGCAGCAGAGCACATGCTTTCCATTCATGTGTATTTATATTTGCACAAGTATGACGGTGATTTCTGATGATGAAACTGTAGCATACAGTAGCTTATCAGTGAGTGCTGATGTTTTTAAAATATGGGGGTATGTTTAGATACATTTGACAGAATTACTATTTATTACACATTAATAATCAATAATCAGACATTTAAAGGGAAGGGTCGTGTATCTTTAACGTTGTACTCACTGTGATGGCCAGCAGTCTCTCCCGCAGTAGGTCAGCTTCCTCCATACTGACTCTATAAAAGAGAACGAGAAAAAATCTCCTCTGAGCAATATATATAATAATATATAGTCTAAAAGAACCACAGATAAAGAGACAGACAGGAAATGAGAAATTAGATCATGAGTGGGTGGATGGTGGGTGTGTATGTGGGGGGGGCACTTTCCCCCTGCTGAAGTAAAGATGTATGGAGGTTTTTTTTTGTGGGATACAGTACAGTAAAACAAGATTTTCCACCCTTCCAATCTCTTCTGTTTTTGGAAATATAGATACAATATCTATCTACCCTCCACCCACTCAACTTAACATTTGGTTGTGTTAACTGCAACCCAAGGCTTCTGATTCAATTCACTCTGCATGTTAAGATTTACCAAGATCTTGCCACAAATATCCCAAGTAACTGAAAACGACAAAAATATGAGAGTTTATATAAAGTTTTATTCACAATTATTCACAATAACAAAAACTGACAAAGGAAAAGCGGGATCATTATCAGTATTAATATTTACAAATTGCAATATAAAAAAATATATATATATACTGTATATATTAGGGTTGTCGCTGTTTGTGCCACTTTAAACATACGTCACTGTGGTAATTAGCGCTGCTTTAACACAGTAACATTGTGTTTATACTGTAGAGATAACATGGGTCTTTATACAGTTTACGGTCGTGAGTTAGAAATGACTCGAGCTGATGCTGCTTCACATATCGCAAAATATAGGGTATATTAAATAATAATTTTTGTTTTCAGAAAGCGTGAGAAATCATCACTAGACACAATTACAGTTATTAATTGGCGCTTTAATATTTGGTCAGAGCCACATTTGTCTCTTTGGGCGTCTGCGTGCACGGATACACGGTACAGTAAAAATGAGCTCAGACTCGGTCTAACTTTATTTCTGATGAATTTGAATGGAAATATCATGAACTGTACACGTCGTGGGAACATCACAAACTCTGGTGTTAAATGTATCATAATGGACTGTAGACGCTTTAACATATTTAACGATGTGGGTCCACATGACGTTATACGTGTTGCATCTATAAATGGTTCATATTAGTACCCTGAGTGCCTGTTTCCAGTGTCAGGGTTACGAACAGGAAAAGATCCTCACTTTTACCAGATCATGTGAACAGACTTGTTATTTTAAATAACTGGCTGAAAGATGGGCAGCTGTTAACAACTCTATATAGGCATTGGCTGGCTTACTAAAAATAATTTAGATTTAATAATTTTATCATCATTTTATTTGAGGTTCTAGATCTCAGGAATGTTTTAATGCTGTAAATTTTTCCTTAAGTAAAGCACTTAAAATTGCTACTGTGTTTGAAAGGTGCTACACAAATAAGCTTGCCTTGTTTTGCCTTATTTTATTATCACATTTTGGTTAATTAATTTTGCAGTTTGCAGTTGGTACTTTAATTGCGATTAATAGCGATTAAAAATTTTAATCACGTGACAATAAATAAATAGCCCTAATAAATTAATGTCTTTCAAACCCAGAGAGTGTCCCGTCTAATCTGATTCACTATCACTATCGAACTCCTAAAAGTCCGGTAACAACATTAATTGTTTCTGACGACTGACGCATATTTCTCACATCCAAGAAAATGTAAGTAAGTAAAGAAGTAAATGTACAGTAGGTGTAGAAATGATTAGTGACATCCAAAGGTTATTATTTAGTAGTGGTACGCTTTGTCGTTCTGTATTTATGACTGTAGACCATAACATTTGCTGCAGATTTTAATTGCTTGAGTGCGGGGCAGGATGGTGGCTCAGTGGGTAGCACTGTTGCCTCACAGCAAGAAGGTCCTGGGTTCGATTCCCAGGTGGGGTGGTCTTGGTACTTTCTGTGTGGAGTTTGCATGTTCTCCCCATGTCTGTGTGGGTTTCCTCCGAGCGCTCCGGTTTCCCCCCACAGTCCAAAGACGTGCAAGTGAGGTGAATTGGAGACACTAAATTGTCCAGGACTGTGTTCAATATAACCTTGTGTGATCTGATGAATCTTGTGTAATGAGTAACTATCGTTACTGTCATGAATGTAACCAAAGTGTAAAACATGACGTTAAAATCCTAATAAATAAATTAATTAAATGTACAGTAGGTGTAGAAATGCCCAGCGACAACCAATTATTATTATTTAGTAGTGGTACACTTTGTCATTCCTTATTTTTGACTGTAGACCATAAAATTGCTGCAGATTTTAATTGCTTGAGTGCAAATTAAAAATCCCAAGATTACTTGGCAAAATCCCCAAATCCCAAAGAGTGGCAACACTGAACCCAGTGGTTAATTACAAATGTTTTTTGTTTAATTTGTGTAATTTAGGGAGAACGTTAATTAAGAACATTTTTCTTTCATTTAAATAATAAAACTATCAATTAAACTTCATTCTATGTTCACTCAGGTTGTTACTGTCCTAAAGAACATTTAGTTTAAAGACCTGAAACATTTAAATGCGACAAACATGCAAAAATAAATGAAATCAGAAAGGAGGGAAAACTTCACAGCCCTGTCATTGGGGTTATGCTGTTATAGGTACGTACGTATGTCTGATGAACTGTTACAATGTTCTGCATGTTAACTGCTATAATAAATACTGTTTTTCAACACATCACATGTCAGAGTTATAAACCCAGGTCACTTGTGGACTAATGATGGAAGTACCTTCGTCACTCTGATTTTAATAGGCACCAATAAATAATGAATAACGCAGCACCAACTGACCTCAGCCTTACTCAAGAGCTTTGGAATGAACTGGAACATCAACAGATGCTTTTGTGGCCAGCGTCTACATTCTTGGCATTTAACAGACAACTTTATCCAAAGTGACTTACAGTACTGTGACAGTGTACAGCCTGAGCAATTGAGGGTTAGGAAACTTGCTCAAGCGCCCGACAGTGGCAACCTGGCAGTGGTGGGGCTTGAACCAGCAACCTTTGGATTACTAGCCCAGTACCTTAATCAGTTCCCAGTCATACAAATGCTCTTTTGACTGTAGCCTGAAGCCTTTTCAGAAGAGTGGTTGAAAAGACCACACAGAGGTCAGATGAGTGTAATAGCATTTGTTTTTGAAACAGGATGTCCAACAATCTCATGGTCAGGTGTCCACATACTTTTGATCATACAGTATATTCAGCAGTGATCTTATCTACCAGGTATGTTATGTAAGGTCAGGTTACGGTTGTTGTAATCTGCAGTCTGTTGTTCCTGTTATTAATAGACAGCTGACGTAAAGCCTGTCAGAGATCAACCCATGAGCAGGAGGATATAACCTTTCACTGCCTGCTATTGACAGCAAGGTCAAATGTCATTTAAATAATAACATTCAGTCATGAAGTTCTACCCAGTGATGTAAATAAATACAAAACACTAACAAAACTACCAATAAACATGCTTTTCATAAACCAAATCAAAGCCAGGTCATGTTAGGTACAGTTTTTAACATTGTTTTTATATACCTCTGTTATTTATTCATGTTTTCAATGCTTTTAGGATGTTGTCCGTGTGTTTTTTTAAGCCATTTATGTTTCTTCAGTGTTGATGTCTGCACACACATCAAAAAAGCTGGGACAGAGGCATTTTCACCAATGTGTTTAATCACATTTTCTAATAATTTGAATAGTAATAATAACTGAGGACACTAAATGCTGCACTTTTACAAGCTGAGCAGCGCGAAGGCAACAGTGGAAGAAGGAAGGAAGAAACCTTGATAAGTGGAAGTGCTCCTGGGTTACAAATTGTTACATATTTCCAGCATTTAGTTCAGTTTTATTTAAAGTGACTTAGTTAATTACAAATTGAGTGAGAATATGAGCCAGTGAGTTAAAGAGATAATGAGTGAGTAAAAGAGTGAAAGTGAGTAAATATATGAGTGAGTGAGAATATGAGTGAGTAAGTGATGATATGACCTAGTTAGAATATGAGTGAGTGAGAATATGTTCGAGTGAGTGAGTTAGTGAGAATATGAGTGAGAATATAAGTGAGTTTGAGAGAATATGAGTGAGTAAATGATTTACTAAGTGAGTAAGTTAGAGAGAGTGAATGAGTGAGTGAGAATATGAGTCAGTGAGTGAGAATATGAGTGAGTGAGAATATGAGTGAGTGAGAATATGAGTGAGTTAGAGAGTGAACGAGTGTGTGAGTGAGAACATAAGTCAGTAAGTAAGTTAGAGAGGAAGAATATGAGTGAGTGAGAATATGAGTGAGTGATTGAGTCAGTGAGTTAGAGAGTAAGTGAGTTAGTCAGTGAGTGAAAGAGTGAGTGAGTGAAAATATGAGTGAATTAGAAAGAATATGAGTTAGAGAGTGGGTGTGTGAGAATATAGGTGAGTTAGAGAGTGAGTGATTAAGTGAGAATATAGGTGAGTTAAAGAGTGAGTAATTAAGTGAGAAATGAGTCAGTAAGTTAGAGAGTGGGTGTGTGAGAATATAGGTGAATTAGAGAGTGAGTGATTAAGTGAGAATATAGGTGAGTTAGAGAGTGAGTGATTAAGTGAGAATATAGGTGAGTTAGAGAGTGAGTGATTAAGTGAGAATATAGGTGAGTTAGAGAGTGAGTGATTAGGTGAGTTAGAGAGTAAGTGATTAAGTGAGAAATGAGTCAGTAAGTTAGAGAGTGAGTGATTAAGTGAGAATATGAATGAGTTAGAGAGTGAGTGATTAAGTGAGAATATAGGTGAGTTAGAGAGTGAGTGATTAAGTGAGAATATAGGTGAGTTAGAGAGTGAGTGATTAAGTGAGAAATGAGTCAGTAAGTTAGAGAGTGAGTGATTAAGTGAGAATATAGATGAGTTAGAGAGTGAGTGATTAGGTGAGAATATAGGTGAGTTAGAGAGTAAGTGATTAAGTGAGAATATAGGTGAGTTAGAGAGTAAGTGATTAAGTGAGAAATGAGTCAGTAAGTTAGAGAGTGAGTGATTAAGTGAGAATATAGATGAGTTAGAGAGTGAGTGATTAGGTGAGAATATAGGTGTTAGAGAGTAAGTGATTAAGTGAGAATATAGGTGAGTTAGAGAGTAAGTGATTAAGTGAGAAATGAGTCAGTAAGTTAGAGAGTGAGTGATTAAGTGAGAAATAAGTTAGTGAGAGTGTGTGAGAATATAGGTGAGTTAGAGAGTGAGTGATTAAGTGAGAATATAGGTGAGTTAGAGAGTAAGTGATTAAGTGAGAAATGAGTCAGTAAGTTAGAGAGTGAGTGATTAAGTGAGAATATAGGTGAGTTAGAGAGTGAGTGATTAAGTGAGAATATAGGTGAGTTAGAGAGTGAGTGATTAAGTGAGAATATAGGTGAGTTAGAGAGTAAGTGATTAAGTGAGAATATAGGTGAGTTAGAGAGTAAGTGATTAAGTGAGAAATGAGTCAGTAAGTTAGAGAGTGAGTGATTAAGTGAGAATATAGGTGAGTTAGAGAGTGAGTGATTAGGTAAGTTAGAGAGTAAGTGATTAAGTGAGAAATGAGTCAGTAAGTTAGAGAGTGAGTGATTAAGTGAGAATATGAATGAGTTAGAGAGTGAGTGATTAAGTGAGAATATAGGTGAGTTAGAGAGTGAGTGATTAAGTGAGAAATGAGTCAGTAAGTTAGAGAGTGAGTGATTAAGTGAGAATATAGGTGAGTTAGAGAGTAAGTGATTAAGTGAGAAATGAGTCAGTAAGTTAAAGAGTGAGTGATTAAGTGAGAATATAGATGAGTTAGAGAGTGAGTGATTAGGTGAGAATATAGGTGAGTTAGAGAGTAAGTGATTAAGTGAGAATATAGGTGAGTTAGAGAGTAAGTGATTAAGTGAGAATATAGGTGAGTTAGAGAGTAAGGGATTAAGTGAGAAATGAGTCAGTAAGTTAGAGAGTGAGTGATTAAGTGAGAAATAAGTCAGTAAGTTAGTGAGTGGGTGTGTGAGAATATAGGTGAGTTAGAGAGTGAGTGATTAAGTGAGAATATAGGTGAGTTAGAGAGTAAGTGATTAAGTGAGAAATGAGTCAGTAAGTTAGAGAGTGAGTGATTAAGTGAGAATAAAGGTGAGTTAGAGAGTGAGTGATTAAGTGAGAATATAGGTGAGTTAGAGAGTGAGTGATTAAGTGAGAATATAGGTGAGTTAGAGAGTAAGTGATTAAGTGAGAATATAGGTGAGTTAGAGAGTAAGTGATTAAGTGAGAAATGAGTCAGTAAGTTAGAGAGTAAGTGATTAAGTTAGAATATAGGTGAGTTAGAGAGTGAGTGATTAAGTGAGAAATGAGTCAGTAAGTTAGAGAGTGAGTGATTAAGTGAGAATATAGGTGAGTTAGAGAGTGAGTGATTAAGTGAGAATATAGGTGAGTTAGAGAGTGAGTGATTAAGTGAGAATATAGGTGAGTTAGAGAGTGAGTGATTAAGTGAGAATATAGGTGAGTTAGAGAGTAAGAGATTAAGTGAGAATATAGGTGAGTTAGAGAGTAAGTGATTAAGTGAGAATATAGGTGAGTTAGAGAGTAAGTGATTAAGTGAGAAATGAGTCAGTGAGTTAGAGAGTAAGTGATTAAGTGAGAAATGAGTCAGTAAGTTAGAGAGTGAGTGATTAAGTGAGAATATAGGTGAGTTAGAGAGTGAGTGATTAAGTGAGAATATAGGTGAGTTAGAGAGTGAGTGATTAGGTAAGTTAGAGAGTAAGTGATTAAGTGAGAAATGAGTCAGTAAGTTAGAGAGTGAGTGATTAAGTGAGAATATGAATGAGTTAGAGAGTGAGTGATTAAGTGAGAATATAGGTGAGTTAGAGAGTGAGTGATTAAGTGAGAATATAGGTGAGTTAGAGAGTAAGTGATTAAGTGAGAATATAGGTGAGTTAGAGAGTAAGTGATTAAGTGAGAAATGAGTCAGTAAGTTAGAGAGTGAGTGATTAAGTGAGAATATAGGTGAGTTAGAGAGTAAGTGATTAAGTGAGAAATGAGTCAGTAAGTTAGAGAGTGAGTGATTAAGTGAGAATATAGGTGAGTTAGAGAGTGAGTGATTAGGTAAGTTAGAGAGTAAGTGATTAAGTGAGAAATGAGTCAGTAAGTTAGAGAGTGAGTAATTAAGTGAGAATATGAATGAGTTAGAGAGTGAGTGATTAAGTGAGAATATAGGTGAGTTAGAGAGTGAGTGATTAAGTGAGAAATGAGTCAGTAAGTTAGAGAGTGAGTGATTAAGTGAGAATATAGGTGAGTTAGAGAGTAAGTGATTAAGTGAGAAATGAGTCAGTAAGTTAAAAAGTGAGTGATTAAGTGAGAATATAGATGAGTTAGAGAGTGAGTGATTAGGTGAGAATATAGGTGAGTTAGAGAGTAAGTGATTAAGTGAGAATATAGGTGAGTTAGAGAGTAAGTGATTAAGTGAGAATATAGGTGAGTTAGAGAGTAAGGGATTAAGTGAGAAATGAGTCAGTAAGTTAGAGAGTGAGTGATTAAGTGAGAAATAAGTCAGTAAGTTAGTGAGTGGGTGTGTGAGAATATAGGTGAGTTAGAGAGTAAGTGATTAAGTGAGAAATGAGTCAGTAAGTTAGAGAGTGAGTGATTAAGTGAGAATATAGGTGAGTTAGAGAGTGAGTGATTAAGTGAGAATATAGGTGAGTTAGAGAGTAAGTGATTAAGTGAGAATATAGGTGAGTTAGAGAGTAAGTGATTAAGTGAGAAATGAGTCAGTAAGTTAGAGAGTAAGTGATTAAGTGAGAATATAGGTGAGTTAGAGAGTGAGTGATTAAGTGAGAATATAGGTGAGTTAGAGAGTGAGTGATTAAGTGAGAATATAGGTGAGTTAGAGAGTGAGTGATTAAGTGAGAATATAGGTGAGTTAGAGAGTAAGAGATTAAGTGAGAATATAGGTGAGTTAGAGAGTAAGTGATTAAGTGAGAATATAGGTGAGTTAGAGAGTAAGTGATTAAGTGAGAAATGAGTCAGTGAGTTAGAGAGTAAGTGATTAAGTGAGAATATAGGTGAGTTAGAGAGTAAGTGATTAAGTGAGAAATGCGTCAGTAAGTTAGAGTGAGTGATTAAGTGAGAAATAAGTCAGTAAGTTAGTGAGTGGGTGTGTGAGAATATAGTTGAGTTAGAGAGTGAGTGATTAAGTGAGAATATAGGTGAGTTAGAGAGTAAGTGATTAAGTGAGAATATGAGTCAGTAAGTTAGAGAGTGGGTGTGTGAGAATATAGGTGAGTTAGAGAGTGAGTAATTAAGTGAGAATATAGGTGAGTTAGAGAGTGAGTGATTAAGTGAGAATATAGGTGTTAGAGAGTAAGTGATTAAGTGAGAAATGCGTCAGTAAGTTAGAGAGTGAGTGATTAAGTGAGAAATATGTCAGTAAGTTAGAGAGTGGGTGTGTGAGAATATAGGTGAGTTAGAGAGTGAGTGATTAAATGAGAATATAGGTGAGTTAAAGAGTGATTAAGTGAGAATATAGGTGTCAGTAAGTTAGAGACTGAGTGATTAAGTGAGAATATAGGTGAGTTAGAGAGTGAGTGATTAAGTGAGAATATAGGTGAGTTAGAGAGTGAGTGATTAGGTGAGTTAGAGAGTAAGTGATTAAGTGAGAAATGAATCTGTAAGTTAGAGAGTGAGTGATTAAGTGAGAATATGAATGAGTTAGAGAGTGAGTGATTAAGTGAGAATATAGGTGAGTTAGAGAGTGAGTGATTAAGTGAGAAATGAGTCAGTAAGTTAGAGAGTGAGTGATTAAGTGAGAATATAGGTGAGTTAGAGAGTAAGTGATTAAGTGAGAAATGAGTCAGTAAGTTAGAGAGTGAGTGATTAAGTGAGAATATAGATGAGTTAGAGAGTGAGTGATTAGGTGAGAATATAGGTGAGTTAGAGAGTAAGTGATTAAGTGAGAATATAGGTGAGTTAGAGAGTAAGTGATTAAGTGAGAATATAGGTGAGTTAGAGAGTAAGGGATTAAGTGAGAAATGAGTCAGTAAGTTAGAGAGTGAGTGATTAAGTGAGAAATAAGTCAGTAAGTTAGTGAGTGGGTGTGTGAGAATATAGGTGAGTTAGAGAGTGAGTGATTAAGTGAGAATATAGGTGAGTTAGAGAGTAAGTGATTAAGTGAGAATATGAGTCAGTAAGTTAGAGAGTGGGTGTGTGAGAATATAGGTGAGTTAGAGAGTGAGTAATTAAGTGAGAATATAGGTGAGTTAGAGAGTGAGTGATTAAGTGAGAATATAGGTGAGTTAGAGAGTAAGTGATTAAGTGAGAAATGCGTCAGTAAGTTAGAGAGTGAGTGATTAAGTGAGAAATATGTCAGTAAGTTAGAGAGTGGGTGTGTGAGAATATAGGTGAGTTAGAGAGTGAGTGATTAAATGAGAATATAGGTGAGTTAAAGAGTGATTAAGTGAGAATATAGGTGAGTTAGAGAGTGAGTGATTAAGTGAGAATATAGGTGAGTTAGAGAGTAAGTGATTAAGTGAGAAATGAGTCAGTAAGTTAGAGAGTGAGTGATTAAGTGAGAATATAGGTGAGTTAGAGAGTGAGTGATTAAGTGAGAATATGAGTCAGTAAGTTAGAGAGTGGGTGTGTTAGAATATAGGTGAGTTAGAGAGTGAGTAATTAAGTGAGAATATGAATGAGTTAGAGAGTGAGTGATTAAGTGAGAATATAGGTGAGTTAGAGAGTGAGTGATTAAGTGAGAAATATGTCAGTAAGTTAGAGAGTGGGTGTGTGAGAATATAGGTGAGTTAGAGAGTGAGTGATTAAATGAGAATATAGGTGAGTTAAAGAGTGATTAAGTGAGAATGTAGGTGAGTTAGAGAGTGAGTGATTAAATGAGAATATAGGTGAGTTAGAGAGTGATTAAGTGAGAATATAGGTGAGTTAGAGAGTGAGTGATTAAGTGAGAATGTGAGTGAGTTAGAGAGTAAGTGATTAAGTGAGAAATAAGTCAGTAAGTTAGAGAGTGGGTGTGTGAGAATATAGGTGAGTTAGAGAGTGAGTGATTAAGTGAGAATTTAGGTGAGTTAGAGAGTGATTAAGTGAGAATATAGGTGAGTTAGAGAGTGAGTGATTAAGTGAGAATGTGAGTGAGTTAGAGAGTAAGTGATTAAGTGAGAAATAAGTCAGTAAGTTAGAGAGTGGGTGTGTGAGAATATAGGTGAGTTAGAGAGTGAGTGATTAAGTGAGAAATGAGTCAGTAAGTTAGAGAGTGAGTGATTAAGTGAGAAATGAGTCAGTAAGTTAGAGAGTGGGTGTGTGAGAATATAGGTGAGTTAGAGAGTAAGTGATTAAGTGAGAAATAAGTCAGTAAGTTAGTGAGTGGGTGTGTGAGAATATAGGTGAGTTAGAGAGTGAGTGATTAAGTGAGAAATGAGTCAGTAAGTTAGAGAGTGAGTGATTAAGTGAGAATATGAGTCAGTAAGTTAGAGAGTGAGTAAGATAAGATAAGATAAGACTTTATTGATCCCAAAGCAAATTGCAGAGTAAGTGATTAAGTGAGAAATAAGTCAGTAAGTTAGTGAGTGTTTGAGAATATAGGTGAGTTAGAGAGGGAGTGATTAAGTGAGAACATAAGTCAGTGAGTTAGAGAATGAGTGAGTGAGTTAGAGAGTGAGTGAGTTAGAATACGAGTAAGTAAGAATATGAGTGAGTCAATTAGTGAGTGATTTAGTGAGTGAGTGAGAATATGAGTCAGTGAGTGATTTAGTAAGTGAGTGAGTTAGAGAGTGAGTGAGTTAGAATACGAGTAAGTAAGAATATGAGTGAGTCAATTAGTGAGTGATTTAGTGAGTGAGTGAGAATATGAGTCAGTGAGTGATTTAGTAAGTGAGTGAGTTAGAGAGTGAGTGAGTTAGAATACGAGTAAGAATATGAGTGAGTCAATTAGTGAGTGATTTAGTGAGTGAGTGAGTGAGAATATGAGTCAGTGAGTGATTTAGTAAGTGAGTGAGTTTGAGAGTGAATGAGTGAGTGATTTAATGACTGAATGAGTGAGAATATACAGTAAGTGAGTGAGTGAGTGAGTGAGTGAGTGATGGGGTGCGTTGCTCTTTGATACATCAGTGCTCTGTCCAGGGAGTATTTATGAAACACTACAGTGATTTAAGATAAAATATCGTCTGATTTACAGCAGGATGAAGTTTCTCTCTCTCTGTCAGCGCTGTGTAACAACAGTCTGCTCGCCGGTCGAGTTCAGTGTCCATTTGACACGATCATAACAACTGGTGTAAAGCAGCTGTCAGCCCTGTGCTCAGTGATAGCTCTGAAGAACAGAACTGTGGACTAAATTAGTTCAGTCCAGCTTTGTGGAGATAAAAATATCCTTAATTATTTTAGCTGCATACTTATGTTTGTACTTGTGTGCTGCTTTTTAACTTTCAGTACAGTTTCATTACAAATTGCTGCAAATGATTGTTGAATAGTGCTACTGTTACACTTTTCACTTGGGGAGCAATTAATAATTTAGGTAATTATTAAGTTAAGAATGTCTGCAGATGTTTGTTTTATTAATTTCTGTGTTACAGTTGTGTTGAGTGGATGTTGAGCTGGTTAAACATGTAATAAACCTTGTAGGACTCCAGTGAGAGTCTTAGGTACACACATTCACTGATCATTTTATAAACTACTACTACAATACAGATTATCTTTGTGGGTATACAATTACTAACTGTGGCCTATCTGTTGGCCTGTACCACATGTATTAACTGAAAACAACCATCACAGGACCCCAGTTGACCAGATACCAGATGATGTTTGGGTGGTGGACCATTCTCATCACTGCATCTATCTATCTATCTATCTATCTATCTATCTATCTATCTATCTATCTATCTATCTATCTATCTATCTATCTATCTATCTAT
Organism: Trichomycterus rosablanca; assembly: GCF_030014385.1. Classification (NCBI taxonomy): domain Eukaryota; kingdom Metazoa; phylum Chordata; class Actinopteri; order Siluriformes; family Trichomycteridae; genus Trichomycterus; species Trichomycterus rosablanca. The sequence goes on along the minus strand of NC_085990.1, from coordinate 51,558,325 downwards.
CTATCTATCTATCTATCTATCTCTGTCTCTTTTCTCTCTCTCTCTGTGTCTGTGTGTGTGTGTATGTGTGTGTGTGTGTGTGTGTGTGTGTGTGTGTGTTTGCCTTGTGATGAACTGGCGACCTGTCTGAGGTCTTTCCTATTTTTGCCAAATCGTACCCACAGGAACCCTGACTGGTTGTGCAACAATAAATGAATGAATAATTCAATGTTACCTCCAGAATGTGCTGTACTGGTTGTGTTGGCTGTTTGCACATGTGTCAGTACTGGAACGAGTGGGTGGAATGATTAGCATGTTACTATCCAGCTTTAAGATTAGTGTGTGGTTGACAGCACTGCATACATCTCTAAAGCATTTTATATAAGTGCTGTTGGGAATGTGTAGGCGTGTGTGCCCACCTTCACATGCCATGGTAGAAAATGTTTGAATGCTTGTGCTTTCTCTCATCTGAATATATAAAGCTTCCACAAAAGCTTCCACTAACATAAAATCACTTCTACACTTCTACCATGTCGGGTAGACGTATATGTATACATGTGTGTACGCGTTCACTGTAGATATACACCGATCAGCCATAACATTAAAACCACCTCCTTGTTTCTACACTCACTGTCCATTTTATCAGCTCCACTTACCATATAGAAGCACTTTGTAGTTCTACAATTACTGACTGTAGTCCATCTGTTTCTCTACATGCTTTTTTAGCCTCCTATCACCCTGTTCTTCAATGGTCAGGACCCCCACAGGACCACTACAGAGCAGGTATTATTTAGGTGGTGGATCATTCTCAGCACTGCAGTGACACTTACATGGTGGTGGTGTGTTAGTGTGTGTTGTGCTGGTATGAGTAGATCAGACACAGCAGCGCTGCTGGAGTTTTTAAACACCCCACTGTCACTGCTGGACTGAGAATAGTCCACCAACCAAATATATCCAGCCAACAGCGCCCTGTGGGCAGCGTCCTGTGACCACTGATGAAGGTCTAGAAGACGACCGACTCAAACAGCAGCAATAGATGAGCGATCGTCTCTGACTTTATATCTACAAGGTGGACCAACTAGGTAGGAGTGTCTAATAGAGTGGACAGTGAGTGGACACGGTATTTAAAAACTCCAGCAGCGCTGCTGTGTCTGATCCACTCATACCAGCACAACACACACTAACACACCACCACCATGTCAGTGTCACTGCAGTGCTGAGAATGATCCACCACCTAAATAATACCTGCTCTGTGGTGGTCCTGTGGGGGTCCTGACCATTGAAGAACAGGGTGAAAGGGGGTTAAAAAACATGTAGAGAAACAGATGGACTACAGTCAGTAATTGTAGAACTACAAAGTGCTTCTATATGGTAAGTGGAGCTGATAAAATGGACAGTGAGTGTAGAAACAAGGAGGTGGTTTTAATGTTATGGCTGATCAATGTACATCAGGTGTAAGTTTAAATACAGCAGGGTTATCATTGAACTTACTAAAGCTGTAGCTCATCACACAAATTGTGCCTGGACGCCAACCAACTGCGCTTTAAGGTACAGTGTTCAAACGCTACTGTAAATAAATGAATTAATAAATAATGGAATATTAAATAAAGACACTGATGTTAAAACCAGTACCCAGTGTGAGGGGTATTAAGAGCGAATACATTAATACCACTGATACCACTGCAGGTTACTGGTTCTATCATGTTAAAAATACCACTGTGTACAGAAAAAGAATCATTCACAGTTATATAAAATAAGTGGGATTAAACTTTTGTTAAGTTTTGACTTTGGCTCCTTTATGTACGATGCTGCCAAATATGAATTATATAATATCTAAAAAGCAGACCAGTTTAAGCAGTGTTCAACCCATCTTGTTTAACATTAAAACCACCACCTTGTTTCTGCACTCACTGTCCATTTTATCAGCTCCACTTACCACATAGAAGCACTTTGTAGTTCTACAATTACTGACTGTAGTGTGGATCCACTGTATGAGTGGATCAGACACAGCAGCACTGCTGGAGGTTTTAAATACCGTGTCCACTCACTGTCCACTCCATTAGACACGCCTACCTAGTTGGTCCACCTTGCAGATGTAAAGTCAGAGACGATTGCCCATCTATTGCTGCTGTTTGAGTCGGTCATCGTCTAGACCTTCATCAGTGGTCACAGGACGCTGCCCACAGGGCGCTGTTGGCTGGATATTTTTGGTTGGTGGACTATTCTCAGTCCAGCAGTGACAGTGAGGTGTTTAAAAACTCCATCAGCGCTGCTGTGTCTGATCCACTCATTCCAGCACAACACACACTAACACACCACCATCATGTCAGTGTCACTGCAGTGCTGAGAATGATCCACCACCTAAATAATACCTGCTCTGTGGTGGTCCTGTGGGGGTCCTGACCATTGAAAAACAGCATGAAAGGGGGCTAACAAAGCATGCAGAGAAACAGATGGAGTTTCAGCAGTCATGTAAAAGCAGTTACCAAGTCAGCATTTTACCATCTTAAGAACATGAACAAGATCAGAGATTTTCTGTCTAAACCAGACCTGGAGAAACTCATTCATGCCTTTGTTTCCAGTAGGATTGATTACTGTAATGCTCTCCTAACTGGACTTCCAAAAAAGACAATCAGCTTCAGCTGATTCAGAATGCAGCCGAGTTCTCACTAGGAGTAACAGAAGGGAACACATCACCCCCATTCTTAAATCCTTACAAGATTAAAATGGCCAAAATAATAATGAAAGAAAATAAAACCAATCCACGATTCACAGAAGAGAGAGGGAAAGGGTGGAGACAGACTGAGAACTGGTTATCTCAAATGTGCCAGCTACTTAATCCACCAGCATGTAACAACCCATGTTCTTAAAAAATAAAAAGAATAAATAGGAGGAACTTAGTTGGCGGGGTGGCTGATTCACTCCCTCTCTTGCCCTTCTCATAGCTGTTGCCAGTTTGTTCTGACTGAAATGTGCCAGCTACTCAATCCACCAGCATGTAACAACCCACATTCTCAAAAAAAAAAAAAAGAATAAATAAGTTGGTGGAGCAGCTGCTCCACTCCTTGTCATGCCTTTCTCATAGCCAGTTTGTACTGACTGAAATGTGCCAGCTACTCAATCCACCAGCATGTAACGACCCACATTCTCAAAAAAAAATTATAAATAGGAGGAGCTTGGTTGGTGGAGTAACTGCTCCACTCCCTCTCTTGCCCTTCTCATAGCTGTTGCCAGTTTGTACTGAATAAAATGTGCCAGCTACTCAATCCACCAGCATGTAACAACCCACATTCTCAAAAAAAATAAAAAAAATAAGAGGAACTTAGTTGGTGGAGTGGCTGCCTTTCTCATAGCTGTTGCCAGTTTTTACTGACAGTGCTTATGTCCCACCAACCCAGGAGGCAGCCTGCCCCTCCCGGGCAGTTTTGACATAATGGCATGGTGGCCCAAAAAGCATTCCTTGAGTTCCCAGTTGAAAAATCCATACCTGTTGGGGCCTGGCATGACGGCGTCAGAGATAAGTACAGCAAGGATTTAACCATAATGCCTATTATAAAGAGGACACCTAAAGATACAGCTGTAGCCTAGTGGTTAAGGTATTGGACTAGTAATCAGAAGGTCGCTGGTTCAAGCCCCACCACTGCCAGGTTGCTGCTGTTGGGCCCCTGAGCAAGGCCCTTAACCCCAATTGCTCAGACTGTGTACTGTAACTGTAACATAAGTCACTTTGGATAAAGGTGTCTACTAAATGCAGAAAATTTAAATTTATGCCTAATGAGGTGCAGAGACTGCTGATTAAAGGATCAAAGTGGCAATATTAGTGGCACAGCAGGTGGGCATGACACTGTAATCCATGCCCAATTAGTTTATGAAAGGGTTTGTGACTTGTTATAGTGTTTGTGTAATTAACAAGCACTTGCATAATGTTTAATAATAATTTTACATGCTGTAAATGTGTTCTGGAGTTCAGTTTTGTTCACTTTGTTGATGATACGATCCCTAAGTTGTTTCATAATGCTGGCAAATAACATTAGTATTAGTATTGCTTGTTTAAATCAGTATAAGAAACACACCTTAATATCAATTAACACTACGTACTTGTGCTTTCTTCTTCACAGGAGTGGGTGTGTGAGTGGGTGCAGGAGTGAAAGCTATCATGGAAAACGTATAGTAAGCAACATTTTTTACTATGTTGTTTCCTGATACTGATACTGGTCCTAATTCAGACCCTGTAAAGCCCATAATAAAGGAATTATAGACCTCCAAACTAGGCAGCTAGTGAAACAGCAAACACACCAGGCTTAGAGGAATTACAAGATTACTAAATAAAAAATAGCATCATGTACAAATAGCAAACCGTCCTGTATCTTATGTGCCTTTCTCTCAGCCAACACAATAAACAGATGCACAATAATACATTCATAAATAATACCAAGTGTCAGAAAGTAATCTCATTTACAATTCAACGACTATAAAAGCAAAATGAATAGTATGAAAATTCAGGCAGTAAATAAGAGTAAGCTTGTACGTTATCAATGATTATATCAGTACAGGAGAAGAGATTCAGACTCACCAGTAGTTTGTAGCTGCTGGCAGATCTTTGCTGGGCAGAAACTGGAGGGAAGTCACTTTGAGCTCAGACTACAGTACATCACGGCGGAGTTATTGCGCATGCGTTCAGTGATGTGTGTGTAGGGTGGAATGCAGGTAATGTAGGCTGAGGATTGAATTGGGGTTACCGCTTTCTGGCAGGGTGTTCCTCTCTCTCTCTCTCTCTCTCGCTTTCTCTCTCTCTCTCTTGCTCTCTCTCTCTCTTACGTACAACCTCCTCTCTGTGTTTTGTTCGAGTCTATTCGTCTCTCTGTCTCCTCCTCTGTCTTTCTCTCTCTTTAGCTGTCCAAGTCCTGAGGAACCGGGCTGCCAGTCCATATGTGATCTAAATACTGCCAAACAACAGACATGCCATCCCCCCTCCTCCTTCACACTCAGATACGAACACATACTTACACACTTACACTATCAGCTAGCTATCTCCTGACATACAATAAGCAAGTAACCCTTACCAAAACTACCGCCAAAGGGTTGTGCTTGGCATCAAGGATAGTTGTAGTAAGATGTAGATTGTATTGTGATCATTTTAACCTTTCAGGAACCCCAGGACCCATGTGTAAAGTCTTGTATTTTCCCATGTTCTCCAAATCTACTTGTATCTAATTCTGCAGACACCTTTTTATGACCAAGAAGAGCCACAAACTATAAAGTGCCCCCCTTTTTTTATATTTTGTTTATGCATTTTCTCCCGTTTCTCCCGACTTTTTAGTGCATCAAATTGCCTGATTGCATCATGCTTCCTCTCCACCAATGCCGATCCCTGCTCTGACTGAGGAGAACAAAGCTAACCCATGCCCCCTCCGACACGTGGGCAGCAGCCGTATGCATCTTCTCACCTACACTTTGACGAGTGCAATGCGGATCAGCACTGTGTATGGAGAGACACACCCTGACAGCACATTTTTCCGTGTCTGTGCAGGCGTCATCAATCAGCCAGCATCTGAGGTCGTTATAGCATTAGTTATGAGAGAGTCCCTATCCGGCTTTTAATATTCCACCCCTATCTGAACCACAGGCCAGTTGTTGTTCATGTGGTTGCTCAGCCCAGCTGGTAGGCAGAGCTGAGACTCGATACGATGTATTCGAGATCCCAGCACTGGTTCCAGTGTGTGTTTTTACCGCTGCGCCACCTGAGCGGCTAAAGTGCCCCCTTAAACACAGGCAGTTGCCTACTGCCAAACAAGTCTCACAATAGTTGTATTGGCAGTGGTAGTTCAGTGGTTAAGATACTGGACTAGTGCTGCTCAGGTGGCGCAGTGGTAAAAACACCCGCTAGAACACCAGAGCTAGGATCTCGAGTACGTCGTATCGCGTCTCGGCTCTGCCATCCGGCTGGGCTGAGCGGCCACATGAACAATGATTGGCCTGTTGTTCAGATAGGGATTATGCCAGATAGGGACTCGTCGTGACTGTCATAATTATAAGTCACTTTGGATAAAAGCATCTGCTAATGTAAATGTAATGCATACAGAGAGTCGTGCCCCCTTGCAGGTGCCTCAACCAACCAGTAGGGGCCACAATTGCATCAGCAATGAGGAATCTGTTTAACTATCCCAAACTCAGACACAGCCAATCATGTGGGCGTCCGGTTAGTTCATAGCTCCGTTAAGATTCATACTTAATAGCTCCAGATCTCAGTGGGGATGAGCTAGTGCATTAGATCTGTGCCCATCGAATGCCAACGGGTCTAAAGTTTATAGTATTTTTTATATAGCAGAATATCTGTAGAATCTCAAGTACGGTGATGCTGTACAAAACTGAATTTTAAGCTAGACAAATTTTGTCTATCAAAATGTAGTGTTATGTACATTTGTGTACCTAATATCTGTGTAAATATTTACGTTTTTATTTAGCCATATTTTACTGAGTGTGAATACAATGAATCAAACGGGTGGCATGGTGGCTCAGTGGGTGAGGCTCACTGTCGCCTCACAGCAAGAAAGTCCTGGGTTCGATCCCTAGGTGGAGTAGCCTGGGTACTTTCTGTGTGGAGTTTGCATGTTCTCCCTGTGTCTGCGGGGGTTTCCTCCGGGTGCTCCGGGTACATCCCACAGTACAAAGACGTGCAAGTGAGGTGAATTAGAGATACTAAATTGTCCATTGTAGCCTAGCGGTTAGGGTACTGGACTGGTATTCAAAAGGTTGCTGGTGCAAGGCCCTTAACTTTCAATTACTTAGACTGTATACTGTAAGTCACTTCGAATAAAAGCGTCCGCTAAATGCTGAAAATGTAAGTGGGTGTGCAAATGTTGGGGGGAAGGCAGGGCATACAATTGGGCAAGCCATAGCCTAGTGGTTAAGGTACTGGACTGGTAATCAAAATGTTGCTGCAGTTTGGCCCCTGAGCAAGGCCCTTAACTCTAAATTGCTCAGACTGTCTGATAAATGCTGAAAATGTAAATGTAAATGAATCTTGTGTAATGAGTAACTACCGTTCCTGTCATGAATGTAACCACAGTGTAAAACATGACGTTAAAATCCTAATAAATAATAAATTGTTGATTTATTTTAACACAACCTGAAGCGTTCCTCTGTGTGAGACTGAACAGCAGTGAATTATCCTTTTAGGGTCCAATTATTAAGCTTAAGTGGGTTTCAAGGGTGCACTACTGATACATGCTCGGATGAAAGATGCATGCTAAAGGCATTAAAAATATTCCACCCCACTGCTTATGAAAGAGTATTGTGTGTGTGTGTGTGTGTGTGTGTGTGTGTGTGTAATATGATTGTAGTGTTGTACTGCACTCCCACGCTCCGTTCCCATCATTCATATGTTTGAGCCCTGAGCGGTTAGGACTGTCTCCATGGCAACAAGCTGAACTAGCAGCGCATTATTTTTTTATCGATTTTATTTATTAAATATTATATTTACTATAATACTTTAAACTGAACAAGTCCACAGTACTGCACATTAATACTTACATTTACATCTGTTGCATTAGTAGATGTTTTAATTCAAAGCGACTTACAATTATGACCGAATACAGTTTAAACAATTGAGGGTTATTTATTTATTTATGTATTTATTAGGATTTTAACGTCATGTTTTACACTTTGGTTACATTCATGACAGGAACGGTAGTCACTCATTTCACAAAATTCATCAGTTCAAGTCTTTAATGTCACTTGTCTTTTTACATGCACATATAAACATTCTTAATCCATAGGGTTTATTATGATGTCGCCACCCTTTGCAGCTATAACAGCTTCACCTCTTCTGGGAAGGCTTTCCACAAGGTTTAGGAGTGTGTTTATGGGAATTTTCGGAACAGTCGATTGTGGAATATTTAGTAGTGAGGAAATTTCATTACTGGACTTGTTGCACAGGTGGCATCCTATCACGGTACAACGCTTGAATTCACTGAGCTCCTGAGAGCGACCCGTTCTTTCACTAATGTGTGTAGAAGCAGTCTGCATGCCGAGGTGCTAGGTTTTATACACCCGTGGCCATGGAAGTGATTGAAACACCTGAATTCATTTATTTGGATGGGTGAGTGAATACTTTTGGCTATATAGTGCATCAATGGAAATTTGCACAGGGTTCACAAACTTTTTCTTACAACTATAACTTATGGAAACTTGGACTTGCCAAACGCAGCAGCATTTATGGGTCAAATAGCAGCTTGCAACCCGGGCTCAGAGGGACAGGACGAGCAAATGCAAACACAAACACGCCGGTACAATTCCATTACTTACAAATGACACAGCATGTGCCCGGTGTGGGACATTTCTCTTGGCTACACCTTGCATGCCACCCTCGCCAACCTGCCACATTCCCGCAGGCAAAATCTGACAGCAGATTCGGGCCCTGGCTACAAGCGCAATGGGGGACGCTCGGCTTCGCTGCCCACTCACATGCTGTCACCGGGTGCCAGAAAGAGCACATATACGGATGAATCAATCAGGCTTCTGTTCCTCTATTTCATCGAGCTCAACAGGCTTTTGAAAATTCTATTATAAATTCGCTGGAGCCTTTTGCCCAGCGAGGATTTGTCTCAGTCTGGTGGTGCGATTGGCAGGTCCTTGATTCCTAAGCATGCCTATGCAAGGGTTTCATGGTTAAAACATTTTTCCAGCACCGTGCTGTTACAGCACCTTCAAGGACACTGACATGAGCTGACGAAAATAGCTCCAGTAAGCCGTGATCCACGCGGAGGCGCATAGCTTTTCCTGAGTAATGTGGTTAAGGTCATGCTCATTAAGCTGTGTAATCTGCTGTCAGACAGTTAAATGAGGGGTGACGTTGATTTTTAGTCAACTTGTTTGTCTTTGGGTGCAGTTGGGGTGCAGGATTGTTTCTACAGTCACTGTCCATTTTATCAGCTCCACTTACCATATAGAAGCACTTTGTAGTTCTACAATTACTGACTGTAGTCCATCTGTTTCTCTGCATGTTTTGTTAGCCCTCTTTCATGCTTCCACAGAGCAGGTATTATTTAGGTGGTGGATCATTTTCAGCACTGCAGTGACACTGACATGGTGGTGGTGTGTTAGTGTGTGTTGTGCTGGTATGAGTGGATCAGACACAGCAGCGCTGCTGGAGTTTTTAAACACCTCACTGTCACTGCTGGACTGAGAATAGTCCACCAACCAAAAACATCCAGCCGACATCGCCCCGTGGGCAGCATCCTGTGACCACTGATGAAGGTCTAGAAGATGACCGACTCAAACAGCAGCAATAGATGAGCGATCGTCTCTGACTTTACATCTACAAGGTGGACCAACTGGGTAGGAGTGTACTAATAGAGTGGACAGTGAGTGGACACGGTATTTAAAAACTCCAGCAGCGCTGCTGTGTCTGATCCACTCATACCAGCACAACACACACTAACACACCACCACCATGTCAGTGTCACTGCAGTGCTGAGAATGATAATAATGATAATAACTACTCTGAACAGCATGAAAGTGGGCTAACAAAGCATGCAGAGAAACAGATGGGCTACAGTCAGTAATTGTAGAACTACAAAGTGCTTCTATATGGTAAGTGGAGCTGATAAAATAGACAGTGAACATTGTGGAGGCTTAATGTTACATCTTGTAACCATGTTGGACCAGATTGTAAGAGAGCAAGATGCATTGTGTTGCCTGGGTCACGTGGGTCGCTTTAAAAAGGTTAGAAAATCCCTGCTTATATAACATTACGTAATAAGGTGTAGTAGATGCTTTGAGGAAGCAGGGATTCAGGGTACAGATGAAATGCTCGTAGACGGTGCCTTTATTAAAAGCTTCTGCAGCAGTAGTGAGTGACATTAGGGGCATGTTAATGTCTGTCCATGTGCACAATTACAGAATCGGTGGGCGTCTTCAGGAGCTTTTATGATGATGAATACCGCATAACAACAGACATCAGCTAACATGAGCCGGAGCCTGTGTTTTAGTTGCCATGGTAGCGAGGTAACACTGATATGTAAGTGAGGGGGTTGTTCCTCATCCTAATGCAGAAGCAGTGGGCTCTTAACACAGATCATTTCAGCTTCTATTCACTCTTCAGAATTTGCTTCTACTTTAATCCTGTTTGACATAATACATAATAAATATGATGTGACCAAAGGACCAGGTGCCAGGGTCTGTCATGGTATGGGGTGTGTCAGTACAAGGGTCTGTCATGGTATGGGGGTGTGTCAGTACCAGGGTCTGTCATGGTATGGGGGTGTGTCAGTACCAGGGTCTGTCATGGTATGGGCAGTATCAGTACCAGGGGCTGTCATGGTATGGGGGGGTGTCAGTACCAGGGTCTGTCATGGTATGGGGTGTGTCAGTACCAGAGTCTGTCATGGTATGGGGTGTGTCAGTACCAGGGTCTGTCATGGTATGGGGGTTTGTCAGTACCAGGGTCTGTCAAGGTATGGGGTGTGTCAGTACCAGGTTCTGTCATGGTATGGGGGTGTGTCAGTACCAGGGTCTGTCATGGTATGGGGGTGTGTCAGTACCAGGATCTGTCATGGTATGGGGGTGTGTCAGTACCAGAGTCTGTCATGGTATGGGGTTTGTCAGTACCAGGGTCTGTCAAGGTATGGGGTGTGTCAGTACCAGGGTCTGTCATGGTATGGGGGTGTGTCAGTACCAGGGTCTGTCATGGTATGGGGGTGTGTCAGTACCAGGGTCTGTCATGGTACGGGGTGTGTCAGTACCAGGGTCTGTCATGGTATGGGGTGTGTCAGTACCAGGGTCTGTCATGGTATGGGGTGTGTCAGTACCAGGGTCTGTCATGGTATGGGGGTGTGTCAGTACCAGAGTCTGTCACGGTATGGGGTGTTGGTGTGTCAGTACCAGGGTCTGTCAAGGTATGGGGTGTGTCAGTACCAGGGTCTGTCATGGTATGGGGGTGTGTCAGTACCAGGGTCTGTCATGGTATGGGGGTGTGTCAGTACCAGGGTCTGTCATGGTACGGGGTGTGTCAGTACCAGGGTCTGTCATGGTATGGGGTGTGTCAGTACCAGGGTCTGTCATGGTATGGGGGTGTGTCAGTACCAGGATGTGTCATGGTATGGGGTGTGTCAGTACCAGGGTCTGTCATGGTATGGGGGCGTGTCAGTACCAGGGTCTGTTATGGTATGGGGGTGTGTCAGTACCAGGGTCTGTCATGGTATGGGGTGTGTCAGTACCAGGGTCTGTCATGGTATGGGGTGTGTCAGTACCAGGGTCTGTCATGGTATGGGGGTGTGTCAGTACCAGGGTCTGTCATGGTATTGGGTGTGTCAGTACCAGGGTCTGTCATGGTATGGGGGTGTGTAAGTACCAGGGTCTTTCATGGTATGGGGGTGTGTCAGTACCAGGGTCTGTCATGGTATTGGGTGTGTCAGTACCAGGGTCTGTCATGGTATGGGGGTGTGTAAGTACCAGGGTCTTTCATGGTATGGGGGTGTGTCAGTACCAGGGTCTGTCATGGTATGGGGGTGTGTAAGTACCAGGGTTTGTCATGGTATGGGGGTGTGTCAGTACCAGGGTCTGTCATGGTATTGGGTGTGTCAGTACCAGGGTCTGTCATGGTATGGGGGTGTGTAAGTACCAGGGTCTTTCATGGTATGGGGGTGTGTCAGTACCAGGGTCTGTCATGGTATGGGGGTGTGTAAGTACCAGGGTCTGTCATGGTATGGGGGTGTGTAAGTAAAAGGGTCTGTCATGGTATGGGGGTGTGTAAGTACCAGGGTCTGTCATGGTATGGGAATGTGTAAGTAAAAGGGTCTGTCATGGTATGGGGGTGTGTAAGTACCAGGGTCTGTCATGGTATGGGGGTGTGTAAGTAAAAGGGTCTGTCATGGTATGGGGGTGTGTCAGTAAAAGGGTCTGTCATGGTATGAGGGTGTGTAAGTAAAAGGGTCTGTCATGGTATGGGGGTGTGTAAGTAAAAGGGTCTGTCATGGTATGGGGGTGTGTAAGTACCAGGGTCTGTCATGGTATGGGGGTGTGTAAGTAAAAGGGTCTGTCATGGTATGGGGGTGTGTAAGTACCAGGGTCTGTCATGGTATGGGGGTGTGTAAGTAAAAGGGTTTGTCATGGTATGGGGGTGTGTAAGTACCAGGGTCTGTCATGGTATGGGGGTGTGTAAGTAAAAGGGTCTGTCATGGTATGGGGGTGTGTAAGTACCAGGGTCTGTCATGGTATGTGGGTGTGTAAGTACCAGGGTCTGTCATGGTATGGGGGTGTGTAAGTAAAAGGGTCTGTCATGGTATGGGGATGTGTAAGTAAAAGGGTCTGTCATGGTATGGGGGTGTGTCAGTACCAGGGTCTGTCATGGTATTGGGTGTGTCAGTACCAGGGTCTGTCATGGTATGGGGGTGTGTAAGTACCAGGGTCTTTCATGGTATGGGGGTGTGTCAGTACCAGGGTCTGTCATGGTATGGGGGCGTGTCAGTACCAGGGTCTGTCATGGTATGGGGGTGTGTCAGTAACAAGGTCTGTCATGGTATGGGGGTGTGTAAGTACCAGGGTCTTTCATGGTATGGGGGTGTGTCAGTACCAGGGTCTGTCATGGTATGGGGGTGTGTAAGTACCAGGGTTTGTCATGGTATGGGGGTGTGACAGTACCAGGGTCTGTCATGGTATGGGGGTGTGTCAGTGCCAGGGTGTGTCATGGCATGGGGGTGTGTCAGTACCAGGGTCTGTCATGGTATGGGGGTGTGTCAGTACCAGAGTCTGTCATGGTATGGGGGTGTGTCAGTGCCAGGGTCTGTCATGGTATGGGGGTGTGTCAGTACCAGGGTCTGTCATGGTATGGGGGTGTGTCAGTACCAGGGTCTGTCATGGTATGGGGTGTGTCAGTACCAGGGTCTTTCATGGAATGGGGGTGTGTCAGTACCAGGGTCTGTCATGGTATGGGGGGGTGTAAGTACCAGGGTTTGTCATGGTGTGGGGGTGTGACAGTGCCAGGGTCTGTCATGGTATGGGGGTGTGTAAGTAAAAGGGTCTGTCAATGGTATGGGGGTGTGTCAGTGCCAGGGTGTGTCATGGAATGGGGGTGTGTCAGTACCAGGGTCTGTCATGGTATGGGGGTGTGTCAGTACCAGAGTCTGTCATGGTATGGGGGTGTGTCAGTACCAGGGTCTGTCATGGTATGGGGGTGTGTCAGTACCAGGGTCTGTCATGGTATGGGGGTGTGTAAGTACCAGGGTCTTTCATGGTATGGGGGTGTGACAGTGCCAGGGTCTGTCATGGTATGGGGGTGTGTCAGTGCCAGGGTGTTTCATGGTATGGGGGTGTGTCAGTACCAGGGTCTGTCATGGTATGGGGCTGTGTCAGTACCAGAGTCTGTCATGGTATGGGGGTGTGTCAGTACCAGGGTCTGTCATGGTATGGGGGAGTGTAAGTACCAGGGTCTGTCATGGTATGGGGGTGTGTCAGTACCAGGGTCTGTCATGGTATGGGGGTGTGTCAGTACCAGGGTCTGTCATGGTATGGGGGTGTGTAAGTAAAAGGGTCTGTCATGGTATGGGGGTGTGTAAGTACCAGGGTCTGTCATGGTATGTGGGTGTGTAAGTACCAGGGTCTGTCATGGTATGGGGGTGTGTAAGTAAAAGGGTCTGTCATGGTATGGGGATGTGTAAGTAAAAGGGTCTGTCATGGTATGGGGGTGTGTCAGTACCAGGGTCTGTCATGGTATTGGGTGTGTCAGTACCAGGGTCTGTCATGGTATGGGGGTGTGTAAGTACCAGGGTCTTTCATGGTATGGGGGTGTGTCAGTACCAGGGTCTGTCATAGTATGGGGGCGTGTCAGTACCAGGGTCTGTCATGGTATGGGGGTGTGTCAGTACCAGGGTCTGTCATGGTATGGGGGTGTGTAAGTACCAGGGTCTTTCATGGTATGGGGGTGTGTCAGTACCAGGGTCTGTCATGGTATGGGGGTGTGTAAGTACCAGGGTTTGTCATGGTATGGGGGTGTGACAGTGCCAGGGTCTGTCATGGTATGGGGGTGTGTCAGTGCCAGGGTGTGTCATGGTATGGGGGTGTGTCAGTACCAGGGTCTGTCATGGTATTGGGGTGTGTCAGTACCAGAGTCTGTCATGGTATGGGGGTGTGTCAGTGCCAGGGTCTGTCATGGTATGGGGGTGTGTCAGTACCAGGGTCTGTCATGGTATGGGGGTGTGTCAGTACCAGGGTGTGTCATGGTATGGGGTGTGTCAGTACCAGGGTCTTTCATGGTATTGGGGTGTGTCAGTACCAGGGTCTGTCATGGTATGGGGGTGTGTAAGTACCAGGGTCTTTCATGGTATGGGGGTGTGTCAGTACCAGGGTCTGTCATGGTATGGGGGTGTGTAAGTACCAGGGTTTGTCATGGTATGGGGGTGTGACAGTGCCAGGGTCTGTCATGGTATGGGGGTGTGTCAGTGCCAGGGTGTGTCATGGTATGGGGGTGTGTCAGTACCAGGGTCTGTCATGGTATGGGGGTGTGTCAGTACCAGAGTCTGTCATGGTATGGGGGTGTGTCAGTGCCAGGGTCTGTCATGGTATGGGGGTGTGTCAGTACCAGGGTCTGTCATGGTATGGGGGTGTGTCAGTACCAGGGTCTGTCATGGTATGGGGTGTGTCAGTACCAGGGTCTTTCATGGAATGGGGGTGTGTCAGTACCAGGGTCTGTCATGGTATGGGGTTTGTGTAAGTACCAGGGTTTGTCATGGTGTGGGGGTGTGACAGTGCCAGGGTCTGTCATGGTATGGGGGTGTGTAAGTAAAAGGGTCTGTCAATGGTATGGGGGTGTGTCAGTGCCAGGGTGTGTCATGGAATGGGGGTGTGTCAGTACCAGGGTCTGTCATGGTATGGGGGTTTGTCAGTACCAGAGTCTGTCATGGTATGGGGGTGTGTCAGTACCAGGGTCTGTCATGGTATGGGGGTGTGTCAGTACCAGGGTCTGTCATGGTATGGGGGTGTGTAAGTACAAAGGTCTGTCATGGTATGGGGGTGTGTCAGTACCAGCGTCTGTCATAGTATGGGGGTGTGTAAGTACCAGGGTCTTTCATGGTATGGGGGTGTGACAGTGCCAGGGTCTGTCATGGTATGGGGGTGTGTCAGTGCCAGGGTGTGTCATGGTATGGGGGTGTGTCAGTACCAGGGTCTGTCATGGTATGGGGCTGTGTCAGTACCAGAGTCTGTCATGGTATGGGGGTGTGTCAGTACCAGGGTCTGTCATGGTATGGGGGAGTGTAAGTACCAGGGTCTGTCATGGTATGGGGGTGTGTCAGTACCAGGGTCTGTCATGGTATGGGGGTGTGTCAGTACCAGGGTCTTTCATGGTATGGGGGCGTGTCAGTACCAGGGTGTGTCATGGTATGGGGGTTTGTCAGAACCAGGGTCTTTCATGGTATGGGGGTGTGTCAGTACCAGGGTCTGTCATGGTATGGGGGTGTGTCAGTACCAGGGTCTTTCATGGTATGGGGGCGTGTCAGTACCAGGGTGTGTCATGGTATGGGGGTTTGTCAGAACCAGGGTCTTTCATGGTATGGGGGCGTGTCAGTACCAGGGTGTGTCATGGTATGGGGGTTTGTCAGAACCAGGGTCTGTCAAGGTATGGGGGTGTGTCAGTACCAGGGTCTGTCATGGTACGGGGTGTGTCAGTACCAGGGTCTGTCATGGTATGGGGTGTGTCAGTACCAGGGTCTGTCATGGTATGGGGTGTGTCAGTACCAGGGTCTGTCATGGTATGGGGGTTTGTGTCAGTACCAGAGTCTGTCACGGTATGGGGTGTGTCAGTACCAGGGTCTGTCAAGGTATGGGGTGTGTCAGTACCAGGGTCTGTCATGGTATGGGGGTGTGTCAGTACCAGGGTCTGTCATGGTATGGGGGTGTGTCAGTACCAGGGTCTGTCATGGTACGGGGTGTGTGGGGTATGGGGGTGTGTCAGTATGGGGGTGTGTCAGTACCAGGGTCTGTCATGGTATGGGGGGGTGTCAGTACCAGAGTCTTTCATGGTATGGGGGTGTGTCAGTGCCAGGGTCTGTCATGGTATGGGGGTGTGTCAGTACCAGGGTCTGTCATGGTATGGGGGTGTGTCAGTACCAGGGTCTGTCATGGTATGGGGTGTGTCAGTACCAGGGTCTTTCATGGTATGGGGGTGTGTCAGTACCAGGGTCTGTCATGGTATGGGGGCGTTTCAGTACCAGGGTCTGTCATGGTATGGGGGTTTGTCAGTACCAGGGTCTGTCAAGGTATGGGGGTGTGTCAGTACCAGGGTCTGTCATGGTATGGGGGTGTGTCAGTACCAGGGTCTGTCATGGTACGGGGTGTGTCAGTACCAGGGTCTGTCATTGTATGGGGGCGTGTCAGTACCAGGGTCTGTCATGGTATGGGGGTTTGTCAGTACCAGGGTCTGTCAAGGTATGGGGGTGTGTCAGTACCAGGGTCTGTCATGGTATGGGGTGTGTCAGTACCAGGGTCTGTCATGGTATGGGGTGTGTCAGTACCAGGGTGTGTCATGGTATGGGGGTGTGACAGTGCCAGGGTCTGTCATGGTATGGGGGTGTGACAGTGCCAGGGTCTGTCATGGTATGGGGGTGTGTAAGTAAAAGGGTCTTTCATGGTATAGGGGTGTGTCAGTACCAGGGTCTGTCATGGTATGGGGGTGTGTCAGTACCTGGGTCTGTCATGGTATGGGGGTGTGTCAGTACCAGGGTGTGTCATGGTATGGGGGTGTGTCAGTATCAGGGTCTGTCATGGTATGGGGTGTGTCAGTACCAGGGTGTGTCATGGTATGGGGGTGTGACAGTGCCAGGGTCTGTCATGGTATGGGGGTGTGTAAGTAAAAGGGTCTTTCATGGTATAGGGGTGTGTCAGTACCAGGGTCTGTCATGGTATGAGGGTGTGTCAGTACCAGGGTCTGTCATGGTATGGGGGTGTGTCAGTACCAGGGTCTGTCATGGTATGGGGTGTGTCAGTACCAGAGTCTGTCATGGTATGGGGTGTGTCAGTACCAGGGTCTGTCATGGTATGGGGGTGTGTCAGTACCAGGGTCTGTCATGGTATGGGGGTGTGTCAGTACCAGGGTCTGTCATGGTATGGGGGTGTGTCAGTACCAGGGTCTGTCATGGTATGGGGGTGTGTCAGTGCCAGGGTCTGTCATGGTATGGGGTGTGTCAGTACCAGGGTCTGTCATGGTATGGGGGTGTGTCAGTACCAGGGTGTGTCATGGTATGGGGGTGTGTCAGTACCAGGGTCTGTCATGGTATGGGGGTGTGTCAGTACCAGGGTCTGTCATGGTATGGGGGTGTGTCAGTGCCAGGGTCTGTCATGGTATGGGGGTGTTTCAGTACCAGGGTCTGTCATGGTATGGGGGTGTGTCAGTGCCAGGGTCTGTCATGGTATGGGGTGTGTCAGTACCAGGGTCTGTCATGGTATGAGGGTGTGTCAGTACCAGGGTCTGTCATGGTATGGGGGTGTGTCAGTACCAGGGTCTGTCATGGTATGGGGGTGTGTCAGTACCAGGGGCTTGAACCAGCAACTCTCTGATTAATAGTTCAATACCCTAACTAATAGTCTACTGCATGCATGCCTTCAGTGGTGAACAGGAGTGGGCTGGAGTGGGCACATTGACTGGCCTGCGAGCATGCTGCCCTATGCACAAAATGAGCCGAAGTAGCTCTAATGTTGGTCTGAACCAGATGGCATGGTGTTCATATCTCCTGGCATCAATGATTCTTGGCAACCCAACAACCTGTTGGCGATTTGTGGCTTGTTCATCCGAGGGACACTGTTGATGGGTACTTGCTATAGCATAACAATTTAGCCCTTGCTGTTTTCACTCTTCTTCACCATTTTATGGAACAACAATCATTTCCCAAACGGTGCAGAAGGTGGATTAGCTATTTCAAATTCAGTCAGTGTGTCTCTTGTAATAGGCAGGACTAAGGAGAATGTTTTCTGGAAGGTTTAAGACCCACTGCAGCCCCGAATTGGATTATATGGTTAATAAAAAATAAATTGATTATTTGCTTTCTTTACTAAAGTCTTGCTACCAGAAGATGGCACCAAATCCTAAATATTCAAGGCAGTGTGTAACACTGGTCAGCTAGAAGTAGTAAAAGTAACTGATTAGGAAAATAATCGTTAGTTGCAACCCAACATGTGAAGTGAAGCATTTTTGTTTTGTGTGTACACATTAGTTTAGAATTATAAACTGTTCAGACAAATGTAGGATACATGTCACATTAATAAGCTACAGGGAATTTAATTTAATTTAATTAAAGGGACTAATTTAGTGTTAATCTTTTTACCTAATTAATCTCCTTTTTACTGAGAATAGTCTACCGGGTAAAAGTGAATATTTTAAAAGCTATTAAAGTTATTAATATGTTGAATATAATTTTTCCCAATATGCGTCTAAAGAATATCACACATACTCTTTAAAATTTTGTTTAAAAAAAACATTAAAAAAGAACGTTCATATAACATTACACATTGAACAGAATGCAATGAATAAAGAAGAACAATTAAGCAATTGGGGAGATACAATAAGTGCTATCACAATTCACAATTTAAAAATAACATTACTTGTAATTTACTTGTAACTTATATGATTTTCCCCCCTTTGTAGATACTTGATGTTTAAATTTGGTCTGGATGGCCCTAATTCTTTAGTTGCTAATTTATCCTGATGACTACGATGACTGAATGGCATTTCCCTTAATGACATGATGGAGTTGCTCCGAACTGAGGTGATGGTAGTCATGTTGACCAGATCGCTACACCAGGTTGCGTGTGACGCAAGCACGTAAGTGGGAGCCCTCCCGGAACCCATACGGATTGTATTGCAGCACCTGCAGTTCGAAAAAAAGTGCCTTAATATGAGAGTCTATCAGAGCAATCCGGGCGAATTTTATCAGACTGAAATCGCCCAAAAGGGGCGGTACTGTACAAAACACAACTCGACACTGATTGGACTACGATATTCAGAGGCAAGACAGACTGTCCAGAACAGTCACAGCTAGTTTAACACTGAACGCTGAATGTGATAGAAAAATTTCTTCCCTTTTGTCCTTTGGTGGTGCGTCGCCCGATCGCCCTAAGGATCGAGCCGCCCATGCCCTAGGCTGGCACGTAACAGTAGGGTTATGGTCAGGGCTGTGTACAAGGGCATTTTTCCAGAGCAAATGCTCATCAATTCATGTCGTCATGGACCTTGCTTTGTGCAAATGGGTAAAGTCAAGGTGAAACAGAAAAGAGCCCTCCTCAAACTGTTGCCACAGTTGGAAGCATATCATATTTTTTTCCAGTCAGAACTGGGTGTGGCTACATATTTATGTTCAGAAACCTTGAGAGGAAGCAAGACTCAGTAGGAGGAACCACTGAAAGCCAATTATTAAAAAGCCAACTTTGAACATAACCAATAAAGTGTTTAAATAAAAAGACAGTGCATCGCAGTTAGCAGTTTATTGATCTTAATGAAGCTGGAGGTTGTACGGGAGCTTGTTGGTCCAGAGAAAAACGTTTTCAGTTTTTTTATCTTAGTTTCTTTTGCCTTCATCATTCCACTTTCTCCTGCTAGCCTGTAATGTCTGATGCCTTTTCTCCTCCTTTTAGAGCTGATCTCAATTCACCTGATTGAAACTGAACCAGGCTGCATGGTCTCTCACTCCTGAAGCTACAGTGAGATCAGAATTAAGTTAAACATGAATGTGAACGTGTGATCTAGTAATAAAATCAGATTTAAGCTGTTAATGGTGAAACACATTCATGATGTTGACTGAGCTAGAGCTTGATGGTACCTCTGGCTTTTCTTTACCTGCTGTTCTCCTCCTCGTCATCCTCTGATTCTTCTTTCTCTTCTTTTGTTCTTTTTTCAGGTCTCTGCTGCCTATTTTCTACCCGTCTCGCTTCTCATTTCCTAATCCAGCTCTCCAACCCCTGATTCTTTTTCTTCACCCTTTCATGATCAGCCACTTTGCCCTGTTTGAGTGTCAGTGGATCCTGTTTGGAGAGGAAGAGAATCTGCTGGTTCAGAAAACACATACAGCAGTTTACATCACTAATTAAGATGAAGTTAATTATTCTATAATTTTTACACCTGTAATAAGGTAAAATATAATTCTGTAATAGCAGGAAACTCTGGGTTTGGTGGTTATTTGCTAAATTATATCATTTTTTAACCAGAAACTATTAAAATCTCAAGACTGCTGTAACATACATGTTCCAAGTGTATGTAAACATCTGACTTACTGATGTAGAAGAACTTGTGTCCTGATTCCTTGTCTCTCTTCAGGCTCCTTTCAGTCTTTGGTCTGACTCTTTCATTTTTTGACTGACCCCCCACCCCCTTCACCACTATGCAGTCCATCGTGCTCCTGTCTTTAGGCTCATCCTGTTTATTAGCATAGCATCATCAGATCAATGTTTTCTATCCTCTTTGTGCCAATTTGGATGTTTTTTAATACATTTTCCCCCCATTTTTATTTACCGGATTTGTATTTCCACCTGTACTGCTGCTTCATTTTTTGACTGACCCCCCACCCCCTTTCCCACTTTCGCCCCATTGTGCTCCTGTCTTTATGCTCATCCTGTTTATTAGCGTGGCATCATGAGAGCTGCTCTGGTTGCAGTTCTCCTTCATCAATGTTTTTAATCCTCTTTGTGCCAATTTGGATGTTTTTTTTGTTTAATGCATTTTCCCCATTTTTATCCAGATTTGTATTTCCACCTGTACTGCTGCAGACCTCCACTCCTGACTGAGGAGAGCCGTGACTAACACACGCCCCCTCCGACACGTGTGCAGTAGCCAACCGCTTCTTTTCACCTGAACAAGGCGTGTTCATATGGAGATCTGTATCGCATACGGAGAGTCACGCACTGCTCTCCATTATGCCACGTCTCATCGTGTAGGTCAGTGCTCCCCAACCTTTTTTGCACCACGGACCGGTTTCATATAAAACATAATTTCACGGACCGGCGGGGGCGTGAGGAATTTAAATAGAATAACTGTACTACCCACAAATGACCTTTTTTTTACTGCAACAAGACGTTGCTCCCACCCAGGGGTGATTAGAAACAATAACACCCATAAAAAAGTGTTTTCATTGCTGATGTAGCGATCTCTAAATATGTATTCCTTCTGTGCGGCCCGGTAATAAATGGAACCGGCTCGCGGCCTGGTGGTTGGGGACCACTGGTGTAGGTGCCATCACACAGCCAGCAGAGGCCGTAATTACAGCAGTTATGAGGAACTCCTATGGGGTGCAGCAGTGTTTTGGGGGAAACAGGGAGCAAGAGCACTAAAGGGCGTCATCATCTCAGGGGTCTGGGCTTGGATTGATCGGCTGTACCATGATGAGCCTGACTTTACAGTCTGAGAAATCAGGTTGAGGTTCCTCTGACAGGGAGCTCGTGCACTGACGAGACTCATCAACTGTGGGTTTCGGTCCCTGATTTTTTGGCTCTTTCGTGATTAGCCTGACTTTAGTTTTTGATAAATCAGTTTGCTGATGTGACTCGTCTTCCTCTTTGGGTTCTGGACTCGGTACAAGTGGCTGTTTGGTGATGACCACAGGTTCCCTTGGTGAGAAATCAGGATCAGGTTGCAGAATTTCTTGGTCCTGAAGAACGTTTTAAACAGGATTATTATAAAATATCATGTGAACGTTTAACAACTAAATTAAAATAAAATTTTAGTGATGCAGTGTGACTCTAGCAAGAGTTAAAGTATATCGCTAGAGCTAGCTGTGTTCTCCTTACCTTCTCC
Organism: Trichomycterus rosablanca; assembly: GCF_030014385.1. NCBI lineage: Eukaryota > Metazoa > Chordata > Actinopteri > Siluriformes > Trichomycteridae > Trichomycterus > Trichomycterus rosablanca. The sequence continues at coordinate 51,536,574 of NC_085990.1, read as the reverse complement.
TCCTTCTTCTTCTTATCCTTTGCTTTCTTTGCTCTTTTTTCTTCACGCTCCTGCTCCCGGATACTAAAATCATTTTTCAGCCCCTGCCATTTTTCTATTTTCTTTTTAAGGCGCTCTTGCTTCTTTCTTTCACAGTCGACCTCTTCTATCACTTCATATCCTTGCAATTCATCACTAAACACTGTTTGGAGATAGAACATTTAATGGTATAAACTGCAGGTAGCTTATAATATAATTAATGTAAAATCTACATACAGGTATTTTAATACATTTAGAACAATAATGGCAGTTTTGCTTTTAGTGATTTCTGCAACAGTGTTGCATTGGTGAGAACAGTGATGATAACAGTAACGAGTTAATCCAACTAAATTCCTTTAATCCAATCTCCCAAAATGAACTAACTGTGTTGATTAAATCATCGAAGTCATCATCGTGTATACTCGATCCTGTTCCAACTCGTTTACTTAAAGATTTACTCCCAGCTATTGTAGAGCCCCTGCTTACATTAATCAATGCATCCCTTAGCCTTGGATATGTACCTAAATTGTTTAAAAGTGCCGTTATTAAACCCCTGATTAAAAAACCTAATCTTGATCCACATGTTTGATCTAATTATAGGCCAATTTCAAACCTTCCTTTTGTCTCAAAGATATTAGAAAAAGTTGTTTCCAAACAGTTATGTTCTTATTTGAATGAAAATTGTATTCATGAAAAATTTCAATCAGGATTTAGACCCAACCATAGTACCGAAACCGCATTAATTAGAGTAGTTAACGAGTTGTTAATGTCTTCTGAAAATGGATGTGTCTCTTTTCTTGTTCTATTAGATCTTAGCGCAGCGTTTGATACGGTCGATCATAACATTTTACTGGAGAGGCTAGAAAATACAGTAGGTGTTAAAGGACTCGCACTCTCTTGGTTCAAATCATATTTGACTGACCGCTCTCAATTCGTTTATGTAAATAATAAATGCTCGGAAACTACAAAAGTAAAGTATGGTGTTCCACAGGGGTCGGTACTGGGACCGCTATTATTTACACTCTATATGCTTCCACTAGGTGAAATTATTCATAAACATGGCATAAACTTTCACTGCTATGCTGATGACACACAGCTGTATATATCAGCCAAACCAAATGATACTGACACAATCAGTAAGATTGAAGATTGTGTAAACGACATAAAAAACTGGATGTCTTGTAATTTTCTTTTACTTAATTTAGATAAAACTGAGGTTTTACTTGTTGGCTCTAAAGCTGCAAGAGACAAGTTGTCTAACCTGGTGCTAAACTTAAACACGTTCTCTGTTACTCCCAGCCCAGATGTAAAAAACTTAGGTGTCACAATAGATTCAGATCTCTCATTTGATACACACGTTAATAATATTACTAGAGTTGCTTTCTATCATTTGCGTAACATTTCTAAAATAAGAAATATACTATCTGTTAATGACGCCGAAAAACTGATCCATGCGTTTATAACTTCTCGGTTAGATTATTGTAATGCTCTTCTAACTGGATGCTCTGGTAGATCCTTAAACAAACTCCAGTTAGTTCAAAATGCAGCAGCTCGAGTGCTAACTAGAACTAAAAAATTTGACCATATTACTCCTGTTCTATCATCTCTACACTGGCTGCCAGTTAAATTTCGCATTGATTACAAAATACTTTTACTAACTTATAAAGCGCTACATGGTCTGGCTCCACAGTATGAGTGAGTTTATTAATTACTACAACCCAACATGTCCACTTTGTTCACAAGATGCAGGGTTACTTATAGTTCCTAGGATTAAAAAGATCACGGCTGGTGGAAGAGCGTTTTCTTACAAAGCTCCACAACTTTGGAATAATCTTCCTGCCTCTGTTCGGGATTCGGACACAGTCTCAATGTTTAAGTCTAGACTGAAAACATATTTATTTTCTCAGGCTTTTGATTAGTATAGACAAAGGCGCAGAGCTTGGGGGTTCTTGTTCATAGAAACTTGTGGTGATCAGGGATGTTGGGTTGCTGTCGTTATGCCTCTCTTGTGCGATCACTCCGGTTTGGGTAGGAGAGGTGGGCGCTGATGTCCTGTGAAAGCCTTCATGACCTTGTTACCTGCTCGCTCTCCCTTTTAGTTATGCTGTAATACTCAGGGCTGCCGGAGTCTAAAACTCTCTGTAAAACTGTTTTACTCAACTAGCATTGTACATTATTAACTACATTCTCTGTTGTTTTACCCCGAGGGCATTCTGATGGAAACCTGTTTACCCGCCGAGGTTAAGGATTAAAGTCGAGACTGCCGGGACAACGATGCTGCTCCTGTCAGATGTGACGGGTCTGGAGTAATTGCAACGACAAGAAATCACTACAGACTTTATTGAAGACTAGAGTGGATAACAACTCTATTATTATTTAATTGTTTATTTATCTATTTATTACCAGTTATGACTTTTAGATCATTTAATTCTGTGTTCGTATGCTCTGTGTAAATCGTGTATTTATTTAAAGTATCCTCCAGGCCACCCAAGAAGGATGGGCCCTGCTGAGTCTGGTTCCTCTCAAGGTTTCTTCCTGTAATTTTCAGGGAGTTTTTCCTTGCCACAGTCGCCCTCGGCTTGCTCAACAGGGGTTTTTGTATCTGTTGGTCCTGGATTTTGTAAAGTTGCTTTGAGACAATGTATATTGTAAAAAGCGCTATATAAATAAAGTTGACTTGACTTGACTTGACTTGTTTTTAATGGACAAAGACGTGTTCTGATACTTGAAATCCCAAGACTGGCATGAAATAAATGTCTTCTACAAGTGTATGTACAAGTTCCACCTTAACAGCAACAGTAACTGACTTTGGTTATACTGGTACGTTGGAGTTGGCGTCTCATTGCAAAGACCCAGTTGATACCAGCCAATCATTCACTCATCCTAATAATTCTGAATGTAAATAAACTAACTTACAGGCAATGCAGGCGTGTTTAAGGATCAACTCTCTCTCCATACTCTCACTGATCTGTTTCTGGTAGTGCCTCCTCATTTTATTAGTAATCCAGCCCACTATGCGTCTCATCGTGCTCTTGGATTTGGGCGTGTCCTCTTTTCCTCTGCTCTGGCTCTTCTCCTCAGCGATCTGTTCTTCCTCGTCACTTTTAGTCTCGTCTTTCACACTTCTCTCTGGAGTTGGGGTCGTGCTGAGGGCAGCCGAGGAGCTGGAGCACCGACCGGACTCGTCTTCTTCAGGGTCTGGGCTCGGTACGAGTGGGCGCATGTCGATGATCACAGGTTCTGGTTTCTGAATCTTCACCTGATCCTGTTCGCTGCTCCCGACGTGGTTTTGTGTGTTTTTGCTACAGGATATAAGAGAGTTTTTACTGACATGCTCATTAGGACTTTTAAACCGCTCATTGTACAGAAGATAAAGGACCATGTCATCTTTCTAGATGAGGAAACGTTTAGTGCTAGATGTCAGAGATGTGGACTCGAGTCCGAGTCGCACGTAAGTTGCACACACAGCGACTTCAGACTCGACTCGTTTTAAATGACTCGGACTCAGACTCGTGACTCGCTACTGCTCAGACTTCTGCTCTCTAATAACGCTCCGACCGTCTTAACCTGTAACGCACGCAGTGGGTAAATGTTCCAGCCAGCTTCCGGCATAGTGATGAAGCGTTGCTCCCTACTTAAAATGGTGGAATACCCTACGTAGTGCACTTCGCAGTAACAGATAATGTGAATGGAACGCTCCTACAGAATTGGCGCTAATGGTTGAAACAACCAGACCTTCTGATTGTAATTGTTAGTAAGAAATGCTGTTATTTGCATTTATTCAGTTTGCGTCACACAGATGATGTGTTAATGAAACGCTTGATCGGCTTTCTAACGAGTTCATGTTTGACTTCACAACCGGGACAACTCGGACTCTAGCCTAAAGACTTGTGATTCGAATCGGACTCTAGTCTAAAGACTCGTGACTTGACTCGGACTCTAGTCTAAAGACTCGTGACTTGACTCAGACTCTAGTCTAAAGACTCGTGACTCGACTCGGACTCTAGTCTAAAGACTCGTGACTTGACTCGGACTCTAGCCTAAAGACTCCTGACTTGACTCAGACTCTAGTCTAAAGACTCGTGACTCCACTTGGACTCTAGCTTAAAGACTCGTGACTTGACTCGGACTCTAGCCTAAAGACTTGTGACTCGACTCGGACTCTAGCCTAAAGACTTGTGACTTCACTTAGACTCTAGCCTACAGACTTGTGACTCGACTCGTACTCTAGCCTAAAGACTTGTGACTTCACTTGGACTCTAGCCTACAGACTTGTGACTCGACTCGGACTCTAGCCTAAAGACTCGTGACTTCACTTAGACTCTAGCCTACAGACTTTTGACTCGACTCGGACTCTAGCCTAAAGACTCGTGACTTGACTCGGACTCTAGCCTAAAGACTCGTGACTTGACTCGGACTCTAGCCTAAAGACTTGTGACTTGACTCAGACTCTAGTCTAAAGACTCGTGACTCGACTCGGACTCTAGCCTAAAGACTCGTGACTCGACTCGGACTCTAGCCTAAAGACTTGTGACTTGACTTAGACTCTAGCCTAAAGACTCGTGACTCGACTCGGAATCTAGCCTAAAGACTCGTGACTTGACTCGGACTCTAGCCTAAAGACTCGTGACTTGACTCTGACTCAAGACTCGACTCGGGCTCTAGCCTAAAGACTCGTCACGACTTGGACTCTAGTCTAAAGACTCATGACTTGACTGGGACACTAGCCTAAAGACTTGTGACTCGGACTCGTATTTTGTGACTTGTGAACATCTCTGCTAGATGTACAAAGGAGGCCAAACTAAAAATCTGAGCTTGTTTTTGGTCTCTGTGTATTAAAGCTGTAGCTCATCGTGCGATCTGCACTGGCTGTGCCTTTAAATTCTGCTCTTTATTAGCTGCTGTAAAATCCAACCACCTCCAGCTACTTATACTGTAATATAAAGTTCATCTCAGTTATTCTACGGCCGATAAATCCGAGCACGTCTGCGGTTAAAAAGTGATTTAGTGTTTTCTGTACAGAGATACTCTGGTAATAATCACAATCCCCAGCTCAACATGTACATCTGCTTTCATATAGAGTTAATGAACCCACCTCTGCCTGGTCATCACCATGTTCATCTGTCTTTCTTTCTCCTCCAGCTCTCTCTCTTTCTCCAGCTCTCTCATTATCCTTTTCTCCAGCTCGCTCACATTCTTCTCCAGCTCTCTCACTTTCTCCATCCTTCTCATTATCTTCTTCTCCAGCTCTCTCTTCCTCTCCATCTTTCTCATTATCTTATTGTCCAGCTCTCTCACTTTCTCCTCCTCCTCCATTTCTTTCCTCGTCTTCTTCTTCATCTCTTTCCCTTTCTCCTCCTTTAACATTCTTTTTTTCCTCTGTATCGCTCTTACTTCCTTCTCCTCCATCTCTGTCATGTTATTCTCATCCATCTCTCTCTCTTTTGTCGTCACACTTTTCCTCATTAGCCACCTCTCCAGCTCTCCCCCTTTCTTCTTTTTTATCGTTTCTTTCCATTTCTTTATCTTCATCTGGCTCAGTTTCTCCTCCTTTAACTCTCGTATTTTCTTCTCCTCCTCCGTCTCTCTCACTATCTCCTCCTCCATCTCTTTTATTTCCTCCTTCATTTTTCTCATTTCTCTTCTCTTCTCCATCTTTCTCTTTCTCATCTTCCTCATTACTCTCACTTTCTCCTCCTTTAACTCTCTTATTTTCTCCTCTATCTCTCTTTCTTTCTCCTCTATCGCTCTTTCTTTCTCCTCTATTTCTTTTTCCTTCTCTTTATTCTGTTGAATTTGCTCTTTTTCTGTTTCTCTCTCCCTCTCTTCTTTCAGCTGTGATTGTTTCTCCAGCTCTTTGAGTTTCTTTAGTTCCTTCTTCTTAACCCGGCTCGATCTCCATTGAATCCACCAGGTCAGTCTTCCAGTTTCCTCCTTCTCCTTCTCTCTTTTTCTCTCCTTCTGCTTTTTCTTCTCCTCCAGCTTCATCTGTCTCTCATCTTTTTCCTTTCTCTTCAGCTCTTTCTCTTTCTCCTCCTCACCCTGACACTCGTCTTTCCAGCTTCCACAGGAGAAGAGGAGCTTTAGGATCCTTCTGCTTTTTTTCATGCTGTTTTAGTCTGAAAAGTCATTTAGAAACCATTCAGAACGATCATAATCTTAGAAGAGATTTAAAAGAATTTATCATCACAATGTGACCTGCCCAACATTATTTAAGACCTAATGCAGTAGTTACAGCTCTACAAGTCTAAGAATGTACATTATTATTATTATTATTATTATTATTATTATTAATTACTTGTGTTATTGCTATTGCTGCTGCTGTTACTGAAGAACATTTTTGTTTGCATGAGTTTCTTTTACTATTTATTTTTAAGTATAATAAAGAATAGAAATGCTGCTCGGCTGGCACAGAGCTCTAGTGTACATTTACATTTTTGACATTTAGCAAACGCCTTTATCCAAAGCGACTGACAATAGTGTGACAGTATACAATCTAAGCAATTAAGGGTTAAGGGCCTTGCTCAAGGGCCCAACAGTTGCAACCTAGCAGAGGTGGGGCTTGAACCGGCAACCTTCTGATTACTAGTCCAGTACCTTAACCTAGTATACAGGCTACAGCTGCCCTGTATACTAGCCCACCACTGCTGAGATCTGGGTTTTAATCCTGACAGGGTTAAAGCTCTGAGATGAATAGACACGATGTCCAGGGTAATCCTGCCTTGTGCCCAGTGTTTTCGGGTCAGCTGGACCCACTGCGACCCTGATCAGGTTTAAGTCGTTGATGAAAATACAATTAAATGATTCATTTTTTATATAAAACAATGATTATTATTTTACACATTTTGTTGTGGTTTATAAATTAAATACATACACATGAAAGATGTCACAGCTTTTATTGTATTAAACTGTTTAAATATTAAAATACAATAAACATAATTTATATTATATCATAAATATACTAACAAGATGATTTAACTTTTGAAAAATCACAGTTGGAGAGTTAAAAGCAGGTCTCTGTATGGATTTATAACATGATTCTGTTACTTGTTGCTGTTTTTATTTAAGATTTTATGTAAGATTTACATTTTTAACACTTTATTACTGATGTATTACATTAATAAATCAGATCTATCACACGTACCTCTGTAAAATAAGGGGGTTCGGCTGAATCTTGCTGTGTGAGATGCTCTGTGTGCTGCAGGTCAGTAGCTGCTCTCTGCTCTCTAATACTGACACACATGAACACAGTGTGACATCAGGCTGAGGCTCCGTTATGACGTCATAATCAGGAGCTGCTGCTGGATCTCTGACATTCTAACATAGAAATGAAAGCTGGTGGAACTGGAGGAGCTTCACACACTCATATCTGATTAATACACTGTCTAATGATGCTACATTACACTGCATGGCCAAAAGTATTTGGACACCCCTTCAATATCATGACATTTAGAACTATCAGTATAGAGGTGATGCCACTCTACTAATATGATTTTATAATAATGTTTAGCAATAATGTGGTCATGTAATTAATGTAATTTAAACAGTGCTTCATCCTAATCAGGGTTGCAGTCAATCCATGTCCATTTGAAAACCCTGTCACTCACACCAGTGGAATTAACATAATTAAATCCACTTTATGCATGTTTTAGAGCCAAAGACGAGGTTTGAACCCAGGTTGGCAGGACCCTGCTGTTTGGCTCCCACATGACCTGTTTCACCAAGCACTGCCACATTTTTAACAAATCTACTTTAACATTTTATATATTCATTCAATTATTTGTTCAGATTGGCAAAGTGACAAATGTTTTATTATTGTTGGGTGCATGGGGGTGTCATGGAATACATACAATGTAATTGATCCATCAGCCCTGATGAAAATAATAAATAACAAAGAAAAATTTAACCTTTATGCACAAAAATGCATCTTTAACAGCATCTATGTAAACTAATGTATAATCTTATGACACACTACTGTAAAAAAGTATTTGCTCCCATCTTATTTCCCTTGTTATTGCATATACAACAGAACACTGCATATAACAAAACCCTATTTTTTTTCCTTTAACGAAGTTATCCAGCACCTATATGACTTTTGTGAAAATGTCATTTTCCTTCTCGTTCAACATCTTTCCTCTCCTCCCTGTCCACCTATCTTTAACCCTATTCTCCATCTCCACCAGGTGGGGCGGTCCGGGTCCTTTCTGTGTGGAGTTTGCATGTTCTCCCTGTGTCCTCGTGGGTTTCCTCCGGGCGCTCCGGTTTCCTCCCACAGTCCAAAGACGTGCAAGTGAGGTGAATTGGAGACACTAAATTGTCCATGACTGTGTTCGATATAACCTTGTGAACTGATAAATCTTGTGTAATGAGTAACTACCGTTCCTGTCATGAATGTAACCAAAGTGTAAAACATGACGTTAAAATCCTAATAAACAAACAAACAAACAAACAAACAAACCATCTCCACCAATGTCCTTTCTGTTCAACCTCTTTCCTTTCCACCCCATTTCCTTCCCGTTAAACACCTGTTCTCCATCTACATATTTAACAGCCATTACATGATTTATTATTGTTTTTTTGTTTCAGAATCTTATGGAACAGTTTAGGTGAGTGACCTGGGTTTAGAAAGGACTAGAACCCTGAGAACGTTGTGTCATTGTCTTAGACAAGAATGATGTGTGATGTACATGGTGGGTAGTCCTGTCACCTCACAGCAAAAAGGGCCTGGGTTTGAATATCTGGCTGGGAGGCAAGGGTCATTTCTTGTGTGGAGTTTGCATGTTCTCCTTGTGTCTGCATGGGTTTTCTCTTGGGGCTCCTATAATGGTATGACAGTACATATGGTATGGATTTAACAGATGAGTGGTTTTCTCGAAATGGTGAAAAAAAAAAAACAACAGATGGAGGATGAAGAGAGGAAGACCAAATAAGCACCGGAAGAACCTGCCAAAGAAATGAGGCATGTCGGCAGTTTAGAACAGACTAAATTACTATATACTGCATGATCTGTCGAGCCACGGCCGTTACAAACAACGACATTACGAACATATTAACGATCCACATATACAAGGACACGATTCCTCTATAATCAGTCAAGAAAGAAGCTTTCAGAGCGATAATTAAAACTCTGGATTCCTGGTTTGTCTTATGAGGTGAAAATACTTCAGGTCAGTCGCTAAACCAACGCTATAATCGAACGAGACTCGATCAAGATATTTAAAGTCGTCCACTTTTCAGTGTACAGTGGAGTTTGTAAACATTGTTTTATTTGTTGAAGAGAGAGCTAAGGGTAATTGTACAATACTTAAATATTAAATAAACAATAAATATTGTATATATTGCATCTGTTTCTCTCGTACTGATTCCATCATATATTGTGTCATTTTGTGAGGCCAAGCTAAACTTACAGTACTCAAAACCTTCATTATATACATGGTGACATTAAAACATTTTATATTCTATGTACTTATGATAATAAAATCAGCCACAGACATATAAAAAGTCCCAGTCATACAAAAAAAAGTCCTCAAAAACCATGAAAACATCAAAATCTTCATACAAATTTTGGTCATACTGCCCAGCCCTACTATTAATTATTACAATAAACAGTTATCTTCACACAACATCATATTTGTTTAATAATCTGGACTTAAAATGAAAAATGTGCTATAAATAAGATGCCTGGATATGGAGGATCCACCTGTTTACTGTACATTAATAAACTCACTACATGGTCAAAGTATGGACACTAGAACATCACACCCAGCGCTTTGGTCCTTTAAACACATTGTCATTAATATAGAGTCGGCCTCATATTTTCCATTGTCGTAGCTGCCAAGTAAATTACAGAAAACTTTACTCACAACCTCTGTGAAACGTTGTTTTATTTTATTGCTTTGCATCAACAATGTAAACAAGAGTAATCATGGGTCCCACAAGATAAGTGATTTAACCCCACAAGTCCTTCATTTAGACCTCCACTTCAGTAAAAGTACAACAGTATTTCCCTTCAAATGTACTGTCAAGTCAAATTTATTTATATAGTGCTTTTTACAATGGACATTGTCTCCATGCAACTTAACAGAATCCAGGACCAACAGACCAAAACCCCATATTGAGCAAGCCGAGGGCGACAGTGGCAAGGAAAAACTCCCTTAAAATTACAGGAAGAAACCTTGAGAGGAACCAGACTCAGCAGGGCCCTCCATCATTCTTGGGTGGCCTGTAGGATACTTTAAATAAATAGGATTTAAACAAATCATACAAACACAAAATTAAATTGAACTGAAAGTTATAACTAGACTAGCTGTCACATCTAGTAGGAGCAGCATTGTTGGCACTGCAGTCTCGACTTGCAGTCTTTAACCTCGAGAGGATGAACAGGTTTCCGTCAGAACCACCTCAGAAGATGTAGTTAAATGTGAAATCATTATGAGTAAAATATCAGGTTTTCAGAGAGTAGCTTTAGACTCCGGCACCCCTAATTATTTTAGCATAACTAAAAGGGAGAGTGAGCAGGTAACAAGATCATGAACCCCCAAGCTCTGCACCTTTGTCTATATATATTTTTAAAGACCAATCAAAAGTCTGAGTAAATAAATGTTTTCAATCTAGACTTGAACACTGGGACTGAAGTCTGAAGTGTGTAAAGTAAAAGTTCCATGATTTATTATGGCTCTAATGTCCTATTATACTTATTTTAGTTTGGTTAACCAATCATTTAACAGAATATCATTAATTAGTCTGGCACTGATGTCTATTAAAATTATAAGCACAAAACACTAAACTTTAATCAGTTAGAACCAGGTGGCTCTGAAGGAACTTCTTGCAAACAGAGTTTCAGTTTAAGTTTTATTTGTGAATCAGCTACAAGTTTAAAGTTAATAAAAACTTGATTCAAAACACTTGATTCCTTTACTACAATAGTGTTTACATAGAGTCACACCACAAGTCAATATAACAAACAAAGAAAAATATTAAAAACATAATAAAAATAGGTAGGTGCTACGTGTCAAAGTAACGTCCACATGGATGGCAGGACCCGAGGTTTCCCAGCAGATGTCGCACAAGCATCACACTGCCTCCGCCGGCCTGTCTTCTTCTCATAGTGCATCCTGGTGTCATGTGTTCCCCAGGTAAAAGAAAACCTGATTTATCAGACCAGGCCACCTTCTTCCATTGCTCCATGGTCCATTTCCGATGCTCACGTGCCCATAGTTGGCGCTGTCGGCGGTGGACAGGGGTCAGCATGGGCACCCTGACTCGTCTGCGGCTATGCAGCCCCATACACAACAGACTGCGAAGCATTGTGTATTCTGACACCTTTCTATCAGAACCAGCATGAACTTCTTCTCCAGCATTCGTCCCCCACGTGCATCAATGAGCCTTGGCCGCCCATGACCCTGTCGCCTTTTTACCACTTTTTCTTTCTTGGACTACTTTTGATAGATACTGCAGACCGGGACACACCCCACAAGAGCTGCAGTTTTGGAGATGCTCTGACCCAGTTGTCCAGCCATCACAATCTGGCCCTCATCAAACTCACTCAAATCCTCACGCTCGCCCATTTTTCCTGCTTCTAACATCAACTTTAAAGATAAAATGTTCACTTGCTGCCTTATATATCCCCCCCACTAACAGGTGCTGTGATGAAGAGATAGACAGACAGACAGACAGACAGGCAGACAGATAGATAGACTGACAGATATATATATATATTTATATATTTACATTTACATTTTCGGCATTTAGCAGACGCTTTTATCCAAAGTGACTTACAATTATGACTGAACACAATTTTTTGAGCAATTGAGGGTTAAGGGCCTTGCTCAGGGACCCAACAGTGGCAACTTGGCGGTCGTGGGGTTTGAACCGGCAACCTTTTGATTACTAGTCCAGTACCTTAACCACTGAGCTATCACTGCCCTTATAAATATATACAGTGTATCACAAATGTGAGTACACCCCTCACATTTCTGCAGATATTTAAGTATATCTTTTCATGGGACAACACTGACAAAATGACACTTTGACACAATGAAAAGTAGTCTGTGTGCAGCTTATATAACAGTGTAAATTTATTCTTCCCTCAAAATAACTCAATATACAGCCATTAATGTCTAAACCACCGGCAACAAAAGTGAGTACACCCCTAAGAGACTACACCCCTAAATGTCCAAATTGAGCACTGCTTGTCATTTTCCCTCCAAAATGTCATGTGATTTGTTAGTGTTACTAGGTCTCAGGTGTGCATAGGGAGCAGGTGTGTTCAATTTAGTAGTACAGCTCTCACACTCTCTCATACTGGTCACTGAAAGTTCCAACATGGCACCTCATGGCAAAGAACTCTCTGAGGATCTTAAAAGACGAATTGTTGCGCTACATGAAGATGGCCAAGGCTACAAGAAGATTGCCAACACCTTGAAACTGAGCTGCAGCACAGTGGCCAAGATCATCCAGCATTTTAAAAGAGCAGGGTCCACTCAGAACAGACCTCGCGTTGGTCGTCCAAAGAAGCTGAGTGCACGTGCTCAGCGTCACATCCAACTGCTGTCTTTGAAAGATAGGCGCAGGAGTGCTGTCAGCATTGCTGCAGAGATTGAAAAGGTGGGAGGTCAGCCTGTCAGTGCTCAGACCATACGCCGCACACTACATCAAATTGGTCTGCATGGCTGTCACGCCAGAAGGAAGCCTCTTCTGAAGTCTCTACACAAAAAAGCCCGCAAACAGTTTGCTGAAGACATGTCAACAAAGGACATGGATTACTGGAACCATGTCCTATGGTCTGATGAGACCAAGATTAATTTATTTGCTTCAGATGGTCTCAAGCATGTGTGGCAGCAATCAGGTGAGGAGTACAAAGATAAGTGTGTCATGCCTACAGTCAAGCATGGTGGTGGGAATGCCATGGTCTGGGGCTGCATGAGTGCAGCAGGTGTTGGGGAGTTACATTTCATTGAGGGACACATGAACTCCAATATGTACTGTGAAATACTGAAGCAGAGCATGATCCCCTCCCTCCGGAAACTGGGTCGCAGGGCAGTGTTCCAGCATGATAATGACCCCAAACACACCTCTAAGACGACCACTGCTTTATTGAAGAAGCTGAGGGTAAAGGTGATGCACTGGCCAAGCATGTCTCCAGACCTAAACCCAATAGAACATCTTTGGGGCATCCTCAAGCGGAAGGTGGAGGAGCGCAAAGTCTCGAATATCCGCCAGCTCCGTGATGTCGTCATGGAGGCGTGGAAAAGCATTCCAGTGGCAACCTGTGAAGCTCTGGTAAACTCCATGCCCAGGAGAGTTAAGGCAGTTCTGGGAAATAATGGTGGCCACACAAAATATTGACACTTCAGGAACTTTCACTAAGGGGTGTACTCACTTTTGTTGCCAGTGGTTTAGACATTAATGGCTGTATATTGAGTTATTTTGAGGGAAGAATAAATTTACACTGTTATATAAGCTGCACACAGACTACTTTTCATTGTGTCAAAGTGTCATTTTGTCAGTGTTGTCCCATGAAAAGATATACTTAAATATCTGCAGAAATGTGAGGGGTGTACTCACTTTTGTGATACACTGTATATATATATATATATAGATAGATAGTTAGATAGATAGATAGATAGATAGATAGATAGATAGATAGATAGATAGACAGACAGACAGACAGACAGGCAGGCAGACAGATAGCTAGACAGACAGATAGACATACATATATGTATACTGTATATATATACTGTATATATTTATAGCTAGATAGATAGACAGACAGACATATAGATAGATGGACAGATAGATGGACAGAGAGATAGATAGACAGACAGACAGACAGACAGACAGACAGACAGACAGATAGATAGACAGACAGACAAACAGACAGACAGACAGATAGATGGACAGATAGATAGACCGACAGATAGCTAGCTAGATAGACAGACAGACAGACAGACAGACAGACAGACAGACAAACAGACAGACAGACAGACAGACAGACAGATAGATAGACAGACAGACAGACAAACAGACAGACAGACAGATAGATGGACAGATAGATAGACCGACAGATAGCTAGCTAGATAGACAGACAGACAGACAGACAGACAGACAGACAGACAGACAAACAGACAGACAGACAGACAGACAGACAGACAGATAGATGGACAGACAGATAGATAGATAGATAGATAGATAGATGGATAGATAGACAGACAGACAGACAGACAGACAGACAGACAGACAGACAGACAGACTAAACTAATTAAAAGCCTGGATATGTGTTATTTTATGTTATTTTGTTCATGAGCTTTCTCATGAGCTTTAGGCAGACGCGTCGGTCTTGTGCGCAGGCGCATTACGGCTTCTGTTCTGCTCCACTAAATAAATGGCGCTCTGGCTATGCACATTTGAATAGAGATGAGACACACAGCAGGGCAGCACAGTGAATTATGACAGTATTATAATGCTAGATGTTAATACGCTGTGTGAATAAAGCGTGTATTGCATTAGTGGCGGTACATATGGAGCTGTACAGATGAATCTCTGGCTGCATGGGGTCGCGGTCCGCTACTGAGGCTACAAGTGCGCCAGCCGGCTTTCTTCTTTATTTAACACTAACCAGCGGAGGAATTGAAGCATGTCTGCGAGAGGAAGAGTGGACAAGAGGACCACCAAGGATAGCCTCTCTCTGCTTCCATGTTTCTATTTCGTTGAGGTAGGCTGACCGACATGTTCTGTGTTTATAGTGGATCTGGATGGAGGGTTAGACTGCAGAGTCATTAATAAATCCTGGGTGATTAAATAGTGCAGAATTTAGGAGTGATCATGTTGGTTTAGTGTACTGGTCTGTGCTTTAAACTGGTATGTGTTTGCTCTTATTGTTAATTGATATCCTGTATTAATATAGGATGATAAACAGAACACATAGTGAACCATTTATCCATGAACAGCCTCATGTGTACAGTCAGTGTGAATGAGAATGCACAGTTGTGGCTAGGTGGGTAGCACTGTCGCCTCCCAGCAAGAAGGTCCTGGGTTCTATTCCCATATGGAACCGTCCGGGTCCTTTCTGTGTGGCGTTTGCATGCTCCTCTGGTGTCTGTGTGGGTTTCCTCCGGGAGCTCCGGTTTCCTCCCACTGTCCAAAGACATGCAAGTGAGGTGAACTGGAGATACTAAATTGTCCATGACTGTGTTTAATAATAATAACCTTGTGAACTGATGAATCTTGTGTAATGAGTAACTACCGTTCCTGTCATGAATTGAACCAAAGTGTAAAACATGATGTTAAAATCTTAATAAATAAATAAATGTTGTCACAGTAAGTTAAATTGTACATGTAACATGTAAGTCCTGCACTCATCCACTCATACACCTTACATGAACCTTATAGTGATTGAATCTAGAAAAATGTCTGTACAGTTAAGGATTTGAGTTAAAACCAAAATAAATGCAGAAAAGAGATAAGTCCAGATCTACAGAGCCCTGGTGGTGACATTTTGTCTTGACTTGATAAGGCATGGGTATGAGATCCTAATGCGTGGCCATGACTTAGTAAAGAAGGTTGTGCCAATGTGATCTTTTTATTTCGACAACAGCTAACATAAGAATACAGAATCATATATATTTGTTTATGGGTATTCATGTATGGGCAGTTGTAGTGTAGCGGTTAAAGCAGGGGTTTTCAACCTTTTTGGACATGCGCCCCCCTTCGTGTGCCAACCGTGAACTTGCACCCCCCCTCCCCCAACGTGCCCCCCTCCCCTTCGTCAACCAAAAGAACGTAATTAATGTTGTGCACATTATATAATTTTGCTGATTGAAAATATTATTTTAAAAAGATAATACAGTCCGACCCCATCTGAGCCGATTCTATCAGCACATTATATAAACTCGTGGTTCACTTTGGTAAATCGTAAGCGGTTCTTGCTTTTTGATGTAGATGAGAGCAGAAAACGTTACTTCACAGAGCATAGACAAAAGTTCATCAATGCTATTGGTTATGCTGTTGGTTAGTTCGGGATCATCTGCTCTGACTGAAAACGTTTAGCTCCACAGGCAGAACGACTCTGACTCTGTGGTAATACTCAGTATAATTAAGCCTGAGCTTTTTAAGGTAAGCGAGTCACACAAAATGTTCTGTAGTAGTTGGTGTTTATTTACAACCACAACATTCATTATAACAGTAAAAACAGAGAGATGACTGAGAAAAGAAACTTACGCTGCGCTTAAAATGAATTGACTCCCGAATCACTTATATCGATACTGTGAACAGAGCGTCTCTCTTAAAGACACACACACGTCCTATAACAACGGTCGTTGCTTTTGACACCGGTTATCTTCGCTGTGAGCCCTATTTTGAAGGTTTTTTTCAGACGGAACTGAATAACATTAAACGTGTGTGTGAGCGTGGTCAGTTAGAGTAATGAAATATGTCTCCCGTGGGTGAAAAATGAATTGCTTTAGTTTTAGAAGTAAAAAAATCTCGTAATGCCACGCCCCCCGGTCAGGCACTCGCGCCCCTTCAGACAAGTACTCAGGGGGGGGCGCCCCACAGGTTGAAAACCCATGGGTTAAGGTACTGGACTAGTTTGTTTTGTTTTTGTTTATTAGGATTTTAACGTCATGTTTTACATTCTTTGGTTACATTCATGACAGGAACGGTAGTTACTCATTACACAAGGTTCATCAGTTCACAAGTTTAATATCGAACACAGTCATGGACAATTTAGTATCTCCAATTCACCTCACTTGCACGTCTTTAGACTGTGGGAGGAAACCCACGCAGACACGGGGAGAACGTGCAAACTCCACACAGAAAGGACCCGGACCGCCCCACCGGGGGACAAACCCAGGACCTTCTTGCTGGGAGGTGACAGTGCTACCTACTTAGCCATCGAGCCGCCCTTACTGAACTAGTAATTGAAAGGTCGCTGGTTCAAACCTCAACGCTGCCACTGTTGGGCCCTTGAGCAAGGGCCTTAACCCTCAATTGGTTAGACAGTATACTCGCAGTCGCTTGGATAAAAACGTCTGCCAAATGCCAAAAATTTAACTGTATATAAATGGTCAAGAAGGGTAAGCCTGGCTTTATGTAAGCTTAGTCTTATTCCGAGCAGCACCACCACCATGTCAGTGTCACTGCAGTACTGAGAATGATCCACCACCTAAATAATACCTGCTCTGTGATGGTCCTGTGGGGGTCCTGACCATTGAAGAACAGCATGAAAGGGGGCTAAAAAAGTATGTAGAGAAACAGATGGACAACAGTCAGTAATTGTAGAACTACATAGTGCTTCTATATGGTAAGTGGAGCTGATAAAACAGACAGTAAGTGTAGAAACAAGGAGGTGGTTTTAATGTTATTAATGTTAATGTTATGTGGAAAGTTGTGGCTGTGCATTATTTTTATTTATATGAGAGGTCATCAGCAGGGCTTTGTACAGTCCAGTTATTAAGTAAATGTACAATTCTTTAATATATTGGCAATTCCTAAAAAGCTGTGACATTACGTAAAGTGTCCTTTAAAGGTATTTAATTGAAAACAACACAAAATTGTTTAGATTATTAATGATTATTAAATTTTTGAGGTTAATAATTCAAGGATAATGTTTCTCACTGCATTATTGCATGGTATTTAGGGATTTCACCATCCACAGTGCATAACATTATTAAAGAGTTAGAGAACCTGGAAAAATGTCTGTGCATAAAGTGCAGGGCCAAAATTAATACTGATTTTTTGTACATTACCGCATTAAAACCTGAATTCCTTCAGTAATAAATATACCCACCCAATATGGCTCACAAATACTTTGGAAACCCTCGTCAGTTAGTATAGCTGCTGTATCTAGAAACGCAAACAAAAACCATGTGACACCATGTGACCGCTTCCTTGTTGAAATTGTTCCGTCATTCGATTTAAATGATTCAAACGCATAATAGCGTGTGTCTGTTTGGGGTAATGGAGCAGAACATTTCCAAATTGACTTGCAATTTATGACTAAACACAGTTTAAGCAATTATGGGTTAAGGGTCTCGCTCAAGGACCCAACAGTAGCAACTTGGCAGTGGTGGGGTTTGAACCGGCAACCTTCTGATTACTGTCCAGTACCCTAACTGCTGAGCTACCAGTGTCCCAAATCATCAGCTGTTGTTAATGCATTTAAATAGATATACACTTTATTTGTCATATATACATATACAGGTGTACAGTACAATGAAATTCTTTCTTCACATTTTCTTTTCACTTTTCTACCACTGTCCCAATATGACAATGACAATTTAACCAACAGCGTTAAATGAAGAATCACTTATTTGCCATTTAATAATTAACTTTTCTAGTTAAAATGTTAAATATCTTAAATGTGTGTCGTTTTAATTGAAATTTTTATTACATTTATATTCCCAAGCCCATTTAGACCCGTTAGCACCCTCATCTATTACTCTGACTTGTAGGGCATATATGGGTCATAGGGCATATAGATTAAAGGCTGAGTTGATGTAATGCATTAAAAGCAGTGACCTGAATCTGGACATATATATTTTTAAAGACACACACAGGTTATTAATTTTTGATTTCACTTCTTTCACTCCTGCACCTCTGTGAAGACTAATGGAAGGAACATTTACGGCTCAACTAAATGTGAACTTATTTTTACTGATGTGGACAAGGTACAGTATTGCTCAGGGTGCTGGACTGGTATTTAAATACAGTGATAGCTCAGTGGTTAAGGTATTGGACTAGTAATCAGAAGGTTGCAGGTTCAAGCCCCATTACCACCATGTTGCTACTGTTGGGCCCCTGAGCAAGACCCCTAAACCCTCAATTGCTCTAAATCGTGCGGTGCATCATTACATCCCTAGTATATACTGATTGTAGTCCATCTGTTTCTCTACATGCTTTGTTAACCCCTTTCACCCTGTTCTTCAATGGTCAGGACCCCCACATGACCACCACAGAGCAGGTATTATTTAGGTGGTGGATCATTCTCAGCACTGCAGTGACACTGACTTGGTGGTGGTGTGTTAGTGTGTGTTGTGCTGGTATGAGTGGATCAGACACAGCAGCACTGCTGGAGTTTTTAAACACCGTGTCCACTCACTGTCCACTCTATTAGGCACTCCTACCTAGTCGGTCCAGTGCTTCTATATGGTAAGTGGAGCTGATAAAATGGACAGTGAGTGTAGAAACAAGGAGGTGGTTTTAATGTTATGGCTGATCAGTGTTTATTTGTCCAGTTAGTTTAAAAATGCATGTTGTTAAACACACACACACACACACATGATTGGCTATGTCTGAGGTGAAGCCCTATAATTTGATTGTCGCCCTATTCAGGGTATTTTTGCCTTGCTTCCAGTGTTTTCCGATGGAACCAGACACTCTGCGATCCTGATCAGGATAAAACCCTTGATGAAAATGACACATGACTGTATAATTAGCGCTTGTAATTAACTGTTCACTACAGACATGGTGTAAAAGCTACATTCTGAAAGCTGAAGTGGTTTTGCTTACCTTCTTACTGTCCTACATTACTGCCAGGTTCAGTACGTCACTGTTTTTTCTTTAATTAAATAATGCATAAAGACTTGTTAATGCTTGGTAATGGTTTGATGGGACTCTATAAGCTTGTCGGTTGAAAGAAATGAGTCAAATTTGCATCCCTGTTGTGTATTATCTAAATAGCTATCACCACCTTTTCCACATTTTGTTGTACGTTAGGTGGATGCTTCACTTAAATAAGCTTAGAGAGGCATTTTCAGGTATGAAAAGGATTCTAATCTACCTTTTAGATTGGGTTTTGGGCTGACACAATTGCATCTACACTACGTTTACATCCGTAGCATTTAGCACATGCTTTTATACAAAGTGCATTACAATTATGACTGAATACAACGCTCCTTTGTGGTGGTGGGACTTGAACCGGCAACTGTTTAATTACTGGGCCAGTACCTTAACCACTGATCCACCACTGCCAGTGCTCATCTCTGGAGTGTACCAAGTAGCACCGTTGCTTGAATGTCCATTTTATCAGCTCCACTTACCATATAGAAGTACTTTGTAGTTCTACAATTACTGACTGTAGTCCATCTGTTTCTCTGCATGCTTTGTTAGCCCCCTTTCATGCTGTTCTTCAGTGGTCAGGACCCCCACAGGACCACCACAGAGCAGGTATTATTTAGGTGGTGGATGATTCTCAGCACTGCAGTGAGTATGAGTATGAGTGGATCAGACACAGCAGCGCTGATGGAGTTTTTAAATACCTCACTGTCCCTGCTGGACTGAGAATAGTCCACCAACCAAATCATCCAGCCAACAGCGCCCCATGGGCAAGCGTCCTGTGACCACTGATGAAGGTCTAGAAGATGACCAACTCAAACAGCAGCAATAGATGAGCGATCGTCTCTGACTTTACATCTACAAGGTGGACCGACTAGGTAGGAGTGTCTAATAAAGTGGACGGTGAGTGGACACGGTATTTAAAAACTCCACTCATACCAGCACAACACACACTAACACACCACCACCATGTCAGTGTCACTGCAGCGCTGAGAATGATCCACCACCTAAATAATACCTGCTCTGTGGGGGTCCTGACCATTGAAGAACAGGGTGAAAGGGGTTAACAAAGCATGCAAAGAAACAGACGTACTACAGTCAGTAATTGTAGAACTACAAAGTGCTTCTATATGGTAAGTGGAGCTGATAAAATGGACAGTGAGTGTAGAAACAAGGAGGTGGTTTTAATGTTATGGCTGATCGATGTATGTCGTGTTTTCCTTACTAAACAGAAAGTATTTTTTACTTGATATGCTCAGTGTTACAGTGAGCAGCTGCTTCTGCTGATTCTGCAGCATATTATCTGTACCACGGTGGTTACACTGACCTATATTTCCTCTCCAAATGCATCCAAAGGGAAAAAAAACAGAGATGCATTTATTTAACAGAGACGAGGTCTGGCTTACAGTCTGTGTTTTAATTAATAACAAATGTGTTGGGTTAAGATATGTGCTCTTTACTTTAAAAACATTGCTTTATTTACCTCACACTGGGTACAAAATAGGCTTTCTCTAAACTGCTGACATGGTGTTGGACTAACACAATCATGTGAAATATTATTGTTCACTGTATCGTTGTAATTTCCCCTCAAACCAATAAAAATAATTGGCCCTCCATTATCCCTACTCAGTCATCCGTCTCTTTGTCAGAGATTAACAGATTCAAATGAGGTTTTTAAGATTCGAGAGGTTTTATTGTCACTTCAGCTGGATACAAGTACATAATGAAACAGAACAGCTTTCCTCCAGGACCAGGCATGCAACACAGACCAAACAGGATGGTCCTTCAAACTGTTGGATGGTAAAACATGATTAAATACTTGAAAATTGTGCCTTACACTTTTGTTCGTTTTTCTCCCTTTTTCTCCTGACTTGGACCTGAGCGTGTCCAATTGCCCGATTGCGTCATGGTTCCTCTCCACTAATGCCGACCCCGGCTCTGACTGAGTAGAACGAAGCTAACCCACTCCCCTCCGACACATGGGCAGCAGCCATATGCATCTTGTTACCTACACTTGATGAGTGCATATACGGATCAGCACTGTGTACGGAGAGACACACCCTGACAGCACTCTTTTGTCATCTCTGTGCAGGCGCCATCAATCAGCCCGCAGAGGTCGTAGCTGCATCAGTCATGAGAGAGCGATCCCATCCGGCGTAATATCCCACCCCTATCTGTACAACAGGCCGGCAGGCAGAGCTGAGACTTGATACGATGTACTCGAAATCCCAGCTCTGGTGTGCTTGCGCCCTTGGCCTTTATGCACTGAAATTCCTCCCGATTCCTTGAATGGTTTAATGATAGTATGCACTGTAGACGCACACGTCTTTGGACTTTGGGAGGAAACCGGAGCACCCAGAGGAAAACCGTGCGGACACGGGGAGAAAATGCAAACTCCACACAGAAAGGACCCGGACCACCCCACCTGGGGATCGAACCCAGGACCTTCTTGCTTTGAGGCGACAGTGCTACCCACTGAGTCACCGTGCCGCCCCAGGAATGGATGTTTATTAATAAATGAAATGAAGTTGAGCAGATAAAGCATGAAATATCTCAGGTTCGTCCTGTCTGACATCAAATAAAAGTCAAAGTAAATGTAATGTAAAAAAAATTGCATTTTCCATACTGTCCCAACTTTTTCTGATTTGGGGTTGTAATTAAATCCAGTATTTCAATGTGGCGTCCATATTTATTTGTAGATCTTGTGGATAATTTAAGTGTTTTTCTCAAATTCAACTACCGGGCAGCACAGTGGGTAACAGCGATTCCTCTCAGCAAGAAGATCCTGGGTTCGATTCCTGGGTGGAGCTGTCTGGGTCTCCCTGTTTGTTTGTTCTCCCCGTGTCTGGGTGGGTTTCCTTTGGGAGCTCCGGTTTCCTCCAACAGTCCAAAGACGTGCAAGTGAGGTGAACTGAAGATACTAAATTGACCGTGACTGTGTTTGATGTTGAACTTGAACTGACCTGTCCAGTCATGAATGGAACCAAAGTGTAAAACCTCACCTTGAAATCCTAATAAATAAATAAACAAATTCAGCTACCAGTGTCAGATTTTCTTTGTCATTCATCAGCACACATTAAGATTCTAATTCACTTTGTCATGCTTATAAATGTTGCATTATCACTGAGCCGTCTGTCACCTTGCGTGGCTTTCACGGCGGATTGAAAATATCTTTTCTATGTGGGTTCAGTAAGTGTGTTGGTAGAACTCGGAGCTCCTGAAGAGAATAGACTCTCTAAGCACTTCAGTATAATTGCTTAGTTGTGTATGGATGCAGAAGGAAGAGATTAGTGCAGTGATCCATGCTTTTTTAGCCTGATGCATTACATGCACGCCCGGTGCGTTCGACCAGTATATTACAGCGAAATCCTTTCAGTGCCTCGTTCAGAACATTTGCATATGCAAGGTTAAATCCTAACTGCATCCTAACAAATCTTTATTTCAGTGCTGTACACCGAGGAAAGACAACAAGTATACACGCCTGAACATTACAACAAACTCTTATTCAGGACAACACAAGTGCAGTTTTAATATACACAATATTGCCAAAAGTACTTGCTCGTCTGCCTTCACACGCATATGAACTTGAGTGACTCCCATTCTTAATCCATAGGGTTTAATATGATGTCGGTCCACCCTTTGCAGCTATAACAGCTTCAACTCTTCTAGGAAGGCTTTCCACAAGGTTTAGGAGTGTGTTTATGGGAGTTTTTGACCATTCTTCCAGAAGCGCATTTGTGAGGTCAGACACTGATGTTGGACGAGAAGGCCTGGCTCACAGTCTCCCAAACTGGCTCCACACCAAACTGGCTCATCCATGTCTTTATGGACCTTGCTTTGTACACTGGTGCGCAGTCATGTTGGAACAGGAAGGGACCATCCCCAAACTGTTCCCACAAAGTTGGGAGCATGAAATTGTCCAAAATCTCTTGGTATGCTGAAGCATTAAGAGTTCCTTTCACTGGAACTAAGGGGCCGAGCCCGACTCCTGAAGAACACCCCCACACCATAATCCCCCCTCCACCAAACTTTACACTCGGCACAATACAGTCAGACAAGTACCGTTCTCCTGGCAACCACCAAACCCAGACTCGTCCAACTGCTCTATAGTTCAGTGGCGGTGTGCTTTACACCACTGCATCCGACGCTTTGCATTGCGCTTGGTGATGTAAGGCTTGGTTGCAGCTGCTTAGCCATGGAAACCCATTCCATGAAGCTCTACACACTGTTCTTGAGCTGATCTGAAGTTTGGAGGTCTGTAGCGATTGACTCTGCAGAAAGTTGGCGACCTCTGCGCACTATGTGCCTCAGCATCCGCTGACCCGCTCTGTCATTTTACGTGGCTAACACTTGGTGGCCGAGTTGCTGTCATTCCCAATCGCTTCCACTTTGTTATAATAGCACTGACAGTCGACTGTGGAATATTTAGTATGGAGGAAATTTCCCGACTGGACTTGTTGCACAGGTGGCATCACGGTACCACGCTGGAATTCACTGAGCTCCTGAGAGCGACCCGTTCTTTCACTAATGTGTGTAGAAGCAGTCTGCATGCCGAGGTGCTTGGTTTTATACACCTGTGGCCATGGAAGTGATTGGAACACCTGAATTTAATGATATGGATTGGTGAGTGAATACTTTTGGCAGTATAGTGTACCTTGCAACCATAAAAATAAAAATGATGATGATATGAAACAGACAAAATAACTGTTTTGCCATTATATGGCTCAAATGCTTAACAAGTGATAGCTCTGATCTATACCGTCAAACTGCCCAGCACTAGCGTCATTGTCAATAAGAACTAGTTCCTGTTTTGCCTGGTTAAATAAAGGTAAATAAATAATTGAACACCTATGGAATGAATTGGAACGTTGAGACTACATCTGCTTGTACGATACTGATGCCTATGTTACATATGCTTTTTGATTGAATAGGTACGAATGCACACAGACATCCATTAAACTCTTATAACAGGGGTCTTATCTCAGGTGAGTGTAGGCTGTTAAAGCTGGAGGGTTCTTGGTTTTTAAACAATATGTTAAATAAACTCATGGTCGTCCACATGAATTATGTGTTACTGGCGTCAGAATGTGCTGCCAGTGGTTCATTTCTCACCGTGTTTTTCTGCCTTTCTGTTCCAGCTTCCGATCCTGGTGTCGTCTGTGGCGAGTCTTTATTTCCTGGAATGGACGGACATTTTCAAACCCGTTCGATGGGGCTTCAGCTGCCACGACCGCAGTCTGAGTTTGCCGTATATTGAGCCCATGCATGAGGTTATTCCCTTTCTCATGCTTCTCATCCTGGCCTTCACTGCACCTGCCATCACGGTCAGTAGAAACACAGTCACAAACAAACATGTACCTTCGTACCACACTATTACAGCGGTACCTTGAAACTCCACACCAGTCGGTTCTGGGAGTGGTGTTGAGTTTAAAAGATGTTGAGTTTTGAGGTATTTTTTCTCATAAGGATGTTTGGGAAACCTGTTAATGCATCCATGGTCCTGTGAAACTGCATATATTTTAGTCTCATGTAAAATAATGAGGTTGTTTTTGACACTTAAACACTGAAAGTACAATTGAGTAACAGTTTAAAATTAACAAAAATATACAATAAAAGCTGCATTTTATTTCTTTATTGTTTCATTACGCTTCTTAATCGTGGAGATGCTTGCTCTTGAAATACCGTATTCCCTAGTGAGTTCAATACTGGCACATTCACATGAGAAGCGGCAAAACCGCTTTTGCGCTGCTGTGCCGTTATTTCCTGTTGAGTGTGACGGTGCACAAAACTTAACGTGACTTATTGTAGTAGAACACTGAGTGAGGAATTTCATTTGTGGAGAGAACTTATGATCAGTAATAATGAAGAGAAGTTTAGTATTTCTGTGTCGTTTTTTTATCCATGTTAAGCTTTATTTTAACAATAAGCATTTTAGACTCTCGGAAAAGCTGATTTTCACATTCCTCAGAAGCAGTGTTAATTTTGACAGCAAATTTTGATTTAGTTTTAGTCATAGTCTTTTGACTAAAATGTAATTTAGTTTTAGTCATAATTTAGTCATCTGAATTGTTTTAGTTTTAGTCTAGTTTTAGTCGACTAATTATCATAAGAATATAGTCGACTAAATCTACAGTCGATTCAGTCGACTAAAATACATATTTGTTTGTTTGTTTGTTTGTTTATTAGGATTTTAACGTCATGTTTTTACACTTTGGTTACATTCATGACGAGAACGGTAGTTACTCATTACACAAGTTTATTCGATTCTCAAGGTTATATCAAACACAGTCATGGACAATTTAGTATCTTCAATTCACCTCGCTTGCACGTCTTTGGACTGTGGGAGGAAACCGGAGCACCCGGAGGAAACTCACGCAGACACGGGGAGAACATGCAAACTCCACACAGAAAGGACCGCCCCACCTGGGGTTCGAACCCAGGACCTTCTTGCTGTGAGGCGACAGCGTTACCCACTTAGCCACCGTGCCGCCCTAAAATACATATAAAGGGTGTAAAATGTAAATGCTTTTTCATCAGTTCCCTTAAATTATTTAAGTCATTATATACACTTACACAAAATGAAACATTTTTAACCAGTTATGGAATATTATTAATGCTTATTGAGCATAACAATAACAAAATATTAATGACCAGTAGGCTTGCTCTGCCTGAAAAATATATGCATTGTTCATAACAAATTGCATATTACATTCTTTATAAAACTGGGTACTGTAAAAGCAGCAGTGCCGTTATGTTTCCATTATACTGCCAGCGGTGCCAGATGTTCCAGATTTGTTGTGTTTTTACCCGAGATCGTCGCCCCACATGGTTTACACATCGTCTTGTTTATCACGACGTCAAATGAGAAACGTGTCCATATATCGACTCTCCTCTTCCTCCCTGTTGACATTGTGGAGTTAATCTAGTTCCATGAGTAAAGAAAGCTCACAGGCTAGTCTGGTCTTCCCGGGTTTAGATCAAATTTGTGCGAGTGTGCTCTTACCGCGGTACCGCAAAAGAGATTAGTACTGATTGGATGGCTACCCGGCTTGTCCCGCCTCTCCACATACGCTAAAGTAGTTATGATTGGATCTCTTCCTAACTTGTCCCTACCTTCCACAAAACTAAATCAGTTCTGATCGGATGTCGTCCCTGCCAAACATTTTCGTCTCGTTTTTATTCGTTGACGAAAGTGTCGATTCATTTCGTCATAGTTTTTATCCTTTTATGTAGTTTTTATTTAGTTATAGTCTCGTTTTCGTCATGAAAAAAGGTTCGTTGACGAAAACTATGACGAAAATCATTCGTCAACGAAATTAACACTGCTCAGAAGCTCGAGCTGTAACACAAGTTTAAAAGTGAATCAGTGAAGTAAATCCAGATAAACACAGATACATGTGGAGCTGTAACACTGGATCTTATGGTTATTCCACACAAACGCAGATTCGTCTCATATTCACACTTTGATGACGTTTTAGTGCACAGATCAAACCAAGCACTGAACAAAGCGACGGTCGCACACACGTCGAGTTTAAAGGTACGAATTCTCGACAAAGGGTGTCGAGTTTCAAAGATTTGGAGTTTAGGAGACGTCGAGTTACAAGGTGCCACTGTACATCAGTTCTTATAGCCTGTATAATGTTTGCATCAGCAAATGAGTCTGTTGAGTTTAGCAACAATAATGCCCCTCCTGGTGCAACCCTCTGCACTGAGGACCAGCACTGAGAGTGCACTGACAAGTGCACCTTACAATGGCTAGGCTGTTCAGCCATGAGCCCCACTCTTTCCTGGCATCCTGTTGTGTCTTTATTACCTTGTAACAAGGGTCTGTCTGAAAACCTAGTGAGCTGCCTTGCTGCCTACTGCCTACCTGATCAGCTGCCTCAGTAGAGAGGATTCTAATAAGACATGGAACTCATAAGGCAGATTATTTAGACGCACTAATTATACAGCGATTACGCTGATTACGTCACCACAGTTTTAGCTTACTAAGCTAACACAGTTAGCTTCAGGTAGGGTGGCCACATTCATAGTCACAAAAAGGAGGACATTACACCCCAAAAGGAGGACATCATACCAGGAACAGGGGGACACCGCAACACACAGAATGAAACCAGAACCCCTATAACAGAGTTTTTGACCAATTTAAGCAAGAATTCTATAACAAATTACTGTTTTACTCACCAAATGTTGTGTCTACTTTTAATATATAAGTCTGTTCCTCACTGCCTCCAAAAGTTTACTAGCAAGCGGTCGAAATTCAACCACCCAATCACAGACTAGCATTTAGTGGGCGGACATTCTGCGATTGGCCAGTGGTGGTGGACGAGCAATGATAGGTAGCAAATGAGGCTGTTCAACCAATGAAAAATAGAAAGCATTTGTTTTGACATGTACCTGAGCCAATGACAGATAATATCACTTCAAAAGGAGGATTTTTAAGTGTCCGTCCTAGCGTTGCATGGGCGGAGGACTGGCAGCTGAAAAACCGGACCGTCTGACCAGGGGGTGTCTTTATTACACACAAACTGGCAGCCAAATGATAAAGTTTTACAAAGGAATATCTTTGAAATTCTTCCTCATAATGTTCAGGTTGCTATATTTTGGTTTTTCACTTGTCAGAGAAAATGAAGATAAAAAAATATTATTATTATTATGCGGGTCATCGTGATGTAATTCTACATGACACTCACTGTCTGTATAGGTAAATGAGTGAGTGACCACATAAAAAAAGGTATCAGTTTCTGTGCCACCCCTGTGTGAGCAATGGTCTCAGTTTGGCCACCACTGTGAAAATTGTCTGGCTACGCCACTGCGTCCGACCCAAAGCCAGACGTCTGGCCACCCTAGCTTCGGGCCATACCGACGGGCTGAGGCAACACAACCCGCTAGCACGCCAGCTGTACCGAGTACCGAAAAACGGTTAAACTGTCCCTGACGAGCCTGAATTTACAAGTAAACGACACTTGTGCACCTTTATACACATTAAACATCAATGAGAATTTAATTACATTTAATAAGAATATTTAGAACTTTTTGGGAGAAAAGTCGTGCCGCACTGAATGCTGGGATTGCCTTCAGCGCTGAGGAAGCGTCAGACGCTCCCTCGTTATTCAGTCAGATCATCACTCAGAATTAAGAACCTCAGTAGGAGCATTTTAAGGGATCTAAGAATTTAGACACGCCCTCTTCTCGGGAGTGTAGGATGATGTTAAATGCGTCTGTGTAGAGAGAGTGCTAGGTTTTCAGACAGACCCCTATATCAGTCTTTACTGAAGATGAATAAATGTACACACACATACACCTATATACTCATAAAGCATTTGGTTTTAAATCGTAATGTGTACCGTGCTCTATTTATAACACAGATTTTCTCAGCTTATTTTTGGCTAAAATCAGTTCACCCGACAGATTGCGCATTAGCATGGAAGGGACTGAGGTCACTTGTGGTTTTGCCAATTGTTACTCTGTACAGGAGTGTGTGTGTGTGTGTGTGTGTGTGTGTGTTGGTGTGTGGGTGTGAATCCGTGATTAAAGAGCCAGAACCAGTAACATGGAGATAGTGTATGCTGTGATCTGCATGCTGTTTGGGCTCTGATCCAGATCCCGGTGTGGCACATCATGAGCTGACGTTCTGTCTCTATTCTTATCAGCTTTCCTGCCATAACGGTGTTCAGAGCATCACTCGTATCAAACACTGTGACCTGCAGGATTTAAACCCTTTACCTGGTGACCAAAGCAGTTTATTGTATATAGACCAGGGGTGTCCAAACTATTTTTGATTCGGCTCACAAGGTATTTTAGAAATAAAATTTAAGTTGTGTCGCTTTTAATCAGGTTTTAAATAAACTGCTTAAACTCTGGGTGGCGCTCTCACATTTTCTTTCCACCGACTCAAAACATTAACGTTACACCTACATTCATGTTCACCAGTTTTTGGATAAGCACAGCGGCTCCAGAGAAACGAAAACTTGTAACAGTTTGTGGGCTAGACGGACAGGAGGGGCGGACACAAACGCGGAGATGTGTGACAGAAACTATATTTAATAACAATAAAGACAAGACAGGGTAAACTGACAGAACAGGACTGAACAGGACTAACGGACAGGCGAAACAAAGACTAAACCGGCTAAACAGACTAAACAGGCTAACGGACAGGCTAAACAGGCTAACGGGGCTAAACCGGCTAACGGGGCAAACAAACAGGCTAAAGACAAGACAGGGTTAAACTGACAGAACAGGACTAAACAGACTAACTGGGCTAAACACAGACTAAACAGGCAAAACAGACTAAACAGGCTAACGGACAGGCTAAACAGGCTAACGGGGCTAAACAGGCTAACGGACAGGCTAAACAGGCTAACGGGGCTAAACAGGCTAACGGGGCAAACAAACAGGCTAAACAGGCTAACGGGGCTAAACAGGCTAACGGGGCAAACAAACAGGCTAAACAGGCGAAACCGACGAAACAGGTCAAACAGGTCAAACAGGTCAGACAGGTCAGACAGAGCAGACAGACAGAGTACCAGGAGCCGAGATCCCAGACGCAAACAGAGTTACCATGCAATAGTCTCCAACCAGCCTTTCCCTGAGCCTCTCCTAAATAGTAGCAGCTGGGGCTAATTAGCCCCAGCTAACCAATCAGGAGAGGGAGGCTGGCTGGAGACTGGGGAGAAAAGGGCGTGGCACACTGGAGCACAGGATCACCCTGAGGCTCCAAGCGTGACAGTAGGCCCCTCCCCGAAGGCACGACTCCTGGCGTGCCCAAATACAAAACAAAAAGGAGGTCCTGGACCTTGAGGGGCAAATTCGAAGTCATTCAAAAAATTCTGAGGCAGGCATGACAAAAGTTCAGAAGCGCCGTCGGTGGGTGCTGATAAAGAACCAGGATCACCCTCTGGGGGTGCTGACTTGACAGGAGCGCCTTTGGAGACAGGAGTGCCATCAGGGGGCACCGACTCGGGAACAAGAGCGCCATCGGAGGGCGCCAATTTGGGAACAGAAGCACCATCAAAGGACACCAACTCAGGAACAGAAGTGCCGTCGGAGGACACCAACTCAGGAACAGAAGTGCCGTCGGAGGACACCAACTCAGGAACAGAAGTGCCGTCGGAGGACACCAACTCAGGAACAGAAGTGCCGTCGGAGGACACCAACTCAGGAACAGGAGCGCCATCGGGACGCGCCAACTCGGGAACAGGAGCGCCATCGGGATGCGCCAACTCGGGAACAGGAGCGCCATCGGGATGCGCCAACTCGGGAACAGGAGCGCCATCGGGATGCGCCAACTCGGGAACAGGAGCGCCATCGGGATGCGCCAACTCGGGAACAGGAGCGCCATCGGGATGCGCCAACTCGGGAACAGGAGCGCCATCGGGATGCGCCAACTCGGGAACAGGAGCGCCATCGGGATGCGCCAACTCGGGAACAGGAGCGTCGCCGAGGGACGCCAATTCGGGAACAGAAATCAACTGCGGTGAGCCTGGCGAAGAGGCTTCGGGAGTCAGCTGCGGTGAGCCTGGCGAAGAGGCTTCGGGAGTCAGCTGCGGTGAGCCTGGCGAAGAGGCTTCGGGAGTCAGCTGCGGTGAGCCTGGCGAAGAGGCTTCGGGAGTCAGCTGCGGTGAGCCTGGCGAAGAGGCTTCGGGAGTCAGCTGCGGTGAGCCTGGCGAAGAGGCTTCGGGAGTCAGCTGCGGTGAGCCTGGCGAAGAGGCTTCGGGAGTCAGCTGCGGTGAGCCTGGCGAAGAGGCTTCGGGAGTCAGCTGCGGTGAGCCTGGCGAAGAGGCTTCGGGAGTCAGCTGCGGTGAGCCTGGCGAAGAGGCTTCGGGAGTCAGCTGCGGTGAGCCTGGCGAAGAGGCTTCGGGAGTCAGCTGCGATGAGCCTGGCGAAGAGGCTTCGGGAGTCAGCTGCGGTAAGCCTGGCGAAGAGGCTTCGGGAGTCAGCTGCGTTGACCCTTGAGAAGAGGCGTCCGGAGTCAGCTGCGTGGACCCTTGAGAAGAGGCGTCCAGAGTCAGCTGCGAGGACCCTTGAGAGGCGTCCGAAGTCACTTGAGAAAACACTGGAGAAACGTCATTCAGCGGCGAGGACCCTGGAGAGGCATCCGAAATCAGCTGCGAAAACACTGGAGAAACGTCATACAGCTGCGAGGACCCTGGAGAGGCGTCCGAAGTCAGCTGCGAAAACACTGGAGAAACGTCATTCAGCTGTGAGGACCCTGGAGAGGCGTCCGAAGTCAGCTGCGAAAACACTGGAGAAACGTCATTCAGCTGCGAGGACCCTGGAGAGGCGTCCGAAGTCAGCTGCGAAAACACTAGAGAAACGTCACTCAGCTGTGAGGACCCTGGAGAGGCGTCCGGGGTTAGCTGCGAAAACACTAGAGAAACATCACTCAGCTGTGAGGACCCTGGAGAGGCGTCCGAAGTCACTTGGGAAAACACTGGAGAAATGTCATTCAGCTGTGAGGACCCTGGAGAGGCGTCCGAAATCCGCTGCGAAAATCCTTGAGAAACTCCTTGAAACAGCTGTGTCCTATAGGGGAGACTATTCTGTAACAGTTTGTGGGCTAGACGGACAGGAGGGGCGGACACAAACGCGGAGATGTGTGACAGAAACTATATTTAATAACAATAAAGACAAGACAGGGTAAACTGACAGAACAGGACTGAACAGGACTAACGGACAGGCGAAACAAAGACTAAACCGGCTAAACAGACTAAACAGGCTAACGGACAGGCTAAACAGGCTAACGGGGCTAAACCGGCTAACGGGGCAAACAAACAGGCTAAAGACAAGACAGGGTTAAACTGACAGAACAGGACTAAACAGACTAACTGGGCTAAACACAGACTAAACAGGCAAAACAGACTAAACAGGCTAACGGACAGGCTAAACAGGCTAACGGGGCTAAACAGGCTAACGGACAGGCTAAACAGGCTAACGGGGCTAAACAGGCTAACGGGGCAAACAAACAGGCTAAACAGGCTAACGGGGCTAAACAGGCTAACGGGGCAAACAAACAGGCTAAACAGGCGAAACCGACGAAACAGGTCAAACAGGTCAGACAGAGCAGACAGAGCAGACAGAGCAGACAGAGCAGACAGAGCAGACAGACAGAGTACCAGGAGCCGAGATCCCAGACGCAAACAGAGTTACCATGCAATAGTCTCCAACCAGCCTTTCCCTGAGCCTCTCCTAAATAGTAGCAGCTGGGGCTAATTAGCCCCAGCTAACCAATCAGGAGAGGGAGGCTGGCTGGAGACTGGGGAGAAAAGGGCGTGGCACACTGGAGCACAGGATCACCCTGAGGCTCCAAGCGTGACAAAACTAGACTAGGCTAGACAAGCTTTAGCGTAGAAGATTTCAGGCACTCTGGGGAAAATAAATATTTTGGGGGAAGTGGGTATGTTTAATTTAAAGTAGCATAATAATCTTCCCATTATGGTTATACACCGATCAGCCATAACATTAAAATCACCTCCTTGTTTCAGCTCCACTTACCATATAGAAGCACTTTGTAGTTGTACAATTACTGACTGTAGTCCATCTGTTTCTCTGCATGCTTTGTTACCCTCCATTCATGCTGGTCTTTAATGGTCAGGACCCCCACAGGACCCCCACAGAGCAGGTATTATTTAGGTGGTGGATCATTCTCAGCACTGCAGTGACACTGACATGGTGGTGGTGTGTTAGTGTGTGTTGTGCTGGTATGAGTGGATCAGACACAGCAGCGCTGCTGCAGTTTTTAAACACCTCACTGTCACTGCTGGACTGAGAATAGTCCACCAACCAAAAATATCCAGCCAACAGCGCCCCGTGGGCAGCATCCTGTGACCACTGATGAAGGTATAGAGGATGACCGACTCAAACAGCAGCAATAGATGAGCGATCGTCTCTGACTTTACATCTACAAGGTTGACCAACTAGGTAGGAGTGTCTAATAGAGTGGACAGTGAGTGGACACGGTATTTAAAGACTCCAGCAGCGCTGCTGTGTCTGATCCTCTCATACCAGCACAACACACACTAACACACCACCACCATGTCAGTGTCACTGCAGTGCTGAGAATGATCCACCACCTAAATAATACCTGCTCTGTGGGGGTCCTGACCATTGAAGAACAGCATGAAAGGGGGCTAACAAAGCATGTAAAGAAACAAATGACCTACAGTCAGTAATTGTAGAACTACAAAGTGCTTCTATATGGTAAGTGGAGCTGATAAAATGGACAGTGAGTGTAGAAACCAGGAGGTGGTTTTAATGTTATGACTGATCAGTGTAAACTGGTGAATCCCAGTTTATACGACACTGTCGACGATAGATCATCAGTCACTCAAATACAAAGAAAGTGGAATTGTTAGTAATCAGGAGCTTTTGTTATATTTATATTTGTTTCATCACAAATTTTTTACTCCATCTGGCCCCTACAAGAAAAGTTCTGACACCCCTGATACTGACCATGAAGCTCCGTCTGTCATGTTTATGTCCGTTGTGTAAGAAAAACACAAAGCAACGAAGCTGCATGTGTATTTGTTGATGATAACTTAAAGTTTTAGG
This sequence comes from Trichomycterus rosablanca, assembly GCF_030014385.1. Classification (NCBI taxonomy): domain Eukaryota; kingdom Metazoa; phylum Chordata; class Actinopteri; order Siluriformes; family Trichomycteridae; genus Trichomycterus; species Trichomycterus rosablanca. The sequence goes on along the minus strand of NC_085990.1, from coordinate 51,502,452 downwards.
ATCTAGGTAAAGCTTAGTAAGACCAGCTTTTTTGTGCTTATTTGCTTCTCAAACATTTTAGTCCAAAACTGTGGGCATTAATATGAAGTTGGTTCTGTTTTCTGTGAAAAGACTCTTCAGTATACAGGATACAAACAAATATTCAATCACTTTCAAGCCGTTTATTGCTTATTAGTCTCTGGTTCTGTCTGAAAATATAGTGAGCTGCCTTGCTGCCCACTGCCTACTGATCAGCTGCCTCAGTAGGGAGGATTCTAAATGGCATCGAACTTTAGAAGGCAGATTATTTAGACACTCTTGTTAGAGTGCAAGATGTCAGCAGCAAATCCTTTAACTCCTGTAAGTTGTGAGGTGGAGCCTCCATGGATCGGACTTGTTTGTCCAGCACATACCACAGATGCTCGGTTGGATTGAGATCTGGGGATTTTGGAGGCCAAGTCAACACCTCAAACTGGTTGTTGTGCTCCTCAAACCGTTCCTGAAGCATTTTTGCTTTGTGTCAGGGCGCCACAGCCACCAGGGAATATTGCTTACACGGTCTGCAACAATGCTTAGGTAGGTGCTACGTGTCAGAGTAACGTCCACATGGATGGCAGGACCGGAGGTTTCCCAGCAGAACGTCGCCCAAAGCATCACACTGCCTCCGACGGCCTGTCTTCTTCCCATAATGCATCCTGGTGCCGTGTGTTCCCCAGGAAAGTGACGCACACGCACCCGGCCATCCATGTGGTGTAAAAGAAAACGTGATTCATCAGACCAGGCCGCCTTCTTCCATTGCTCTGTGGTCAAGTTCAGATGCTCACGTGCCCATTGTTGGTGGACAGGGGTCAGCATGGGCACCCTGACACGACAAACTGTGCTGCTCTGTGTATTCTGACACCTTTCTATCAGAACAAGCATTATTTACTTCACCTGTCAGTGGTTATAATGTTATGCTAAGTCAGTGTATGTATTTGTTATAAATGACACACAGCATTAATTGCAGAAAGATACTTAAGTTACAATGAGGAGATCTTGGATCATTCGCAGTATTGGTCAAAACTCTGAGCTAATTTGTTGAGATTTTGGTGAAATTGCTACTGAAAAATGCTTCAGTACAATTTTAAAATCTTTTTTTATAGACACAGTGTCAGAATGACAATATGAGAGACTCTTTAGTAGAGAAGTGATAACAGAACGAGAGGAAAGCTGACGTGTACATCCACAGAGGACTACTTGATCTCTTTTCTCATCTTGTGTGGCTCTTTGCACCTCTTGACTCTGAAACTCTTCCATCTGCAGATAATGATCGGAGAGGGAATTCTGTTCTGCTGGCTGTCCAAAACCCGGAGCGGCCCCGGAGCCGAGGCGAACATCAACGCGGCCGGCTGCAACTTCAACTCCTATATTCGCCGAGCCATCAGGTTTGTGGGTAAGTCGCACCCTGAGGTGGTTTCATCGTTGTGAAATGACTCTGTGACGTTGACTCTAAATTAAATTATTCTGAATGTGTTTTCTAGGCGTTCACGTATTTGGTCTTTGTTCCACCGCTCTGATTACTGATATCATTCAGTTATCGACGGGTTACCCAGCACCGTACTTCCTCACTGTGTGCAAACCCAACTACACCCACCTGAACAGCTCCTGTGATGAGAACTCCTTTATCCTGGAGGATATCTGCTCGGGGACCGACACTGCTATTATAAATGCTGGCAGGTACGACTGGGATGAATTTACAGTAGTGTTCAAAAAAATAGCAGTGATTTTAAAAAAGTGAATAAAGCACAAAATCATTATAATAACTTTTATTTCCATAAATGCAAATGCACTGAAAATACTACACTTTCAATTCTAAATCAAAACATTAACAAAATTTAGCCAGTTTGTGTTCATCCTTTACAGAAAGTTAAGAAAAATGAATATTAGGCTGTTCAAAATAATAGCAGTGCAGCATTTTTCATTAAAAACTCAAAAAAATTATCTATAACATGAAAAAATGTTTGAGGTTTCACTTTACTTTAAATTACTGAACTAATATTTAGTGGCAAAACAATTGTTTCTGAGATCTGTGTTGCATGGAGTCGATCAACTTCTGGCACCTCTGAACAGGTATTCCAGTCCAGGATGATTAGACGACATTCCACAGTTCTTCTGCAGTTTTGGGTTTTGCCTCAAAAAAACACATTTCAGATATCAGAACACAAGTTCTCTCTGGGATTGAAGTCAGGGGATTGGGCTGGTCACTCTATTACCTCAGTCTTGTTTGTCTGTAACCAAGATGTTTTGGGTCATTGTCATGTTGAAACACCCATTTTAAGGACATTTCTTCTTCGACATAGGGCAACATGATCTCCTCAAGTATTCTGATATATTTAATCTGATCCATGATCCCTCGTATGTGATAAATAGACGTAACACCATGGTATGAAAAACATCCTCATATCATAATTTTGTACCACCATGCTTTACTGTCTTCACAGTGAACTTTGGCTTGAATTCAGTGCTCGAGGGTCGTCTGACATACTGTCTACGACCACTAGACCCAAAAAGAACAATTTTGCTTTCATCAGTCCACAAAATGTTGAGTCATTTCTCTTTGGACCAGTCAATGTGTTCTTGGCAAATGTTAACCCATTCAGGAAACGTCTTTTTCTTAACAACGGGACTTTGCAAGGAGTTCTTGCTGGTAAATTGGCTTCATTTAATTATCTTCTGTACTTACTGGTAACTTCAGATGTTCCTAATTCTTTCTGGAGGTGATCATTGACTGAGTATTTGCTATTTTGGCTAATCTTCGATCCATTTGAACAGTAGTTCCACGCTTCCTTCTGCGTCTTTCAGGTTTTGGTTGTCACTTCAAGGCATTTGAGATCATTTTAGCTGAGCAGCCTATCATTGCTGCACTTCTCTGTATGTTTTTTCCCTCTACAATCAACTTTTTAATCAAAGTACGCTGTTCATCAGAACAATGTCTGGAACAACCCATTTTACCCAGTATTTCAGAAGGAAACGTGCTATGACCAACCTGTGCAACATTTGCCCCCCTCCTACATTAAATAAGGGCCAAATTTGACACACGTTCTTCTGCAGAATGAATGATTTCACCAATTGAAATCCTCACTGCTATTATTTTGAACAAGCCCCTTTCAATCAATGCTTCGATTACTCAGAATGAGTGGCATGCATGTCCTAATTGTTGGTTTGTTTTGTTTTCATTACTCTACTACACTTTCAAGTAAATTATTTGCTATGTAGAAATATCACTTCTACTAAAAACAGTGATTTATCAGGTTAATGGTGTTGGACTGCTATTTTTTTGAACACCACTGTAGATTCCAAAATGTATGTAATGTAAGTATGTAAGTAATATAATTAAGGCCCTACCTAATTCACGGTCATGAAAAACGCATCACGGACAGTGAAACGAGCCTTTTCCTGTGTAATATGCAATTTGCTGTGAAATTCAAAATGTTAGGTTTGTGTTTAGTGATTTAACATTTTCATTCGTGTAGCGTTCAAGTGTTTCATGTTTACGGTTAATTTGCACTATGAGGCGTCCTAGCAATCCTACGGCAATTCAGTTAGCAATCACTTAGTCAAAATGTCCAAGATGTTGAAGTGTAAACATAACATTAAAACCACCTCCTTGTTTCTACACTCACTGTCCATTTTATCAGCTCCACTTACCATATAGAAGCACTTTGTAGTTCTACAATTACTGACTGTTGTCCATCTGTTTCTCTACATAATTTTTTAACCTGCTTTCACCCTGTTCTTCAATGGTCAGGACCCCCACAGGACCACCACAGAGCAGGTATTATTTAGGTGGTGGATCATTCTCAGCACTGCAGTGACTCTGACATGGTGGTGGTGTGTTAGTGTGTGTTGTGCTGGTATGAGTGGATCAGACACAGCAGCGCTGCTGGAGTTTTTAAATACCGTGTCCACTCACTGTCCACTCTATTAGACACTCCTACCTAGTCGGTCCACCTTGTAGATGTAAAGTCAGAGACGATCGCTCATCTATTGCTGCTGTTTGAGTCGGTCATCTTCTACACCTTCATCAGTGGTCACAGGACGCTGCCCACGGGGCGCTGTTGGCTGGATATTTTTGGTTGGTGGACTATTCTCAGTCCAGCAGTGACAGTGAGGTGTTTAAAAACTCCAGCAGCGCTGCTGTGTCTGATCCACTCATACCAGCACAACACACACTAACACACCACCACCATGTCAGTGTCACTGCAGTGCTGAGAATGATCCACCACCTAAATAATACCTGCTCTGTGGTGGTCCTGTGGAACTACAAAGTGCTTCTGTGTAAAAGTGTAGAAACCAGGAGGTGGTTTTAATGTTATGGCTTATCAGTGTGTATGTATGTATATATGTGTATATAGATATCTATGTATATATACAGGTATATATATATATATATATACAGATGTCCTGTACGTCTCTAACACAACATTTAGAATGTTTCTTTTATTTAGCCACGTAGCTAAAGCTTGCGTGATGTACTCAGGGATTTTGGGATGTAGGACTGGCTGCTGTAAATAAGGAGAGTGTCTTTTGATGTTTTGCTTAATGAGGCTGGTTTTAGGGGTTTTAAGTGATGCCGCTCTGCATCGCCTGTCATCGTCTCTCAGCCATGATGCACATTCGGTAAATAATTAAAAGCAGAAAATGTGTCCGTCCATGGTATGTCAGTTCGAACTAAGCATTAAATGAATTAAATTAGACCGTTTTTAACTGGACACTTTTTAATGAAATGAAATCATTTTCAAGTGATTTAACGTTTATTGTTTATGGTCTGCAAGTCTGCACTATTTCCCTTCCTTAGGCAGCAGAAATAGCCGTTTTGATGTCCTCTTTACAGAGTGCCCGCAGGCATAATAAGTGCATTTGAGAGGACACTATCTGCTCTGCTGTAATAAAGTCCCTCTCTCAAAGGTCAGAAAGGTCCAGATCTGTTTTATTTATCCGTGTAGCAGATGGAATAAACAGACCATGAGTTTGAGGGCACTGGAAATAGCTCAAATGTCAGTCGCTGTATGTACGTAGTTCTCTGTTCCATTTCAGACTATAACATGTCCATAAAATTAGTAATCAAAGGATATGTGATGCATCAGATTTCCTCCAGTCCTGCTTTTCTAGTGATATATTCAGTGTACAGGTTGAACAGACTGGTCTAACTCCAGTGCCAATGTGGAACCAGTCTGTTGTTTAGTTTAATGTCATGACTGGCTTGTTGATCAGTGTGGAGACTCTTTATTAATGATAGAGCTGAATATACACTGATGATGCATAACATTATGACCACCTTTCTAATATTTTATTGGTCTCTTTTTTGCTACCCCACACGCAACAACCTGTGCTGCTCTGTGTATTCTGACACCTTTCTATCAGAACCAGCATGAACTTCTTCAGCAGTTTGAGCTACAGTAGCTCGTCTGTTGGATCGGATCACACGGGCCAGCCTTCACTCCCCACGTGCATCAGTGAGCCTTGGCCGCCCATGACCCTGTCGCCGGTTTACCACTGTTCCTTCTTTGGACCACTTGGGATAGATACTGACCACTGCAGACCGGGAACTAGGGGTGGGCGATGTAATATCATTCACAATAATACCGGTATAGTTGTAAATTCAATATGGTTTTTGCCATATCGCGATATTGTTAGCAAACGCTCGTCACTCGCTTTCAAGTGCATAACAGTGAAATAATGGGCAGAGAGTCGTACCGGAATTAGCACCAAGAACGAACTAGTCCCTAAAAGCCGAGCTACATCACTAGTGTGGAAGTTTTTCAGATACAGAAGGTCGGACAAAACGTGCAAAAGTACTGTGACCACAAAAGGTGGCAACACATCACATTTATTTCACCACCTAAAGCAAAAGCACCCGCGTGAGTACGAGGAGTGTCGGTCACTGCGTGAGTCCGAGAATGATGTGAGGCCAAAAACTGTGTCAGTGAATGAACATAGAATACACAGGTTACCTTTTGAGAACGTTTAAAACACAAAAGTGCTAAGCGGAACGCTTTCCTTCGCGTATAAGAAACTGAATCACTGAGTCAATGAGTCAGAAACGACTCTCTTCAGAAGAATTATTCATTGGAATCGAATCAGAAAACTGTGCTCTTATCTGTGGTAAAGATTCATTCGTTTTGCTCACTCTGTGGGCAAAACAACTCTGGTTCAAGAGATTCAGATGTATAAACCAATCAGAGCTTCGAATTCAGATTCTGGGTGGAATTTCAAGCTCTCTGTTCATTGGTTGTTGCATAATTGACAGATATTCATTTTGCAATGATAGCAAAGCATGATTAAATATTAATCGGGATTTTTTTTTAATGCTCATTTATTTGAAGTAAAACGGACAGTATAAATGTGATTGTGAGATTCTGCTGGTTTGTTTAATATAAATGTTGTCAATATTAATACAAATACAGCCAGTAATAATACAAAATATGAATTGATCATAACTACAATGTTTTGTGTTTTTAAGAGAACTTATAAACAATATAAGGTAAAATAGAGGCGGTGGCCTGCCATTGTACTTTATGTTTACATTATATTGTATTGTATATCACCACTTCTCAAAAGCATGTGGATATATGAGTTTTTTAGCCATATTGCCCAGCCCTACTGGAAGTGATGCTTAATTTAATGTACATTTAGTAGCATTTGTACCTTAGATTTCCTGACTGTCTGCAAAACAAAAGTGTTTTTAAAATAAACTTTTTTAAAAAGTGTTCTTATATATCGTGAGTGAATATCGTTATCGCAAAAATATCCCAAAATATCGTGATATTATTTAAAGGCCATATTGCCCACCCCTACCGGGAACACCCCACAGGAGCTGCAGTTTTGGAGATGCTCTGACCCAGTCGTCTAGCCATCAAAATTTGGTCCTTGTCAAACTCGCTCAAATCCTCACGCTCGTCCATTTTTCCTGCTTCAACTTTGAGGCTAAAATGTTCATCTGCTGCTTAATATATATATATATATACAGTGTATCACAAAAGTGAGTACACCCCTCACATTTCTGCAGATATTTAAGTATATCTTTTCATGGGACAACACTGACAAAATGACACTTTGACACAATGAAAAGTAGTCTGTGTGCAGCTTATATAACAGTGTAAATTTATTCTTCCCTCAAAATAACTCAATATACAGCCATTAATGTCTAAACCACCGGCAACAAAAGTGAGTACACCCCTAAGAGACTACACCCCTAAATGTCCAAATTGAGCACTGCTTGTCATTTTCCCTCCAAAATGTCATGTGATTTGTTAGTGTTACTAGGTCTCAGGTGTGCATAGGGAGCAGGTGTGTTCAATTTAGTAGTACAGCGCTCACACTCTCTCATACTGGTCACTGAAAGTTCCAACATGGCACCTCATGGCAAAGAACTCTCTGAGGATCTTAAAAGACGAATTGTTGCGCTACATGAAGATAGCCAAGGCTACAAGAAGATTGCCAACACCCTGAAACTGAGCTGCAGCACAGTGGCCAAGATCATCCAGCGTTTTAAAAGAGCAGGGTCCACTCAGAACAGACCTCGCGTTGGTCGTCCAAAGAAGCTGAGTGCACGTGCTCAGCATCACATCCAACTGCTGTCTTTGAAAGATAGGCGCAGGAGTGCTGTCAGCATTGCTGCAGAGATTGAAAAGGTGGGGGGTCAGCCTGTCAGTGCTCAGACCATACGCCGCACACTACATTAAATTGGTCTGCATGGCTGTCACCCCAGAAGGAAGCCTCTTCTGAAGTCTCTACACAAGAAAGCCCGCAAACAGTTTGCTGAAGACATGTCAACAAAGGACATGGATTACTGGAACCATGTCCTATGGTCTGATGAGACCAAGATTAATTTGTTTGGTTCAGATGGTCTCAAGCATGTGTGGCGGCAATCAGGTGAGGAGTACAAAGATAAGTGTGTCATGCCTACAGTCAAGCATGGTGGTGGGAATGCCATGGTCTGGGGCTGCATGAGTGCAGCAGGTGTTGGGGAGTTACATTTCATTGAAGGACACATGAACTCCAATATGTACTGTGAAATACTGAGCAGAGCATGATCCCCTCCCTCCGGAAACTGGGTCGCAGGGCAGTGTTCCAGCATGATAATGACCCCAAACACACCTCTAAGATGACCACTGCTTTATTGAAGAGGCTGAGGGTAAAGGTGATGGACTGGCCAAGCATGTCTCCAGACCTAAACCCAATAGAACATCTTTGGGGCATCCTCAAGCGGAAGGTGGAGGAGCGCAAAGTCTCGAATATCCGCCAGCTCCGTGATGTCGTCATGGAGGAGTGGAAAAGCATTCCAGTGGCAACCTGTGAAGCTCTGGTAAACTCCATGCCCAGGAGAGTTAAGGCAGTTCTGGGAAATAATGGTGGCCACACAAAATATTGACACTTCAGGAACTTTCACTAAGGGGTGTACTCACTTTTGTTGCCAGTGGTTTAGACATTAATGGCTGTATATTGAGTTATTTTGAGGGAAGAATAAATTTACACTGTTATATAAGCTGCACACAGACTACTTTTCATTGTGTCAAAGTATCATTTTGTCAGTGTTGTCCCATGAAAAGATATACTTAAATATCTGCAGAAATGTGAGGGGTGTACTCACTTTTGTGATACACTGTATATATATTTCACTTCACCTGTCAGTGCTCATAATGTTATGCCTGGTCGGTTTATGTGAAATGCTTACTTGTTTTTTTTACTTTTTTTCTCTTTTTTTAGAAAATCATTCCCATCCCAGCACGCCACCTTGGCATCCTATGCAGCTGTTTACATCTCGGTGAGTGTAGCTTCTGCTCTATAGCACAAAACCACTTCCTAAATTCAGCTGGGTGACTCGGTTCAGTAGGGTTCAGTCATTCAGCAGATGACCGGGTTGAAATATCTATTAAGAGAGACTAGCTACTGACAGTGATTCAAGGAGGGACAAGTCACAAACCCTTGAAAGGTTGGTGGGCAAACAGATATCGGAACTGGACATCAGAGCAATGGAGGAAGGTTGACCGGGCTGAATAATCCTCGTTCATTGTTCATCAATAGAACCCACCAGCTCCTTTTGGCCAGGGGGGCTGAAGCCCTGCAGTGGATATGGTCGGGTAAAACCAGACTTGCAGAATAGAATAGAATAGAACGGAACACCCCCCGTATATTTGTCATATATACATCAACATGTGTACACACAGAACCAAATTCTTTCTTCACGTATCCCAGCTTGTTTGGAAGCTAGGGTCACAGAGCAGGGTCAGCCATTGTACAGCGCCCCAGAGCCGAGAGGGTTTAAGGGCCTTGCTGCATGGTAGAGCTGGGATTTGAACTCTCAACCTTTCAATTAATAGCCCAAAGCTCTACCCACTAGGCAACCAGTCCCATACAAGAAATGAAAAACTACCTTATTTTATCTATTATAAAAATGATAAATCATCTCTGGCATTGTGATGAATGAGGTTTCATTTCAGATATTTTTTATCCTTCTAAGGTGGTTTGTGTTGAAAATCATTGATGGATTGATATTAATAGCAAACATAACAATAATATTCACTGCCTGGCCAAAAAAAAGGTCACACACTCTAATATTTGGTTGGTTGCAATGTCACAACATTTATTTCTGTCCAGAGTTGCATTAATTTTTCCCCAAGATCTTGTATTGATGATGGGAGATTTGGACCACTGCGCAAAGTCTTCTCCAGCACATCCCAAAGATTCTCAATGGGGTTCAGGTCTGGACTCTGTGGTGGCCAATCCATGTGTGAAAATGATGTCTCATGCTCCCTGAAGCTCTTCCACAATTTGAGCCCGATGAATCCTGGCATTGTCATCTTGGAAGAAAAAATCCATTGTTGGAATAACCTGGTGGTTCAGTATATTCAGGTAGTCAGCTGACCTCTTTCTTTGGGCACATAACGTTGCTGAACCTAGAACTGACCGACTGCAGCGACCCCAGATCATAGCACCGCCCCCACAGGCTTATACGGTACGATGGGTGCATCACTTCAGCCGCCTCTCTTCTTACCCTGATGCGCCCATCACTCTGGAACAGGGTAAATCTGGACTCATCAGACCACATGACCTTCTTCCATTGCTCTAGAGTCCAATCTTTATCCCTAGCAAATTGAAGCCGTTTTTGCCAGTTAGCCTCACTGATGAGTGGTTTTCTTAAGGCTACACAGCTGTTTAGTCCCAATCCCTTGAGTTCCCTTCACATTGTGCGTGTGGAAATGCTCTTACTGTCACTATTAAACATCCCTGAGTTCTACTGGAGTTTTTCTACCATTTGATTTCACCAAACGTTTAAGTGATCGCCGATCACGATCATTCAATATTTTTTTCTGACCACATTCCTTCCTGGAAGATGATGTTTCCCGCCCACTGTCCATCCACTTTTTAATAATGCGCTGGACAGTTCTTAACACGATTTTAGTCGTTTCAGCTTCTCCTTAGATGTTTTCTGTGCTTGATGCATGCCAATAATTTGACCCTTCTGAAACAGATGAACATCTTTCCCACGACCACAGGATGTCTTTCCACATGGTTGTTTAACAAATGAGAAGCTACTCACTGCATCAGTTAGGGTTAAATAACTTGTTGCCAGCTAAAACATAATCACGCATGCAGTAATTATCCAATGATCCAATCTCTTACGTATTTGCTTAGTTAAATCCAGGTGGTGACCTTTTTTTGGCCAGGCAGTATATAACAATAATATAATAACTTGTATGAAGTTGTAAACATGCATATGATCTCAGTAAAAGTGTGTTTGTTTCTGCTCAGATGTATTTCAACAGCACCCTGACGGACTCCTCTAAGCTGCTAAAGCCTTTGCTGGTGTTCTCCTTCATCATCAGCGCCGTCATCTGTGGCCTGACACGGATCATCCAGCACAAGAACCACGCCATCGACGTTTACCTGGGATTCCTCCTCGGCGCGGGCATCGCTGTCTACCTGGTGAGTGTTTATTATTTCCTCTCCAATAATGTCCTATACAGTCCAGACTCACGTAGTTTGTGGTGTTTGTTGATCCCTCTGATCGCTGCAGGGTTTGTATGCGGTGGGGAACTTCCAACCCAGCGAGGAGAAGCAGTGCTTCGAAGCTCAGGTTCAGGAACCGTCCAGGTCTCCGACAGACCTTGGTCAGCGCGTTGGCCACCATCTTCCTGCTAAAAGCTGTAGCAGCAGCGATGGCCTCTCCTCATCACAGTCGGACGGCCTGCTTCACCGTAACCTACAGAGCCGAAACGCTAGCTCACTTACCAACCTAAAGAGATCCAACGCAGACGTAGAGGTCATCACCCCCCGCGGACACGCAGGCAAGGAGAACATGGTGACGTTCAACACTCTGCCCAGGATTCACCCGTCGACTATGGACGATGACACCCGACGCCACCACACCATTCACTCCTCTGTAAGTTTCAGTCGCTCCAAGCAGCTGCTGTCACAGTGGAAGAGTAAGAACGAGAGTCGGCAGGGGGTGCAGGGTGTCGAGGGTAGTTTGGGACAGTGTTCCACGAGCAGCATAGATACGCGCTTTGGCTCGGAACCTTCTAGCCTTGGCGTCAGTGGAGAACAACAAGGTCCGTGCTTCAAACTGGCCACTGGGAGCACCACTTTACCCAGCAATCCGTGTGGCATTGCAGGAGGTGCTAGAGTATCCCTTCAACCCAGACCAGGCTCTTCCCAGTTGGTGCACATTCCAGAGGAGGCTCAAGATGGCATGAGCGCCTCACCTAGAGGTATTGCTCATGACAAGTGGCTGAAGAGCACAGAGAAAAATGCCAACGGACAACCACGTGTCGTGCCAGTAATCGGCATGTCCAAGCAGCAGGGTCTTCTGCCCACAGGCTCCACCAGCTCCGAAAGCAGCAGTCACACCAGCTCTACAGCACCCCTGCATCGGCACAAGAGCCTGAGTGAAGAGCCCAGCACGGGCATCACCACCCAGGGCTCCATCGTCAGAGTGGAGGCACACCCGGAGAACGGACGGCCCCTGGTTCACGCCCACTCCACCGATGGCACTAGCTCTTGGACCTGGAAGTCTCAGAGCAACCTCAGGCAGTCCTTCGAGCTTAACGACCTAAACCGGGACTCTGAGAATTCTGACTTGGTTAGGGACAGCTACAGCTCTACAGACAGGAAGAGAAGCAACTCCAGCGCTCCGATACCAGTCACTGTGCCAACGGTCCCTACGGTGTCCTCCGGGTCCACCCTGGCAGTGGGAGACCAGCACCCGCAGCAAAGCATCTCCACCATCCGGGTCACCCCTGTGGACAGCAGTGAAAGTGGCGCAGAGAGCCGCGACTCGACGCTGCGCCGGAAAAACAATATGATCCTGATTCCTGAAAGGGGAAACAGCCCAGACAACACCAGGACCATTTTCTACAAGGGTACCTCCACCACCCCGACTTTTAAGGAGTAGGCAGCGGTTAATACTTCCTAACGTTAAAGTGGAAACAGACACAGCTGCATTATTGTGAAGAAACTTCCGCCTGCATGCAAGTGAGTATTAGCCAGGTGCCCGACCGGCCGTTAGCACCGCTGAGATTTGAACCCTGGATCCCCAGATCTCAGCAATAGTTGGCTATCGTGCTTACATATAAAAAATGATCATTCCTTACGTCCTCGTGAGGTATTCACTGTATTTATTCACTCATATATGGTTTGCTGGTTTGTTTTGCACTCTGGACAACACCTAACTCTTTTTTTTACAATGCATGACATATTTTACTGGTTTATGAAGTAGCCAGCGTGACATGATGAGTGTGTTTACATGCACAGTAATAATCTGTTCATTACCAAGCGTTATTTAATTAAGTAGTCATGTAAATACCTGAAAGAAGTAGTCTTATACCTGAAATGGTTACTTTCTGGCTCGGTGGGTAGCACTTTTGGGATGACCAGGGTCCTTTCTGTCTGCTCCTTGTGTCCATGTGGGTTTCCTATGTAACTCTGGTTATCTCCCACAAGTCCTAAGACAAGCAGTCAAGTCAATCAGATTGCCCAATCTGTGTGTGTGTGTGTGTGTGTGTGTGTGTGTGCCCTGTGATGGACTGGCGACCTGTCCAGGGTGTTTCCTGCCTTTCGCCCAATTAATCAGACCCACCGTGACCCTAACCAGGATAAAACAGCGGTGAAACAGACAATGAATTAATACATGAATGTTTTTTATTTAATATTTAATATATTATAAATCTTTTTCTCAAGGTAACCAGTTGCAAATGTGCAAAACCAGGCTGGTTTACCATGCTGCAGCCTAAACAACACACAGTGAACAAAGTAATTGTCAAATAAGGAAATTTTATACACCAATTTTATATGAACTCAATTAACATAAAACTCGATGCACTAGTATGTGATTTGAGACGCAGCCTTAGTTAAAACAGACACAGCTTCAAGCTGGACGACAATATTATTATTTACCGTGCATGACTTACTTTATTAAATTATTTAAACTTATATATAAATAATATATAATGTTATGACCGAGCTTTACCGTCCGAGTACTAAAGTTCATGTGTTAGGTCTCCTTTGTGTGCTGCCCACCACAAATGGTCCATGAGCGGCAGGTTGAGACCCCCGGGATTAAATGGGTTAAGCAAATAACAGTTGGGTTTATGTAATGCATGATAAAATAACAACATACATTTTTCCAAGCTACTCGGTTCATAAAATACTAACATCTAAACAAACAAATCTATAAAAACAAGCATTTGTAGGTTGTTGATTCTCTTGATGCTTTTTTGTTACCTACAAATGTACAAAGAAATGACTTTTTTTCTGAAAACACCGTGTGGTGCAACTTGGACACATCTTCAGTGATGAACCCAGGGTCATAGGGTGTTTCGGGTCTTAGATCATCAGACAGCCAGTCTGGGTTGATCGGCCCCCCAACTTGTGTCCAAGTAGCGAGCTACACCATGGATCGCCCATTTTGATCCACAGCCACCTAGATGTCTTTTTAGCTGCATCAGTCATGTTTTTGGTGGCTTTCCTCTCCTGCACTCCTCTAATCCCAAGGAGGCTGAGCATCCCATGCCGAGACTGTCCTGCAAAGCCCCTGCAGCCGACTTCAGTGGGCTCACAGCGGCTCTTCCACCCATTCCTCATAGTCCTCCTCCATACGGTCTTTTCAGGGTACAGTGAGCTCCACTAACACCACCTGCTTAGAAGAGTCTGATGAGAAGACCAAATCTGGCCTGAGTGACGTCCTTGCGATGCGTTGTGTGAACCTTAACTGCTTTCCTGGGCAGCAGCTTAAGGTGCTTAAGACTTGATTGTATTCTGTAAATATAAACAATATATAACATTTTAAATTTAATACCTGCAACACACTCAAAAAAGTTCAGATGGGCAAAACAAGAGTTAATATTTCACACCACTTTTTGAAACATTCCACAATTAGCAGGTAAGTCCACCAAAGGCCCAGTCTTATGTAACTTGAGAAACATAAGATAACTGACAGTCAGTTAAAAAAATGCAAGTAAGTTAGGTTCTTCACCATCTACTGTACATAATATTGTCAAAAGATACAAAGAATTCTTAGAAATCTTAAGTTTGTGTTGGTAAAGGCCAGACACCCCTGAGCCCTCAGACGGCATTTGCATGAGAAACCGTTATGCTACAGTACTGTGAGAAATGTGGCCATATTGGCTTGGAGCGCTTCAGAAAACCTATGTTACTCAACGCAGTCCAACCTGAAACTTAACATTTACATTTTTAGCATTTAGCAGACGCTTTTATCTGAAGTGACTTACAGTACTGTGACAGTATATTGTCTAAGCAATTGAGGGTTAAGGGCCTTGCTCAAGGGTCCAACAGTAACAACCTGCCAGTGGTGGGGCTTGAACCAGTGACCTTGCAGTTACTAGTCTAGTATCTTAACAGCTAGGCTACAACTTTATTACATTAACAATCAAGATAAAAGATGATGTAACACTAGGGATGTAATGATACACTGTACCCATGATGCGATGCGATGTACGATACAATATTTTCCAGATTTTTTAAACAAAATTAAATTGAAGACGTTTCCTTTTATTATTTCTCTATAGAAAATACAATAAAATACTGTATTTCTGCTTATCTTTTATCTAAATAATGAATGTCCTTTCATTTCTGAGGTGGATACAAACTATGCAAAACAATGCTGCACATTTCCATTTTTGTTTAAAAAACTGAAATATAATAAATAAATGAATAATACAAATAAATAAAGTATCCTCACATAAATACATTTGGCTGGAAAATTCCGAACCTGGCAACCCTGTAGTGACGTCAACCAGGAGAGGTGAATAGCGTCCGCGCCCTCTGCTGTTTAAAGTGAATATCGATTTATTATACATGTAAACCGATTTGAATTGCTACACATGTGAATCGATTTTTAACCGTCTTGTGGTGCATCGTTACATCCCTGTGTAACACATTGGTGAACATACAGTATCTCTGTCCTAACTCTGTGATTGTGTTGCAGGCATCAGACTTAACTTTTGTTTATATTTACAAAATACAATCAGGTCGGTCAGTGAAAACATTAGAAATTGGTCATTTTTTTGTAATTTTTTGGTAATTTGTCAGGTAAATAATGATTCAAGAGAATTAACAAATCACTTATACACTATATTGCCAAAAGTCATGTTGGAACAGGAAGGGACCATCCCCAAACTGTTCCCACAAAGTTGGAAGCATGAAATTGTCCAAAATCTCTTGGTATGCTGAAACATTAAGAGTTCCTTTCACTGGAACTAAGGGGCCGAGCCCGACTCCTGAAAAACACCCCCACACCATAATCCCCCCTCCACCACACTTTACACTCGGCACAGTGCAGTCAGACAGGTACCGTTCTCCTGGCAACCGCCAAACCCAGACCCGTCCATCGGATCGCCAGACGTAGAAGCGTGATTCGTCACTCCAGAGAACACGTCTCCACTGCTCTAGAGTCCAGCGGCGGCGTGCTTTACACCACTGCATCTGACGCTTTGCATTGCGCTTGGTGATGTAAGGCTTGGATGCAGCTGCTCAGCCATGAAAACCCGTTCCATGAAGCTCTACACTCTGTTCTTGAGCTAATCTGAAGGCCACATGAAGTTTGGAGGTCTGTAGTGACCGACTCTGCAGAAAGTTGGTGACCTGGTGATTTTACATGGTAACACTCGGTGGCTGAGTTGCTGTCGTTCCCAATCGCTTCCACTTTGTTATAACAGCACTGACAGTCGACTGTGGAATATTTAGTAGTGAGGACATTTCACGACTGGACTTGTTGCACAGGTGGCATCACGGTACCACGCTGGAATTCACTGAGCTCCTGAGAGCGACCCGTTCTTTCACTAATGTGTGTAGAAGCAGTCTGCATGCCCAGGTGCTTGGTTTTATACACCTGTGGCCATGGAAGTGATTGGAACACCTGAATTTAATTATCTGGATTGGTGAGTGAATACATTTGGCAATATAGTGTACCTGTTATTGTTGCATTTTACAAAACGTAAAGTTTTTCAGAAATGGGTTTAGTAGTTTATCGAAAGCATTTGGAAACAGCTTAACCACAGGTAGTGGTGTGACACATCCTAAAGATCTAAATACAGAATAACTCCAGCAGAATCAGTTTTTTAATGATTTGTATAAATGCATTTAACTTTACCAGATGAATCTGTGTATGTAAACAGACTCAGTAAATAAGCACAAACTCAGAACTGTTTGTAGACTGTTTGCTCTTGTGATACTATGAAAACATATTGTAGCATATCAAATAATGATTTTATCCTACACACTGTGAAGTTAAACTAGTGCCAAGTCTGAACTAAAACACTGTAAACGTCGTCGTGTCACGTTTATATCGGTACTTTTCCAGTCATGCTAGCCGAAGCCCTTATTTTTGTAATGTAAATATTTCCTGAAACTGGTGCTGTCCTGTTTAGAAATGTACAAATCTGAAAACGATGTTGTGTGAAGCGTTAATAACCATAAGTGCTTAGAACATTCTCTGTAGCTGATGAGATACCATGCACTATATTCTCCTTCCTGCAATACGAAGAGTTTCTTTTTCACGCTGATCTTATTAGGACTTACTCGATGTGTAGCTGTTGCTCTCGGCAGCGTTTTTACTTCACTTTGCTGTACTGGATTATTTGGTAAAATAGTCCCTTTGCTCCACTAATAGTGGCAAACGAAGGCGTTTCTAGATCACCGTCTTCCTTTAGTGTGTATGATCGAGCAGGACTCTCAGTCACACACTCCGCTGCTACTGCCAACCACTGTACTGTTCACTACTTACACCAGTTACCGATCAGCCATAACATTAAAACCACCTCCTTGTTTCTACACTCACTGTCTATTTTATCAGCTCCACTTACCATATAGAAGCACTTTGTAGTTCTACAATTACTGACTGTAGTCCATCTGTTTCTCTGCATGCTTTTTTAACCTGCTTTCACCCTGTTCTTCAATGGTCAGGACTCCCACAAGACCACCACAGAGCAGGTATTATTTGGGTGGTGTATGAGTGGATCAGACACAGCAGTGCTGCTGGAGTTTTTAAACACCTCACTGTCACTGCTGGACTGAGAATAGTTCACCAATCAAAAACACCCAGCCAACAGCGCCCCATGGGCAGCATCCTGTGACCACTGATGAAGGTCTAGAAGATGACCGACTCAAACAGCAGCAATAGATGAGCGATCGTCTCTGACTTTACATCTACAAGGTGGACCAACTAGGTAGGAGTGTCTAATAGAGTGGACAGTGAGTGGACACGGTATTTAAAAACTCCAGCAGCGCTGCTGTGTCTGATCCACTCATACCAGCACAACACACACTAACACACCACCACCATGTCAGTGTCACTGCAGTGCTCAGAATGATCCACCACCTAAATAATACCTGCTCTGTGGTGGTCCTTTTTGGGGTCCTGACCATTTGAAGAATAGGGTGAAAGCAGATTAAAAAGTATACAGAGAAACATATGGACTACAGTCAGTAATTGTAGAACTACAAAGTGCTTCTATATGGTAAGTGGAGCTGATAAAATGGACAGTGAGTGTAGAAACAAGGAGGTGGTTTTAATGTTATGACTGATCAGTGTATAGGTCCAGGTAACTGTTTATTTTATTAATTTATTTATATTTTTTAACATTCTGGCAGCTGTCAGTAACATGTGGTTCGAGAACAAAATTTACTCCACGTCAAGATACAAGGAACCTGCTTGTTAATTCAGAAAGCTTCACATATTGCCCCTGTTGCACTAGTATTAAGGTTTTTCGGCCTATTCTAAGAGGGTTGGAGGTAACACTAAAAGAAGATGCCATAGTTGGTTTGATTTGAGGATTTAGAACGCTAGCTCGGACTAACTTTTGGCCACTGACTTTACCTACAATACGAGGGATCTTCAAAAAGTTTCTACACTTTTATATTTTGGTTATAAGCGGTGAGGGTGGGAGGAGTAATCGGTCGTGTCTGAGGGACTGAGAGACGCTGGATTTAGCTCCGGATTTAGCTCCATCTGATTTTCACTTTTTTGGATGCTCAAAGAAGCTTTAAGGGGAAGAAGATTTTCATGCGATGATGATGTGAAAGCAGCGCTGCATCAGTGACTTCACGCTCAACCAAAAACAGTTTTTTCTGATGGCATAACAAAGTTGGTATGATGCAGGAAAAATGCATCAGAAGGTGAAGATGTAGAGAAGTGATAAACCTTGTTTTAAAAACCGAGTTTTAAAAGTGAGGAAACTTTTTGAAGAACCCTCGTAGAACAGCACTGTTTGTTTTGACACTGTTTGATTTCGGACATTTCTACCAAGTGTTTTGCGTGTCTATAAAGCTGTAAAAGGAGCCGATATACATACAGGCAGGCTGGATACTGTCAGCTTCAGAATTACTGGTAACTTTTGGGAAGGATGGGTCAAAACAGTATGAACCATACAAAATGTGTAACGATTTTTGGCACCTGCTAAATGTAGATTAAATCTATAGCCATCAAACCATTTTTATGATCATTTTAAGGTGTTTTTGAATAAGCATGTCTTTAGGGCAGCGGCTCCCAAAGTGTGGGATGTGCCCCCGTTGGGGGGCGCAGAAGCATAACAAGGGGGGGCGCATCTGACTGAAATTAAGCGCGGAACCAATGTTTTAACGTCGACATTTTTTTTTTATACAGTGGACGATAAACAAACCATGTTTTCTGGTCTGTCAGGATTCATTCTGACAGAGAGTCTAGATCGGGGAGCCCAACACATCTATCACACAGTACACGCTGGTACATCGCACCTCATTCAAACAGCTCAGCATGACTGACATGAAATGTGGCCACTGTTTGAAAGAAAAACAGCCAAGACTTGAACTTTCACAAATTGGCACAGATTGAACTTGGTTTGCAAATTTTATTTCATTTTTTTATTTTTGAAATAGCAGACTGATTGAAGGAGCAGTTCAGTGATGTCAAAAAGTGGTTTCATAAAGTCAAGTACAACAGAAATGACTGATATAAAGGTGAAAGGAACATTCATGATCTTTGAAATTATTTCAACAAAGTTAAAATTGGCCTACTTGTGTCAGCATTTTGTTGGGGGGGGGGGGGGGGGGAATGGGTGGGTTCATGGCAGATTTTTATCTTCCAAAGGGGTGCGTGACAGGAGAAGTTTAGGGAAACTTTTGGGAAACTCATGGCATCTAGCCTTCCATTCTGGTCGGTTAGTCACAAAATTAGGATAATAACACCAAATCAAATTCATTATAATCAAGAAAATTTTCTTATTTTCAGATATTTTTAGAACCGTACTTCTTTCTATTCAGCTTCAATGGGAGAAAACACCGGGTTTATATATAGTGCTTTTCCACCAAAAGAACTCTGGTTCTTGAACCGGTTCTGTTCAGGTTTCTTCAAACCTTGGTGTTTTGTAGAGAACCGACCCGCGTTTCCACCAGTTTTTGGGATCCAAGCCTGCGTCATCAACGGTGGGCGTTTCATAAAGAAAGTAAAGAGTAACATGATGGTGGAGCGTGTAGATTATCTGTGGGGATTCGTGCTGTTGTTACAGATGTTCGTTTTTATGCAAAACGCATCGATCAGCTGTTGGTGATAAGAAGACGTAGACGTGTTTGTCTCAGTTGTTGTTTTCTTTACTCCATTGACGTGAGAAGCGTTTTGCGCTTCTCTCTCACCGCGACCCTCGGAGCAAATGCTCAGCGCTCGGCTTGAGCGATAAAACATCACTAAAGTTCCAAGACACAAACAAACATCTGAAATAACCATCAAATCCAGTCTAAAACCTCCACGTGTATCTGTGTTTAGCTGGATTTACTTCACGTGTGGTGGTTTTGCAGCTTGGGGTTCTGAATCCGCTTCTCGGGAGAGTCAAAAAAAGCTTAACGTAAAAAATAAAGCGTAATGCGGCTGAATGTACCAAAAGTACGACATAGGAACACTCAATTTCTCACCGTTATTACTGATAATTAAAAATATCAGCGGCAACCTGGTTTAAAATGTAATCAGGTAAACTTTACAAGATAAAAATGCAGCATTAAGCTCAATACAAGAGAACAATGCAGCACTTTTACTGTCTCTCATGTGAAAGCACCCAAACCTCTACACCGTGACACGCCCACAGATGACGACACGGTTTGCACTGAAACGAGTATTCTGTGGTGCCGGATTAGATGCTAGTTTGCTCTCTGGAACCTCTTTTTTTCAGTGGAAACACGCAGAACCAGTTCAAAATCAAGTACGCGAACCAGAACGGAGCCGGATCCGCGTCAGTGGAAAAGGGGTTATAGAGATGAATTCCAACCACAGTTGTACCCACTCACTAATTAGCCCTCTTACTCCTCTCCAACTCTCTCTACTGCCACAGCTTATGTTGAAACCAGACCCCTTCTGATACTGTACGGACCTGAGTGATTTTGGGTCAGAGCTTTTTCAAAATCTACTAAAAGTAGCCCAAGGAAAGACCATCAGCAAATTGGTGACCGGGTCATGGGTGCCCAAGGCTCATTAATGGGGAATGAAGGCTAGCCTGTCTGGTTTGATCCCACAAGAGAGCTACTGTAGCACGATCTGCTGGAACAAGTTCATGCTGGCTATAATTGTCGATCAAAAGTCAGAACTGGACCTTTGGACCAACAAAAGAAGTTGACCTGGTCTGATAGACTACTTTTTCTTTTACATCATGTGGACTGCTGCTGGGAGGAGATGGCACCAGGATGCGCTATGGGAAGAAGTCATGTCGGCAGAGGGAGTGTGATGCACTGGGTGTCTTGCTGAGAAATTTTGGGTCCTGGCATTCATGTGGATGTTACTTAGACCAGCACCACCTACCTAAACATTGCTGCAAACCAAGTACATCCTTGATGGTGATGATATTCCATAACAGCAGTGGCCTTTTTCTGCAAGATAATGTTTATCAGGACAAAGAGTTCAAGGTGTTAACTTGGCCTCCTAATTCCAGAATTCTCAGTCTGATCGAGCATCTGTGGGATGTGCTAGACAAGCAAGTGCCATTCATAAAGGCCCAACCTCACAAATTACAGAACTTTGAGGATCTGCTTCTAACGTCTTGGTGCCAGATACCACAGCACACCTTCAGAGGTCTTGTGTAGTCCATGCCTTGATGTATCAAGTCAAGTCAACTTTATTTATATAGCGCTTTTTACAATAGACATTGTCTCAAAGCAACTTTACAAAATCCAGGACCAACAGATACAAAAACCCCTGTTGAGCATGCCGAGGGCAACGGTGGCAGAAAAAACTCCCTTAAAATTACAGGAAGAAACCTTGAGAGGAACCAGACTCAGCAGGGCCCATCCTTCTTGGGTGGTCTGGAGGATACTTTAAATAAATGCATGATTTACACAAAGCATACAAACACAGAATTAAATGATCTAAAAGTTATATTTGGTAATAAATAGATAAATAGATAAATAATAATAATAGAGTTGTTATTCGCTCTAGTCTTCAATAAAGTCTGTAGTGATTTCTTGTCATTCTTGGTGCAGTCACTCCAGACCCGTCACATCCGGCAGGAGCAGCATCGTTGGCACTGCAGTCTCGACTTTAATCCTTAACCTCGGCGGGTAAACAGGTTTCCATCAGAATGCCTTTGGAGTAAAACAACAAAGAATGTAGTTAATAATGTACAATGCTAGTTGAGTAAAACAGTTTTACAGAGAGTTTTAGACTCCGGCAGCCCTAATTATTACAGCATAACTAAAAGGGAGAGCGAGCAGGTAACAAGGTCATGAAGGCTTTCACAGGACATCAGTGTCCACCTCTCCTACCCAAACCTGAGTGATCGGACAAGAGAGGCAGAACGACAGCAACCCAACATCCCTGATCACCACAAGTTTCTATGACCTAGAACCCCCAAGCTCTGCACCTTTGTCTATATTAATCAAAAGCCTGAGAAAATAAATATGTTTTCAGTCTAGACTTAAACATCGAGACTGTATCCGAATCCCGAACAGAGGCAGGAAGATTATTCCAGAGTTGTGGAGCTTTGTAAGAAAATGCTCTTCCACCAGCCGTGATCTTTTTAATTTTAGGAACTATAAGTAACCCTGCATCTTGTGAACGAAGTGGACGCGCTGGGTTGTAGTGATTAGGGATCAGAGGTCTTGTGTAGTCCATGCCTTAATGGATCAGAGGTGTTGTGTAGTCCATGCCTTGATGGATCAGCGGTGTTGTGTAGTCCATGCCTTAATGGATCAGAGGTGTTGTGGTTGCATGATTGGAGCCTACACAATATAAGGCAGGTGGTTTAAATGATCTTTTTATGAGACGTCAGGTCTGTCTGAAAACCCAGCTCTCCCTCTACACAGACGGCATTTTACATCATCCCACACTCCTGAGAAGAGGGCGTGTCCAAATTCTTTGATCCTTTAAAATGCTCCTACTGAGGCGCCTTAATTCTGATTGATAATCTGACTGAATAACGAGGGAGCGTCCGATAGATCCTCAGCAGTGATGGTAATCCAGGCATTCAGTGCGGCGCGACTTTTCTCACAAAAAAAGACAGACGTGGACGTGTTCTTTCAAATGTAAATCAATTCTCATTGATGTTTAATGTGTATGAAGGTGCACGAGTGTCGTTTATTTGTAAATTCGGGCTCGTCAGGGACAGTTTAACTGTTTTCGGTACACAGAGGGAGACGCTAGCTGGCGTACTAGCGGGGTGTACCGCCTCAGCCCATCGGTTTGAATGTCCTGAAGCCAACTGTGGTAGCTGCTGCTTTGTTCGACGCGTTATTCCATGCATAGTAATTTATTATTTCATAAGCGACATCCACAAAATAAATGATCTTTATAGGTTCCAATACGTCGCGAAGTGGTCTAAACTGTTTTGTTCCTACAGCGTGACCCACATTTAGCACTGCATAAACACCTTTCTGCCCCTTTTATCACATGCTCTACGTGCAGGTGTGTAACATGTAAAACACGCCCCCCAACTTACGTAATAAATCTATATACACAAAATCAATAATAAATACAAAATACAAAATAATATCAACTTAGTTTTTTACTACTAACGGCTACCACACTAACTGTGTTACACTAGATGTGTAAGCTAAAACTGCTGTGACTTAATCACTGTATAAGTAGTGCGTCTAAATAATCTGCCTTATAAGTTCAAGGTCTTATTAGAATCCTCTCTACTGAGGTAGCTGATCAGGTAGGCAGTAAGCAGCAGGGCAGAATGTACTTTTCTCAAATAATTTGTATGACTTTACTTCACTTGTATTTACCAAGGATAATTCTGAAGCTGACTCCATGACTCCATTAATGTTACAGGCCTCCAGTATGTAGGTAACATTCATCCTTTAAATTATTACGGGCGTAAACAGGGTGCAGGTCGAGAACCACTGATGTAAACCGTTCCTACGTTTACTCCATAAGAACCTCCTGTTCCTCCTGTTTACTCCAAATATAACGTGTACGTGGTTCCTATAGAAATGAAGTCTTAAACTAGTTACCTTATTTTGAAATGTACTTACCAAATTTGGTGTTACCAGCAATTCATAAAAAGAATCGAATGATTATTTTATTAGATGTAAATGAACTTTCATTAAGCTGTTTTTGCCGCGTAACTTTTTATAACAAATATATATATATATATAAATATAAAGGTGCCAAAGGGTATTTTAAAGTAACCAGTCTGTGTTTTACTATAGTACTTGTGTAACACCTTGTATTCTTCTGATTCACATACAGTGTTAGCATAGCTATAATATTTGCATGGTAATCATTTGATTATTTGATCTTCCGTTCTCTTTTTGTATAGGATTAACTACAGTGTGTGTAGAATAAAAATGCTACTAAAATCTTGGTCGACAATCTTTATAAACGTGCTATTTTGGTTTATTAGAGTAGCGACTTCGCCACAGCAAGGACTTGACAGTTGAATTGTGTGTGTGTGTGTGTGTGCATTTGATGTCAGGATTGCATCCAGCATGCTGTGTCCTGAGGTATTTAAAGGTCACTAGCCTAAAATATTGTGTTTACCTCTCACAAAAAAGTGGTGTGTGGTTATCTACATGTGGGATTCATTCCAGTAGTGCTCATAACACTGATCTGACACAAGGTTAATGCTCTCGGGCTTTGTTTTGAAGACGAAACCAGCCTTTGTCTGCGTTACTTGTGTCACATCTACAAACTAAATATGGAAATGGAAAAAAAAAGTGGTGTTTCTGTGTCTAAATAAATGTTTGTTATTTATTCCACACTGGTCTGATTCATTTGTTTTCATGTATCTTTAATTAAATGACGTTTACTTTAGAACTACTGTTTTCCTTCAGTAATGCAGCGCTTATTTTTGGAAGTAGCCGTCCATCCATGGAAAGCAGCCAGCAACCTCAAACTAATACGGCTGATAAATATTGATGGCTGACTGAAAAGCAGTCAGATTCTAATATTTGGGTTTGTTTTTTATATATTATATAAATAAATAAAAGGATATATTAATTTAATGGTTTTTAGCTGTGAAACATTCATAGGTAAGTATTTTAAAAGGCGAAATAGTCGTGCCCAGGTGGCGCAGCGGGATATTCCGCTAGCACATCAATGACGAGATTCTGAACTCTTCGATTCGAAACTCCGCGTTGCCACCGGTCGGCTGGGTGCCATCTAGCGGGCATAATTGGCAGTGCCTTTAGCAGACACGTTTCTGCTTTCTGTTTCTGATGACCGGACTATAGTTGCATCCGGAATTGCATACTTCCATACTCAATAGTACGCGAAATGAGGACGCGAGAGAGGTTAGTATGTCCGAATACATAGTATACACAAAGAGGTACGCGAGAAGTACCCAAATGACCTACTTCTTGGGCAGCCATGTTTGAGTATGCAAACGATGCACACCTGCGGTCCGCTAATGTATCCCATAATGCAACTGGAGCTGCGTAGGCGATCTAAGCGGAATAAGAAACAACCGGCCGAGTAGTGCATACTTCCTCCAATCTAGTATGTACTCTGTAAGTATGCGATTCCGGGCGCAGCTTATGTCTTCAAACGCTGTGTAAGGACCCTGATTGGCAGATAGAGGCGCCTGTGCAGAATGCATGGGTGAAAAAGGGTTCCGCTAAGGGGCTGAACGCGGGTCGGAGGAGGCGTGAGCAGCATTATACCCACCTCGACTGCAATCAGTGATCTACCAGCAGTGGAAGACAAATTGACTACATCAAATTGAGAGAAAATGGGAGACGCTGAAATAAAGTAATTAGGCCACGACATGAGAACAAGAATGTGGATGTAAGAGTGCCGAGTCGAATTTTATTTGAAGAAGTAGAGGACGAATGGCAGGGGTGTACTGTATTAAAAAAAAAAAAAAAAAAAATAGAAACATTTGCACTGACTGACAGACACAGGCAAACTGACCCAATAGCCCGTTGTGCTGCAAGGCTGCGGCTTGAAAGACGCGTCTTATGTTGTACATGTTTGATAACCGAGGGATATGGTCGACAACCAACGATATGGTTTCCTCAAACAATATGGTGGAGAACCGAACCGTTTGAGATGGAAGATGTTCGAGAGCCATAACCTCATCAACAGAAATAGGAAATACTTTAAATGGCACAGTTAGATTGTAACCATGTCAGTCAGTGTCCAGTGATGTGTTTGCCATACCAAATCACGCCTCAGTCTCACAGTTGTCACCACCTAAAGGTTAAGGCTCTATTTTATTAAATGGCGCTGCTAAATTGCTAACCATTGAACCAAAAAGATAATTTATGACGGAAACCTTTCCTGTGTGTTATGGATTAAGATCTTCGTGTAAGGATAATAGATGGTCTTTATACATTCCTGTGAATACTTGGTTTTTATGAGCAGTAGAATCTATGCTAGCTGATTACTACTAGCTGAGAGCTATTTTGATAATTAAAAGCTCGTAGTGTTTGGGCCGATAATACCTAACAATACCTAACTACTAATCAAAATGATTACTCACGTGATGGCACTTCTGTTCAATCAAACCCGTTTCTAATGTGCATACATTTAAAAGTTTTCATTTCACTTGTACAAACATGACAGACCTGTTTCTGTTTATTTATGTATTTTCTCCCATTTTCGCGTAGTCAATTTGTCTTCTGCTGCTGGGGGATCCCTGATTGCAGTCGAGGTGGGTATATTGCTGCTCACACCTCCTCCAACCCATGCCCAGCCCTTAGCGGAACCCTTTTTCACCCATGCATTCTGCACAGGCGTCTCGCTCTCTGCTAATTAGGGTCCTTACACAGCATTTGAAAACCCCGCCCACATAGTCCGGTCATCCCACCCTAGCAGAAATATGTCTGCTGCAGGCACTGACAAAGGGCAAGCAGTAGCCTAGTGGTTAAGGTACTGGACTAGTAACCAGAAGGTCGCTGGTTCAAGCCCCATCACTGCCAGGTTGCTGCTGTAAGGCCCTTAACCCTCAATTGCTCACACTGTAACTGTAATGTAAGTCGCTTTGGATGAAGGCGTCTGCTAAATGACCGAAAATGTAAATGTAAATTATGCCCGCTAGATTTGGGTTTGTTTAAATAGATCCAGTCTTGGTGGATGTAGCCTGACCTCATGATCCACATAGCTTAGTTGTAAAAAGTGTTATTATTACATTATACAATTAATTCACAATTTTCCTCTTTTTAAACTTTTTTCCACTAACTCGCATCGGGATGTCTAAAACCCATAGTGTTGCAATGACAACACAGAAAGAAGCGTTGTGAAATTTCCAGGATGGAGATGCTCAGACCAAAGGAGATGTAATTTAGTTTCTATTCAGCCCCTGACTTAAAAATCCACACAATTAATTATCATAATATAATGTGTTTTTCTGATAATTTACCTGACTATTTTAAGGTACACTATATTGCCAAAAGTATTCACTCACCCATTCAAATCATTAAATTCAGGTGTTCCAATCACTTCCATGGCCACAGGTGTATAAAACCAAGCACCTAGGCATGCAGACTGCTTCTACACACATTAGTGAAAGAACGGGTCGCTCTCAGGAGCTCAGTGAATTCCAGCGTGGTACCGTGATGCCACCTGTGCAACAAGTCCAGTAATGAAATTTCCTCACTACTAAATATTCCACAGTCGACTGTCAGTGCTATTATAACAAAGTGGAAGCGATTGGGAACGACAGCAACTCAGCCACCAAGTGGTAGCCACGTAAAATGACAGAGCAGGTCAGCGGATGCTGAGTCAATCACTACAGACCTCCAAACTTCATGTGGCCTTCAGATTAGCTCAAGAACAGAGTGTAGAGCTTCATGGAACGGGTTTCCATGGCCGAGCAGCTGCATCCAAGCCTTACATCACCAAGCGCAATGCAAAGCGTCAGATGCAGTGGTGTAAAGCACGCCGCCACTGGACTCTAGAGCAGTAGAGACGTGTTCTCTGGAGTGACGAATCACGCTTCCCCGTCTGGCGATCTGATGGACGAGTCTGGGTTTGGCGGTTGCCAGGAGAACGGTACCTGTCTGACTGCATTGTGCCGAGTGTAAAGTGTGGTGGAGGGGGGATTATGGTGTGGGGGTGTTTTTCAGGAGTCGGGCTCGGCCCCTTAGTTCCAGTGAAAGGAACTCTTAATGCTTCAGCATACCAAGAGATTTTGGACAATTTCATGCTCCCAACTTTGTGGGAACAGTTTGGGGATGGCCCCTTCCTGTTCCAACATGACTGTGCACCAGTGCACAAAGCACAAGATCCATAAAGACGTGGATGAGCCAGTTTGGTGTGGAAGAACTTGACTGGCCTGCACAGAGTCCTGACCTCAACCTGATAGATAGAACACCTTTGGGATGAATTAGAGGGGAGACTGTGAGCCAGGCCTTCTCGTCCAACATCAGTGTCTGACCTCACAAATGCGCTGTCAAAAATTCCCATAAACACACTCCTAAACCTTGTGGAAAGCCTTCCCAGAAGAGATGAAGCTGTTATAGCTGTAAAGGGTGGACCGACATCATATTAAACCCTATGGATAAAGAATGGTACGTCACTCAAGCTAATTATAGGAGTTGGCGGTTGGTGAGGTGTGCATTGCAAGGCCAAACACATCTGAATCTTTTATGAAGAGTCTCTGGTGTGACCTGGCATGCTATTACTTTTTAAAGTCTTGGCACAGTAGTGTCCTAATGTATACAGGCGGTCTTTCATGCCTGCTAAAATCATGTCAGTAAAAAAGCTATTGTTGGGTATAAAATATAAAAGAGGAGAGCGAAAGATCCCAAACGTCTGAAGTTTCTTAAATGAAGCACTTGTGTGTTGATCATACTTTATTTGACTAAATCTTAATGTAGAAAATAGATCAACAGACCCACCATGAGCCTGATCAAATATTTAATGCGCATATACACCGATCAGCCAATAAATTAAAACCACCTCCTTGTTTCTACACTCACTGTCCATTTTACCATATAGAAGCACTTTGTAGTTCTACAATTACTGACTGTAGTCCATCTGTTTCTCTACATGCTTTGTTAGCCCCTTTTCATGCTGTTCTTCAATGGTCAGGACCCCCACAGGACCACTACAGAGCAGGTATTATTTGGGTGGTGGATCATTCTCAGCACTGCAGTGACACTGACATGGTGGTGGTGTGTTAGTGTGTGTTGTGCTGGTATGAGTGGATCAGACACAGCAGCGCTGCTGGAGTTTTTAAACACCTCACTGTCACTGCTGGACTGAGAATAGTCCACCAACCAAAAATATCCAGCCAACAGTGCCCCGTGGGCAGCGTCCTGTGACCACTGATGAAGGTCTAGAAGATGACCGACTCAAACAGCAGCAATAGATGAGCGATCGTCTCTGACTTTATATCTACAAGGTGGACCAACTAGGTAGGTGGACCCGCAGCGCCAGAAAATCCGACAACATGAGAGCACCAGACTACCCAGACCCAGACATCCAGGACCGGAGTCACACACCCCTAGTTTGGAAAGACTAATCAAAAGCCTGAGTAAGTAAATATGTTTTCAATCTACACTTGAACATCGAGATGTGTCCGAGTCCCGGACAGAGGCAGGGAGATTATTCCAGAGTTGTGGAGCTTTGTAATAAAATGCTCCTCCACCAGCCGTGATCTTTTTAATTCTAGGAACTCCAAGTAACTCTGCACCTTGTGAGTGAAATGGACGTGCTGGGTTGTAGTGCTCAATAAGTTCACTGATACCCCTTTTCTACCGACGCGGATCCGGCTCTGTTCCGGTTCGCGAACTTGATTTTGAACCGCTTCCGTGTGTTTCCACCAAAAAAAGAGGTTCCAGAGAGTGAACAAGCATCTAATCTGGCACCACAGAATGCTCGGTTTTTCAGCACAAACCGTGGCGTCATCTGTAGGCGTGACACAGTGTCGAGGTTTGGGTGCTTCTAAACCGCATTTGTGTTGCACTTTTATCTTTTAAAGTTCACATGATTACATTTTGAGCCAGTTTGCCGCTGATATTTTCAAAGAGATGAACTGTGTGATATGACGTGGTAAAAGTGACCCGGACAGAACAAAAAACGTTTAAAGCATAACGTGGCTTGTTGTACTTAAACAATGAGCAATGAATTGGGCAGTACAGAGTGCTTATAACCTGTAATAACAGAGAGAAGTGTAGTGTTTCTGTGTCATACTTTTAGTACATTTAGCCACGTTACACTTCATTTAGGTGAAGCTTTTTCGACTCTCCCGAGAAGCAGACTCAGAACCCCGAGCTGCAGAAACACCACACATGACGATAATCCAGCTAAACACAGATACATGTGGAGCTTTTAAAGTGGATTTGACGGATGTTTCACACAGATGTTTGTTCGTGTCGTGGGACTTTAGTGATGTTTTATCACTCAAGTCGAGCGCTGAGCAAATCGGCTATTTGCACCGAGGGTCGCGGTTAGAGCAAAGCGCAAAACACTTCACGTCAATGAACTAAAGAAAACAACAACTGAGAGAAACACGTCTACGTCTTCTTATCACCAACAGCTGATCGATGCTTTTTGCATAAAAACGAACATCTGTAACAACAGCACAAATGCTCGCAGGTAATCTACACGCTCCACCATCATGTTACTGCTCTTTACTTTCGTTGTGAAACGCCCACCGTTGACGATGCAGGCTTAATTCCCAAAAACTGGTGGAAATGTGGGTCGGTTCTCTACAAAACACCAAGGTTCGAAGAAACCTGAACAGAACCAGGGTTCTTCTTGGTGGAAAAATGCTATTAGATACTGTGGAGCCAGACCATGTAGCGCTTTATAGGTTAGTAAAAGTATTCAAATCTGGGTTCAAATCTCGCCTTTGGGTCCTCCCACCTCTCTAAAACATGCTTGTGAGTAAGTGAGTGTGTGTTGCCCTGCAATTGACTGAGAGTTTCCAATTGGACCTGGACTGACTGCAACCCTGATCAGGATGAAGCACATGCTTGTGAGTAAGTGATTGTGTGTTGCCCTGCAATTGACTGAGAGTTTCCAATTGGACCTGGACTGACTGCAACCCTGATCAGGATGAAGCACTGTTTAAATTACATTAATTACATGACCACATTATTGCTAAACATTATTATAAAATCATATTAGTAGAGTGGCATCACCTCTATACTGATAGTTCTAAATGTCATGATATTGAAGGGGTGTCCAAATACTTTTGGCCATGCAGTGTAATGTAGCATCATTAGACAGTGTATTAATCAGATATGAGTGTGTGAAGCTCCTCCAGTTCCACCAGCTTTCATTTCTATGTTAGAATGTCAGAGATCCAGCAGCAGCTCCTGATTATGACGTCATAACGGAGCCTCAGCCTGATGTCACACTGTGTTCATGTGTGTCAGTATTAGAGAGCAGAGAGCAGCTACTGACCTGCAGCACACAGAGCATCTCACACAGCAAGATTCAGCCGAACCCCCTTATTTTACAGAGGTACGTGTGATAGATCTGATTTATTAATGTAATACATCAATAATAAAGTGTTAAAAATGTAAATCTTACATAAAATCTTAAATAAAAACAGCAACAAGTAACAGAATCATGTTATAAATCCATACAGAGACCTGCTTTTAACTCTCCAACTGTGATTTTTCAAAAGTTAAATCATCTTGTTAGTATATTTATGATATAATATAAATTATGTTTATTGTATTTTAATATTTAAACAGTTTAATACAATAAAAGCTGTGACATCTTTCATGTGTATGTATTTAATTTATAAACCACAACAAAATGTGTAAAATAATAATCATTGTTTTATATAAAAAATTAATCATTTAATTGTATTTTCATCAACGACTTAAACCTGATCAGGGTCGCAGTGGGTCCAGCTGACCCGAAAACACTGGGCACAAGGCAGGATTACCCTGGACATCGTGTCTATTCATCTCAGAGCTTTAACCCTGTCAGGATTAAAACCCAGATCTCAGCAGTGGTGGGCTAGTATACAGGGCAGCTGTAGCCTGTATACTAGGTTAAGGTACTGGACTAGTAATCAGAAGGTTGCCGGTTCAAGCCCCACCTCTGCTAGGTTGCAACTGTTGGGCCCTTGAGCAAGGCCCTTAACCCTTAATTGCTTAGATTGTATACTGTCACACTATTGTCAGTCGCTTTGGATAAAGGTGTCTGCTAAATGTCGAAAATTTAAACGTACACTAGAGC
This sequence comes from Trichomycterus rosablanca, assembly GCF_030014385.1. Classification (NCBI taxonomy): domain Eukaryota; kingdom Metazoa; phylum Chordata; class Actinopteri; order Siluriformes; family Trichomycteridae; genus Trichomycterus; species Trichomycterus rosablanca. The sequence goes on along the minus strand of NC_085990.1, from coordinate 51,470,369 downwards.
TCTGTGCCAGCCGAGCAGCATTTCTATTCTTTATTATATTTAAAAATAAAAAGTAAAAGAAACTCATGCAAACAAAAATGTTCTTCAGTACCAGCAGCAGCAATAGCAATAATACAAGTAATTATTATTATTATTAATAATAATAATAATAAAAATAATAATAATGTACATTCTTAGACTTGTAGAGCTGTAACTACTGCATTAGGTCTTAAATAATGTTGGGCAGGTCACATTGTGATGAAAATTCTTCTAACTCTCAGATTCTGATCGTTCTGAATGGTTTCTAAATGACTTTTCAGACTAAAACAGCATGAAAAAAGCAAAAGTATCCTAAAGCTCCTCTTTTCCTGTGGAAGCTGGAAAGACGAGTGTCAGGGTGAGGAGGAGAAAGAGAAAGAGCTGAAGAGAAAGGGAACAAAAGAGAGACAGATGAAGCTGGAGGAGAAGAAAAAGCAGAAGGAGAGAAAAAGAGAGAAGGAGAAGGAGGAAACTGGAAGACTGACCTGGTGTATTCGATGGAGATCGAGCCGGGTTAAGAAGAAGGAACTAAAGAAACTCAAAGAGCTGGAGAAACAATCACAGCTGAAAGAAGAGAGGGAGAGAGAAACAGAAAAAGAGCAAATTCAACAGAATAAAGAGAAGGAAAAAGAAATAGAGGAGAAAGAAAGAGAGATAGAGGAGAAAAAAAGAGCGATAGAGGAGAAAGAAAGAGAGATAGAGGAGAAAATAAGAGAGTTAAAGGAGGAGAAAGTGAGAGTAATGAGGAAGATGAGAAAGAGAAAGATGGAGAAGAGAAGAGAAATGAGAAAAATGAAGGAGAAAATAAAAGAGATGGAGGAGGAGATAGTGAGAGAGACGGAGGAGGAGAAGAAAATACGAGAGTTAAAGGAGGAGAAATTGAGCCAGATGAAGATAAAGAAATGGAAAGAAACGATAAAAAAGAAGAAAGGGGGAGAGCTGGAGAGGTGGCTAATGAGGAAAAGTGTGACGACAAAAGAGAGAGAGATGGATGAGAATAACATGACAGAGATGGAGGAGAAGGAAGTAAGAGCGATACAGAGGAAAAAAAGAATGTTAAAGGAGGAGAAAGGGAAAGAGATGAAGAAGAAGACGAGGAAAGAAATGGAGGAGGAGGAGAAAGTGAGAGAGCTGGACAATAAGATAATGAGAAAGATGGAGAGGAAGAGAGAGCTGGAGGAGAAGATAATGAGAAGGATGGAGAAAGTGAGAGAGCTGGAGAAGAATGTGAGCGAGCTGGAGAAAAGGATAATGAGAGAGCTGGAGAAAGGGAGAGAGCTGGAGGAGAAAGAAAGACAGATGAACATGGTGATGACCAGGCAGAGGTGGGTTCATTAACTCTATATGAAAGCAGATGTACATGTTGAGCTGGGGATTGTGATTATTACCAGAGTATCTCTGTACAGAAAACACTAAATCACTTTTTAACCGCAGACGTGCTCGGATTTATCGGCCGTAGAATAACTGAGATGAACTTTATATTACAGTATAAGTAGCTGGAGGTGGTTGGATTTCACAGCAGCTTTCCAGCTAATAAAGAGCAGAATTTAAAGGCACAGCCAGTGCAGATCGCACGATGAGCTACAGCTTTAATACACAGAGACCAAAAACAAGTTTAGATTTTTAGTTTGGCCTCCTTTATACGTCTAGCACTAAACGTTTCCTCATCTAGAAATATGACACGGTCCTTTATCTTCTGTACAATGAGCGGTTTAAGAACAGCTAATAAATATCAAGTCCTAATGAGCATGTCAGTAAAAACTCTCTTATATCCTGTAGCAAAAACACACAAAACCACGTCGGCAGCAGCGAACAGGATCAGGTGAAGATTCAGAAACCAGAACCTGTGATCATCGACATGCGCCCACTCGTACCGAGCCCAGACCCTGAAGAAGACGAGTCCGGTCGGTGCTCCAGCTCCTCGGCTGCCCTCAGCACGACCCCAACTCCAGAGAGAAGTGTGAAAGACGAGACTAAAAGTGACGAGGAAGAACAGATCGCTGAGGAGAAGAGCCAGAGCAGAGGAAAAGAGGACACGCCCAAATCCAAGAGCACGATGAGACGCATAGTGGGCTGGATTACTAATAAAATGAGGAGGCACTACCAGAAACAGATCAGTGAGAGTATGGAGAGAGAGTTGATCCTTAAACACGCCTGCATTGCCTGTAAGTTACACTGTAAAAAAATTATTGTAAATTTAATGATATAAAAATTTATGTTTTTGTTTCCTAAAGCGCGGTTTACGACACAAATATAAACGTACAGTAGACCCTTGAGTTACTAACAGTTTACCATACAAACATTTCAGGTTACAAGTGATCTTTTTCAACTTAACGTATGAACAAATTTCAGATTACGAACTGGAATTCGCTAACCACGTGATGTCACAAACAAGTTCACTCCGACCGTCTGTCTCTATATATATACAGTGAGCGAACATTCGGACAGCGGACAGTGTTTTTTCCAGTGTTTTCTTTATATTTCGTAAAATTCTATATTAAAATAGAAAAAAAGAAGCTGCAGAGAAAGCGTTGTTGTGTTGTATAGTTACTCCTGCCAGTAGGTGTCACTGTGTATCAGACAGAGGGGACAGTGAGTGAGAGAGAAGAAGGAACTCGGCTCAGTAAAGTATTCTTTCTTTCGTGCAATTACACCTACAAAATACAACACTACTGAAATAAAGAAGGAAATAATAGAGAAATATGAGAGTTATTGTTGTTTCTGGTAGATACATTTTATATAAAAAGAAGGAAATGTATTATGGTGTATAGTACAGCACACGTACTGTACTGAAATGTGGTGTGTGTTTATGTACAGTACTACTATGTACTATTGTTTATTATTGTTTATTACAGTAATGTAACTATTCTATAATTTAAGATTTAAGGGAAATATACTTGTATTTATAACAAAAAAGAGCATTTAAGACATTAGAAAGGTTAGGTAAGGAGGGGGGGGGTTAGAAGGTCTGGCACAAATTAATTCTATTTACATTATTTCTAATGGGAAAAACAGGTTTAACTAAATAACATTTTGACTTAAGAACAGCCCTTCAGAACCAATTACATTCATAAGTCAAGGGTCCACTGTATACTAAAATTTGATTCAGAATCAAACAATACTGCATTTTGCTAACGCTGATTAAAAGAAACCGATGTTGGCGTAAGCTTTTAACTAAGGCATGTCCACATTTGGCCCAGATATATACAGTTTAATACTGTAAATTATAAAAACAGTATTTTACTGTGAAATATTTAATTATTAGGATGAGTGAATGATTGGCTGGTATCAACTGGGTCTTTGCAATGAGACGCCAACTCCAACGTACCAGTATAACCAAAGTCAGTTACTGTTGCTGTGAAGGTGGAACTTGTACATACACTTGTAGAAGACACTTATTTTATGCCAGTCTTGGGATTTCAAGTATCAGAACACGTCTTTGTCCATTAAAAACACTGTTGCAGAAATCACTAAAAGCAAAACTGCCATTATTGTTCTAAATGTATTAAAATACCTGGATGTAGACTTTACATTAATTATATTATAAGCTACCTGCAGCTTATACCATTAAATGTTCTATCTCCAAACAGTGTTTAGTGATGAATTGCAAGGATATGAAGTGATAGAAGAGGTCGACTGTGAAAGAAAGAAGCAAGAGCGCCTTAAAAAGAAAATAGAAAAATGGCAGGGACTGAAAAACGATTTTAGTATCCGGGAGCAGGAGCGTGAAGAAAAAAGAGCAAAGAAAGCAAAGGATAAGAAGAAGAAGGAGGAGAAGGTAAGGCAGAGACAGGAGAACACAGCTAGCTCTAGCGATGTACTTTATTTATATTGAACTCTTGCTAGAGTCACACTGCATCACTAAAATCTCAGTTTGATTTAGTTGTTAAAACGTTCACATGATGTTTTATAATAATCCTGTTTAAAACGTTTTTCAGGACCAAGAAATTCTGCAACCTGATCCTGATTTCTCACCAAGGGAACCTGTGGTCATCACCAAACAGCCACTTGTACCGAGTCCAGAACCCAAAGAGGAAGACGAGTCACATCAGCAAACTGATTTATCAAAAACTAAAGTCAGGCTAATCACGGTAGAGCCAAAAAATCAGGGACCGAAACCCACAGTTGATGAGTCTCGTCAGTGCACGAGCTCCCTGTCAGAGGAACCTCAACCTGATTTCTCAGACTGTAAAGTCAGGCTCATCATGGTACAGCCGATCAATCCAAGCCCAGACCCCTGAGATGATGACGCCCTTTAGTGCTCTTGCTCCCTGTTTCCCCCAAAACACCGCTGCACCCCATAGGAGTTCCTCATAACTGCTGTAATTACGACCTCTGCTGGCTGTGTGATGGCACCTACACCAGTGGTCCCCAACCACCAGGCCGCGAGCCGGTTCCATTTATTACCGGCCTGCACAGAAGGAATACATATTTAGAGATCGCTACATCAGCAATGAAAACACTTTTTTATGGGTGTTATTGTTTCTAATCACCCCTGGGTGGGAGCAACGTCTTGTTGCAGCGAAACAAAGCTCATTTGTGGGTAGTACAGTTATTCTATTTAAATTCCTCACGCCCCCGCCGGTCCGTGAAATTATGTTTTATATGAAACCGGTCCGTGGTGCAAAAAAGGTTGGGGAGCACTGACCTACACGATGAGACGTGGCATAATGGAGAGCAGTGCGTGACTCTCCGTATGCGATACAGATCTCCATATGAACACGCCTTGTTCAGGTGAAAAGAAGCGGTTGGCTACTGCACACGTGTCAGAGGGGGCGTGTGTTAGTCACGGCTCTCCTCAGTCAGGAGTGGAGGTCTGCAGCAGTACAGGTGGAAATACAAATCTGGATAAAAATGGGGAAAATGCATTAAACAAAAAAAACATCCAAATTGGCACAAAGAGGATAAAAATACATAAAGATGAAGGAGAACTGCAACCAGAGCAGCTCTCATGATGCCACGCTAATAAACAGGATGAGCTTAAAGACAGGAGCACAATGGGGCGCATAGTGGGAAAGGGGGTGGGGGGTCAGTCAAAAAATGAAGCAGCAGTACAGGTGGAAATACAAATCCGGTAAATAAAAATGGGGGGAAAATGTATTAAAAAACATCCAAATTGGCACAAAGAGGATAGAAAACATTGATCTGATGATGCTATGCTAATAAACAGGATGAGCCTAAAGACAGGAGCACGATGGACTGCATAGTGGGAAAGGGGGTGGGGGGTCAGTCAAAAAATGAAGCAGCAGTACAGGTGGAAATACAAATCCGGTAAATAAAAATGGGGGGAAAATGTATTAAAAAACATCCAAATTGGCACAAAGAGGATAGAAAACATTGATCTGATGATGCTATGCTAATAAACAGGATGAGCCTAAAGACAGGAGCACGATGGACTGCATAGTGGTGAAGGATGGGGGGGGGTCAGTTAAAAAATGAAAGAGCCAGACCAAAGACTGAAAGGAGCCTGAAGAGAGACAAGGAATCAGGACACAAGTTCTTCTACATCAGTAAGTCAGATGTTTACATTCATTTGGAACATGTATGTTACAGCAGTCTTGAGATTTTAATAGTTTCTGGTTAAAAAATGATATAATTTAGCAAATAACCACCAAACCCAGAGTTTCCTGCTATTACAGAATTATATTTTACCTTATTACAGGTGTAAAAATGATAGAATAATTAACTTCATCTTAATTAATGATGTAAACTGCTGTATGTGTTTTCTGAACCAGCAGATTCTCTTCCTCTCCAAACAGGATCCACTGACACTCAAACAGGGCAAAATGGCTGATCATGAAAGGGTGAAGAAAAAGAATCAGGGGTTGGAGAGCTGGATTAGGAAATGAGAAGCGAGACGGGTAGAAAATAAGCAGCAGAGACCTGAAAAAAGAACAAAAGAAGAGAAAGAAGAATCAGAGGATGACGAGGAGGAGAACAGCAGGTAAAGAAAAGCCAGAAGTACCATCAAGCTCTAGCTCAGTCAACATCATGAATGTGTTTCACCATTAACAGCTTAAATCTGATTTTATTACTAGATCACACGTTCACATTCATGTTTAACTTAATTCTGATCTCACTGTAGCTTCAGGAGTGAGAGACCATGCAGCCTGGTTCAGTTTCAATCAGGTGAATTGAGATCAGCTCTAAAAGGAGGAGAAAAGGCATCAGACAAGCTCATGTGCAGTGGACTACAATCTCCAGCTTCATCAAGATCAATAAACTGATTAATTAAATCCACCGTCTATTTTTAAAAGCTTTTAACTAATAAATGCCTGTCAGAAGAGAACCGGTTGCTGTTGTTTGTTCCTAGTCTTTGTTTCTTTCGAGGTTTCTTCCTCCTGAAGTTCCTCTTTACCGTCGTCTTTGACTTGATCAGTGGGGTTGAAGCACTAAACTAAATATTTGGACAAAATTAATATGATGACTTTCGAACTCTTACATTTACTTTGACTTTTATTTGATGTCAGACAGGATGAACCTGAGATATTTCATGTTTTATCTGCTCAACTTCATTTCATTTATTAATAAACATCCATTCCTGCATTTCAGGCCTGCAACACATTCCAAAAAAAGTTGGAACAGTAAAGCATTTACCACTTTGTAATGTCGCCGTTCCTTTTCACCACTTAAAAGAGGTTTTGGCACCGAGGAGACCAAGTGATTTAGTGTTTCAGCTTTTATTTTGTCCCGTTCTTCCTGCAAACACGTCTTAAGATGTGCAACAGTACGGGGTCTATTGGGGACAGGTCAGGACTGCAGGCAGTACAGTACCTGTACCCTCTTCTTCCTTAATCATGCCTTTGTAATGTGTGCAGCAGGTGGTTTTGCATCGTCTTGTTGAAAAATGCTGGACGTCCCTGGAAAAGACGACGTCTTGAAGGCAGCACATGTTGCTCTAAGATCTCAATGTACTTTTCTGTATTAATGCTGCATCACAGAATAAAAAATTACCTTTACCAAGGGCACTGACACACCCCCATACCATGACAGACCCTGGCACTGACACACCCCCATACCATGACAGACCCTGGCACTGACACACCCCCATACCATGACAGACCCTGGCACTGACACACCCCCATACCATGACAGACCCTGGTACTGACACACCCCCATACCATGACAGACCCTGGCACTGACACACCCCATACCATGACAGACCCTGGCACTGACACACCCAATACCATGACAGACCCTGGCACTGACACACCCCCATACCATGACAGACCCTGGTACTGACACACTCCCATACCATGACAGACCCTGGTACTGACACAGCCCCATACCATGACAGACCCTGGCACTGACACACCCCCATACCATGACAGACCCTGATACTGACACACCCCCATACCATGACAGACCCTGGCACTGACACACCCCCATACCATGACAGACCCTGGTACTGACACACCCCCATACCATGACAGACCCTGATACTGACACAGCCCCATACCATGACAGACCATGGCACTGACACCCCCCCATACCATGACAGATCCTGGTACTGACACACCCCATACCATGACACACCCTGGCTTTTGGACTTGTTTCTGAGAACGGTCTGGGTCCTTTTCGTCTTTGGTCCAGAGCACACGGCGTCCATTTTTTCCAAAAAAGACCTGGAATGCTGATTCATCTTACCACAATACACGTTTCCACTTTGTGATGGTCCATCCTAGATGCCTCTGAGCCCCAAGAAGTCGACGTTACTTCTGGACATGGTTAACATAATGCTTCTTTTTTGCACAGTAAAGTTTTAAGTATCATTTGTGCAGTAACTCTGTATTTTAGAGCTTGATAAAGGTTTGATAAACTAATCCCTCACCCATGTGGTTATATCAGCTAGTGTTAAATAGACAGTTGCAGGACAACACACACACACATTTACTAACTTAGTCGCTGATTTTAAAAGATGAGAGAAAATTGGAGTACATTAAGGATACCCTTGTGGACGCAGGGGTAACATAAACTGTGTCTGAAGATAAGAATACAACTTTATCTTCTATTAAGTGATTGTTTTACTTGATGTACCGTAAAAGAAGACGGTGGAAAATATTACACTCGACGGTGTGGATGTCGCATTTGCATTACTGTGACAGAAGGCAGAGTGAATCGACCAAAATGAATCGACACTTGCACGGTTCTATTGATTTAAACCAGCCGTTTGAAAGAATCGACTCACTGCGCCGAGTCAGAACGGTCCGCTGTCTAGTGTTCGGGTCACTAAAAGTGCGCATGCGCAGTAGTATCCGGTTTCTTTACTTTAAATAAATAAATACGTAACACTGTTGTGTTTCAGTGTTTAAATAGAATGTCACCAGGGCCGCAAATGTATTTAAAGTTTAGTATTGTGATAAAACAACAAGAAGTGTATTAAATTAGATTTGACAGACAGGATTTAGAGTTGGGTGTTTACCTTGCCTCAGGTGGGACATACAGATGCTCTCAAACCTGCTACAGGACTTGGACAGGTAGGACCTTCTAGAATTTAACCTAAGCATGCTGAATTAAGACGTATTGTCTTAATATTGTTTTTATATTCAAATTTAAAACATATTATCATTATTAACCATGTCCCATGTCTTACAGCGAGTTTGACATTTTTAGGTCAGTCAAGACGCATGCTTTATTTATCTATTTTAAATAAAATATAAATAAAATTATAATTATTTAAAAAAACAGTATCAAATAAAATTAAATACATAAAATATGTTTCTAAAACAAGCCTAAAACAACTGGTACATGACGAATATTATTACCTGTTTTTAACTTGTTTTTACATTACATTACATTATGTTTAATGGTCATGGAACATAATAGATCAATCAACAACATAAATTATAAATAAATACTTAGATTCAAATAGTAAAATAAGCCATTTGATGCTATAGAAACATTTGGTGTGACAGCTGTATGTCAAATGATCTTGGAGCATAATTCATTCGTATTTTAAAATATATGTTAAAAATGATTCAAAACGTATATTACAAAAACAAGCCTTGTGGTAAATGAAGGAAAATATTATCTATGTTTTGCAGTTGGTTTAAGGTCATTAGTTTAAGGTCAAATATGCTTCATCTTCATCTGACTTTTATACACTTTCAGATCTGATCATAGCTTACATGGTTTCTCTGTGAATTATGCTTAAACTATGAACCTTGTGTTGCTTGGTTATGTTAATCCTTTATTTTATTATTTTATACAGTTAATTAAATTCAGAATCCCCAAATAAGAACACGAGCATGCAGAGTATAAGAAAGCCCTTCTACTAGGTTTTCTGGCACTTAAGGGCTTAATCAGTCCTGATTAGAGATAGAAGAAATGGTTGAGTCTATAATCACCGAGCCTACGAATGCATAAAGTGGTGCAGTGTGTAAAAAAGCTGCTTCCAGATTTACTCACTTACTCGCTTTCTTAACCGCCAGTCCATCGCAGGGCAAACACACACACAGACACACACACAGACACACACACAGACACACACACACAGACACACACACACACACACACACACACATTCACCTATAGGGCAATTCAGTATCTCCAATTAACCTGACTGCATGTTTTTGGACTGTGGAAGGAAACCGGAGCCATGCAGACACGGGGAGAACATGCAAACTCCACACAGAAAGGCCCCGGACTGCCCAGGGATCGAACCCAGGACCTTCTTGCTGTGAGGTGATAGTGCTACCCACCGTGCCACCCTTACTCCCAGATAATGTTTTCCACTTGCAACAACAGTTGAGAGATGCTGGCATCCGGAGACACCATTTCAGATTATTTTAGCAGTTGGTGCCTCGTGTTTTTGCTGCTTCTTTCTTAGGGCTTTATTTCTCAAGCTCTGATTTCTCAGATAAAGGAAACACTTGCTTTAATCCCAGCAGTCGTGTCCCATTTTTATCCAGACATTAACACACACATTTTAATTATAAGAACAGTAACTGCACTCACTGGTTCTGTTACATTATTTCCAAGGAAGTTTTTGTGTCAATAAAATGAAGAATAATTTAAATAAATATACATAAAGAGTCATAACAATTAAGGCACTGTTTAGAACAGCATGATGAACCTTTATTTATTGGGAAAGGGGGCCACCTAGTGTTTAAAATGTACAAAGATTCTGTTTAATGGCCATTTTACTTGTATTACTGCGCTGATAAAAATAGCATATTAAAATATTCATCAATTCATTTAGTGTCTGTTTTACTACCGCTTTATCCTGGTCAGGGTCGTGGTGGGTTTGATTCATTGGGTGAAAAAGCAGGAATTGATACGGACATGTCGCTGGTCCACACACACACACACACACACACACACAGACACAAACACACTTAGGGCAATTTTTAGTAGGTCCAGTTGACCTGACTGCAGTGGGAGTAAACTGGAGCACCCGGAGGAAACCCATAGGATCTTTTTGCTGTCCAGAGTGCCACCATACCTCCCTGTATTAAAATATACAGGTAAAAGAGTACAGTTTGCAGAAGTGACTTGAATTAATATATATAAAATCACTCTTTTAGGTTGTAAGGAGAGAGAGAGAGAGAGAGAGAGAGAATGGTGTCTGGAAGACCTCACGGTGAACTATACACTTACTTTGCAGTAGAGGTAAGACACAACAGTGTGCTATCATACTTAATGTGGTAAGACATAAACAGCTGATTTTTTGTTTTACATATTTTGACAATGTAACCGTACATTCTTCCACATTAAAGGAACGACACATTTCTGGCAAGTCTATTTATTATGTCAAAGACAGTCATGGACAATTTAGTGTCTCCAGTTCACCTCACTTGCACTGAGGAAAGCGACGCTCCCAGAGGAAACCCACACAGACACAGTGAGAACATGCAAACTCCACACAGAAAGGACCCGGACCGCCCCACCTGGGAATCAAACCCAGGTCCCTCTTGCTGTGAGGCGACAGTGCTACCCACCGAGCCACTGTGCCACCCAGCAAGTGTCTTAAACAGATAACTCAAGACAGAGTTCTTTTATTTATTGCCTGTTTTACTGACGCCTTATCTTATCAAGGGTCGCGGTGGGTCCATTTCACTGGGTGGAAATGCAGGAATCACCCCTGACAGGTAGCCAGTGCATTACAGAGCTAACACACACACACACACACACACACACACAGGAGGACTGTAGTATCTCCAATTAACCTGACTGCATGTCTTTGGACTGTGGGAGAAACCGGAGCACTGGGAGGAAACATACACAGAAAGGCCTTGGACTGCTCCACCGGGGGATCAAACCCAGAACCTTCAAGACAGTGCTACCCACCGAGCCACTGTGCGACCCAGACAGAGTTGGATTCTGTAAAAGTAGACTAAGTCAGATATGAATGAAGAGGGGAGAAGACCATTTAATTAGTAGTTTTTTATCACCGTTGCACGAGATGAATTGCTTTCTGCTCTGTTTGCTTTTTCTATTTTTGTTGAGAATATGTAGAACTACTTAAGTTAAAGTTTTAGTTTAAGTCAAAATATTATGACCGATCAATTTCTACTAAATACAGCTTGCGTGTGGGAGCTGTAAAACACTCATCTTCTTATAACTGGTCTATTTTATTTTCAATTAATGCATTAGTGCATAAAGTGTGATTGACATGAAATGTGGCCACTGTTTCTTTAATTTGTGGTTTGTTATCATAGTTACGCCTCAAGCACTGCTAATCTAGAAAGTTTTCATTCATCAGTAGCCAGTTTGCACCATTTTTGCATTTTTCCTTCTGTAACCTGCACTGTTTGTGAGGATGAGAGCCTTTTTAAAAAGTAGATCGTGATGACCTGTCGACTGAAATAGTAGATCTCAAGCCACGAAAGTGTGGGCATCCGATCTAAAGCCACTGGTCTCAAAGCATAAATACATATTGGAGAGGGCGCCAAACCATCACATGGAACCACACACCCTGTCACATCTGGGGCAAATAAAAAGGTCTTAATCCACCTTCTGCACATAAGTAGTATACCCTGAGGAAACGCATGTAAATGCATGAGAGGTTCTTACAGTACTGTGACAGTATACAGTCTAAGCAATTGAGGTTTAACTGCCTTGCTCAAGGACCCGGCAGTGCCAACCTGGTAGTGGTAGGGCTTGAACCAGCGACCTTTTGATTACTAGTTGAGTACCTTAACCACTAAACTACAATTGCCCGTTTAATGAATTAGTATTTTTATATTGTTGTTGTTCTACATTTACATTTTAGGCATTTAGCAGATGCTTTTATCCAAAGTGACTTACAATTGTCACCCTAGATATACAGTGCAGGCAAGTGAGGGTTAAAGGCCTTGCTCAGGGGCCCAACAGTGGCAACCTGGCAGATGTGGGGCTTGAACCAGCGACCTTTCAATTCTTAGTCCTGTACCTTACCCACTGAGCCACCACCACTTGATGCTGCTCAGTATACTTACTATCTGCTGTGCCACCATGCCAACCCATAATTGCCTTTGTGCCTACAAAATTTGGTTAAAGCCACCCTTAAATGCCGACTTAGTTGATTTTAATAATGACACAGATCATCTGTAGCCATGTTGCTGTAATGATACCAGTATTCTGAATGTGTTGTATGAGCCATTATCTTTTGAGTAATAAAAAGCACTGGTACTATTGGATGTTGCTATTAAACAGAGTTTGATGCTGGACTTTCATTGGTCTTTTATAAAGTAGTAAAAACATTGATCATAAATCTCAGTCCGTAAATGCAACATCTTGCAATTATGGCCGAGTAACAGCAGTTTCTAATTAGATATGGGACTCCGTGTGCACACTTTATTAAGTAGAATTATTTTTTAAAGTTGCCTCCCTGCCAAGTCTTCTTTGTTAGTGCTGGACTATAACAGACCTCTGCGGTATGCAGTAGAGCACTTCTATCTGTCCAAAGGCTGAACAGGGTGTGCTTTGTTGCTAGTCTGTAATGAAATGCTTGATCATCGCTCCCTCACGGCCCTGTCTCGTTAATCTAAAAGCCGTAGCTGGCACTGACCCGCTGGAATGTGAAATCTGTCTGCCATGCCAAGGCAATCAGCATTATACACCATGTAATTAGCAGAGATACCCGGGTTTGTTTTGCTGGGGGATTGCAAACCAACTTGTGGCCAAACAAAAACCAACTGTTGTTAAGTATAAAATATATATAAAATTTATATAAATCACATCTGAAAAACACTCAAACTGCCAATGTGATATAATGCGAGGGTCCTCAAACCAATGAAACAATGAAAATAATCAACTAATCAATCACATTCTTTCTGACTTCATCTGAATTCATTCTTAGTCTGTTTTACCACCGTTTTATACTATTCAGGGTCACTGTGGGTACAATTCACTGGGCAAAATGCAGGAAACACCCTGGAAAGGTCGCCAGTCCATCACAGGGCACACACATTCACACACACACACACACACACACACACCTAGGGCAAGTTAGGGCAAGTAGCTTCAATAAGCCTAACTTTGTCTTTGTTTCCTGGAGGAAACCCATGCAGACACAGGGAGAACATGCAAACTTTACACTAAAAGGACCCAGACTGCTCAGCCTGGGAACAGAACCCAGGACCTTTTTTGCTGTGAGGCGACAGTGCTACCCACCGAGCCCACATTATATTAAATCTTATTATATCAAACTTATATTTGGGGTGAATCTTTCAGGATACAATTACATAGATGGATGGATGGATGGAATGTAGCCAACTTTAAGGAACTAATTATTGGTCCTTTTATTAGTTTGCTTGGTGTATATACCAAAGGACCAGCAGGTGGCACTTCATTTGCACATAAAATCTGTCGTATTCTCTCTCACTATTCTGAAGCTGGCATGAACGTTTACATCTCTAAAGATCCTTCTTGTTTCTTGATTGTTTGCAATAAAGCATGAAACTTATAATAATAAACAACATGCACCACCAAAACCCACTAAAAGTACTTCAAAAATAAATAAACTCTGCTGCAAATCCATAACAATATTTGCATAATTATTCAGATTCATCCATAATCCTTCTCTGTGAAAGTGAAAGCAAGATGCTAATGTAGATGTATTTAAAAATGTGTTTATCCAAAATTAATAAGTACTATAACTTTTTTATATAGTGTAAGTATCTGTGAAGCCTTATTTGCTTCAAGCATTAGTAAATCATTTCAATTTATTTAGTTGTGGCAGTAGGAAGGGTTTTTATTATTATTATTATTATTATTATTATTATTATTATTATTATTTAGAAAGGGTTATTATTATTTAGGGAGTGTTATTATTATTATTATTATTATTATTATTGATATTATTTAGCGAGGGTTATTATTATTATTTGAGGAGGGTTATTATTATTATTATTATTATTATTATTATGTAGGGAGGGTTATTATTTTTATTATTATTATTATTATTATTATTTAGGGAGGGTTATTATTACTATTAATATAATTATTATTTAGCAAGGGTCATTATTATTATTATTATTATTGATATTATTTAGCAAGGGTTATTATCATATTAATTATTACTTAGGGAGGGTTATTTTTATTATTATTATTTTTATTTAGGGAGGGTTATTATTATTATTATTATTATTAATATTATTTAGCGAGGGTTATTATTTTTATTATTATTATTATTGATATTATTTAGCAAGGGTTATTATGATTATTATTATTTAGAGGGTTATTATTTTTGTTATTATTATTATTATTATTATTTAGAGAGGGTTATTTATTATTATTATTATTATTAATAATAATATTTAGGGAGGATTATTATTATTATTAATTCGGGAGAGCTATAATTATTATTATTATCATTATTATTATTATTGTTATGATTATTATTGTTATTATTATTATTACTATTATTGAGCTCTTAACTTGATTCAGACTCCTGGTGGACTGGATGAATACTGTTTCCTCAGAATCTTCTGTTTGGGTATTTAGACTTGTTAATGACTCGTTCATTGTTCCTCTAATACTATCTACTTATCTTGTTGCTGGCCGTCCTCTTCCTCTTTTACCTTCAACTCCTCTGGAAATAACTGAATTATGATAATGGATAAATTGGTTCAATCGGGAGCTTGAGTGAGAGGTTTGTATTAAAGCCAGTTTTGTTCTGAAGGGTGAGAGATATAAAACAGTACAGATGTGATGTGGACTGCTTTATGATAGTATAGGTCAGACTTTCATGTGCATGACTTACCATCACAAAGAGTGACTGAATTAAATGTGTCAGTGGATTATAAACATGTCAGACCTGCTCTGATTCTGATTCGAGCCAGCATCAGTCTCAGTGCTGCGTTATTTCATTTGAAGTTGATGTTTGTGACTCAGCTTCAGTCACTTGGGTTACACAGTTGTAAAATTTGGGTCAGACTCATGCAACACAAACATAGAAAAGGGAACTGGGACCTGAATATAGTAATGTGTCATTTTTAAATCAATGTGTTGTGTACCTTACCTGTTATAAATACTGCTTTCACCAACCTAATCACATACCACTTGTGTTAAAGCCCTGTGTGTGTGTGTGTGTGTGTGTTATGATAATTAGAATACAAAACAACTGCTTATATTTGCTAGTTTTAATTATATATAATTTCTCTTAGTCCCGTAAGAGGAAAATTATAATTATATAATTGATATTGACTTGGTTGTGGTGGCACAGCACTAGTGTGGGTGATCCTAGGGCCTGGGTTCAACCCAGGGGCGTCATTAAACCCAATTTACCGGGGAACATGCTTTCATAAAATGTTGCTGTGACCCATTAAAATCAGGACATCAAAATAGTAACAAGACATTTTATCAGCTCCACTTACCATATAGAAGCATTTTGAAGTTCTACAATTACTGACTGTAGTCCATCTGTTTCTCTACATACTTTTTTTAGCCCCCTTTCACCCTGTTCTTCAATGGTCAGGACCCCCCACAGACACTGTCACTGACATGGTGGTGGTGGTGTGTTAGTGTGTGTTGTGCTCAGGGCCGGAGTGGGCCCCTTTTTCAGCCCGGGAGTTTTATGCCTAAACCCGGCCCACTTTTTCCATGGAGGAGAAATTTTAATAAATGAAACAGCAGCTAGCTCTTACAATGCCTTTTTATTGGTTATATAACAGAAAACACTTCACTTAAACATGTTCAATTCAAATTTAAATCATTTAAAGATTTAAAAGGTAAAAAAAAATTTGATAAAGATGAAAACGTATTTACATTTGTACCGAAGCAAAATTTGAAATAAAAATAATTTGAAATTAATATTGCATGTCTTCCCAGCAGAGAGGTGCTCTATTGTTAGGTTTACACTAAACTCTTAAGTAGCTTCACTACACGCATATTTAGTGGCTACCTACAGCATCAAAAGCCTCCTAAGCAGTGCACTGGTTTCAGTAACTTTATTAATAATGGTGTCATTGTCTATAGACATGAGACATGGCTTATCTGCTGCTCTGAGGCTAAAAAAACATTTCATTATAGGTTAGCCTCTTTTGCTGAATAACATAACATGAACATAACATAACATGGTGTAAAATTGATAGTGATTTAGGCTAATTGTCTCCATTTGTTAAAATAAATTAGGCTATCGTGCTGACATCTTTCTGAATGTCTGAACAATTTAACATATATCATGTATATTCTCCACATTATATTTTACATTACAAGTAACTATCTTAGTTTAAATAACTCTGTTAGACTATCCTCTACCTGTCCCTTCAGTAGTCATGGCCTCCTTGGGATCATCAGTACAGTAGCGTCGGAACAAAAACATTCCATTAATGAGTTAGGCTATTTAATATATTACACTTCAAATTATGTTTCTTATTTTCAGCTTGAAACTGGATATTTGTGATTAATGGTGTGTATTGGGTTCTACCAAATAAACTACACTAAGTTGACATTGCAAATGTCCATATCTCTCTTTACCGGCTGCATGGGGTCTGTCCTCTGGAAAACAAGTCTGGTAATTTGGCACATTTGGCAGCATCTTCTTCTAACCCCCCTTTTTTTAACTGGCTTTTTTTGGCTTCACCTGGCCTCTTCCTGCCCTCCATCACCACCGAGTCCGACTGATGGTTTGCGCTATTTACTTTTACCGGCGCTCCAGAAAAGACGCTTCGTGGGCCAAACCAACTTAAACTTTGGGAGGGTGGGATTCCCTCAGATGGTAGAACCCATCTGATCTACTGTGATGTAGGGGCTGCGCTGTCAGATGAATGAATGCAAGAAGAAAAATAGAAAAGTGACAGATGTGTCAAAATTATTTTTCCCAACCGGCCCAAACTCGAGATTGACATGAGCCGGCCCATCGGGAATCCTCCCGAATCTCCCGATTAGCCACTCCGGGCTTGGTTGTGCTGGTATGAGTGGATCAGACACAGCAGCGCTGCTGGAGTTTTTAAATACTGTGTCCACTCACTGTCCACTCTATTAGACACTCCTACCTAGTTGGTTCACCTTGTAGATGTAAAGTCAGAGACGATCGCTCATCTATTGCTGCTGTTTGAACAAAGCATGCAGAGAAACAAATGGACTACAGTCAGTAATTGTAGAACTACAAAGTGCTTCTATATGGTAAGTGGAGCTGATAAAATGGACAGTGAGTGTAGAAACAAGGAGGTGGTTTTAATGTTATGGCTGATCAGTGTAATTAAATGTTTATTAGAAAATTAGACACCCCATTCCCTAGGTACACAAATAAAGAAACAAGAAACGTATTGTTCAGCCAAGATAATAGCCACAGCAGCTGACATGGGCTTATGAATCTAGCAAACAAACACAGCAGACCTATAGCTATATGTTTGGCTAGCCACGTATACGACATTAAATAAGAAACTGCAGAAGAAAACTAAATTGTGGTGCAAAACTGTATAGAATTACACCATTTATGTTTTGGCACGGTGGCACAGTGGTGAAGGTCCTGGGTTCAATTCCTTGTCAGGGCTGTCAGGGTACTTTCTGTGTGGAGTTTGCATGTTCTCACTGTCAAGTCAAATTTATGCATATAGCGCTTTTTACAATGGATATTGTCTCAAAGCAACTTTACAGAATCCAGGTCCAACCCCTGTTGAGCAAACCAAGGGCGACAGTGGCAAAAAAAACGCCCTTAAAATTACAGGAAGAAACCTTGAGAGGAACCAGACTCAGCAGAAACCTCCGTCCTCCTTGGGTGACCTGGAGGATCATTTAAATGAATAGGATTTACACAAATCATATATACAGTACACAAAATTAAATTGAACTAAAAGTTATAACTTGGCAGCACGGTGGCTCAGTCTGTAGCACTGTCGCCTCACAGCAAGAAGGTCCTGGGTTCGATTCCCAAGCGGGGCGGTCCGAGTCCTTTCTGTGCGGAGTTTGCATGTTCTCCCCGTGTCTGCGTGGGTTTCCTCTCACAGTCCAGAAACATGCAGTCAGGTTATTTAGAGAAACTGATTGCCTTAATTGCCCTATAGGTGAATGGGTGTGTGTATGTGTGTGTGTGTGTCTAGCCTGCGATGGACTGGCCAAGACCAGGATAAAGCAATAGTAAAAAAGACAACGATAGAAGGAATTAATGTTCTGTTTTAATTTGTCAGTGCACATAAACAAAATGAATAAGATTAATACAAAACAAGTGCTGAGCGACGCCCACTTTAATGCTTTCACTTTATTTAGTGTTTACAGGCTTCTTTTAGATGCACAGTTGTGCCCTTATGACTAACTGGCAAGCAAAGAGCAAGTTTAATTCTGTGTGTGTCCCAGTATAGAAACACCAATAGCTCAAATTTTATATACTTTTTGTGTCAATGTAGAGAGTTGTAGTGTTAATGTCCAGCTTCCTTTTACCTCCCCAAACATGCTAACAGCTTGAGTGGCTACTCTAAATAACAGCGAGTTTTATTAATAATTAAACATTTACAAGTGCTTTTGTAGTACCATGCAATGGAATAGCACTCTGTTCTGGGACAGACTCTAGACCCCCCACAACACTGATAAAGCTAGATAAAGCAAACCCCATTTCCAGAAAAGTTGGGACACTTTCTAAAAGTGCAATAAAACTGTAATATGTTAAATGTGATAGAAGTACTGTGACAGTGTTCACTGTCAAGGGCCCAAAAGTGGCAACCTGGCAGTGGTGGCATTTGAACCAGCGACCTTTTAATTACTGGTCTGGTACAATAACCACTAGGCTGCAACTGCCCTGTATAAACATGATATACATGATAACCATGATTGTATTTTGTGAATATATAAAACAGTAGAATGTGACACCTGCAACACACTCCAAAAAAGTTGGGACAGAGGCAAAAGTAAACTAGGGTAACAAGTAACACTGTTCCGGGAAGGTTCCACAATAGCAGTTTAACTGGTAACAGGTGAGGTTATCGAGTCTGAGTGTAAAGGAAAAGTGGGCATCTGCGTGGACATGATTGGTTGTTGTCTAAGGTGGGGATGACCTAAACATGCTAGCCTTTGGGAGGTGCACTTGTCAATGCACTTTTAATTAATGCCGTTCCCAAGCCCGGATTGAAATAGAAGGGCTGAGTCAGGAGGGGTATCCGGTGTAAAAAAACGTGCCAAGTCTGGTATGCAGACCAGATCCGCTGTGGTGACCCATAAATATAGAGGAGCAGCCGAAAGAAAACATATATAAATATATATATATATATAAAGAAAATTTGTATTTTTTATTTGCTACAAAGGCTGAAGTGTGCCAACAAATAGTGAATGTGAATGAAGGCATGTTGGCACTAAACAGACTTTAAAATGCAGAGAAAGGCTCCGTAAGCCCACTGTGTAAGCATAAAGTTAAATGATTAAATCTCCTAAGAGCGGCTCGATGATTCCAAACTGAACGATGTTTAATAATTCATGAGTGCTGGTGTACACTTCGCTCTGTAAAGCAAGCCAAACTGAGAGAGGAAGCCAACTCACAGGGATGTGTTTAGCTTGAAGAAAATGCCGAGACGGCATAAGTTTCTGCTCACGCTTAAACTAGTTAAACTTTTAATGGTTTGATAGAAACGGTGGTGGGGTTTTCACTGTATTCTTTTTTTTTTTTTTTTGGCTTCTTCTGTATTTTGGTGTCTCCACAGCGGATCCGATCCGCATACTGGACATGGCACAGTTTTTACACCTTACGCAACCCCTTCTTTTTCTATCTGGGCTTGGGACTGGCATTGAGAGCTCACCGCCTACTTCATACCCCTCTACCCCCTTTGACATTAGCCAATCATGTCCATGCAGATCCCTGACCGGCCGCAACCACAGATCTCAGCAGTAGTTGGCTAGCATACTTAATGCTGCACTACCAAGTGACCAAACTCAAAAAAAGTTTAAGTAAAGAAAAAAGCCCATAGAAATATGTATGCTCATGTATGTAACATATATGTAACATACACCGACTAGGCATAACATTATGACCACTGAAAGGTGAAGTGAATAACACTGATTATCTCTTCATCACGGCACCTGTTAGTGGGGGGGATATATTAGGCAGCAAGTGAATATTTTATCCTTAAAGTTGATGTTAGAAGCAGGAAAAATGGACGAGCGTGAGGATCTGAGCGAGTTTGACGAGGGCCAAATTGTGATGGCTAGACGACTGGGTCAGAGCATCTCCAAAACTGCAGCTCTTGTGGGGTGTTCCCGGTCTGCAGTGGTCAGTATCTATCAAAAGTGGTCCAATGAAGGAACAGTGGTAAACCAGAGACAGGGTCATGGGCGGCCAAGGCTCATTGATGCACGTGGGGAGCGAAGGCTGGGCCGTGTGGTCCGATCCCACAGACGATCTACTGTAGCTCAAACTGCTGAAGAAGTTCATGCTGGTTCTGATAGAAAGGTTTCAGAATACACAGAGCAGCACAGTTTGTTGTGTATGGGGCAGCAAAAGGGGGACCAACACGATATTAGAAAGGTGGTCATAATGTTATTATGGGTATTGCGTATATTGTATAAAGTTACATCTACATATACCCAGAGGAAACATATACAGTATGTAATAATAACGTATCACCTTACAGATAACATATGTGGAAAAACCATTACTGATATAGGGGCATACATGCCATATATTACATTTCTCTGTGGGTTAAAACAGCACACCATGGCCACAGATTCCTTAAATCCTGTACAAGTTCTGTACAACAAACTCCTAATAAAAAGCTCTTATTAAAATAGCAAAACAACAAAGAAAGAACTTGAAGCTTCAATCCGCCGTGGCTTATCATCCGAGTCCCACTTCATAAGAAACCCAAGCACCGTTCTCAGTAAGATTTGATGGGGTCGTGTACACTTGTTTTTAATGAAAGTGTTTTTGACAGGCTGAGGAATATGATTATCTGTGGTGAATTTAGTGGAGAGCTCTTTAAATGGCACACAAACAAATTCAGTAGTATGAGATGCCAATTTCTCTGGTGCCAGTCGAGAGCAGGGTTTGAATGCATGGCAGCGCACATCACTGAGTTATTTCTTAGTATTGGTGCTTAAGAAGCTCTTACAAAAAGAACACAAGATGAAAGCTGTTCAGCAATTAAATTAAACAAAACAAAATAAAGAACATTTACAGCTGCAACAACCAGGTTTGGAAAACCTTTGGAATTACCTGATAGAGTGTGTGGCAGGCATCAAATTCTACATTTCTTTATATTTATAAAATACAGTGGGTTGCGTGGTGGGGGCAGCACGGTGGCTCGGTGGGTAGCACTGTCGCTTCACAGCAAGAAGGTCCTGGGTTCGATTTTGACGTGACCTGGGTCCTTTCTGTCTGGAATTTGCAAGTTCTCCCCTCCGGGAGCTCCGGTTTCCTACCACAGTCCAAAGACATACGGTCAGGTTGATTACTCACTCACTCACTCATTACTTTCTTAACCGCTTATCCAATCAGGGTCGCGGGGAGGGTGCTGGAGCCTATCCCAGCTTTTCAATGGGCGCAAGGCACACAGTAACACCCTGGACGAAGCGCCAGTCCATCACAGGGCAGACACACACACACACACACTCATAGACACACCCATTCACCTATAGGGCAATTTAGTATCTCCAGTGAACCTGACTGCATGTTTTTGGACTGTGGGAGGAAACCCAAGCAGACACGGGGAGAACATGCAAACCCCACACAGAAAGGACCCGGACCGCCCCGCCTGGGGATCGAACCCAGGACCTTCTTTCTGTGAGGCGACAGTGCTACCCACAGAGGAACCGTGCTGCTCTGGTTGATTAGAGATCCTAAATTGCCCTGCCTAGGTGTGTGTGTGTGTTTGCCCTATGATGGACTGGTGACCTGTCCAGGGTGTTTAGTGGATTGCAACCACTGCGATACTGTCCAGGACAAACTGGTGGTAAAACAGACAGTGAATAAATGAATGAAAATACAGTGTCCTAACTTCTGTGGAAATGGGGTTTGTATGATAAGCTATTCAAAACTGTATCATGTTTATGAATGATTTCCCTCGTCATCATGGCTGTAATTAATTAGAAAAGAAAACATTAAAATCTCAAGCTGTTCTTGTTTATATCAGCGTATTTGTCTCATTATTTGTACAGAACTTGTTATAGTAAGCGCTATCACATCTACCCGACGCTACACTGAGTGACACGTTTTCCAAATCAGTTATATGCATATTACTATGTGCTCATTACAAAGCTCATGTTTGGATTTGACCCAAATCTGTCAATATGTGGATCAAACCTGCCCTGAAACCCACATGTGCACATTCTCCAAAATAAATAAGCAGATGAATTATTAATGTGAGTCAAAAACATAAAGCATAAACAGCTCAAGCTTTCATCCCATAGATGATTAGCTTTGGGGTGTGTGTGCAAGATACGAGCCTGGAGTGTTACTGATGCACATGGCTCAGTACATGGTGATATAAATATGCCAGTGTGCCAGACAAGTATATATTAGTACATGGTGATATAAATATGCCAGTGTGCCAGACAAGTATATATCAGTACATGGTGATATAAATATGCCAATGTGCCAGTTAGGTATATATTAATGTCTGTATAAAGGGACCTCTATACCTTTGCCCATAATAAATCATTCATGCATTCATTGTCTGTGTTACCACTGCTTTATCTTTTTAAGGGTTGCAGTGGGTACAATTTACTGGGCAAAAGGTAGGAAACACCCCAGACAGGTCACCAGGCCATCACAGGGCAAACACACACACACAAACACACACACGCACAGGGCACTTTAGTATGTCCAATTAACCTGGCTGCATGTCTTTGGACTGTGGACATGGCCTTGCCCTGTGATGCCCTCGGTGCAGTGGTGGGCTGTGTTAAGTGACAATGATTTTCCAAAGTCCTCCCAAACTCATGTGGCAATATCCATCATGGTAGCATGACTTTTATTTAAAACAATATAATCTACAGACTTAATAGTTACTCAAATTCAGCAGCAGCTTCTGCTCTTGGTTTCTACAAACCAGAATGTCCCCTGACTCCCTGAATCTTTTTATGATATTATGACCTGTAGATGGTGAAACGCCTAAATTCTTTGCCATCTTCCACTGAGAAACATTGTTATTGAACATACTGCCGGTTCTCTCACATAGCTCTGGCACAATGTGGTGAACCACGACTAAAACTACTTTACAAAGACTACACTTTGATATCAGTTTTGATAACCTCACCTGTTACCAGTTAACCTGCCAGTTGTGGAACCTTCCAGTGTAAGTCTTAATTGGCCTCCGTCCCAACTTTTTAAGTGGGTTCCAGGCATCACATTTTGTTGTTTTTTTATATGTAAAAAATTACATTTAGTTTTTATAGAAATTTTACAAAGTGTCCCAACTTTTCTAAAAATTGGGTTTGTAAGTCGTACAAACTTTATATTCATGTCTGTTTGTCCACCTATCTGTCCATCTATCCATCCATCTGTTATTGATCCTAAAAGTGGTGCAACCATATAAAAGTGGTGCAACCAGTATATATAACAGTGGTGCAACCATAGAAAAGTGGTGCAACCAGTATATATAAAAGTGGTGCAACCAGTATATATAACAGTGGTGCAACCATATAAAAGTGGTGCAACCAGTATATATAACAGTGGTGCAACCATATAAAAGTGGTGCAACCAGTATATATAACAGAGGTGCACCCAGTATATATAACAGTGGTGCAACCAGTATATATAAAAGTGGTGCAACCATATTTAAAGTGGTGCAACCAGTATATATAAAAGTGGTGCAACCATATTTAAAGTGGTGCAACCAGTATATATAAAAGTGGTGCAACCATATAAAAGTGGTGCAACCAGTATATATAAAAGTGGTGCAACCATATAAAAGTGGTGCAACCAGTATATATAAAAGTGGTGCAACCATATAAAAGTGGTGCAACCAGTATATATAAAAGTGGTGCAACCAGTATAAAAGTGGTGCATTCAGTATATATAAAAGTGGTGCAACCAGTATATATAACAGTGGTGCAACCATATAAAAGTGGTGCAACCAGTATATATAAAAGTGGTGCAACCAGTATATATAAAAGTGGTGCAACCATATAAAAGTGGTGCAACCAGTATATATAAAAGTGGTGCAACCAGTATATATAAAAGTGGTGCAACCAGTATATATAACAGTGGTGCAACCAGTATATATAACAGTGGTGCAACCATATAAAAGTGGTGCAACCAGTATATATAACAGTGGTGCAACCATATAAAAGTGGTGCAACCAGTATAGATAAAAGTGGTGCAACCATATAAAAGTGGTGCAACCAGTATATATAAAAGTGGTGCAACCATATAAAAGTGGTGCAACCAGTATATATAAAAGTGGTGCAACCAGTATATTTAAAAGTGGTGCAACCATATAAAAGTGGTGCAACCAGTATATATAACAGTGGTGCAACCAGTATATATACAAGTGGTGCAACCATATAAAAGTGGTGCAACCATATCAAAGTGGTGCAACCATATCAAAGTGGTGCAACCAGTATAACCATATTTAAAGTGGTGCAACCAGTATATATAAAAGTGGTGCAACCATATTTAAAGTGGTGCAACCAGTATATATAAAAGTGGTGCAACCATATTTAAAGTGGTGCAACCAGTATATATAAAAGTGGTGCAACCATATTTAAAGTGGTGCAACCAGTATATATAAAAGTGGTGCAACCATATTTAAAGTGGTGCAACCAGTATACAGTATATAACATATAAAAGTGGTGCAACCAGTATATATAAAAGTGGTGCAACCATATAAAAGTGGTGCAACCAGTATATATAAAAGTGGTGCAACCATATAAAAGTGGTGCAACCAGTATATACTGTATAACAGTGGTGCAACCAGTCTATATAAAAGTGGTGCAACCAGTATAAAAGTGGTGCAACCAGTAGATATAACAGTGGTGCAACCATATAAAAGTGGTGCAACCATATTTAAAGTGGTGCAACCAGTATATATAAAAGTAGTGCAACCATATTTAAAGTGGTGCAACCAGTCTACAGTATATAACATATAAAAGTGGTGCAACCAGTATATATAAAAGTGGTGCAACCATATAAAAGTGGTGCAACCAGTATATATAAAAGTGGTGCAACCATATAAAAGTGGTGCAACCAGTATATACTGTATAACAGTGGTGCAACCAGTCTATATAAAAGTGGTGCAACCAGTATAAAAGTGGTGCAACCAGTATATATAACAGTGGTGCAACCATATAAAAGTGGTGCAACCAGGATTTAACATGATATTATAATTATAGAATATAATAAGGATATACTGTTGGTATATACTGTAAGTGTTGGTTACAAAAATACAAACTATGCTTTGATTTTACACACGTTTCTTTTGTGATGATGTTTTTACCGATCAGAAATTATTCAGTGTGACAAGTGTAAAAGAAGATGTTTCATTCATTTATTCACGTTTCATGTTTTGACCACCGTTTTATCCTGGTCGGAGTCTCGGTGGGTCTGATTAATTGGGCAAAAAGCTAGGAAACACTCAGGCAGGTTACTAGTCCATCACAGGGCAAACACACACAAACGCTCATTTTTTTAGTAGCCCCAGTTAGCCTGACTGCATGTCTTTGGACTTGTGCGAGGAAACCAGAGCACCTGGAGAAAACCCACGTGGACACAGGGAGAACATGCAATCTTTACATAGTTAATATAACACATGGATAAAAAGGTTACTGTATATGGACGAGCATGATGTGTTGCCAGAGGAAGGTGAGGGAATGCCAGTGGTACTTTTACAGTCAGTAGAGATTAGAACGAGTGACCGTTAATGTCTCAGTGTGTAGAGCACACAGTGCTAGGGTAATCAGATAAACAGATCAGTCAGTGGTGGACTACACTGCTGCAGTGCACACTTGTGCACGGTGGTGTAGTGTTGGGTCGTACAGAGTTGTAGCTGAACCAAGGATTCGCAGAGTGACGCGACAGAGCAGCAGCAGGTTGTTGGAGCTACACGAACGTCACTCCCCACCCTCCTCATCCTCCTCATCCTCCGCGGCTCCATCCTCACGCTTTCAGATCGAGCAGATCGAGCAAGATCGAGTAGATCTCAGGGACCGAGCTGAGCAGCCGCGACCATGGGCGCGAGCTCTAGCGCACCTTTCATCCTGCCGTGCGCCGGTCCAGATGCGCAAAGTGCAGCGGCACATCTGGGAATGAGCGCATCTGTACCGTTTGGCTTCCTCAGCGCGGACCGTTAGATGCTCTCGGACCATCCTCTAACCACCATGCTCTATTTTCAGCTGGTGATCATGGCGGCCACGATCATGCTGGCCTACTACTTCGAGTACACGGACACGTTCAACGTGCACGTTCAGGGATTCTTCTGCTACGACAGCGCCTACACCAAGCCGTACCTGGGACCGGAGGAGCGGAGCGCCGTCCCGCCCGCGCTGCTCTACGCGCTGGTGGCCGGTGTGCCCACACTCGTGGTGAGTACTGCACACGTTCTAATCCTTCAGCTTACTCGTTTACCTTGTGCCATGTGAAAGGGGCATCACCCTAAACCTATAGAGCTAGTTTTGGCTTGATTCAGAGCGCGTTTTGATCAGTGTGGTGCCCTTGGCAGGATTTTGCCTGGTGCCCCCTGCATCATTCATACATCAATCATTAAGTTTATAGACGCAGACATCTTCAAATACACTGATCAGCTCCACTTACCATATAGAAGCACTTTGTAGTTCTACAATTACTGACTGTGGTCCATCTGTTTCTCTGCATGCTTTGTTATGCTGTTCTTCAATGGTCAGGACCCCCACAGGACCCCCACAGAGCAGGTATTATTTAGGTGGTGGATCATTCTCAGCACTGCAGTGACACTGACATGGTGGTGGTCAGGTGGTGTGTTGGTGTGTGTTGTGCTGGTATGAGTGGAGTTTTTAAATACCGTGTCCACTCACTGTCCACTCTGTTAGACCCTCCTACCTAGCTGGTCCACCTTGTAGATGTAAAGTAAAGTTTGGTTGGTGGACTATTCTCAGTCCAGCAGTGACAGTGAGGTGTTTAAAAACTCCAGCAGTGCTGCTGTGTCTGATCCACTCATACCAGCACAACACACACTAACACACCACCACCATGTCAGTGTCACTGCAGTGCTGAGAATGATCCACCACCTGCAGTGCAGTGACACTGACATGGTGGTGGTGTGTTAGTGTGTGTTGTGCTGGTATGAGTGGATCAGACACAGCAGCGCTGCTGGAGTTTTTAAACACCGTGTCCACTCACTGTCCACTCTATTAGACACTCCTACCTAGTTGGTCCACCTTGTAGATGTAAAGTCAGAGATGATCGCTCATCTATTGCTGCTGTTTGAGTCGGTCATCTTCTAGACCTTCATCAGTGGTCACAGGATGCTGCCCACGGGGCGCTGTTGGCTGGATATTTTGGTTGGTGGACTATTCTCAGTCCAGCATTGACAGTGAGGTGTTTAAAAATTCCAGCAGCGCTGCTGTGTCTGATCCACTCATACCAGCACAACACACACTAACACACCACCACCATGTCAGTGTCACTGCAGTGCTGAGAATGATCCACCACCTAAATAATACCTGCTCTGTGGTGGTCCTGTGGGGGTCCTGACCATTGAAGAACAGCATGAAAGTGGGCTAACAAAGCATGCAGAGAAACAGATGAACTACAGTCAGTAATTGTAGAACTACAAAGTGCTTCTATATGGTAAGTGAAGCTGATAACATGGACAGTAGTGTAGAAACAAGGAGGTGGTTTTAATGTTATGGCTGATCGGTGTATATGCGGATCACCCATAACGTGGGCACAGATGGACCCCCATGCCATCACAGATGCTGTTTTTTGCACTTTTTGTTGCTAACAGTCTGCATTAGGGGTGCCCACACTTTCGTGGCATGATATTACAGAGCAAGCGAGTGAAAAATCACACTGACCTTATTCTGATGATTTACACTGAACGGTGTCGGTCAGGTTTATGTAGTCTGGACTGTAGCTGCTGATACTGATTCTCAAGCAGCTTCTAAGTGTTCATCAGTAAGGGTGGACCCATATTTAGACTTCATTATGTTTATGTGGGAAAAGGCTGATTCACACAAGTAGGTTGATCCAAAAATGCTGTTAAATATGTTCCAAAATTGTCCAGCAGAGGCGCTTAACTTCATATAACTGTCAGATTGTAGGTTAAAATTTCTCCGTCAGCTTCTTCCATGTATAAACGAAACAGCGTCTCTGCAGTGGTCTTACCCGAATCGAAGCGTTTTTGGTTTCTTTGTGCTTGATTATGCACTCATCTCCACAAACAGTGCAGGTTACAGAAGGAAAAATGCTTATGTCAATGAAAATTTTATGTCAATCATGTTGACCTGTTTGAATGAGGCGTGATCTACCAGTGTGCACTGTGCGATCACGATCGACATATTGGGCACCCCTGGTCTGGACGGTCTTTCATCCGATGTCCGTTTTTCCAAAAACAATTTAAAGCGTGGACTCGGCTGACCACAGAACACGTTTCCACTGTCTTGCGGTCCACCTCAGATGACTTTGGGCCCGGCGAACTTGCCGCTTCCTCTTTGCATAATACAGTCCCTCTGTTCCAACTTTTTAAGTGTGTATTTTAGTTTTTATTGCATTTTTAGAAAGTGTTCAAACATTTCTGGACGTGGGGTTTGTACATTGTACATTCTTTACATTTATGTCTGTATGTCCATCTGTCCATCCATCTGTCCATCCAAGTGGTGCAACCAGTTACTAGGATATAATATGATATTATAATTATAGGATATAAGAAGGATATACAGTAGGTGTTAGCTAGTCTGTTTTGACCACAGTTTTATCCTGGTGCTTAGTTTTTAAATATGGTTTGCTTTATTTATGATTTGCTGTGGTGTTGCTTGATTCAGAGCGCATTTTGATCAGTGTGGTGCCCTTGGCAAGATTTTGCCTGGTGCCCCCTGCATCATGCATTCATCAATCATTAAGTTTATACACGCATACAGACACTGCTTTATGTCTTTCTTTTTCACCTATTTTCTTTCTGCAAAATGTAATGTGGAAAAAAAGACATTTATGCTATTTTCCACCTTTACATATATGCGGATAGCCCATAACATGGGCACAAATGGACCCACATGCCATCACAGATGCCGTTTTTTGCATTTTTTGTTGCTAACAGTCTGGATGGTCTTTCATCCGATGTGTGTGGACTCATCTAACCACAGAACACGTTTCCACTGTCTTGCGGACCATCTCAGATGACTTTGGGCCCGGGGAACTTGCCGCTTCCACTTTGCATTATACAGTTCCTCTGTTACATTTTAGTTTTTATTGCATTTTTAGGAAGTGTTCAGACATTACACTTATGTCTGTATGTCTGTCTGTCCATCCATCTATCCATCCAAGTGGTGCAACCATTTACTAGGATATAATATGATATTAAAACTACAGGATATTATAAGGATATAGGTGTTGGTTTGCTTTGCACCTTAAATAAATGAAAATACAAAATACGCTGTGAATTTACACGTTTCCTTTGTGATGATGTTTTCAATGATAAAAAATTATCCAGTGTGACAAGTTTTTTCCAAAAACAAGCTGAAACGTGACCTTGTCTGACCACAGAACACACTTCCATTGTCTTTGGGTCCATCTGAGATGACGGGAACTCGACACAGTTTTGTGCAAAATTTACATATGGTTTGCATTATACAGTTACTTGATGCAGCGGCGGACTGTGTTAAGTGACAATGATTTTCCAAAGCCCTTCCAAACCAATGTGACTACAGTATATACATCACAGTTCCATTTTTAGAGTTTTTTTCCCCCTAAACAATACCATCTTTAGATTTTCTTTATTTTAGAAACAAAAATCATTATTAACGTTTTGCTGGCAGACGATGGACTTTCATCTTTGGCACGTAAACTGCATCATCCATTTTTTTCCAAAAACAAGCTGAAACTTGGACTTGTCTGACCACTGAACACATCTCCATTGTCTTTGGGTCCATCTCAGATGACTTCGGGCCCAGTGAACTCGCCGCTGTTCGTGTGCAAAATTCATTTCATAATACAGTTACTTGATGCATTTCTTGATGCAGCGGCGGGCTGTGTTGACAATGATTTTCCAAAGTCCTCCCAAACCCATGTGGCTGTATCCATCATAGTAGTTTTTCCCAAACAATACCATCTTTAGATTTTCTGTATTTTAGAAACATAAACAGTATCAACCAGTAAAAACAGTTTTAAAGAATCAAGTGACTTTAAACAAATTATAAATACAATATAACTGGTATTTATCCCCAGGAGTCGGCTCTTTGAGTCGGCTCTTGTAAATGCATGTGGGAGTTGGCTCGTCTTGTTTTTTCTGTCATTTAGCATTAGCACATAGCAATTCTTGTCGTTGTTCATCAGTTCATATGATTTTTTGGCATTTCCATTCCTTTGTTGTAACTGTAAAGTCATAATGGCCAATTAAATGTCATTTTTGTGTCCCATAGACTCGTTCACTTGCTCTAGTTTAGAAATATAACAGGTAGAATGAATCAAGACTCATTTTGGGAGTTGACTCTTGAGGATGTGAATGAACGTGTATATTTCCAATCAACAGAGTAGGGCTAGAATAATTATATATAACATTTAACAACAGAAATGTCTAATATTCCCATGTAAAAATAGACAAAGACGTGGTAAAGAAAACTTAAGATTATTCATGTTTGTCATTAAACAAAAACCTGCCATGTTATTAAGTTTCACCCAGTTTCAAAACGTATTTTAGTATACACTGATCAGCCATAACATTAAAACCACCTCCTTGTTTCTACACTCACTGTCCATTTTATTAGCTTCACTTACCATATAGAAGCACTTTGTAGTTCTACAATTACTGACTGTAGTCCATCTGTTTCTTTGCATGCTTTGTTAGCCCCCTTTCATGCTGTTCTTCAATGGTCAGGACCCCTACAGGACCACCACAGAGCAGGTATTATTTAGGTGGTGGATCATTCTCAGTACTGCAGTGACACTGACATGGTGGTGGTGTGTTAGTGTGTGTTGTGCTGGTATGAGTGGATCAGACACAGCAGCACTGCTGGAGTTTTAAAACACCTCACTGTCACTGCTGGACTGAGAATAGTCCACCATCCAAAAATATCCAGACAACAGCGCCCCGTGGGCAGCATCCTGTGCCCACTGATGAAGGTCTAGAAGATGACCGACTCAAACAGCAGCAATAGATGAGCGATCGTCTCTGACTTTACATCAACAAGGTGGACCAACTAGGTAGGAGAGTCTAATAGAGTGGACAGTGAGTGGACACGGTATTTAAAAACTCCAGCAGCGCTGCTGTGTCTGATCCAGTCGTACCAGCACAACACACACTAACACACCAGCACCATGTCAATTGTAGAACTACAAAGTGCTTCTATATGGTAAGTGGAGCTGATAAAATGGACAGTGAGTGTAGAAACAAGGAGGTGGTTTTAATGTTATGGCTGATCAGTGTATAATATCACTGCTACTGTTATATTACACACCATGTTGGCTATACCGACCACTTATACTCTAGAGCATTAAACACACATTCATTCACATTTGCTCATAGGAATAGCTTAGTAAGCAGTCCACCTACAGGTATGATTTGAATATTGGGAGGATACCAAGGTTCCCAAAGGAAACCCGCACAGACTCTGGCGGATGGCATGAATACATATTGGCAGGATGTTAAAGTATTGTACACCCACTCACAAATCTCAGACTGACTCATAGAGGCGGTTCAGAGAAGCCAATCGAAGTGCTGGTGTGTGTTTGGGAGGTGACACACACACACACACACACACACAGTAATAATTGTTTTGTTATTATTGTTGTTGTTATTATGCAGTATACTGCAGGTTAGAGTTCCAATTATTCACCCTACAGTCTTAATAAAGCTTCCTTTAGGTTTTTCTTCATTGATTGGCTAGTAACAATATATTTAAGTAACCTATTCTTCTTGATAAAACCTCTGAGAGTTTTAAAGGAACATATTTAGGATGAACCAGAACAGAGATTGTGAGCCAGGCCCTCTTGTCCAACATCAGTATCTAACCTCATAAATGCTCTTCTGAATGAATGGGTAAACATTGTTGTGTAGAAAGTTATCTCACAAGAGTGGAAGCTGTTAGAGCTGCATGGGAGGGGGCAAATCTGTATTAATGGTTATGGATTTAGAATGGGATGTCATGAAAAGCTTCTGTAGGTGTAATGTGTAGGTGTCACAATACTTACATTTACATTTTCGACATTTAGCAGACATTCTTATTTAGAGCGACTTACAGAAGAGCTTCCATTACCTTATTCTAGTTTATATATATATATATATATATATATACTGTATATATATATATATATATATATATATATATATATATATATATATATATATATATATATATATATACAGTGTATTACAAAAGTGAGTACACCCCTCACATTTCTGCAGATATTTAAGTATATCTTTTCATGGGACAACACTGACAAAATGACACTTTGACACAATGAAAAGTAGTCTGTGTGCAGCTTATATAACAGTGTAAATTTATTCTTCCCTCAAAATAACTCAATATACAGCCATTAATGTCTAAACCACCGGCAACAAAAGTGAGTACACCCCTAAGAGACTACACCCCTAAATGTCCAAATTGAGCACTGCTTGTCATTTTCCCTCCAAAATGTCATGTGACTCGTTAGTGTTACTAGGTCTCGGGTGTGCATAGGGAGCAGGTGTGTTCAATTTAGTAGTACAGCTCTCACACTCTCTCATACTGGTCACTGAAAGTTCCAACATGGCACCTCATGGCAAAGAACTCTCTGAGGATCTTAAAAGACGAATTGTTGCGCTACATGAAGATGGCCAAGGCTACAAGAAGATTGCCAACACCCTGAAACTGAGCTGCAGCACAGTGGCCAAGATCATCCAGCGTTTTAAAAGAGCAGGGTCCACTCAGAACAGACCTCGCGTTGGTCGTCCAAAGAAGCTGAGTGCACGTGCTCAGCGTCACATCCAACTGCTGTCTTTGAAAGATAGGTGCAGGAGTGCTGTCAGCATTGCTGCAGAGATTGAAAAGGTGGGGGTTCAGCCTGTCAGTGCTCAGACCATACGCCGCACACTACATCAAATTGGTCTGCATGGCTGTCACCCCAGAAGGAAGCCTCTTCTGAAGTCTCTACACAAGAAAGCCCGCAAACAGTTTGCTGAAGACATGTCAACAAAGGACATGGATTACTGGAACCATGTCCTATGGTCTGATGAGACCAAGATTAATTTGTTTGGTTTGATGCATGTGTGGCAGCAATCAGGTGAGGAGTACAAAGATAAGTGTGTCATGCCTACAGTCAAGCATGGTGGTGGGAATGCCATGGTCTGGGGCTGCATGAGTGCAGCAGGTGTTGGGGAGTTACATTTCATTGAGGGACACATGAACTCCAATAAGTACTGTGAAATACTAAAGCAGAGCATGATCCCCTCCCTCCGGAAACTGGGTCGCAGGGCAGTGTTCCAGCATGATAATGACCCCAAACACACCTCTAAGACGACCACTGCTTTATTGAAGAGGCTGAGGGTAAAGGTGATGGACTGGCCAAGCATGTCTCCAGACCTAAACCCAATAGAACATC
This sequence comes from Trichomycterus rosablanca, assembly GCF_030014385.1. Classification (NCBI taxonomy): domain Eukaryota; kingdom Metazoa; phylum Chordata; class Actinopteri; order Siluriformes; family Trichomycteridae; genus Trichomycterus; species Trichomycterus rosablanca. The sequence goes on along the minus strand of NC_085990.1, from coordinate 51,436,297 downwards.
TTTGGGGCATCCTCAAGCGGAAGGTGGAGGAGCGCAAAGTCTCGAATATCCGCCAGCTCCGTGATGTCGTCATGGAGGAGTGGAAAAGCATTCCAGTGGCAACCTGTGAAGCTCTGGTAAACTCCATGCCCAGGAGAGTTAAGGCAGTTCTGGGAAATAATGGTGGCCACACAAAATATTGACACTTCAGGAACTTTCACTAAGGGGTGTACTCACTTTTGTTGCCAGTGGTTTAGACATTAATGGCTGTATATTGAGTTATTTTGAGGGAAGAATAAATTTACACTGTTATATAAGCTGCACACAGACTACTTTTCATTGTGTCAAAGTATCATTTTGTCAGTGTTGTCCCATGAAAAGATATACTTAAATATCTGCAGAAATGTGAGGGGTGTACTCACTTTTGTGATACACTGTATATATACAGTGTATCACAAAAGTGAGTACACCCCTCACATTTCTGCAAATATTTCATTATATCTTTTCATGGGACAACACTATAGACATGAAACTTGGATATAACTTAGAGTAGTCAGTGTACAGCTTGTATAGCAGTGTAGATTTACTGTCTTCTGAAAATAACTCAACACACAGCCATTAATGTCTAAATAGCTGGCAACATAAGTGAGTACACCCCACAGTGAACATGTTTAAATTGCGCCCAAATGTGTCGTTGTCCCTCCCTGGTGTCATGTGTCAAGGTCCCAGGTGTAAATGGGGAGCAGGGCTGTTAAATTTGGTGTTTTGGGTACAATTCTCTCATACTGGCCACTGGATATTCAACATGGCACCTCATGGCAAAGAACTCTCTGAGGATGTGAGAAATAGAATTGTTGCTCTCCACAAAGATGGCCTGGGCTATAAGAAGATTGCTAACACCCTGAAACTGAGCTACAGCATGGTGGCCAAGGTCATACAGTGGTTTTCCAGGACAGGTTCCACTCGGAACAGGCTTCGCCAGGGTCGACCAAAGAAGTTGAGTCCACGTGTTCGGCGTCATATCCAGAGGTTGGCTTTAAAAAATAGACACATGAGTGCTGCCAGCATTGCTGCAGAGGTTGAAGACGTGGGAGGTCAGCCTGTCAGTGCTCAGACCATACGCCGCACACTGCATCAACTCGGTCTGCATGGTCGTCATCCCAGAAGGAAGCTGACGCACAAGAAAGCCAGCAAACAGTTTGCTGAAGACAAGCAGTCCAAGAACATGGATTACTGGAATGCCCTGTGGTCTGACGAGACCAAGATAAACTTGTTTGGCTCAGATGGTGTCCAGCATGTGTGGCGGCGCCCTGGTGAGAAGTACCAAGACAACTGTATCTTGCCTACAGTCAAGCATGGTGGTGGTAGCATCATGGTCTTGGGCTGCATGAGTGTTGCTGGCACTGGGGAGCTGCAGTTCATTGAGGGAAACATGAATTCCAACATGTACTGTGACATTCTGAAACAGAGCATGATCCCCTCCCTTCAAAAACTCATGGCAGTTTTCCGACAGGATAACGACCCCAAACACAACCTCCAAGATGACAACTGCCTTGCTGAGGAAGCTGAAGGTAAAGGTGATGGACTAAACCCAATTGAGCACCTGTGGCGCATCCTCAAGTGGAAGATGGAGGAGTTCAAGGTGTCTAACATCCACTAGCTCCGTGACGTCATCATGGAGGAGTGGAAGAGGATTCCAGTAGCAACCTGTGCAGCTCTGGTGAATTCCATGCCCAGGAGGGTTAAGGCAGTGATAATAATGGTGGTCACACAAAATATTGACACTTTGGGCACAATTTGGACATGTTCACTGTGGGGTGTACTCACTTATGTTGCCAGCCATTTAGACATTAATAGCTGTGTGTTGAGTTATTTTCAGAAGACAGTAAATCTACACTGCTATACGAGTTGTACACTGACTACTCTAAGTTATATCCAAGTTTCATGTCTACAGTGTCGTCCCATGAAAAGATATAATAAAATATTTGCAGAAATGTGAGGGGTGTACTCACTTTTGTGATACACTGTATATTCTTTATGCTTTTTCTCCCTTTTTAGCGTGTCCAATTTGCCGATTGCGTCATGCTTCCTCTCCACTAATGCCGATCCCTGCTCCGATTAAGGAGAACGAAGCTAACCCACGCCCCTCCGACACGTGGGCAGCAGCTGTATGCATCTTATCACCTACACTTTGACGAGTGCAGTGCGGATCAGTGTTGTGTACGAAGAGACACACCCTGATGCACACTTTTCTCTTCTCTGTGCAGGCGCCATCAATCAGCCAGCAGAGAGACCCCATCTGGCTTAGTCCCACCCATCTGAACAACAGGCCAATCGTTGTTCATGTGGCTGCTCAGCCTTAGCCAGCAGGCAGAGCCGAGATTCGATACGATGTATTCGAAATCCTAGCTCTGGTTCCAGCGTGTGTTTTTACCGTTGCGCCACCTGAGCGGCCACCTTGCTCTCGTTTAATTAAACAACAGTTCAAGAACACAAATCTGCTGAAACTGTGTTTACTTTTTACAAAAAATAAAAAAGAGCGTAAGTAAGTAAGTACATGTTAGCTTAAGTTCTTAGTAAAGAGGTGATGAAGGTTTTTAATTGTCTTTGAGGACAGCGAGAGACTCATATGTTCAGACAGACAGAGGAAGTTCCTTCCACCACTTGGGTGCCAGTACAGAGAAGAGTCTTGATGCTGATGCTCGTCTTCCTTGAGTTCTGGGTGGAGGATCAAGTCGAGGGAGAGTAGTGGCTCAGACTTTGCGTTGTACAGAGCGGGGTTTGATTAGACCTCGAAGGTAGCTTGGAGCTGGTAAATTTTTGGCTTTGTAGGCGAGCATTTGACCATTTAAACTGAATGCGTGCAGCTACAGGAAGCCAGTGAAGAGAACGCGACTTGTGTCTACAGAGTCTCAATATTCCAATTATTATAGTTATAGATTGATTCTTAATTGATGGGACACTTCATTATTTCCAAAAATGTGGAAAATGTGGATTTATAGACCACACATGGTGTTATTTTTCAGTCTATCTCAGATGAGCTTGAGTCCAGAGAAGTAGATTTGCTGTGGTTTTGTATCTCGAGCTCATGTGTTTATATTTATTACAGAAGCCTGTTGTTTTTTTTAATACAGTACAGTCTGAGGGATCGGAGGTCACAGACATTCAGTATGGGTTTAGCTTTGCCTTTAAACACTGAGAGTTTGCTAATCTTGTATAAATGTAATAAACTGTAGATGGTGAAATACTTCATTTTCTTGCAATCCTGCGCCGACTGTTTGCTTATGCAGTTTTTGTTTTGCAAAGTAACAAAGCTTAATCTTTTTTATTCTATAGATGTCTGAGCTGCTCTTTATATCCACCTGATGATGTGTAAAATGTTTCATAAATGTTTTAGTCTATTGGTTTGTTGGCTGGCTGGATGGATGACTGGATGGAAGACTTTCCATTACGTAACTAGATTGTAATGATTTAATTTATTTATCTACAGTGTGTGTAGTGGGCAGAATACTCCAGTATTACACTTTCTTTTTTTCTAGCCAGTGACTCAGATGGTAAAGTTACATCAGTACGAACACTAAGAGCTCCTGCTGTGACTCATTTATCTTATTGCTCATATTTCCTTCTGTTAAAAGTTAACTTTTTATCATATATTTGGGTTCCTTAAATAATTCCTAAACTTTTTAGCATTTTTTTCCAATTTAAATATAATATAAAAGTGCTGAAACTTTTTGAAGGTCCCTCGCATGTTGTGTTTTCCTGTATAGTTGCAATTTGTCATATTGCTGTATAATAGTAATCACATTACATAGTCAATATTTTTATTTAATTCTTTGACTGTATTTACTTTGTGCTGGAGCTGCTGTAACACTCGGATTTCCCCCCATGGGGATCAATAAAGGAATCTTATCTTAACCTATTATTTTTTTAATCATTGTAAACATTCATATAAGTGTAGCATCACACTTTAACACCACAGTGTTTTTGATACCCTCATCAGATTCAGTTTCCTTTTGCTGACACAGCAAAATTCATACATTATGCACGTAAAAACGAGGTGATTTCATTTTGAAGCGACACACTGCGACACACGAGGCTAACACCTTTGCTCACCACGCCCGGTTTATGATCCGCTAGCGTCACCAGTTTTTGATTTTGAGATCTAGCAGACAGAACACAGTACTGGTTGTCATAAATCCTGCATCGCTTCCAGCACTGTCGTTTAATTTGATGCTAAGTGTGTCTGAAAGTTTACATCTGGTCTGGCCAGCCTGGCTGTTACTGTTACTGTACGTTTGGGATCAGTTTAACAGCGTATGAATAATGGATGCTGGAGCTTCTCGCTCTCCTATCATGGCAATAAAGGATTCGTATTCGTATTCGTATCACTGTCATGATGAGTTCAAGCCGGTGTAAATATTGGTGATAATGTTTCCTGAGTTTGCTGTACCAGCCAGATTTCTCACTGTAAAAGATTTTATTTGGTTAGATACACTGGTGCTGGGATGCACAATATGACATGCTGAGTGAAGACTGATTCAGTGCTGCTGCTATGAAAGCCATCAGATACAAATAAAAGTGCTGCTACAATTCTCGTCTAAAATCATAACAACTGGAGAACCAACAGAGAGTGATACAAAACTAATGTATGAAACACTGTGACTATTATATTGTTTGTCTTTCAATGAGCATTTAAATTGCCTAAATTGTTTAATTACTCTATATACTCTATATACACTATATGTAATATATATTATTGAGACACCTTCACTTTACATCAACAGGAGCTTGTATGACATCCCATTATAAATCCATATGCAAAATTTCACAGCAAGAAGGTCCTGGGTTCAATTACTCTGGCAAGGAACCAGGGTCCTTTGTGTGCAGTTTGCATGTTCTCCCAGTGTCCACCTGGATTTTCTTCCGGGTGCTCCAGTTTCCTCCCACAAGCCCAAGTCAAGTCTACAAACAGCTATAGACAGTAGACTAAATACACTTGAATAGTCTGTAATATCACAGCACGTGATCACAACGCTCTCACCTGTGATCACTGACCGCCTTCCTTCACTGACATCAACTGACCAATTAAGTCCAGTTAATCTTCCTCAGTACTGTTCACTGTGTCCAGCAGGCGGCTTACAGGTGGAAATGGTTTTAATGAATGGACACGTACTTCTTTTTAAATTGTAAACATCATGCAAGACTTCAGACCGCTGTGATTTACAGCAATTAGGAATTCATACACATAACACTCAGCAACCTCAGTATATATAACTCATTACTTACAAACACTCAATACTGTAGTTTACATGTCACACATGCACTTTATGTATACTGTTTATAATAATTATCATCATTCTTGTTCTTGTTCTTATTATTGTCATTACACCGATCAGCCATAACAATAAAACCACCTCTTTGTTTCTACACTCGCTGTTCATTTTATCAGCTCCACTTACCATATAGAAGCACTTTGTAGTTCTACAATTACTGACTGTAGTCCATCTATTTCTCTACATACTTTGTTACCCCCCTTTCATGCTGTTCTTCAATGGTCAGGACCCCACAGGACCACCACAGAGCAGGTATTATTTAGGTGGTGGATCATTCTCGGCACTGCAGTGACACTGACATGGTGCTGGTGTGTTAGTGTGTGTTGTGCTGGTATGAGTGGATCAGACACAGCAGCACTGCTGGAGTTTATAAACACCTCACTGTCACTGCTGGACTGAGAATAATCCATCGACCAAAAATATCCAGCCAACAGCGCCCCGTGGGCAGCGTCCTGTGACCACTGATGAAGGTCTAGAAGATGACCGACTCAAACAGCAGCAATAGATGAGCGATCGTCTCTGACTTTACATCTACAAGGTGGACCGACTAGGTAGGAGTGTCTAATAGAGTGGACAGTGAGTGGACACGGTATTTAAAAACTCCAGCAGCGCTGCTGTGTCTTATCCACTCATACCAGCACAACACACACTAACACACCACCACCATGTCAGTGTCACTACAGTGCTGAGAATGATTCACCACCTAAACAATACCTGCTCTGTGGTGGTCCTGTGGGGGTCCTGACCATTGAAGAACAGGGTGGAAGCACGCTAAAAAGGTATGTAGAGAAACAGATGGACTACAGTCAGTAATTGTAGAACTACAAAGTGCTTCTATATGGTAAGTGGAGCTGATAAAATGGACAGTGAGTAGAAACAAGGAGGTGGTTTTAATGTTATGGCTGATCTGTGTATTTAGTAAGTAATTTCAAAAACAAAAAAACTAATTCCTTTGTGTGTGCAAACATACCTGGACAATAAAACAGATTCTAAATGTGATTTTGATTCTGATTTTGATTCTGATTCTATGCTCTTTCAGATAACCGTAACGGAAGCTGCACTCTTCCTGATGCAGTATACATCGAACGATGTGGATAGTGGAAAGAAGACCTTTGTTAATGGAGACTGTTGTTACCTGAACCCTCTGGTGCGCAGGATATTCCGGTTTTTGGGTATGTTGCTTTGAATTACATATAATACGTTTTATTGGCTACAGTTTGTCAGTACAAATAAAAGCGTGCAAATTGTACCTGATTGCATTTTTATTTCCTTTTTATTAAACCATGGCTAGTCAAGTCAAGTCAAATGAACATTGTCTCAAAGCAACTTTATAGAATCCAGGACCGACAGACCAAAAACCCTGTTGAGCAAACCAGGGGTGACAGTGGCAAGGAAAAACTCCCTTAAAATTACAGGAAGAAACCTTGAGAGGAACCAGACTCAGCAGGGACCTCCATCCTCTTTGGGTGGCCTGGAGGATACTTTAAATAAATATGATTTACACAAATCATACACACACAAAATTAATTTAAACTAAAAGTTAAAACTAGCAAAAATAATTGGAGTTATTATTCAGTCCAGTCAGTGATAAAGTCCATAGTGAGTTCTTGACATTTTTGGTGCAAACAAGCCAGGTGTCCGTCACATCTAGCAGGAGCAGCGTTGTTGTCTTTAACCTCGGGGTAAAACAACAGAAAATGTAGTTAAAATGTGAAATCATTAAAAGTAAAATATCAGTTTTACAGAGAGTAGCTTTAGACTTCAGCACCCCTAATTATTACAGCATCACTAAAAGGGAGAGCGAGCAGGTAACACAGTCATGAAGGCTTTTACAGGACATCAGCACCCACCGCTGTTATTGCATTGTACACTTATTATTTTAAATAATTAAAGTATTAAACAATGGCGATTTGGATAAAATCATTTTAATTATGTGAAAAACAAACCCATATTACCCTTGTGGAAAAGGTCATTGTACTCTTGGCTTCTCAATGAATTACAATATAGGGGCTGTATAATTTTTTTATACTTCTGTACAGTATATTAAATAATATTCTGCATATCTACAAACTGAAAGGAGTAGAATCTGGAAAGTAAAACAGGCAATAAATAAATACTAAACAAAGTATAAGGTTCATTACTGGGGGTAGCATAGAGTTTGGTTTGCTGCCATCAGCTTAAACCATAAACCGAAATGTAGAAAAGTAGTACAGGGGAACTTTCTGTAACTCCTGGTTTGGCCCTGGGTCAGCCCCTCGACCACTCGTACTTCCCTTGCTCCACTGTGGTGCTTTTTACCAGGCGGGTCTCACCTCCAGGAACTGGGACATTGTGCCACGGCTTGGGGCATTCCGCTCCTCCAAGACTGAAGAGAGGAAAACACTAGCACACCAGAGCTAGAGCAAAGGGCAGCTGTAGTCTAGCGGTTAAAATACTGGACAAGTAAGCAGAAGGTTACTGGTTCAAACTCCACCACTGCCAGGCTGCCACTGTTGGGTCCTTGAGCAAGGCCCTTAAACCTCAATTGCTTAGATTTTATACTGTAAGTTTTTTTGAATTAAAGTGTCTGCTAAATGTCGAAAACGTCAGAAATGTCAACCAGAGCTGACATCTCGAACTTGTTGGTTCTGATCTTAGCACTGCTACCGGCAGGTTGGGCGCCTACGTGAACGATGAATTGCTCTTTTGCAGGGAGGGTGCTGGAGAGGATTTCTCATAACTGATGCAATTACGACCTCTGCTGGCTGATTGATGGTGCTGCACAGAGATGAGGTATAATGCGTTGATCAGGGTGAGACTCTCCGTACACAAAGCTGATCCGCATATGAACTCGCCTCGTGCAGGTGAAAAGATGCAGTCGGCTACTGCACACGTGCCGGAGGGGGTGTGTGTCAGTCACGGCTCTCCTCATTGAGAGTGGAGGTCAACATCAGTAGAGAGGAAGCATAATGCAGTTGCGTGGTTAGATACGACTAGATTGGAAGGGAAATTGGGGAAAAAAGGAATAAAACAGACAAATCTTGTGGTCCAGAATCACGGCTTCAAGTCTAAAGAGAACGACAGTTCACACTGTGACTCAGTGCGTCCTCCCCCAGCCAAACTAGGTTGCAGAAAGGCACGTCTCTGAATGTGGTGTTCTGCTGAATATGCATTCAGCATCCACCTTGTTACACATCCTCATTCTCCACTGAAATGTGTTACTCATCACATAGAACTAAATAAACAGGACACGCTTTTACTTTAGGGCCGACCTGTTTTGACACTTTGGACAAATCAACATAAGGTAGAAGTTTGGTTTGTCATCTTGACCCTGGACTCACTTTTATGTACTTTTTAATAGGTGTCGTATTTATATAGACATAAAGCCGGAACAGAACGAGAAATTTCAAAGCTATATTTATTTTATACAGTACAGAGATCTGTGTACAGAAAACTTTATTATTAAAGGTCTAATTGTCGTGCTTTTAAACTGTGGGAGGATTTCCAGCCCACGCTGTGGTTTCTTTGTTAGTCTCTGTGCTTTATAAAATCAGATGATGAAGAATCACAGAGAACTGCATTATGATAGAAATTCCAAGGTGGTAAATGACAGATATTGTGAGAAGAGTTTGATTTAAGCCTCCTGAAGTGTGCCAAGGGACGATTCCTGTCCCCGACAGCATCAGACTAGAGTAAAACATTTTAATGCCAATGACTCCTCACTTACATTTATCTGGAGCAGCAGGCTTTGCTTTTTACCTATTTATTAATGTATTTATTTTTGCCGTTTACATTTGTCATTCTGTTAAAGCAACTTTACAGATTCCAGGACCGACAGACCAAAAAACCCCTGTTGAGCAAGCCGAGTGCGACAGGGGCAAGACAAAACTCCCTTAAAATTACAGAAAGAAACCCTGAGAGGAACCAGACTCAGCAGGGACCCCCATCCTCTTTGTGTGACCTGGAGGATCATTTAAATAAAAAGGATTTACACAAATCATATATACACAATATTAAATTGAACTAAAAGTTATAACTAGCAAAAAATATTAATGTAAACAATTGGAGTTCATTGTTCAGTCCAGTCTGTGATAAAGTCAGTAGTGAGTTCTTGACATTTTGGGTGCAAACACACCAGGTTTCCATCACATCTAGCAGGAGCAGCGTTGTTGGCACGACAGTCTCGTCTTGCAGGCTTTAACCTCGGGGTAAAACAACTGAAAATGTAGTTTAAATGTGAAATCTAAGAGTAAAATATCAGTTCTGCAGAGAGTAGCTTTAGACTCCGGCACCCCTAATATTATAGCATGACTAAAAGGAAGAGCGAGTAGGTAACACAGTCATGAAGGCTTTCACAGGACATCAGCGCCCACCTCCGCCACCGTCATCAAACCTGAGTGACCCAGCAACCCAACATACCTGATCACCACAAGTCTCTATGACCAAGAACCCCCAAGCTCTGTGCTTATCCGGGGTGGGCAGCTCTGGTCCTAGAGGTCAGAAATCAGGCACAGCCAGAAGCCAACACTCAGCGCCAGCAAATCTGACGAACATAAGAGCACCAGACTACCCCTAGTTTGGAAAGACTAATCAAAAGCCTGAGTAAATAAATACGTTTTCAATCTATACTTGAACACTGAGACTGTGAAATCAACGTAAGCCTAGCTAATGACACATAATCCTTGCAACTTATTTGCATAATGACTTTCATGCTTCTGTTTTTTGTTTGTTTTTTGGGAGACAAGAAATTTAGGTCATGACATGTTTATTCCAACTCTGTCTGAGCTTCTGATTTTTATCCTCTGTTCTTCTCCTGTGAACGCTGACAGACGGAGGATCCGTCTTATACTCCTGATATATATATAACAAACATACACGAGGATAAAAGAGCATTGAAATAGAAATGTTGATGCTGCAGTGAGTCATGCAAAGTTTCCCAATCCTGTGAACTTTGTACTAAAACTAAACTTATTCACACTTAAAAAATATTAACAAAAACTAAAAATTAAGTGCTTAACACAGTTGTGCTTTTGGGGTGTATTTAAACCAGGGATATATTAATATATGGGAATATTGGCACCCAGGTGAAGCAGCAGGATATTCCGCTAGCACACCAGCGCCGAGATTCTGAACTCTTTGGTTCGAAACTAGGCGTTCATACCGGTCGGCTGGGTGCCGTTTAGCGGGCGTAATTGGCAGTGCCTGCAGCAGACACGATTCTGACTATGTGGGTGGGGTCTTCTAATGCTGTGTAAGGACCCTGATTGGCAGATAGAGAGGCGTTCTGTTAAGGACGCGGGTCAGGCGGGTTAGAGGAGGCGTGAGCAGCAATATGCCCACGTCGACTGCAATCAGGGATCCCCAGCAGTGGAAGACACTACACTAAATTGGGAGAAAATGAGAGAAAATGCATAAATAAAATAGAAAAAAATATAAATACATATATATGGGAATATTGAGGCTATTTGTTTTGTTATATGTGTTATTTTTATACTTATTTTATTATATTTAAACTAAACTGTAAATTGGGTGTTATTGAAATAATTAAAAATCAGTTGGGCAGCATGGTTGGTGCAGCTGTAGTGTGGGTGCCACACAGTAACACTGATCCTAAGAACCTGGCTCTGATGCTCGGCTCTGGTCACTGATGAGTTTTGCATGTTTATCATGTGTCTGTGTGGGTTTTCTCAAGGTACTTTGGTTCCCTCACACCTCCATAAAATATGCTTAAAGGTGAATCGCTCTTAAATGCAAATTTGTAAATATTTGAGTATAAAGACCTGTATTGACAAAGTCCAGTTTTCATAACAGCTTATTCTCTGATGGTGTTAATAAATGCTTTAGCGATCTGATTCCTTGTTTATGCTTCTATTCAGTCAGGCTTCTAAATACTTTTGAAAGAAATGCTGGCACTCCAGATAAGGAAAACATGGCATTCCAAAGCTAAAAACAAGTGGGCGACCAAAAAATGCATGTACCTATGAGAGCATGTTGTTCAGCCAAAAGGACAAACCTCAGACCCACTGGTCAACAGGTCAACCAGTTTTTATGAAACTGGAAGAATTTTGAAAGTTGATCATTTGCTAAAGTTATATACAAAGGACCATTTTTTAACCCAGAGTGTATAAGCTAAAATTATTTATATTTTCCTTCCTAATTACTATGATATAAATGCATTTTACATTCGCATTTTCAGCCTTTAGCAGACGCTCTTATCCAGAGCAACTTTCAGAAGTGCCTCCATAGTGAACATTACCTTACTCTACATTACCTAGTTTAAGTAAACAACAGTCCAAGATTATAAATCTGCTGAAACCTGTTAGAACCAATATATACATATATATATATAAGCTGTATACATTTTACAAGAAATAAATAAGAGCGTTAGTAAGTACAGTACATGTCAGCCCAAGTGCTTAGTAAAGAGGTGATGAAGGTTTTTAATCAGATGAGAGACTCAGATGTTCAAACAGACAGAGGAATTTCGTTCCACCACTTGGGTGCAAGTACAGAGAAGAGCCTCGATGCTCGTCTTCCTCGAGTCCTGGGTGGAGGATCATGTCGAGCGAGACTAGTGGCTCGTAGGTTACGTGGTACAGAGCGGAGTTTTATTAGACCTCGAAGGTAACTTGTGACTGGTCCGTTTTTGGCTTTGTAGGCGAGCATCAGTGTTTTAAACTGAATGAATGCGTACAGCTACAGGAAGCCAGTGAAGAGAACATTATCCTATTTAAAAATACTTTTTTAAATAATTGGACATAAATGGTATCCTAGAAGAGTGGTCCGGTGGGTAGCGCTGTCGTCTCGCAGCAAGAAGGTCCTGGGTTCGATCCCCAGGTGAAGCGGTTTGGGCGTTTCTGTGTGGACTTTGCATGTTCTCCCCATGTCTGTGTGGGTTTTTTCCCACAGTACAAAGACATGCAGTCAGGGTATTTGGAGATACAAAATTACCCTGTGTGTGTGTGTGTGTGTATGTTTGTGTGTGTGTGTTTGCCCTGTGAAGGACTGGCGACCTGTCTAGGGTGTTTTGTACCTTTTGCTCAGTGAATTTTACCCACCGCAACCCTAAATAGGATAAAGTGTTGGTAAAACAGACAATGAATGAATGAATGATGAGTGTAATTATGCCATAATTAATAATATACCTAAATATTTTTGTGGTGGGTTTGTTTTTTCCTCACTGGCTCTCAGACACAAAATAAATAAATAAAAAATGAAATATCCTAGCTAATCATTTAATAGAGTCCAAATTCTAACATTTCGTTTAGAGCTGAACGTTGAAATATCTATCAGGTGTTAGTTCATCTCCGTCTGTGCTTTTGCGAGGAAACGTCGCACCGGCGTCTTTGATGTTCAGTCAGAACTTATTGCTACAGGCTGATGCAACAAACCTCCGACAGCACCAAAGTTATCTAGGCTGGCCAGACCCTCTCAACATGCCCACTTTATAGCTGAGGAGATGAATCCAGTGCCAACTGCTGAGTTTTAACATACCAGCAGCAAATAAATAAATAAATAAACCCAGCATGACCAATTAATAATGACATACTGATGTACATTAATTTATACTACTAGAACTAAAATGTATGGACATGCAAATTTTTAGTAATACACTGATCAGCCATAACATTAAAACCACCTCCTTGTTTCTACACTCACTGTCCATTTTATCAGCTCCACTTACCATATAGAAGCACTTTGTAGTTCTACAATTACTGACTGTAGTCCATCTGTTTCTCAGCATGCTTTGTTACCCCCTTTCATGCTGTTCTTCAATAGTCAGGACCCCCACAGGACCACCACAGAGCAGGTATTATTTAGGTGGTGGATCATTCTCAGCACTGCAGTGACACTGACATGGTGGTGGTGTGTTAGTGTGTGTTGTGCTGGTATGAGTGGATCAGACACAGCAGTGCTGCTGGAGTTTTTAAGTACCGGGTTCACTCACGGTCCACTCTATTAGACACTCCTACCTAGTTGGTCCACCTTGTAGATGTAAAGTCAGAGACGATCGCTCATCTATTGCTGCTGTTTGAGTCGGTCATCTTCTAGACCTTCATCAGTGGTCACAGGACGCTGCCCACGGGGCGCTGTTAGCTGGATATATTTGGTTGGTGGACTATTCTCAGTCCAGCAGTGACAGTGAAGTGTTTAAAAACTCCAGCAGTGCTGGTGTGTCTGATCCACTCATACCAGCACAACACACACTAACACACCACCACCATGTCAGTGTCACTGCAGTGCTGAGAATGATCCACCACCTGAATAATACCTGCTCTGTGGGGGTCCTGTGGGGGTCCTGATCATTGCAGAACAGCATGAAAGGGGGTAACAAAGCATGCTGAGAAACAGATGGACTACAGTCAGTAATTGTAGAACTACAAAGTGCTTCTATATGGTAAGTGGAGCTGATAAAAGGGACAGTGAGTGTAGAAACAAGGAGGTGGTTTTAATGTTATGGCTGATCAGCGTATGTGTGTGTTAACATCCCAGTAAATAAATATTAATAAAATTATATTAAGCTGGTGTCGCTTTTGCTGTTATAACAGCCTCCACTCTTCGCGGAAATTTTGGAACATGAAGGCTGGGATTTGCTTTCGTCTGTCTACTAGAGTCTGTCTACTGATTTTCAACATTAATGCTAAAGCATTAAAGCCTGGATTGTTACCTGTGTTCTAGTTCATCCTAGAGGTGTTGGCTTGTTTGTACCGATCCGTCATTTTTTTTCCCAATCTAGTCATATCCAATTACCCAAGTACATTTTGCTGCCTCTACTGCTGCAGCCCTCCACTTCACTAGCCGACTGCTTCTTTTCACCTGCATGAATTGGGTTCATATGAAGATCTGTATCGTGAGTCATGCATCTATAATCCCTTGTCTCTGTGTAGGTGCCACTGATCAACCAGCAGAGGTCGTAATTGCAACAGTTATAAGAAATCCCCTACTGCATTTCCACCCTTGGACGAGCCTATTATTGTCCGTATAGGCGCCCAGCCTGCCGGTTGCTAACAGGCATGTAAAATCAACAATATAAAATCAATTACATTAAAACTTTGAGCCAATAGTTTTTGGACTGCCCTTTTATGTGCCAGCATAATTGTGCCCATGTGTACAAAAACATGCTGTACTCTGCACAAAGCCTTAAGCTCAACCTCATCACCAGAGCTGACATTTTGAACTCCTCGGTTCGAATCTCAGCTCTGCCATCTGATCGGGCTAGGCGGCTACATGAACAACGATTGGCTTGTGGAAAGATGCAGTCGGGTACTGCACACGTCTTGCTCTCCTCAATCAGAAGTGGGGATCAGTAGAGAGGAAGCGCAATGCAATCAGGTAATTGGATACGACTAGATAGGGAGGAAAATCAGGACTTTCGTAAAAAAATATTAGTTCCTGGCTTTACAGATGCTCTTTTGACTGAAAGGCACAAATTCCCACAGACAACTTAATCTATAAATATCTATAATCTATAATGTGCTTCTCATTACAGATGTAGAGCATCAGATGCTTTGTATGCTAATAATGTCTCTGTTATAATAATACTACTGTCATTTTAGCTTCTGAGTTATTTAGGGTGGAAAACTGGAAACCTGGCAACAAGCATCCCACATTCTGAGAACAAAGGAAACAAAAAAAGGCATTTTCCAGTGATGACAAGCTTGATTTAGTTAAGATCTGACAGCCAGAATATCTTCATATTCTCCTCACATCAGAATTAAGCTTTGTTATGCTGCTGGATTGTTCACAGAGCTTTGTGCATTTCAGTTCAGTTCCTCCCGAAGGCTGTAATCACCAGTCCAAACGGCTTCCACTCCATCACGCTACAACAGTAATGACTATAGAGAGGAATCAGTGGCAAATTAAACTGTTGTGTTTCCACAGTAACATGCAGAATGAAACGTGCCGAAATTAAAAGCGTGAAGATTCATTACATTCATTTAATGTCTTTACCGAAAATCAATACGCCAGGATTTGTGTTTAAAAAACAAAACAAAATGCTGCATTTGTGTCAGAATTGTGCACAATCAACTACAAAAATCAATCAAGGCGTAGCTTTATAGCCTTTCAACAAGGTTAAACTTAATCTAAGCGAAAATAAAAAGTAAAAGATTCATTGTATTGATCTAACGTTGCCTGACCTCTTAAAAGAAAGACAATAAGGTTGTGTCTGAAAAACTAGTGAGCTGCCTTGCTGTCTTACTGCCTACATAGGCAGCTGCCTCAGTAGAGAGGATTCTAATAAGTCATCGACTTTCATCAGTTTTCACCAACTAAGCTGACACAGTTAGCTTCATGCCATTCAAACCAATGGGATGAGGTGGCACAACACGCTAACATGTCAACCAACGTCTCCCTCCGTGTACCGAAAACGCCCGGATTTGCAAATAAAAACACTTGTGCATCTTTATACAAATTAAAAATCAATAATAACTTACTTACGTTTGAAAATAACTCGTACGTTTCTCTGCACCGTCCGCCATATTTGTATTTTCTCTGTGAGAAAAGTTGTGCCTCACTGAATGCTGGGATTGCATTCACCGCTAATGCCAAGTTCACACTACACGACTTTCCAAGTCGTCAGGTCGCTGTACAGTTCACACTACACGACTGAATCTCTTGCACTCGGGAGTCTTTCAGTCGGTGTATATTTCACACTACACGACTGATCGGCGATAGGGGGTTTCACACTACACGATCCATCACCAACTGGAATCGCAGGCGAGCTTCTCTGGTCTCCCTTTTTTTCTTTCTTTTTTTTTTTTTTTTTTTTTACAAAAACACACGTGAGAAGTGACGAGAAGTTTAATGATATACCACGTCCAAAAAAATTAACGTCAACAAGTAGCGAGAGATCAAAGTGCGCTGATGTGCAGCGTAATATCAAGGAGGAAAAATAAATGAATCTGAGTGGATTTGGCAACACGAACAGTATATGGCTTGTTCTGTAGTAAGTTTTGCAATGCAGCGTGGGTATTATGTTTTGTAGAGGACGATCAAATCAGAATTACTGTAAAACGTGTGTGTGTCGGTGTATCCTGATATAAACTATATTAATTAAGCCCCTGTCCCCTGTCCTCTCCTGCATTTCCCCTCACGCTGTATCCTGTGTTCTCATTGGCTGTTCGACATGTCACTCATTCCCAGTTGCCCGTCTGAGATCAGATATCTGGCGTGCTAGAAAACTCAATCCAGTCGCCGAGCGCTCGGCGAGCCGGTCGGGTCGAGATGTTGGATAGTTCACACTTAGCGACTGAGAGCCGAGTTTTGATCGCCGAGCAAACGCTGAGTTGCTCCCGACCCGGAAAATCAATCGCCGACCGGTCACCGAGCGAAAATCAGGGCAAAAATCGTGTAGTGTGAACTAGGCATAAGGCAGCATCGGATGCTCACTCGTTCTTGAGTCAAAATACCATTGAAATTTTAAGATACCTTACTAGTGAGCATATTAAGACATCTAGGATTTCGAACAGCCTCCTTCTTGGGAGTGAGCGTAGGATGACGTAAACTGCTGTCTATGTAGAGAGAGCACTAGGTTTTCGAACACACCCCTAAGTGTTGGTTTGCATTTAAAATAAAGAAATGCTGAATTTATGTCAGAATTAAATACAAAGCAGATTGAATTGCATCCACTCAGATCTGTACTACATTGTACTTTGTGGTGCTTTGAATGAGAGTAAAAGAAAAAGCAATACAGTAGTACCTTGTAACTCGACGTCCCCTAAACCCGAAGAGAGAATCAGAATCAGCTTCTCCCAGAGTCTAAAACGCTTATCGTTAAAAAAAACATAATGTGACAATGTACTAAAAGAAGGAGACAGGAGAACTAAACTTCTCTTCATTATTACTGATCATAAGTTTCTCCACTAATGAAATTCCTCACTCGCTGTTTTAGTACAATAAGTCACGTTAAGTTTTGTGCACCGTCACCACACTTCATAGGAAATAACGGCACAGCAGCGCAAAAGTGGTTTTGTCACTTCTCATGTGAATGCGCTGTTTTTAATTGTATTTCAGTGTTTTTATATTATATTTGTGTTATTTTAAGTGTATAAGAGTCAAACACAACCTCATTATTTTACATGAGCCTAAAATATATGCAGTTCCACAGGACCATGGACGCATTAACAGGTTTCCCAAACATCCTTATGGGAAAAATACCTTGAAACTCAACGTCTTTTAAACTTGACGCCACTCCCAGAACCAACTGACGTTGAGTTTCAAGGTACCTCTGTAATTAACATTGAATTTCAATCCAAGCAGTGCTGTATTCGTGCCACAATGACAAGTAATCCAATGGCAGTCCACTATCGAATTTGGGGCGTGGTTCATGGCAAGCAAAGTTTAGCTGCAATGAGGTGTGAGAGCGACTTACAACTATGACTGAATACAGTTTGAGTAATCGAGGGTTAAGGGCCTTGCTCATGGGCCTACAGAGGCAACTTGGAGGTGCCGGGGCTTAAACCAGCAACCTTCTGATTACTAGTCCAGTATCTTAATCACTGAGCTACCACTAACACCGGCAGCAAGGTTACAGCCATAAGCACGGTACGTAGCACCTTTGCCTCTCTGCAAGAAGGGCCTGGGTTTGATTCCCCAGGTAGGCGAACACCTTTCTGTGTGCTATTTGCATGTTCTCCCTATGTCTGTGTGGGTTTCCCATAAGTTTAAAGACAAGCAGTCAGGCCAACTGAAGCCAGTAGAAGTTGCCCTAAGTGTAAGTGTGTGCCCTGTGAGGAACTGGCAACCTGTCCGGGGTGTTTCCTGATTTTTGCCCAATGAATCAGACCCACTGCGACTCTGACCAGGATAAGTTGGTAGTAAAACAGATAATGAATAAATGAATGATTAATAAAGTGGCCACGTTGAACAGTTTAATACACATTGTAAACATTTACTGGCCTTTTTACTAGCAAATAAACACACTACATTTTTTGTTTGTTTCCGTAGGCGTGTACATGTTTGGCCTCTTCACTACGGACATCTTTGTTAATGCGGGTCAGGTGGTGACAGGAAACCTGGCTCCTCACTTCCTGACCGTGTGTAAACCCAACTACACGGCACTGGGCTGTCAGCAGGCGTTACGCTACATCAGTCACCAGCAGGCCTGCACGGGCAACGAGGACGACATCCTGCGCGCCCGCAAAACCTTCCCATCGAAAGAGGCGGCGCTCAGCGTCTACGGCGCGCTGTATCTAGCCGTAAGTACCTCGCTAACTCTCAAATATTCACAACATGCATGTTCTTAATCTCATCAAGTGATTCTAGACTTAATCTTCAGCCTCTCAAAACCCACACAGTGTTCATACTTCAACCCTTGAGTTCTGATTGAGGTCCCTGAGACCCCAGAGCCTCTTCAACAGCTCACAAAACATCTGGAGCCTTTCTCAGTCAGCTTGATACTTCACGAATTATCATAATTTTATGGAAAACTGCAAAGAATATTTTTATATTGATGTTATTGATGTCTCAGGGACCCCCAGTTAAAATGCATGATTAAAGGCAATATATACACAGATCAGCCATAACATTAAAACCACCTCCTTGTTTCTACACTCACTGTCCATTTTATCAGCTCCACTTACCATATAGAAGCACTTTGTAGTTCTACAATTACTGACTGTAGTCCATCTGTTTCTCTGCATGCTTTGTTAGCCACCTTTCATGCTCTTCTTCAATGGTCAGGACCCCCACAGGACCACCACAGAGCAGGTATTATTTAGGTGGTGGATCATTCTCAGCACTGCAGTGACACTGACATGGTGGTGGTGTGTTAGTGTGTGTTGTGCTGGTATGAGTGGATCAGACACAGCAGCACTGCTGGAGTTTTTAAATACCGTGTCCGCTCACTGTCCACTCTATTAGACACTCCTACCTAGTTGGTCCACCTTGTAGATGTAAAGTCAGAGACGATCGCTCATCTATTGCTGCTGTTTGAGTCGCTCATCTTCTAGACCTTCATCAGTGGTCACAGGACGCTGCCCACGGGGCGCTGTTGGCTGGATATTTTTGGTTGGTGGACTATTGTCAGTCCAGCAGTGACAGTGAGGTGTTTAAAAACTTCAGCAGCGCTGCTGTGTCTTATTCACTCATACCAGCACAACACACACTAACACACCACCACCATGTCAGTGTCACTGCAGCGCTGAGAATGATCCACCACCTAAATAATACCTGCTCTGTGGGGGTCCTGTGGGGGTCCTGACCATTGAAGAACAGGGTGAAAGGGGGCTAACAAAGCATGCAGAGAAACAGATAGATAGATAGATAGATAGATAGATAGATAGATAGATAGATAGATAGATAGATAGATGATAGATAGATAGATAGATAGATAGATAGATAGATAGATAGATAGATAGATGATAGATAGATAGATAGATAGATAGATAGATAGATAGATAGATAGATAGATAGATAGATAGATAGATAGATACTTTATTTATCCCGAAGGAAATTCTTGTTTATCCCGAAGGAAATTCTTGATGGACTAATAGATGGACTACAGTCAGTAATTGTAGAACTACAAAGTGCTTCTATATGGTAAGTGGAGCTGATAAAATGGACAGTGAGTGTAGAAACAAGGAGGTGGTTTTAATGTTATGACTGATATGTGTATATATACACACATGCACACACATACACGTAAACATACGTACATTCTCTCACATACACACACACACATATATACACAAACATTCCATGCACAAACACACACACAAAATCCTTCCATCTCTCTCACTCTTTCACTTGCTCTTTTTCTCTCTTTCTGGTTAATTTAGTTAATTAATTGGATGAGTTTTAATGACACTGGGGTCTCTGTGACCTCAAACCCAAGGCAAGTCAATTTCTGCAGAACAAAATAGGTAATGCTCCCCAAAACGGGGGGAGCGTTCAAACACATGAATGAGAGCGCTCAGCAAAAAAATATAAGAGCAGGAATCTTTAGAGTTTTGCAAACTTGGTTTGAGTACGTAGGATCATACAGAAAATCGCTGCAGGGCTCGTTTGGGGTGGAGGAGTCGGGAAGGGGGTTCTGTGCTGATCGCTTGAGGGGCTGCCAACTGAATCGAAAAATGTGAACTTATGCAGGTCAAATGAACACACACACACAGACAAGGGAACTGAAATAAAGAGCTCAAACAAGCAGTTACTATTTGCCAGCGACGTATCCAACAAAGCTCTGAAGTTTCTCCTAGCTGCGGTTATAGGTGCTCAATAATCAAACCCTCCTACCTGCAGTTTGCTGTTCTGCTGAGATAAAGCTTCCAAAAGAGAACGTTACATCCAGTTTGTGCAGAATGTTTCTGGTGCAGTTGTAATACATTTACAGCATTAACCAGACACTTTTATCCAAAGCGACTTACAATTGAGACTGTAATTGCAAGCAATTGGGGGTTAAGCTTGTGAAGCAGTGAAGCTTGAACAGTAACCTTCCAGCTACTTGCTGAGCTCACTGTATTCGTGTGGGTTTCCTTCGGGTGCTCCGGTTTCCTCCAACAAGTCCAAAGACGTGCAGTCAGGACAATGGGACCTGACTTTCGCCCAGTGATCATACCCACCACAACCCTGACCAGGATAAAGATAAAGTGGTAAAACCAAAAAATAAATAAATGAATGAACGTAGCCTCTCCATTGGCTGAAATCTACTTTGGAACACTATTTAGTATTTAGTATGGTATTTGGGACACAGCAGCTCTCCTTCGCTCCATGTGCAGACTGAAACAGCGAGTGATTCATGTTGATATATTATGTGAATGTGACTCTTCATATCCATATTTCATTCGTTTTATATTCCAGCGCAGTCATTTCACTCTATTGCAGCATTCTTGGCATGGCTTTTGAAATGCAGATGTGCAGTTGCAGGAGGTGTATTAGCATTTTTGTTTTACCAGTCTGAGAGAACATCGAGATGAGAGGCAGCATGCGGTGCACTGATGATTGCTGCTTTTTCTTTAATAATTGCTCGCTGTGTGTTCTATCAGTCTGACGTGTCATTGGTGTCAGAGGAAGTTGTAGCAGCATGTGGGGTAAATCAAGACAAAAACCTTATTCACGGCATCCAAAAAGTCTTTGAGTGAGAAAGCACCCTGTAAAAATAAGTGATGTTGCACAGGACTAGATTTTTAGAACAAACACTAACTGGATTCCATTTTACAGGGTTCCTAGGCAGTAGGGCTGCAACGATTAGTCGACATAATCGATAACGTCGACTATAAAAATTTGTCGACGTGGAATTTCGTTGTCGACGCGTCGTTATTATTGCAATGCACTAAAGGAACTGCAGGGGGCGCAGCATCGCTTCCATGGTGCAGCGGGGAGCTTATTTAGACAGAGAGGCAAAGATAGAGCGACTGAAACTTTCTAAAGTATTTCAGCCAAAATAACCCAAAGAAACGAGCTGAACGCAGACACTACAGAGCAGAGTCGTGGTTTCACGCCAGCAACATGGTGAAACGCCAGCACCCTGCAGCCGTGATGAGCAGCATTATTACGGTAAGTTTTTACACCGCTTTGTGCTTTAACCAACGTAGTTAATGTTTGTTATTGCTAGAGTACTTGTCGGAAAACTTCTTAAGAGTTCGCTATTTTTCAGGTTTGTTAGCTAGCTAACGCATTAAGTGCAATAGTTAATCAGTGATTTATAGGAGTAACGTTATATAACAACATTATAGCCTAACGTTACCCCGTCTCGTCTTCCATATTTTTTGCTCTCGTTAATGAGAGCATTCATTCTAAATAATAAGCCTCCTCCACTTAATGGTAGCTAGTTAGCTCAGCAGATAATTCAGTTAAGATATTTAACCTGTTATGGTTTAGTTGGCATAGCCAGTAAACTATTTGTAATAAACTATGATACACAGCCTTCAGTTTGTGATAATTAATACAGCTTTCTCTTTTGCTCTTTTTATTAATAGCACTAAGCAATGGAGTGTGGATGAGAAGAGAAGAGGTTCATGCACCCCTCAGATGGCTGAGGTCTTCACAGACAGCATTCACATGTTTCTCAACCACATGTTATAAATGTTTTTGACTTCCAGAGTGATAACTTCTGAAACATAACAGTTTCTAATGCTGTCCGAAGCTTTCTTATTTCATTGATTGTTTTATTGTGATTGTGTATTAATGTTTCAAATATATTTAATTAAACTATCAAGCTTAAGTTTCATATTCATGTTTCATGGGTCATTATTTTAATTTGATATTGGAACTTAAATAACATAACAGAGTTTTGTTATGTTAAGGCAGAGATGGAGGGTATGACGTAAATAATCGTTGACTAGTCGACTAATCGAAAATAAAATAAAATAAATAAAATCGTCAGATTAGTCGACTACTAAAATAATCGTTAGTTGCAGCCCTGCTAGGCAGTGCCCTTGTGTTCCCTACACTCTAATCACATGATATCGGCTGTAAGTGAACTTCAGTTGTTTAAATACCTTCATTTGAAACGCCCTGCAACGTCATCATAGTGTCACATTGACAGCAATCTCACTTAGCTTTCTTTTGTGTATGTAATATGGAAATAGATTTTTTATGGATGTGCAGCAGGTTTGTGTCGTGTTGACGTTGTGTCGTGATCAGCTGTCAGATCAAATTTCTGTACGTTCACCGTTTAGTTGTCTGATATAATCCCGCTCGTACCATTTGCCAGCTGTTCTGACCCACAAGACACACAATGATTGATGGGTAAACTTTACTGTCAACTTTCTACTGATGAAGTATTACTCACTACTCCCTACACAGTCCAATGATCGGTATAATCTGTGTGGTGTTTTGTGTACAGTTCTGGTGTTAATCTAGTTCACATGTTTAGCCCTGATTTAATGACCCTCGCCCTCGTGCTGTGTGTTTAGCCAGTCAAAAGTTAGATTTCTTTCCTGCCTCGTCCCTTGATTTGCTCTTAATAAAAGAGCACAAATTATTGACTAAAAACCAACTCACACTGGTTAAATCCCTCCATTTGGAACGCCCTCCAGGTCATAATGTAAAAACAGCATGGTGTGTTGACTCATTGTTTTCACTTCTACAGGTAACTACTGGGGTGATTAGAATGTACTTAAATGTGAAATTGCCTCTAGGTTTGCATGAGTAAATAAGTGGGTGTGTTTTGATATGTATTGGTGCCTTGTCCAGGGTGACTCAAGCCCAGTAATCTTCAGGGACTCATCACAAAAAAACCAAATGAAGATTGACAGAAAGGAAGATAAGCGTAATGGCCATTAATGCAAATACACAGCAACAAAATGATTTCAGCCATGATTTCAACACACCCTGTGGCCTTTTCGATTATGTTTACACTGTTATAGATCCAGGACTTAATAATAAAAATAATAAATATTGCAATACATGTGAGTAATTTGTGATGATTGTTTTTAAATCTTTAAGTAAAGTGTCTCCTGCATTATTACAGGACATCACCTGAGCTTTCTGTTTCAATCCTCTTCCACAAAAACAGAATAAATACAGCTAGAATATGAAGGAATATTAAAAATAGGACATAATTTCAGGCTGCGTTATTTATCTCAGTTCACACTAGAACTCTTTGCTGAATAAAATGCATTTCCAGAGACACTTTTCACTCCTGAATAAAAAAGTAAACGTAACCGTCTCATGTAATTATGGTCCCATCTTCATTATGAGTCTTCTTTAGTTCTGTAGTGCATGTGCGATGTAAATTCAGCTCTGTAGCTTTTTATTCTGCACTGTGCGTTGAGGGCTCTTTGCCCTTTAAAACGAATAATAACAGAATAATAAAGCTTATTGACCTGTTTGCGTGGATGTTTTTATTCCATCCCTCAAGCACATTTAGCCCTAAGTAGGTCAGCGAGCACGGAGAGCTTTTGTTGATGATATCTAATGTGAGCTTCATGGTGAGTATGTTAAAATGCTCATTTATAAACAGCTTTCAGTGCTGCTCAGAACTGCTCGTCTCCACAGGAGCAAATTAGCCATAAAACACGCGCTTGGGGATTGTGAGGTGTTTCACATGTTGTTCTGTCTTCTTCGAACCAGATAAAAGCATCACAGTGCAGGAGGGTTTTATTAACAAAAAATAGCAGTATATAATAATATGCAATACGGTGCAATATTGAGACGAGCGGCTATCTCGCTAAGCTAACGAGAGTGGACAAAATGTTTATTCCCTTTAAAAATTCCCTTTAAATTCCCTTTTATTCCCTTTAAAAACTAGTGAACAAGAGTTAATGCTAAAAGAAGTGTGTTATTGATGGTATCAAGTTAAATCTCATAATGTTATGTAATGATAGTTAGAATCTGTGTGGTGTTTTGTGTACAGTTCTTGTGTAAATCTAGTTCACGTTCATGTTTAGCCCTGATTTAATGACCCTCGCCCTCGTGCTGTGTGTTTAGCCAGTCAAAAGTTAGATTTCTGTCCTGCCTCGTCCCTTGATTTGCTCCTAATTAAAGAGCACAAATTATTCCTACTGCCTTGTCCCTGCCTTGTCCCTCACTGCCTTTGTCTACACCACATTATGAATGTGGTCGAAATGTGAGGTTCAGACTTCAGGATGTTAAAGAGATAATGGGTGTGTTCGAAAAGCTAGTGATCTCTCTACACAGACGCATTTTACGCCATCCTACACGAGCTCCAGAGAAGGAGGCTGTTCGAAATCCTAGATGCCTTAATATCCTGTCTAGTTAGGCATCTTAACGTTTCAATGCTATTTTGACTCAAGAACGAGTGAGCATCCGAAGCGTCCTTGGTGATCAAGGCAATCCCAGCATTCAGTGCGGCATCTCTTCTCTCACAGAAAAATAAAAAAACATGGCTGACGGTGCGGAGAACGTAAATAAATGATTATTGATTTTTAACTTGTATAAACTTGCACAAGTGTTTTTATTTGCAAGTTCGGGCTCGTCAGCGAATTTAACCGTTTTCCTCCCCATCCCATTGGTTTGAATGGCAAGATGCTAAATGCGAAACCCGATGAAATCGCTGTCCAAGTAGCGCGTTCAAATAACCTGCCTTAAGTCATTGACTTATTAGAATCCTCTCTAGTGAGGCAGCTGCCTATGTAGGCAGTAAGACAGCAAGGCAGCTCACTAGGTTTTCGAACACACCCAGTGTGTCAAATGTGTGCTAGTTATTAATTGATTTGGCTTTTTTTTGCCCCCCTAGTTGTCAAAAATACATGTTTAACAGTTGTTCCACACTGAATGCTGGGATTGCTTTCAGCGCTGGGGAGGTGTCGGACGCTCCCTCGTTATTCAGTCAGATTATCACGCCTCAGTAGGAGCATTTTAAAGAATCTAAGAATTTAGACATGCCCTCTTCTCAGGAGTGCAGGATGACGTAAAATGCGTCTATGTAGAGAGAGAGCTAGATGTTCAGTACAGTACAGACCTACAGTATTATTTCTCATTTAATATGTTTGGCAAAAGTAGCAGAGATAAATTCTCATTAGTTGATGCTTCATAGACCCGTTCCCTGTATCTCCCTTTTTCTGCTTCCTAATTTCTCACATCACAATCACACACAGAACTACATGCATATGCAGGAGTCTGTAGAGCCAGTAACTCTCCTCTCCTGCCCTTGAATCTCGTATAAATCTGCATCACATCATGATGACCTTTGTGTCAAACAAATAAGGGAGATGGAGCTGCATTAAACATGAGACTCAAGATGGGTCACAATGAGCTAGAGGTCATCCAATCTGTTCCCTGCCTGTATTGCACCATTTCCACATACATTGGTCAGGAACCACTGGGGAAACATTTAGCAGACACTTTTATCCAAACTGACTTACAGTACTGTGACATTTTATTGTCTAAGCAATTGAGGGTTAAGGGCCTTGCTTAAGGACCCAACAGCGGCAACCTGGCAATGGTGGGGCTTAAACCTTTTGAATACTAGTCCAGTTCCTTAACCACTAAGCTACAACTGCCTGGTGGAAACACTGGGCGCAAGGCAGGAATGCCCCATACAGGGTGCCAATCCATCCCAGGACTGCGGCCATCCTCTCGTTTCCTTTAGACAGAGCCAATGTGAATATGTACAGGGGTTGGACAAAATAACTGAAACACCTGTCATTTTAGTGTGGTAGGTTTCATGGCTAAATTGGACCAGTCTGGTGGCCAATCTTCATTAATTGCACATTGCACCAGTAAGAGCAGAGTGTGAAGGTTCAATTAGCAGGGTAAGAGCACAGTTTTGCTCAAAATATTGCAATGCACACAACATTATGGGTGACATACCAGTGTTCAAAAGAGGACAAATTGTTGGTGCACGTCTTGCTGGCGCATCTGTGACCAAGACAGCAAGTCTTTGTGATGTATCAAGAGCCACGGTATCCAGGGTAATGTCAGCATACCACCAAGAAGGACAAACCACATCCAACAGGATTAACTGTGGACGCAAGAGGAAGCTGTCTGAAAGGGATGTTCGGGTGCTAACCCGGATTGTATCCAAAAAACATAAAACCACGGCTGCCCAAATCACGGCAGAATTAAATGTGCACCTCAACTCTCCTGTTTCCACCAGAACTGTCCGTCGGGAGCTCCACAGGGTCAATATACACGGCCGGGCTGCTATAGCCAAACCTTTGGTCACTCGTGCCGATGCCAAACGTCGGTTTCAATGGTGCAAGGAGCGCAAATCTTGGGCTGTGGACAATGTGAAACATGTATTGTTCTCTGATGAGTCCACCTTTACTGTTTTCCCCACATCCGGGAGAGTTACGGTGTGGAGAAGCCCCAAAGAAGCGTACCACCCAGACTGTTGCATGCCCAGAGTGAAGCATGGGGGTGGATCAGTGATGGTTTGGGCTGCCATATCATGGCATTCCCTTGGCCCAATACTTGTGCTAGATGGGCGCGTCACTGCCAAGGACTACCGAACCATTCTGGAGGACCATGTGCATCCAATGGCGGTGCCGTGTATCAGGATGACAATGCACCAATACACACAGCAAGACTGGTGAAAGATTGGTTTGATGAACATGAAAGTGAAGTTGAACATCTACCATGGCCTGCACAGTCACCAGATCTTCCACTTTGGGGTGTTTTGGAGAAGCGAGTCAGGAAACGTTTTCCTCCACCAGCATCACGTAGTGACCTGGCCACTATCCTGCAAGAAGAATGGCTTAAAATCCCTCTGACCACTGTGCAGGACTTGTATATGTCATTTCCAAGACAAATTGACGCTGTATTGGCCGCAAAAGGAGGCCCTACACCATACTAATAAATTATTGTGGTCTAAAACCAGGTGTTTCAGTTATTTTGTCCAACCCCTGTAGATGCCTGGCCGGCCTGTTACCACCGCTGAGATTAGAACCTGGTGGTGAGTCGACGTGATAGTTTTAAAGACTAAGGTTTAAGTATATTTTATAGCATTTTATTAGGGATAGCTCTGAATGTACTCTGAATGTATTAGGTTGTTTGTGAGCTATACCTTTTATATGAAGAGCAGTTGTAGTCTAGCAGTTAAGGTACCGGACTAGTAATCGAAAGGTTGCTGGTTCAAGCCCCACCACTGCCATGTTGCCACTGTTGGGCCCTCGAGCAAGGCCCTTAACCCTCAATTCCTTAGACAATTTATATTGTCACAGTTCTGTAAGTCGTCCTCCTTAGTTCTTTCAAATGTAAATAAATTCTCAATGATGTTTAATTTGTATAAAGGTGCACAAGTGTCGTCAGGGACAGTTTAAGCGTTTTTGGTACACGGAGGGAGATGTTAGCTGGCGTGCTAGCGGGTTGTGCCGCCTCAGACTGTTGGTTTGAATGTCCTGAGGCTAACTGTGTTAGCTTAGTAAGCTAAAACTGCGGTCATGTAATCGGCGTAATCACTGTATGAGTAGAGCGTCTAAATAATCTGCTTCATGAGTTCAGAGTCTTATTAGAATCCTCTCTACTGAGGCAGCTGATCAGGTAGGAAGTAGGCAGCAAGACAGACCCAATACGACCCCCACTGACCAGATATTATTATGGTGTTGAATCACTACCAACACTGCAGTAGCTCTAATATGCTAATAGCATGGGTTTTAAATAGCCTACTGTTTACACATATTGGCCATTTTATTAGGAACAGATACACTTGTTGTAACTTTTAAATTGTAATAAAGGCAAGATAATTCATACATCGATATAAACATAATGCCTTTTTACTCTGGAATTTTAAAGGCTGGAACAAACACAGACAAAAAAAAGACAAAGCCACAGTAATACACTTACTGTCTGCTGTCTGAATAAAGTGAGGATATGCACAACCTTCAGTATGAATATAAATATAATACAGTCTAAAAAAAAGACCTTGATTTAGTGCCACGTCTGCTGTGGGTCAGCTGGCTGACAGACAGTCCTGCCTTAGGCTCTGCGTCCGGCTCTGCATCCTCCATCGGCTCGATTTAGCTCAGACTGCTAGCCAGCTGCACGCCTCCCACGCTTTATTCAGCCCGTACGAATGCATGCACACACACACACACATATATTAATTAATTTATTTTTACTATATGCTTAATTATGGTCAGGGTCTGGGCAGCAGGGCGGCTCTGATTTGACCTGAAACTCTGCGTTCGAAGCTGAAACACACTGGACCGTGCATCTGGTGCTCCAATCTGCTGCAAAGCAATACTCACCCACTTGTTCGTCCATGCACCCACACACAAGGGCAATCCAGGTTCACCGATCCTTCATTACATGTTTTTTTTAATAGAATCGAGGTTCTGTTGCTGCGTGGCATCCACTGTAATAATAATAATAATAATATTAATACGTTTTATTTATATAGCACCTTTCTTATACCCAAGGTCACTTTACATGCATATCATATAAAGTCAAATTAAATTAAAGGGAAGGGGGTAAGAAGTACTGAGAGAAAATGAAGGTTTTAAGCTGAGTTATAAATGAAGAAAATGAAGAGCAGAGGTGGAGAGTTTGTTGTTAGGCCCTCTAAAGTTTTGGGGCCATGACACTAAATGATCCACCACCACTCACTCACTTACTCATTTTCTTAACCGCTTATCCAGTTAGGGTCGGGGGGGGAATAGGCGCTAGGCACACAGTAACACCCTGGACAGGGCACCAGTCCATCGCAGGGTGGACACACACACACACACAGATTCATTTATTTATTTCTGCTATATGCTTCATTATGGTCAGGGTTGGGGCGGCTCTGATTTGACCTGAAACTCTGCGTTCGAAGCTGAAACACTGGACCGTGCATCTGGTGCTCCAATCTGCTGCAAAGCAATACTCACCCACTTGTTCATCCATGCGCCCACACACAAGGGCAATCCAGGTTCACGATCCTTCATTTAAATGTTATATACACAGATCAGCCATAACATTAAAACCACCTCCTTGTTTCTACACTCACTGTCCATTTTATCAGCTCCACTTACCATATAGAAGCACTTTGTAGTTGTACAATTACTGACTGTAGTACATTTGTTTATCTGCATGCTTTGTTAGCCCCCTTTCATGCTGTTCTTCAATGATCAGGACCCCTACAGGACCACCACAGAACAGGTATTATTTAGGTGGTGGATCATTCTCAGCACTGCAGTGACACTGACATGGTGGTGGTGTGTTAGTGTGTGTTGTGCTGGTATGAGTGGATCAGACACAGCAGCGCTGCTGGAGTTTTTAAATACCGTGTCCACTCACTGTCCACTCTATTAGACACTCGTACCTACAGGGTTGGACAAAATAACTGAAACACCTGTCATTTTTAGTGTGGTAGGTTTCATGGGTAAATTGGACCAGTCTGGTGGCCAATCTTCATTAATTGCACATTGCACCAGTAAGAGCAGAGTGTGAAGGTTCAATTAGCAGGGTAAGAGCACAGTTTTGCTCAAAATATTGCAATGCACACAACATTATGGGTGACATACCAGAGTTCAAAAGAGGACAAATTGTTGGTGCACGTCTTGCTGGCGCATCTGTGACCAAGACAGCAAGTCTTTGTGATGTATCAAGAGCCACGGTATCCAGGGTAATGTCAGCATACCACCAAGAAGGACAAACCACATCCAACAGGATTAACTGTGGACGCAAGAGGAAGCTGTCTGAAAGGGATGTTCGGGTGCTAACCCGGATTGTATCCAAAAAACATAAAACCACGGCTGCCCAAATCACGGCAGAATTAAATGTGCACCTCAACTCTCCTGTTTCCACCAGAACTGTCTGTCGGGAGCTCCACAGGGTCAATATACACGGCCGGGCTGCTATAGCCAAACCTTTGGTCACTCGTGCCAATGCCAAACGTCGGTTTCAATGGTGCAAGAAGCGCAAATCTTGGGCTGTGGACAATGTGAAACATGTATTGTTCTCTGATGAGTCCACCTTTACTGTTTTCCCCACATCCGGGAGAGTTACGGTGTGGAGAAGCCCCAAAGAAGCGTACCACCCAGACTGTTACATGCCCAGAGTGAAGCATGGGGGTGGATCAGTGATGGTTTGGGCTGCCATATCATGGCATTCCCTTGGCCCAATACTTGTGCTAGATGGGCGCGTCACTGCCAAGGACTACCGAACCATTCTGGAGGACCATGTGCATCCAATGGCGGTGCCGTGTATCAGGATGACAATGCACCAATACACACAGCAAGACTGGTGAAAGATTGGTTTGATGAACATGAAAGTGAAGTTGAACATCTCCCATGGCCTGCACAGTCACCAGATCTAAATATTATTGAGCCACTTTGGGGTGTTTTGGAGAAGCGAGTCAGGAAACGTTTTCCTCCACCAGCATCACGTAGTGACCTGGCCACTATCCTACAAGAAGAATGGCTTAAAATCCCTCTGACCACTGTGCAGGACTTGTATATGTCATTTCCAAGACGAATTGACGCTGTATTGGCCGCAAAAGGAGGCCCTGCACCATACTAATAAATTATTGTGGTCTAAAACCAGGTGTTTCAGTTATTTTGTCCAACCCCTGTAGTTGGTCCATCTTGTAGATGTAAAGTCAGAGACGATCGCTCATCTATTGCTGCTGGTTGAGTCGGTCATCTTCTAGACCTTCATCAGTGGTCACAGGACGCTGCCCACGGGGCGCTGTTGGCTGGATATATTTTTGGTTGGTGGACTATTCTCAGTCCAGCAGTGACTCCACATCTAAATTTCGAAGTGTACAAGAGACCAGTATCCGAGGACCTAAGTGTTCGCGCAGGGGAATAAGGGTGTAAAGGTTCTGATAAGTAGACCAGGGACAGATCATTAAGGGATTTATATGTTAGTAATAGAAGTTTACTGTATATTGAATACAGAGCGGGATGGGTAACCAGTGTAGTTGATAAAGAATTGGGGTGATAAGAGCTGATTTTTTAGTGTATGAAAGAACTCGAGCAGCAGAGTTTTGAGCATATTAAAGAGACAAAAACACAATATTGCATAGATGGAAAAATGAAGTTTTAACCAACACCTAAATATGAGGTTCAACGAGATTTGAAAGTGTAGACCTCAGGCCAACTAACTGTTCAAACATGCCATCCACTTAACACAGTGCCATTTTAATTCATTGGTGTATGGATTTACAAGCGGTG
Source organism: Trichomycterus rosablanca (assembly GCF_030014385.1). Classification (NCBI taxonomy): domain Eukaryota; kingdom Metazoa; phylum Chordata; class Actinopteri; order Siluriformes; family Trichomycteridae; genus Trichomycterus; species Trichomycterus rosablanca. The sequence goes on along the minus strand of NC_085990.1, from coordinate 51,404,502 downwards.
ACCCTTTCATTTGGCAAACACACCCCATACCCAAAATATTGGCATTTACAGGCGTGGCTGGATAGCAGCTTTTTAAATGCATCCTGCTACTGCAGTGTGTATATTTATATTTACATTTTCGGCATTTAGCAGACGCTTTTATCCAAAGCGACTCACAGTATATTGTCTAAGCAATTGAGGATTAAGGCTACAACTGTCCACATGTTATAATGTTGCTCCTAGTCCACGGCAACTTTAAATAGCCTACTGTTTACACGTATTGGCCATTTTATTAGGAACAGATACCCTGTTTTAACACTAGAATGACTACAGTTACGCTTTTTTGCGCAAGGGACTCTAGCCTCTCGATCCCCCGCTCCCCTGTTGTGAGCCACTTAGTACCCATTATAGACAGTATATATATATATATATATATATATATATATATATTATTTTTGAATGTTCGTAAGGGCAAGATAGTTAATACATCGATATTAACACAAAGCCTTTTTACTCTGGAATTGTGTCCACAATTGAAAAAAATCTGCAGTAATACAGATTAATAACAAGTCAAGCAAAATGTATTTGTAACTTTACAGAATCCAGGACCGACAGACCAAAAACACCTGTTGAGCAAACCAAGGGCAACAGTGGCAAGAAAATTCTCACTTAAAATTACAGGAAGAAACCTTGAGAGGAACCAGACTCCGGAACAGGGACCTCCGTCCTTCTTGTGTGACCTCCGGAGAATAATTAATAAATGTGGTTTATAGTGATTGTCAACATTGTGCCTGATGTAGCTGATTTTTCATTTCAGATGTACATCACTTGTACGATGAAAACCAAAGGAACCAGGCTCGCCAAGCCGGTCACGTCTCTGGGGTTGATGTGTCTGGCCTTCCTGACGGGCGTAAACCGGGTGGCAGAGTACCGCAACCACTGGTCAGACGTAATAGCTGGATTTATTATTGGAGTGGCCATTGCTACATTTCTGGTAAGTAGCTTTTAGCTTTTTGTTCTTCAAAAAGTTTCCGCACTTTTTAAAACTCTATTCATTAAGATTTTTTTCTACACAGTCACCTTCCGGTGCCTTTTTCCAACGTCTTGTCAACTTTTTAATGGTATCAGCAAAAAATGTTTTCTGTTGACCACATAGCTACTGATGCAGCTCTGCTTTCACATCATCATCACATGACAATCTTCTTCCCCTTAAAGCTTCTTTGACCGTCCAAACAAGTGGAAATCAGATGGAGCGAAATCTGGACTATAAGCATCTCTCAGTCACCACCAATTACTCCTCCTCCTCCCACCCTCAGAATAGTCAGATGCTCGCAGATAATGACAAGATGTTTAATAAACCAGTACAAAAGTACAAAGGGTAATCCAAAGAGTTGAAGGTCAACATGTAATGAAACTCAGCAAACAAGATACAAGGAAAAACACAGAAGACATAGTCGAAGTAAACCGGCAAAAGGTCATACTGAAAACGCTTAGTACGCAGAACAAAGAACTAGGAATACTTTGCAAGGTAGCATGGTTTGCATCAGAACTTATAAACACATACCTTAATTAGTTTCAGGTATTGTATTTATTAAACTGGTGACACAGACTACCTCTGCGCTGTTTGATTGGCAAAATGTGCCACAGGATCGCCCACTGACTCCTGGGAATTGAAGTCCTCCGCGTTATTGTAGTCAGCGGGTACCAGCGTGAGAGCGACTGCCTCCAGAAACTTCATCTTGCTAATAAAATCATTAAGATTCTAATATTTAAACTTTACTTGTATTAAAGTTTTATAGTTTATTTTCCATTTGTACAGATGGAAAAGGATAAAATAGGGGGATAGGTTATATACATACATACACCAATCAGGCATAACATTAACAGCACCTCCTTGTATCTACACTCACTGTCCATTTTATCAGCTCCACTTACCATATAAAAGCACTTTGTAGTTCTACAATTACTGACTGTAGTCCATCTGTTTCTCTACATGCTTTGTTAGCTCCCTTTCATTCTGTTCTTCAATGGTCAGGACCCCCACAGGACCACCACAGAGCAGGTATTATTTAGGTGGTGGATGATTCTCTGCACTGCAGTGACACTGACATGGTGGTGGTGTGTTAGTGTGTGTTGTGCTGGTATGAGTGGATCAGACACAGCAGTGCTGCTGGAGTTTTTAAACACCTCACTGTCACTGCTGGACTGAGAATAGTCCACCATCCAAAAATATCCAGCCAACAGCTCCCCGTGGGCAGCGTCCTGTGACCACTGATGAAGGTCTAGAAGATGACCGACTCAAACAGCAGCAATAGATGAGCGATCGTCTCTGACTTTACATCTACAAGGCGGATCAACTAGGTAGAAGTGTCTAATAGAGTGGACAGTGAGTGGACACGGTATTTAAAAACTCCAGCAGCACTGCTGTGTCTGATCCACTCATACCAGCACAACACACACTAACACACCACCACCATGTCAGTGTCACTGCAGTGCTGAGAATGATCCACCACCTAAATAATACCTGCTCTGTGGGGGTCCTGAGGGGGTCCTGACCATTGAAGAACAGGGTGAAAGCAGGTTAAAAAAGCATATAGAGAAATAGATGGACTACAGTCAGTAATTGTAGAACTACAAAGTGCTTCTATATGGTAAGTGGAGCTGATAAAGTGGACAGTGAGTGTAGAAACAAGGAGGTGGTTTTAATGTTATGGCTGATCGGTGTATATAGAATATACAGCATATTTTGATATATAAGCAACAGTGTGGGGATTGTGAAACAGCCGATATATTAAAGAATAGTGATAAAACAGTCTGAGTGTACGAGCAGGAGCTGTATGTATTATTTAGAGATGTCAGAGTCCAGGGAGCAGGACTGTGTTATTTGTGTGTGTGTGTGTGTGTGTGTGTGTGTGTGTGTGTGTGTGTGTGTGTGTGTGTGTGACTCTAGAAAAGTCAGAAAACAGTCAAACAAACTTTAGTAGATCTGCATTTTCTCCACAAGAAAAGGGCAACAACATAGTCTTGAAAGATGTGGTGTCATGCCTTATATGCCTTGGGATAGTTATGTAAAAGGGCACCAATATAAATAAAATACACCTCATTTATGATACAGAACTCAATACGACCAAAATATACTTTACATTACACTGTATTTTTACTGTGTGAGTAAAATAGCCTTAATTAATTAATTATTCATTCATTCATTGTCTGTTTTACTATCGATTTAAGTCGCTGTGGGTGTGATTCACTGGGTAAAATGTAGGAAACACCCTGGACAGGTCACCAGTCCATCACAGAGCACACACACACCCACACACACTCGTACCTAGTGGGACTATTTTTAGTATCTCCAATTAACCTGACTGTGGGAGGAAACTGAAGCCCCCTGAGGAAACCCACACAGACAAGGAGAACATGCAAACTCCACACAGAAAGGACCCAGACTGTTCCACCTGGGAATCAAACCCAGGACCTTCTTGCTGTGCTACACACTGAGCCACTGTTACCCATAACCAGTGAGAATTCATCATTCATTGTCTGTTTTACCACCATTTTTTTCCCCCTCTTCTTTCCCCAATTTTCTCCCCTAGTCTAGTCATGTCCGATTCCCCTGATTGCGTCCTCTATACTGATACGACCCTTCACCGCTGACTGAGGACGCCTCTCAACTGACATGCGCCCCCTCCAGTACGTACAGTCAGTACAGACTGCATTTTTCACCTGCACAAGTCGAGTTCATACACTTGACGGGCACTGTGTATGGAGGGCCACACCCCCATCAGCATTATTCCTCAGCCCTGTGCAGGCACCATCAGTCAGCCAGCAGGGGCCGCAGTGGCACCAGTTATGAGGATCTATGATGCGACTTTCTACCCTCTAACCCTGAACAACAGCCAATCGTCGTTCATACAGCCGCCCAGCCCATTCGGAAAGGCAGAGCTGAGATTCGATGTGATGTATTCAAAACCCCAACTCTGGTGAGCTAGCGTACTTTAACGCTGCGCCACCTGAGCGGCCCTTTACCACCTTTTTATTCTATTCAGGTAGGAAACATCTTGGACAGGTCACACACACACACACACACACACATCTAGGGCAGTTTAATTACCCCCAATTAACTTGACTGAACATCTTCAGACTGTGGGAGGAAACCAGAGCACCCCAAAAAACCCATGTAGACATGAGAAGAACATGCAAACTCCACACAGAAAGGACCCAGACTGTTCCACCTGGGAATCGAACCTAGGACCTTTTTGCTGTGCTACCCACTGAGCCACTATAACCAGTGATAATTCATCATTCATTGTCTGTTTTACTGTTGCTTTATCCTATTCAGGTAGGAAACACCTTGGACAGGTCACCAGTCAATCACAGGGCGAACACACACACACACACACACACACACACATTCACCTGACTGCATGTCTTTGGACTGTGAAAGGAAACCAGAACACCTAATAAAACCCATGTAGACACAGGGAGAACATGCAAACTCCACACAGAGAGGACCCAGATCATTACACCTGGAAATCAAACCCAGGACCTTCTTCCAATGAGGCGACAGTGCTACCCACCGAGCCACGGGGCCACCTATGGATTAATTAGGCTTGTGTACATTATTAACACTGAGAATTCATTCATTCATTGTCTGTTGTACCGTCGCTTTATCCTGTTCAGGTAGGAAACACCTTGGACTGGTCACCAGTCCATTACAGGGCGAACACACACACCCACACATTCACATCTAGGGCAATTTCAGTAGCTTCAATTAACCTGACTACATGGACTGTGGGAGGAAACTGGATTACCTAATGAAACCCATGTTGACATGGGGAGAACATGCAAACTCCACACAGAAAGGACCCGGACTGCTCCACAGGTCACCCGTCCATCACAGGGCACACACACACACACTCACTCACATCTAGAACCCATGTACATTTATATTTCGAGGACTTAGCAGATGCTTTTATTCAAAGCGACTTACAGTACTGTGACAGTATACAGTCTAAGCAATTGAGGGTTAAGGGCCTTGCTCAAGGGTCCAGCAGTGACAACCTGGCAGTGATGGGGCTTAATTCAGCGACCTTTCGATTACTAGTCCAGTTCCTATACCACTAAGCTAAGCTAAGAGTTTGCAGGGAGAACATGCAAACTCCACACAGAAAGGACCGGGACCACTCAAATTGGGACTCAAACCCAGGACCTTCTTGCTGTGAGGTGACAGTGCTAAACAGCAGCCTGAGAATGTGAGATTTAGTTCTTATATTTTGAGCAGCATCACCTGATGTTCTCTCCGTCTGTGCTGTTTATGGGGTGAGACAGCACGTCACCTCTCTGTCTTTTTATATCTGCTCATTGTCACTTTTATTTCACACAGTTACACTACAAAAATAGAGGAGTATCTTCGCCTGACCTTCTGTTCCAGACCAGTTTTTCTCCTTACTTCAATGTTGTCATGGTAACCGTAATACCCTTAAAATTACGAAAACATGATGTTTTAACTGTTGGTGTGAAACTTAAAATGTTACACATTTGGTTAGCTTTGACAGATTGAGTAATGTGGGGCGGCAGGGTGGCACAGTGAGTAGTGCTGTCGCTTCACAGCAAGAAGGGACTGGGTTTGATTCCCCAGTTGGGCGGTCCGGGTCCTTTCTGTTTGTGGAATTTGTATGTTCTCTCCGTGTTTGTGTGGGTTTCCTTCTACAAGTCCAAAGCTCTGCAGTCAGGCAGCAATAGATGAGCGATTGTCTTTGACTTCACATCTACAAGGTGGACCAACTAGGTAGGAGTGTCTAATAGAGTGGACAGTGAGTGGACACGGTGTTTAAAAACTCCAGCAGCGCTGCTGTGTCTGATCCACTCATACCAGCACAACACACACTAACACACCACCACCGTGTCACTGCAGTGCTGAGAATGATCCACCACCTAAATAATACCTGCTCTGTGGTGGTCCTGTGGGGGTCCTGACCATTGAAGAACAGGGTGAAAGCAGGTTAAACAGTAATAGTAGAACTACAAAGTGCTTCTATATGGTAAGTGGAGCTGATAAAATGGACAGTGTGTGTAGAAACCAGGAGGTGGTTTTAATGTTATGGCTGATCTGTAATATGGGATTTGTCAGAATAAGACTGTTCCTTTAATTAGAATCAGTCATTTGCCCAGTCAGTCAGAAAACATCTCAGTTTCTATGCTTTGAATATTTAATGTAAAAACATTTTTGACGCGCCTGGTTTGACGCTGTGTTTCAGGTTGTGTGTGTAGTTCATAACTTTAAAGGCAGCCTGCTGTTGAGTGACGAGCCCCAGCAGGAGGACTCGCCGAGCGTACAGAGAGCGGAAAGCCCCCTGGAGAAGTACATCGCCTCCCAGGTACATCACAGCCGCATCACGCTAGCATGAGCACTGCACACACTCGTTCAGCATACGGTCTGCTTGCCATGTCTGTACACGTTCTGTTGCGCGTCCGGTCGTCTTTTAGAGGGCCGAGCTGAGGAGGGAAGAGGAAGCGATGGCCCCCCGTTCTCTAAAAGAGCGCCTGCTGAGCTTCTTTGACTGGATCACAGGCAGAAGCGACCACTTCAGCCACCTCCAGAATACAAGGCAATAAACCCTCTGAGCACCTGTGTGAGCAGCACAGGCCAAACCTCTGGAATACGCAGCCATGCCGTTAACACCTTGTTAAAAACCAATCGGATAATTTTATTGGACGTCTTTGCACCGTCTGAGGAGTCGGTGCCGGTTTATATTTAACTGGTTTATATTTAATTTGGTGTCCATAATTAGCCTGTATCCGGAGTGTTTGGCCCTGCTGGTGAGTGATCCTGTCCTTTATAGCTTCTTTTCCTATATTTTTAATCGAATAACCTGGTTTATTAAATGGTCAGATAGACGCTTTAGCTGGTCAGGTGCAAGAAAATTTAGAAAAGCTCAGCAACTTTCCTTTTCACTGTAAAATACTGGTCGTAAAACCTCTTAAGACCCTGCAGTCACACATGGGGACGTTACATTTTGGCTGGGTTTTGCCTTATACCTCGTTCTGCTTAACTTAGACCTGTTGTCCCTATTAGTAGACACTTTTGTCTGGCATCTAGTGGTAGCCAATAAGTGTACTAGACAATAAATAAGGTAAAAGCATTTACATTTTCTGCATTTAGCAGACCCCTTTATTCAAAGCGACTTACAGTACTGTGACAGAATACAGTCTAAGCAGTTGAGGGTTAAGGGCCTTGCTCAAGGGCCCAACAGCAGCAACCTGGCAGTGGTGGGGCTTGAACTAGTGACCTTCTGATTACGAGTCCAGTTTGTTTTGGTAAAATTGGGTCTTCGGCATGCTATTTAAACGATTGTGTATTAATTAATTAAGTGTTTATTCATAGCACTACTGTTTTAATGTGCAGTCGGCATGGTGACTCGGTGGGTAGCACTGTCGCCACACAGCAAGGCGGTCCGGGTCCTTTCTGTGTGGAGTTTGCATGTTCTCCCTGTGTCTGCAGGGGTTTCCTCCCACAGTCCAAAGAAGTGCAGTCAGATTAACTGGAGATACTAAAGTCCCCAAGTGTGTGTGTGTGTGTGTTTGTGCCCTGTGATGGACTGGTGACCTGTCCAGGGTGTGTCCTGCCTTTCGCCAAGTGAATCGTACCCGCTGTGACCCCTGAATTGGATAAAGCGGTGAAAAACATACAATGAATGAATGTTTTGTGCACCGAAGTTTAGAGTATGAGGTTTAGAATGAAGGACTGAGTATCTAACACAAGGTAAAATTGTTCCTGTGTTTTAGCTTTTTTAAATGTAAAAATGAATTTATTCCATGAATCTATAAACATTTAATTTAATTGAGAGCATCACCAAAGTCAAATGTCTTCTCATCTAATGGAGGTATATTGTCCACATGTCGAGCTCCCAAACATCTCTGAACAGCACAGGATGTGTGTTAATGGCTCAGAAGAAGCAGATGTGAAAAAGCTCTCGGTTCGTACGACCCTCTAATGAATCCTAGTGATTCACTCTGGCAAACCCAAGCACAGCCGTTCCTAGGACATTCAGCTCTACAATTACAGCCGTCCCCCAGTCGAGCAGTGTACTGATTTAGACCAGGGTCTAAACTATCAATTAATCCACATGCCGCACTCAGAGTGTAATTACACAATAAGTGTCGCTCTTTAGACAACATCTGTGAGTACCGAACAGTCACCTCTGGCTATTTTTTTATAATATCAGAATTTTTTAATGCATTTAAGTCAAGTTAAAGTTATTGTTGTGCAGCCGAGGGCGACAGTGGTGAGAAAAAACTCAGACACGGCAGATTTCCATCAGATCTTGCAGAGGCGATATTGTTGTCGTATCAGCCTTAAACACAAACACACACACACAAATATCAGCCATAATATTAAAGCCACCTCCTGGTTTCTACACTCACTGTCCATTTTATCAGCTCCACTTACCATATAGGAGCACTTTGTAGTTCTACAATTACTGACTGTAATCTATCTGTTTCTCTACATATCTTTTAACCTGCTTTCATGCTGTTCTTCAATGGTCAGGACCCCCACAGGACCACCACAGAGCAGGTATTATTTAGGTGGTGGATCATTCTCAGCACTGCAGTGATACTGACATGGTGGTGGTGTGTTAGTGTGTGTTGTGCTGGTATGAGTGGATCAGACACAGCAGCTCTGCTGGAGTTTTTAAATACCGTGTCCACTCACTGTCCACTCTAGTAGACACTCCTACCTAGTTGGTCCACCTTGTAGATGTAAAGTCAGAGACGATCGCTCATCTATTGCTGCTGTTTGAGTTGGTCATCAGTGGTCACAGGACGCTGCCCATGGGGCACTGTTGGCTGGATATTTTTGGTTGGTGGACTATTCTCAGTCCAGCAGTGACAGTGAGGTGTTTAAAAACTCCATCAGTGCTGCTGTGTCTGATCCACTCATACCAGCACAACACACACTAACACACCACCACCATGTCAGTGTCACTGCAGAGCTGAGAATGATCCACCACCTAAATAATACCTCTGTGGTGGTCCTGTGAGGGTCCTGACCGTTGAAGAACAGGGTGAAAGGGGGCTGACAAAGCATATAAGGAAGCAGATGGACTACATTCAGTAACTGTAGAGCTACAAAGTGCTTCTATATGGTAAGTGGAGCTGATAAAATGGACAGTGAGTGTAGAAACAAGAAGGTGGTTTTAATGTTATGGCTAATCGGTGCATATATATATTATTCATCAATGCAAAGAGTCACTGCACCATATGTTGTCAGCAGACCCGCAACGAATAAACATAGCAGTACAAGGGAGAATGGGAAATGTAGTGAGAAATAGATTGCAATTGCAGCACCCATAGAAAACAGTGCAGTATCTCTAAAGATACAAATAAGTATTACATGTTTGTCTTTTCCACCTTACTTAAACAAGCTGGACTTGTCTGCTGTTGGTGTTACAGAGGCTTTTGTTAAGATTCACGTGGTGCATTGTGTAGGATGAGAATAAAATTTCCACCAGCAAAAATGCAAATGATAGTTTCTTAAGGCTGCTGATTTTAATCATGGATGAGATGCTTATCAGTAATATACGTCTCTGGTGACAAAGAAAACATGTAGGAGAATGAACGGGGCGGATGAGAAGAGACGGATGAGGACGCTGACTGTAATGTGCTTTACTGCTTATGGAAACTTTAGATACTGAGGAGAGTCAGCAGCCAAAAAAAAACCTGCTGTCTTTTCTCTCGCTGATTCATACAACCCCTGGCAAAAATTATGGAATCACCACTCTTGGAAGATGTTCTTTCAATTGTTTAATTTTGTAGAAAAAAAATAAATCACAGACATGCCACAAAACTATCATTTCTCAAACTGTCAACCCTCTGGCATTAAGAAACAATAAAAAAAGAAACAAATATAATAGTTGTGGTCAGTCACAATTGCTTTTTTTTAGATCAAGTAGAGGAAAAAAATATGGAATCACTCAAATCTGAGGAAAAAATTATGGAATCATTAGAAAACACTGCACCATTATTACTTTGTTGCACCACCTTTGGCTTTTATAATGGTTTAAACTCTCTGAGGCATGGAGTTAACTAATGACAAACAGTATTCTTCATCAATCTGCCTTCAACTGTCTTTTGCTGTTGCCAGATCAGCTTTGCAGGTTGGAACCTTGTCATTGACCATTTTCTTAAATTTCCACCAGAGATTTTCAAATGGATTGAGATCCGGACTATTTGCAGGCCATGCCATTGACATTATATGTTTTCTTGAAGGAAAGTTTTCACGTCCTTTGCCCTATGGCAAGATGCATTATCATCTTGAAAAATGAAGTCATCATCACCAAACATCCTTTCAACTGATGGAATAAGAAAAGCGTCCAAAATTTCAATGTGGACTTTGGCATTTATTGAAGACCATCTCCCCTGTGCCTTTACCCGACATGCAGGCCCATATCATCAACAACTGTGGAAATTAACATGTTTTCTTTAGGCAGTTATCTTCATAAATTTCATTGGACTGACACCAAACAAAAGTTCCAGCATCATCACCTTGCCCAATGCAGATTCGCGATTCATCACTGAAGATCACTTTTATCCAGTCACCCACAGTCCACGATTGCTTTTCTTTAGCCTACTTTAACCTTGTTCTTTTCTTTTTAGGTGTTAATGGTGGCTTTTGTTTGGCTTTTCTGTATGTAAATCCCATTTCTTTTAGGTGATTTCTTACAGTTCAGTCACAGACATTGACTCCACTTTCCAGCCACTTGTTTCTCATTTGTTTTGTTGTGCATTTTCTGTTTTCAAGACATATTGCTTTAAGTTTTCTATCTTGATGCTTTGATGTCTTACTTGGTCTACCAGTATGCTTCCCTTTTACAACCTTCCCATTTTGTTTGTACTTGGTCCAGATTTTAAACACAGCTTACTGGGAACAACCAACATCTTTTGCGACATTCCACAATGATTTATCTTCTTGAAGGAGTTTTATAATCCTCTCACTTGTTTCAACTGACATATCTTGTGTTGGAACCATGATTCATGACAATCTGCTTTGTGCAACAGCTCTCCGAGGTGTAAGCACTCTTTTTAAACTGAAGAATAATTAGCAAATCTAATCTGCTGCAGATGTTTTGTTTTTAAACTGCAAATTACAGAGTGATTCCATAATTTTTTCCTCAGATTTGAGTGATTCCATATTTTTTTCCTCTACTTGATCTAAAAAAAGCAATTGTGACTGACCACAACTATTATATTTGTTTCTTTTTTTTTATTGTTTCTTAATGCCAGAAGGTTGACATTTTGAAAAATGATAGTTTTGTGGCATGTCTGTGATTTATTTTTTTTCTACAAAATTAACCACTTCCAAGAGTGGTGATTCCATAATTTTTGCCAGGGGTTGTAGAAACACTTTGGCTCGGAGTAAATATCACCGAATACATCACTTAATTTGTCAAAGAAAGCCATACAGTCACAGATCAAACGCCTGACCTGAGATGTTTGTGTTGTGAAGGTTGTTTATCCTCATGATTAAAGTTATGATGGAGCAAATGGGACTCGGAAACCTTGGGGACGAGGCACCAATCCATTACAAGCTGTGCTCACTCGCACCTAAGACTACCTGGAGGAAACCCATGTGGAAAACATGCTAAATTTCATGCCAAGAAGTGAGAAACAAACCTAGTTTCACATGACCCCACCAGTTAGAATTTTGTGCTGCCCATTATAGGAGACTTAATTTGCATAATGAAATTTTAAATGGTTTAAATAATTACATTTCAGCATTTACTCACACACTGTCTTAACCGCTTATCCAGTTAGGGTCCCAGCTTTTCAATGGGCGCAAGGCACACAGTAACACCCTGGATGGGGCGCCAGTCCATCGCAGGGCAGACACACACACACATACCTATAGTGCAATTCAGTGTCTCCAATTAACTTGACTGCATGTTTTTGGACTGTGGGAGGAAACCGGAGCTCCCGGAGGAAACCCACGCAGACACGGGGAGAACATGCAAACTCTGCACAGAAAGGACCCGGACCGTCCCGCCTGGGGATCGAACCCAGGACCTTCTTGCTGTGAGGCGACAGTGCTAGCCACCGAGCCACCGTGCCGCCTATTTCAGACGCTTTTATCCATAGTCTAAGCAATTAATGGTTGAGGGCCTTGCTCAAGGGCCCAACAGTGGCAATTTGGCAGTGATGAGGCTTGAACCAGTTACCTTCTGCTTACTAGTCCAGTATCCTAACTGCTAGGCTACAACTGCAACTGTACACTTCTATGCAAAGTGACTTACAGTTGTGACCATTCATATACAGTACAATGCAGGCAAGTTAGGGTTAAGGGCCTCGCTCAAGGGTCAAACAGTAGCAGCCTGGCAGATGTGGGGCTTGAACTAGCGACCGTCCAATTTAATGTAGTAAAAGAAGGAGACAGGAGCACTAAACTTCTCTTCATTATTACTGCTCATAAGTTTCTCTCCACTAATGAAATTCATCGCTTGTTGTTTTAGTACAATAAGTCACGTTAAGTTTTGTGCACCGCCGTCACACTTCATAGGAAATAACGGCACAGCAGTGCAAAAGCAGTTTTGCTTCTTCTCATGTGAATGAGAAATTGCTAGAAAACAATACAAAATATTGATTTCTAACTGTTTTTAATTGTATTTCAGTGTTTTTATATTATATTTGTGTTGGCTGTGTCTGAGGTGGATAGCTGAACATGTTCCTTTTTGGTTAAGGCACCTGCATGAGAGCTGGTTAAATCATGGATAATAATGCGTGACTCTCCATACGCTGTACTGCTCTCTGTGTGACTCCGTCTCCGACGTATGAACAGAAGTCGCAGAGTGCGCTAGTCTGTGACTCGAAGTTAAACGTGGGGAATTGGATTCGACTAATCTAGAAAATCCTCATCATCACTGTGACTGAATGCGTGTTTGATATGGACTCCTTCGTTTCAGATCTGGCCTGCAGGCAGGAGTTATATGGCAGCCGTACAGGATTATTAAGGTAGCACAAGGTTGCGAGTGGCTGCGCTGCATGGTTACATCTTTGACTTTAAGATGTGCTTTACTCCAAAATATCCTCAGATACCAAGTGGCACAAAGCTGGCATGGCTGCCCAAAAAAAAACTCCTCTACTTCACCACCAGACCAGGCTGCCTAACTCTGAAATGCAAGGATTTCGGGTAACGGTTCTTTTTAGAGTTTCCTTAGGTAAGTGTGAGGTTCAAACTACAAAGTACTAAGTACTTATGGATCGGTACTTACCAGTGGTGCACAGTGATGAAATAATTGTAATTTATTACTGTACTTAAGTAGTTTTTGCATATATTTTTACTTTACCGAAGTTTTTTCCATTGTGGAAGTCTTTTTATATTAACTCCACTACGTTCAGTGAAATCTGTTGTTCCTTTTGGCTTATGTGTGCATAAAAACGTAACATGTGAAAATGAAAGAGGCATGAAGCAAGCACAAGAAGATAAAAACAAGATAAGATTCCTTTATTGATCCCCATGGGGGAGAATCGAGTGTTACAGCAGCTCCAGCGCCAGTAAATACAGTTAAAGTAAATAGAATAGAGTAAAATAAAATAAACATATTGACTATATAATGACAATTACTATTATACAGCAGTATGGCAGGAACACAATATATAGGCACAAAAGAACTTGCTCTTTGGTAGAATGAGCCTATGACTAAACGAATTTCCCAGCCGCCATAGTTCTTTGAGACGGTGAGAGAGATTGTCCAGGAACGCTCTGATTTTGTCTTTGGTTCTCCTCTCACGCACTACCTCCAGAGTGTACAGTCAGGGTACAGCGCACGGAATTTATATAAACACTTTCTTTTTATAGTAAATTTGTTTTGGCTAGTTTATGTTAATGAACAAAGACTTGCAGTGTAGTAAAGGAAAACTCATTTGTGAAACTCATTTGTGTTAGAAGCAAGTTTTTATTAAACTTAAACTTGTAACTAGATAAAAAAAATCTTAAACTTTGCTTGTTGCAAAAAGTTATTTGATAGCCACTTGGTTTTGCCTGATTTAAATAGTTTGCCTTCACTGTCTTGTGCTTATGATCATTTTAATAGACATCAGTGTCAGACTAATTAATGATATTCTATAGAAAGATTGTTGTACCAAGAGTGACACTGAATTTTTTCACCCAAAATGAGTTGATTAAGCAAGAGTCTTCTAACAAAAAAAAAAATAGGGCATTAGAGCCATAATAAATCATGGTACAGTGGTACCTTGTAACTCAACGTCCCCTAAATGAACTCAAAATCTTTGAAACTCAACGCCCTTCGTCAAGAAATTTGTACCCTTAAACTCAACATTTCCCTTAAACTCAACGTGTTCAGTTTTTTTTTAAATGTATTTTTTAAATTTCAGATTAACAATGAACTGTTGCTTTGTTCAGCGCTCGGCTTGAGCGGTGCAGTAAAACGTCATCAAAGTGCGCATATGAGACGAATCTGCATTTGTGTGGAATAATCAGATCCAGTGTTACAGCTCCACATGTATCTGTGTTTATCTGGATTTCACTGTTTCACTTTTAAACTTGTGTTACAGCTCGAGGTTCTGACAAATTCTAAGAATCAGCTTTTTATTTCAGTGTTGTTATATTATATTTGTGTTATTTTCAGTGTATAAGTGTCAGAAACAGCCCTATTATTTTACTTTAGCCTAAAATATGTGCAGTTTCACGGGACCATGGAACACATTAACAGGTTTCCCAAACATCCTGATGGGAAAAAATACCTTGAAATTCAACGTCTTTTAAACTCCACTCCCAGAACTAATTGACGTTGAGTTTTAAGGTACCTCTGTACTTTTACTTTTGATACTTCAGTACATCTGAGGGAAGCACAGTGGCTTGTTGGGTAGCACTGTCACTTCACAGCAGGAAGGTCCTTTGATTTCCCAGATCGGGTATTTCCACTTTAAGTATATGGTTTACTTTGTCCACTACTGGTACTTATCGTCATGTTACCCAGATTTGCACCTCATACTTACCTGGTTAAAACCTGGAACCTGTAAGACTTTATATGTAATTACATTAGACTGTCCTGGTACTTACCATTATAATTACTCTAGTACTTTGGAGTTTGTACTTCACACTTACCTGGTTAATACCTAGACCTTAAGGGACTATATATAAAAGGAAGCGTTGCTGTATTTTCTATTCTAACATGATTACTAACGTGACTTGTTATAGCCTGTATTTGCATGAGGAACTGTCATGACGTAGAATGAAAAATGATAAAATAATAGATTTATTTCTGTATGTCTGTTGCAGAATCACATCACCTTCGATGAAGTCACATGACCTTGAGTCAGCGGTGTGGCAGACACATTGGACATCCACGCTCTTTACTGTGCGGTCATCATAGTCCAGCTGCAGTGCCGTCCGTCCATGCGTCAGTCGTATCCTCTATGATGTTGTTTTGGATCACTCCCATTCGGCATATCTGTGTACTGATGTTTGAACAAGCCCCCCCCCTTTTCTGAGTCACGCACCCGTGTCTGGATGGCGTTCTGGTCCAGATCCGTCTTTACTGGATATCTAACTAAGATTCACTGTGTAACTGGGAGAACTGGTGGAAGAAACGTGACGAACCTGCTAAAATGTGCAACTTATTATATTAAAAGTGAACTGGATTACAGACTTTTCCTTCTGTATCATATGTATAATAATACGACTTTGTGTTTTTTTGCAGTGTCATACCAGTCCAGCTAGATTAAGCATTAAAACAGGGGCTGTACAATCAATCAAGGAACATACAGATGCATTTTTCCAGCGTCATACCAACTTTTTAATGCCATCAGCAAATAACGCTTTTGGTTGAGCTCGTAGCCACTGATGCAGCGCTGCTTTCACATCATCATCACATGAAAATCTTCTTCCCCTTAAAGCTTCTTTGAGCGTCCAAAAAGGTGGAAATCAGATGGAGCTAAATCCGGACTATAAGCGTCTCTCAGACACGACCGATTACTCGTCCTCCTACTACACCCTCACCGCTTATAACCAAAATATAAAAGTGTGGAAACTTTTTGAAGATCCCTTACATCCGTAACATACTTCCAGTGCATACACCAACCAGGCATAACATTCTGAGCACTGACAGGTGAAGTGAATAACACTGATTATCTCTTCATCACGGCACCTGTTAGTGGGGGGGATATATTAGGCAGCAAGTGACATTTTATCCTCAAAGTTGATGTTAGAAGCAGGAAAAATGGCAGAGCGTGAGGATCTGAGCGAGTTTGACGAGGGCCAGATTGTGATGGCTAGACGACTGGGTCAGAGCATCTCCAAAACTGCCAGTACTGTCAGTATCTATCAAAAGTGGTTCAAGTGATGTGCTGAACAAACAAGTCCGATCCATGGAGGCTCCACCTCAAACTTACAGGAGTTAAAGGATCTGCTGCTGACATCTTGGTGCCAGATACCACAGCACACCTTCAGGGGTCAAGTGTAGTCCATGCCTCGACGGGTCACGGCAGCAAAAGGGGGACCAACACAATATTAGAAAGGTGGTCAAAATGCTATACCTGATCGGTGTATACCAACCTAGAATTTACACACACACACACCGCCTACACATATGTTTAGAGGAAATTGTATTTACTATATCAGGACATATGATGTATATATGAAAAATGTATATAAAATAAATCATGTTCTGCTTATAAATGCTACGAATAAAACAACCAAACAATTGCAAATTGTGAGTGTTGTATCTGGTTTGATTATTAAACATTGCTATTGTGGGGAGGAAGAGAGGGAAGGAAGGAAGGAAGATACTTAAGTAATTAAGATTTAATACAATTAGCATCAATTATGGTGAAGCGAAAGGAGCTTGAAGTTATTGAAGATAAAACCATTAAAAACTTGAATGATAAAAGCCACAAAGCCAAAGCATTAACACACCTTAACACACATTTCTGTCAGTACAACTGGTTTGATGATTTGCACCCATAAAGACTTGCAAGATGGCCTGCAATAAACTAAACCACGTGTATATCTGTATACAAGCATTAAGCTCATTAAAAACAATTATCAGATCAAATAAAAAGAGCTTTTTAGCAATAATTCGTCTTATTATGTTTTACTAAAGTAAGATTGCACACATGACTCTTGGAACAGCAAACCCAGAGTGAAATATGGAGGTGGGAGCATCATGGGATGGTGCGCCTTTCCTGATAATGGTGCACATCATCATCGTAAACAAATGAAGTGACGTTCTGGGACACAATAAAGAGGAATTTAATCTCACCACATTTTTAACAAGACAACAATTCCAACATATCATCAAAATAACCTGTTATGCACGTCCATCAGAAGGACCCTCAGGGATACATTAAAAAAGACCATGATTACAGAACAATAGTGCAAAAAGCTAATACCTTTCACCTACAGCACTGCAAAGTTGTGATTGCAGTGGCTCTCCAGCAGTGTTATTTTCTCTGTAAAATTGCTTTTTTCTTTTTCTTACCTTCTTGTTAATTTATGGTTCTTACCTTATAGCCTTCTCAAGTGTAAAACTTAACACACGTTATAGTTGTAACAGGCCTGAAGGTGTGTGTGACCAAAAATTAAACTTAGGCTTATTGTACAAGGTCAATATTATATGTGTAAATATAAAGTGAATACATGCATTGGTAGTACAGTAGACCCTTGACTTACAAATGTAATTGGTTCTGAAGGGCTGTTCTTAAGTCAAAATGTTTGTAAGTCAAAATAAATTAAGTCAAAACTGTACTGTGCATAAACACACATCACATTTCAGTACAGTACGTGTGCTGTACTATACACCATAATACATTTCCTTCTTTTTATATAAAATGTATCTACCAGAAACAACAATAACTCTCATATTTCTCTATCATTTCCTTCTTTATTTCAGTAGTGTTGTATTTTGTAGGTGTAATTGCACAAAAGAAAGAATACTTTACTGAGCCAAATTCCTTCTTCTCTCTCACTCACTGTCTGATACAGTGACAGCTACTGGCAGGAGTAATTATATTGTACAACAACAAATAGTAATAGATTCATTTTCTTACCACTGTGCTTTCTCTGCACCTTTTCTGGGGACATTTTAATATAGAATTTTACAAACTATAAAGAAAACACCGAAAAAACACCGTCCTCTGTCTGAATGTTCGCTCACTGTGTATATATATACTGTATATATATACAGTGGGGCCAAAAAGTATTTAGTCAGCCACTGATTGTGCAGGTTCTCCTACTTAGAAAGATGAGAGAGGTCTGTAATTTTCATCATAGCTACACTTCAACTATGAGAGACAAAATGAGAAAAAAAAATACAGAAAATCACATTGTAGGATTTTTAAAGAATTTATTTGTAAATTATGGTGGAAAATAAGTATTTGGTCACCCACAAACAAGCAAGATTTCTCGTCGTGTTTGGAGGAAGAAGAATGCTGAGTTGAATCCCAAGAACACCATACCTACTGTGAAGCATGGGGGTGGAAACATCATGCTTTGGGGCTGTTTTTCTGCAAAGAGGACAGGACGACTGATCCGTGTTAAGGGAAGAATGAACGGGACCATGTATCGTGAGATTTTAAGCCAAAACCTCCTTCCATCAGTGAGAGCATTGAAGATGGAACGTGGCTGGGTCTTCCAGCATGACAATGATCCCAAACACACCGCTCGGGCAACGAAGGAGTGGATCCGTAAAAAGCATTTTAAGGTCCTGGAGTGGCCTAGCCAGTCTCCAGACCTCGACCCCATAGAAAATTTGTGCAGTCCGTGTTGCCCAGCGACAGCCCCAAAACATCACTGCTCTAGAGGAGATCTGCATGGAGGAATGGGCCAAAATACCAGCTACAGTGTGTGCAAACCTGGTGAAGACTTACAGGAAACGTTTCACCTCTGTCATTGCCAACAAAGGTTATGTTACAAAGTTTTGAGTTGAACTTTTGTTATTGACCAAATACTTATTTTCCACCATAATTTACAAATAAATTCTTTAAAAATCCTACAATGTGATTTCCTGGATTTTTTTTTCTCATTTTGTCTCTCATAGTTGAAGTGTACCTATGATGAAAATCCTGTGTACCTACAGACCTCTCTCATCTTTCTAAGTAGGAGAACCTGCACAATCAGTGGCTGACTAAATACTTTTTGGCCCCACTGTATGAGGACCTCATGATCCGACAACAGCCAATCGTTGTTCATGCTGCCGCCCAGCCCAGTTGGAAAGGCAGAGCTGAGATTCAATACGATGTATTCGAGACCCCAACTCTGGTGCGCTAGCGTACTTTACCGCTGCGCCACCTGAGTGGCTTCAGTGAGTGTTTTTATCTGAATAACTAATTTTAATAATTTATCAGAAGCTTGGTTATTGATCAAAGTGTTAAATTAAAATGACTGGATACCATCACAGTAAGTGAAAATTATAAGAAAGAAAATTAGAAATAAAGAGAAATTAGAAATAGAAATATAGTTTTACCCTCAAGCTTTCATAAAATAAAGTTACAAGCTGATAAAAATAAACACTTGTTATTCTGTAAAATATACAATACTTTTTAAGAAGTCAGATGGGGCGCTCAGGTGGAGCAGCGGTAAAATACAATAGCCCACAAGCACTGATATCTCAAGCTCTTGAGTTTGAATCTCAGCTCCACTATCAGCCAATCGTCTGTGTATTTGTAGGGAGACGGGACAATGGATGAACAGGGATTCCTCATAACTGCTGCAATTATGAGCAGAAACTCTGCTGACTGATTGATGGCATCTTCACAGAGACGAGGGATAATGCAGATCGGTGTGTGACTCTGTATGAACCCACCTGCAGGTGAAAAGAAGAGGTTGGTACTGTGACCCTCCTTATTCAGGAGTGGAGGTTTGCAGCACTGGAGGTGAATTATGTTCGGGTAAATGGATATTACTGGACTGGAAAGAAAATTGGGGGGAAAATGCAGAAAATACAAAAAAAAAGTCTGGACAAAATTTGATGCTAAAAATAATAAATCTAGAAAAAATGTTGTTTGTTTTTCATTTATTTATTTATCTTTACCTACATAGCTGTAGATTACTTCAATAAAAATAAATGTAAAATATTTGTTTACTATTTACTATTATTTTGTCGCAAACAAACAAACAAATTTGTATTGATTCAGTGTTTTTACATTTGTTGTATTTGTACCCTTGGTCCAGCTGTAAAAATCAATAACACCGGACTGGTCAGCTACAGCTGAAATAAAGTTAGAGCCTCTGGAAACATCTATCTTTCCTGAATTTGCTAAAATAAACAAGTTAGATGCACTTTTTGTATCCATTTTTTATTTTATAAGACATAATTTGTTGTCTTTTTATGGTGTTGTTTTCTGCTACATGAACTTAATAGGTAGAAGTTATTTTTCTTTGTGGTAGAAGCCTACTAGCCTACTTTCTATCTTACTAGGAGATGTATAGGGAGGGCATTAATAAAAAAAATTTGTCACTTTGGGTCAGTAGTTTTTAGCAGTTTTCCTCCATGGTCTCCATTTTCCCTCTAGTTAAAATGTTTGTTTTACCAATGATGGTGGTGCTTAACTTTAAAGCTTTGTGTTGTTGGTCCCTTGAGCAAGGCCCTTAACTCTCAAATTTAATTTTATAAATTAGTCATAATTGTAAATTGCTTTGGATTAAAAGCTGGCTCGGTGGGTAGCACTGTCGCCTCACAGCAAGAAGGATCAGACACAGCAGTCCTGCTGGAGTCTTTAAATACCGTGTCCACTCACTGTCCACTCTATAAGACACTCCTACCTAGTTGGTCCACCTTGTAGATGTAAAGTCAGAGACGATCGCTCATCTATTGCTGCTGTTTGAGTCGGTCATCTTCTAGACCTTCATCAGTGGTCACAGGACGCTGACCACAGGGCGCTGTTGGCTGGACATATTTGGTTGGTGGACTATTCTCAGTCCAGCAGTGACAGTGAGGTGTTTAAAAACTCCAGCAGCGCTGCTGTGTCTGATCCACTCATACCAGCACAACACACACTAACACACCACCACCATGTCAGTGTCACTGCAGAGCTGAGAATGATCCACCACCTAAATAATACCTGCTCTGTGGGGGTCCTGGGAGAGTTCTGACCATTGAAGAACAGGGTCAGTAATTGTAGAACTACAAAGTGCTTCTATATGGTAAGTGGAGCTGATAAAATGGACAGTGAGTGTAGAAACAAGGAGGTGGTTTTAATGTTATGGCTGATCAGTGTATTTCAATCAAATAATTTCCTGATTTCGCTGTTTCTGAGTACATTGAGGACACGTTACAGAAAACAACTTCATTTTTAGACTGAATGGCTCCAGACCTTCAAACTAGAGAGTGTTCTGAGACGTCTGTGGACCGTGACCTGAGGTAAGGTTCCTGGTTTGCTTTGTAGAACTTGAAGAATGTGGAACAAGGTGACATTGCGGATGGAGGGATCGTCTTTGCCTGGACATTCTGACGGACACAGCAGGTCCTGAGATAAACACACAAACACAAATCAGCGACTGGGCAAGATAAAGCAGAGCTGTAGTTTCAGATCTCATAAATGTATTCGTGTGTCTGCTGTCTGTCTCTCTTCAGGAGTGTTTTATCTTCCTCACACACTGTTTTCAGAGAGAACAGCGAGATCTCCACCTACTCAATCACAGCTTCCAATCATACATCTAGAGTTTTACCACTGAAGATATGAAGCCACCTGTTTCACTGAAGTCTCTGCCACTACCGGCTTTATATTCCTTAAATATTTTTAAATAAATAAAATGGGCAGATAATAAGTGATAAAAATGTTAAAAAGTTTAAAAACAATGTTCCATTAAAGAAAGACTGGAGGGGATTTGCATGTTTCTTCCTCTTCAGATCCCTCAGACGGCACTGCATGAAGAACCACCACTCAACAATAGCTGATATAACCACATGGGCAAAAAATTACACACACACACACACACACACACACACACACACACACACACACACACAGACAGACAGACAGATTGATTGATTGATAGATTGATAGACAGACAGACAGACAGATAGATAGACAGACCAAAAGATGATAGATAGATAGATAGATAGATAGATAGATAGATAGATAGATAGATAGATAGATAGATAGATAGATAGACAGACAGACAGACAGACAGACAGGCAGACAGACAGACAGATAGATGACAGTTAAATAGATAGACAGACACAGAGATAGATGACAGACAGACAGACAGAGAAATAGATAGATAGATAGATAGATAGATAGATAGATAGATAGATAGATAGATAGATAGATAGATAGATAGATAGATAGATAGATAGATAGATAGATAGATAGAAGGATCGATAGATAGATAGATAGATAGATAGATAGATAGATAGATAGATGGATAGATGGATAGATGGATAGATAGATAGATAGATAGATAGATAGATAGATAGATAGATAGATAGATAGATAGATAGATAGATAGATAGATAGAAGGATCGATCGATAGATAGATAGATAGATAGATAGATAGATAGATAGATAGATAGATAGATAGATAGATAGATAGATGATAGATAGATAGATAGATAGATAGATAGATAGATAGATAGATAGATAGATAGATAGATAGATAGATAGATAGAAGGATAGATAGATAGATAGATAGATAGATAGATAGATAGATAGATAGATAGATAGATGATAGATAGATAGATAGATAGATAGATAGATAGATAGATAGATAGATAGATAGATAGATAGATAGATAGATAGATGATAGATAGATAGATAGATAGATAGATAGATAGATAGATAGATAGATAGATAGATAGATAGATAGATAGATAGATAGATAGATAGATTATTGAAATATTAATTCCACACATGCATGTTCTCTATTAAATTAAAATCTGGCTAAAGAATACAGAATTAATTCCAGTGTCATAAACTGCATTAAGTTTCTCCTCCAGTTTTAAAAGGTAGGATCGTTTTTATTCCTTCAATTTAGATCATTTGAGTTGTCTGGCTATAAGAGCGGTAAAAACCATCACGGTTTAAGGACGTTCATCCAAGTGGAGCTCTTGTGGACACTGACTGCCAAAAGACTGTTAGTCTGAACCAAACCCAAACATACGAGACAGTGTGGCTGGTTCCACTAATATTCAAAACTAATTTAGCCAATTAGCCAGATTGGTCTTTGACCAGTGTAGGCGGTGAGTGTGTTTTGAGCATATAGAGAAGGAGTGTATTCAGTCCAGAACACTTTTCCACAGTTCATTAGATACAGTATATGAGTATCAAGTTCTTCTACCTATTGCTGTTGTAATGAAGTTACAAGATGTAAATCATATGAACTGAATCATATTGCAGGTTAACATTTAAAATTATTTCTAACAGGTAAGAGTATGGTGAGGATGGATATTGGGAGTACTACTGGAATTGGGACAGTGGTAGCCTAGTGGGTTACCAACTGGAAGGCATTACAAGGCTTTTAGCAATCTAAAAACTGGGTATCGTGAGCATATTTAAGTTTTTGAACCCAATATACACCGATCAGCCATAACATTAAAACCACCTCCTTGTTTCTACACTCACTGTCCATTTTATCAGCTCCACTTACCATATAGAAGCACTTTGTAGTTCTACAATTACTGACTGTAGTCCATCTGTTTCTCTGCATACTTTGTTACCCCCTTTCATGCTGTTCTTCAATGGTCAGGACCCCCACAGGAACCCCACAGAGCAGGTATTATTTAGGTGGTGGATCATTCTCAGCACTGCAGTGACACTGACATGGTGGTGGTGTGTTAGTGTGTGTTGTGCTGGTATGAGTGGATCAGACACAGCAGTGCTGCTGGAGTTTTTAAACACCTCACTGTCACTGCTGGACTGAGAATAGTCCACCAACCAAAAATATCCAGCCAACAGCGCCCCAAGGGCAGTGTCCTGTGACCACTAATGAAGGTCTAGAAGATGACCGACTCAAACAGCAGCAATAGATGAGCGATCGTCTCTGACTTTACATCTACAAGGTGGACCGACTAGGTAGGAGTGTCTAATAGAGTGGACAGTGAGTGGACACGGTATTTAAAAACTCCAGCAGGACTGCTGTGTCTGATCCACTCATACCAGTACAACACACACTAACCCACCACCACCATGTCAGTGTCACTGCAGTGCTGAGAATGATCCACCACCTAAATAATACCTGCTCTGTGGTGGTCCTGTGGGGGTCCTGACCATTGAAGAACAGCATGAAAGGGGGCCAAGAAAGCATGTAGAAAAACAGATGGACTACAGTCAGTAATTGTAGAACTACTAAGTGGAGCTGATAAAATGGACAGTGAGTGTAGAAACAAGGAGGTGGTTTTAATGTTATGGCTGATCAGTGTAAATGTATTAGGAATATAATATTAAACATCTTACCGATAGGCAGCTCACATTTGAGCAGTTGATGGAGAAATCGCTGTTAATGTTATCACATTTATCTTTTTGGTCTGTTTTCTTGCCATGTCCTCCTTCCTCTGCTTTCACGGCACTCCAGAAGCAGCTGTACAGGGTTTGGTTAGAATGGTGTACTGGTGGAGCCAGAACTTTGGTATCTTCACTGTGCAGGGCTTTAGGTATCAGGGTAGGGCTGTAGATTCTGTCCACAGACCTGTTTTCCGTCTGAAAGCCTCTCTGATTTGCAGTAATCCTGGACATTTTGTGGATGACCGGCTTCCTTCTGTTTGCAGATGAGCCCTTATTTGGCCGTTTTGCCAGCCTGGCTAGACTTTCATGGCACCATTCTACTCTTTTGGCGGACGCCAGTTTCCAGAGAGGTTCATCGGATGTCGGTTTATGGTCCACCGTGGTAAACGGTTTGGATCTCCTGGCCACCGGCTCCTCCATCACGACGACACGAGCTGCAGGAGGGGCCCAGCGTATCAACGGCAGGTTTGGTTTCAGCTCCTGAGGGCTTGTCTGCGCTGGACTGAGGCTGTAAATGATATTGTGCTTGTGGGTCGAGTAATCTGTGGTTATTTTGGTGTTTGTTTGGTTTAAAGGGCTGGGCTCAGCCGGGGCGGCTACAGGAGGTTCAGGTTCTTCTACAGGTGAGGGACTTTTATCTTGAGGTTTGTGAAACTGTGCCGAGCAGGATTTTTCTTCCTCATCGTTCCCATGTGGCTCAGAGGTCCAGAAACACTTGCCTAGCAGGTGAGGTGACACCACGATGTTCCTCTCATCCACAAACCTGCATTTTAGCTGAACTTGCTGTTTAGCTCTCTGGAATACATCTAGCATCCTCTCATCTGCAATAAAGAACAAAGTCGTGGTAGTTTATAGACGTTTTTACTGTACAGCTGCAGGAAAAGGGTCTTTTTTTATTAAATAAAATGTTGTTCAATTATTAAATATTTGAATGGAATTCTTGGGATATTGGGTGTAAACTAAAGACACAAAGCTACAAGACTGTTAAATTCTTAAAATATGAGATTGTGGGGATATTAACTGATTGAGGTGAGCGAACTGACACACGCCCCCTCCGACACGTGTGCAGTAGCCGCGGATCAGCCTTGTGTACGGAGAGCCACACCCTGATCAGCATTATTCCTCTATTCTGTGCAGACGCCAACAATCAGCCAGCAGAGGTCGTAATTGCATAATTGCATCAGTTATGAGGTCCCTATCCGGCTCCCATCCTATATGAACAACAAGCCAATATATAAAAGTACCTTCATACTTTGATTTTATCACAGACAGTATTTTATGTTTCATTCCCAATTAAAAAAGTTGACACAGGGCAATTGTATCATGTCCATAATCGCCTGTTTGAAATCACGTTATTATTTATTATATATTTTTTTTTACCTCATTACTAGCCCTAAATTTCCCCCGTCCAAACTTTTATGGACTGGGTTGCAGGGCAAAAATTCATGAATGGATGTTTATTAACAAATGAAATGATGTTGACCAGACAAAACATAATTTTTTTTTTGCATTTTTCATACTGATTAAAAAAACACAAATCAGCAACCCGATGTAGCCTCGCAAGTGTGTCCATCCACGTCTTTCCGACCATTCCCAAACACACACCTCCTCTCTAAGGTTGTCATTCCAAGTACATCACTTTTGATTGATGGTGTTATGAAGAGCCAGAATGCTGATATTATGTCCTGGACATCGTATCCAATGAGACGTGGAATTATTTTGATGACATTAGCATTAAAAAGTCTCTCCTGTTCGTTCAAGTAGAGGGGGGGCCCATAATAACTTGCTATTTTTGGAAGGTAACGTGTCCGCTGGTAGCTGATGGACAGGAGGGTCAATACTAAGGGTCTCACGTTCATCAGAGAAGGAGACCTCATAATCAGTGACCTTAACATTCTCCTCCGTCTCGGACACGTTCTCCTCTCTATCATTCTTACTGTCAAAGAGCTGTAATAAAACCTCACTGAAGGAAAGCATTTGCTAAGAGGTGAATTTCAATTGAAAGAGAGCGAAAAGAGAGAGCAGAGCTCAAGAGAATGGCTTAGAAGGCTACTGTACAATGTTTTTTAATGTTTGTTCTTCATCTGTGTTGAATGAAATATCAATGTCCATGTGGAGACCACATTCCACATTTTATACAGTGCACTGATTCTGAGGCATGATGGAGATTAAGCTACACAGCATGGATGTTTCACACATAATAGATGCTTTCTGATCCAGGCCCAAAATATAGCATGGCACTGGGTGAAAGAACAGTGTAATTTGAACATGGATGTTAAAAATATAATCAATAATGAGCATGCAATACCTCCTTTTTGGTGGGCCTCTTACAATGGAGAATATAGTGCATGTATGACTCAAGTGTGACGTTCATTATGAATCTGGAGTTACTGCATTTTGTTATTCTGGCCAACATACAAATGAACCATTTCAGGAAAAGTTTAATTATTTTGTAAAATGCAATTACACAAGAATCTATGGTGCTCATGTTGTTGGTTTGAATCTCAGCTTTGCTACCGGCAGGTTGGGCGCTTATAAGAACAATGATTGGCTCGTTCGCAGGTGCCAGAGGGGATTCCTCATAACTGATGCAATTACAACCTCTGCTGGCTGATTGATGGCGCCTGCACAGGGACGGGGGATAACGGGATCAGGGTGTGTTTCTCCGTACACAAAGCTGATCTACATACGAACTCGCCTCATGCCGGTAAAAAGATGCAGTCGGCTACTGCACACATGTCAGAGGAACCGTGGGTTACTCGCGGTTCTCCACAATCAGGAGTGGGGGTCAACATCAGTAGAGGGGAAGCGTAATGCAATTGGGTAATCGGATATGACTAGATTTGGAGCGAAAAAAGCAAAAAAGATGCAAACAAAAGAATCTATGATTTGTTAATGATCGTGTTTACCCCTGTATTCCATCATCTTTCTTATTAAATGCACTTGTTAATAGTTTAGGAACTGATGATACCTAGTTTTGCAGATTTGCAAGTGGAATCCTCGTCCATTCTTGCTTGATACGAGAGTTCAACAAAATCATGTTTAAATTGAGGATGGATGATACGTCTCTCAGTTTTCTCTAATTTGCATCCACATCTCTGATTGGTACATTTTACTTGGCATGTACCTTCTTTCTGGTTGAGCTCTATTTTGGCGTGAGGCTTTGCTTTATAAGCGTGTTCACTGTTACATGGAAGTGAGTGAGTTTGATTGCTTACCGTCGAGTCCATCGTTGGCAGTGGGGCCCTCCCAGGGACTGCACAGCTCTCGTTTTTTATCTTTTCTGTTGGCACACGAGCAGCAAATGTGTAAAGATAGCAGCATGTTCTGAAAACACGCATTAGAGTACAACAAGCCCTGTGTATCCTTCCATGTTCACAAGTCACAAAATACATTTATGTTAAATTTAAATGTTAAATACTGATACTAATAGAACTAATTAATTACTAATAGAACCTGATGTGTAATGTAGTGGGGAAAATTGGCAACTAACTTGACTTAAGGTAAATTATATAACTTAAGGTCTAATGTAGTGGGGAAAATGGTAAATCACATGACTTAAGGTCTAATGTAGTGGGGAAAATGGTAAATCACATGACTTAAGGTCTAATGTAGTGGGGAAAATGGTAAATCACATGACTTAAGGTCTAATGTAGTGGGGAAAATGGTAAATCACATAACTTAAGGTCTAATGTAGTGGGGAATGTAGTGGGGAAAATGGTAAATCACATGACTTAAGGTCTAATGTAGTGGGGAATGTAGTGGGGAAAATGGTAAATCACATGACTTAAGGTCTAATGTAGTGGGGAATGAAGGGGGAAAATGGTAAATCACATGACTTAAGGTCTAATGTAGTGGGGAATGTAGTGGGGAAAATGGTAAATCACATAACTTAGGGTCTAATGTAGTAAGATAAATGGTAACTGAGGTATATGGTATTAAAATAGCTTAGCAGTGTCAGGTTGTAGCTGAAGTAGTGTGAAAAATGGCAACAAGAATTGGATATCTTTACATTTATAACCTGCAGTATTGCTTAGTGGTTAAGTTGGGCTCCTGAGCAAGGCCCTCAACCCTCAATTGCTTGCCTCAATTGTATTCAGTCACAACTCTAAGGCGCACTGGTTTAAAGCATCTGCTAAATGTCGTAAATTAAGCGTAAATGCAGTAACTAAAGGAAACACAGGCAAATCTTGGGTCAAACTCCAAATAGACAGAAACAGCAATGTGATGATCAAACCTGTGACTCTTAACTTTTTCCTATCTAACTCCAAAATGTCGTTGCAATCTTTCTGCCCACTGCTGCTGGCCCATACGGATCAATTCCACAAAGTATGTCGTACTTTAGCTATTTATAGACTGCTTTTTTTATTGGATGGTTAAAGGTTAACACTAGAAAGTTTACTACGATAGCCAAAGAGGTTTTGTTGACTAAAATTTGCATGCCGATTTATTGTATAACTCAAAAAATAAATGAAACTATTTATAAAAAATGTAATGCATGTAATGAAAGAAATGTTTGTTATGATTATTTATTAATCTGTGTGGTACAAATATTACTTGTGCAGTGTTGCTTAATACAAACTAAATACACACAAGTAATTAAAAAAACAAACAATTAAATGAACATATTGAGAGAACTCTGCAGCTTGTGTTTAATGAGCCGTGATGTTTCCCAAACTATCCCCGTGTCCCATGTCCTCTAATCAGTTCGGCTCTGTAGTTAAATCAGTGGCAGAATCACACGGACGATCCGGCTAACAAGCAGAAGCTTTAGTACAGCCTCCCCTCAGCTTTTCCAACAGCTATTTTAGATGCTGTGCATTACCGGAGTGCTGTTATTACACTCTGCCATGGCGGGGTGAGATGGGCTTCCCTATTTCGGGGCTTTATTCTGTGATGGCTTAGAGAGCTGAGATGAGGCCAGACACCGTCGCTGAACCCGTCTACGGATTTTTGAGCATGTGGAAAATGAACTGAGAGTAGAAGCAGAAATTCAGCAGCTGTCTGAACATTATTTTTTATTACTTTCATCATTTCAGACACCAGTGTTGAGTCTGTAACCTCAGCATTGATTTACTCGCTGCTGACCAGTGTAAATATCCAACAGTGGACAAAATATGGCACCATGATGGCCCAGCTGGTAGTGTGGGTGCAACACAACATGGTTCCTGGGTTTGAGCCTTGTCTTGTATGGAGTTTCTCATGTTTTCCAGTGTCTGTGTGGGTTTTGTTCGATACTCCAGTTTCCTACCGCCTCCCCAAAACATGCAAAAGATGAAATGACTATGCTCAGGTTCTTCTGGGTGTGAATAAGTGATCATTATTAATGTGTGAGAGTGTGGTGTGGTGGATTTCTGCCCTGCACCCAGTGCTTTCAGGTGGTGCTACAGAGATGGGGACTCTGAGTTGCACGTAAGTCGCACACACAGCAACTTCAGACTCAACTTGGACTCGTTTCAAATGACTCGAACTCGACTCGTGACTCACAAAAAATGACTTGTGAACAACAAAAGTCAGCAACATTAGTTACGTGTAACAATTATATATAAATATACACTAGATCCGACATCATTCTGATCGTGTCATTTTCTGCTCTATAATAACGCTCCGGCCGTCTTAACCCACAACACACGCAATGGGTAAATGTTCCAGCTTCCGGCGTAGTGATGAAGCGTCGCTCCCTACTTAAAATGGTGGAATACCCTACGTAGTGCACTTCACAGTAACAACTAATGTGAATGAAACGCTGCTACAGAATTGGCGCTAATGATTTTAAGAACCGCTTTCTGAACCAATCAGACCTTCTGATGCTGTTATTTGCATGTATTTAGTTTGCAGCGTCACACAGATGATTGTCAATGAAACACTTGATCGGCTTTCTAACGAGTTCGTGTTTTACTTCACAACCGGGAAAAGTTTGGAGGTTTTTAATTATAAGCACATTTACAAAATAACGGATTCTATTCCTAATGGGGGACACGATTATAAATTTAATAGCATCTGGAAGAACATAAGCTAAGGTAAGCAGTATTATGGACTTTTTGCTGTGTGTGGGATTTTGGCCGCTGTGCCGTGATTTGCAATGAAAACAAACGTCAGTTTAAGATTTTAACTGGTACCTAGGAAAGTAAAGGCACGAAGTAAAATGGCTAAATACAGTCGCTAATCTGTTGTTTTTTATCTGAACTTACAGATTATTTGTTTATTTATACGCTACATTTCCAATATATGTTTTGTGTTTATTATATTGACTTGTGACTTGACTCAGACTCTAGCCTAAAGACTCGTGACCTGACTCGGACTTTAGCCTAAAGACTCGTGACTTGACTCGGACTCTAGGAAACAAAAAGTCACTTAAAACTACTTTCATATTTACTGATTTTCCCTGTTGGATTAATAAAGTGATCTATCTATCTAATGCAACCCTAACCAGAATAACCAGAGGCTATTGAAAACACTCACTCACTGTCTTAACAGCTTATCCAATCAGGGTCGTGGAGGGCTGGAGCCTATCCCAGCTTTTCAAAGGGTGCAAGGCACACAGTA
The DNA here is from genome assembly GCF_030014385.1 of Trichomycterus rosablanca. Taxonomy (NCBI): domain Eukaryota; kingdom Metazoa; phylum Chordata; class Actinopteri; order Siluriformes; family Trichomycteridae; genus Trichomycterus; species Trichomycterus rosablanca. Next base: position 51,373,521 of record NC_085990.1, on the reverse strand, counting down.
ACACCCTGGACGCCAGTCCATCACAGGGGAGACACACACCCATACACACGCCCATTCACCTATAGGGCAATTCAGTGTCTGCAATTAACTTGACTGCATGTGGGAAACCCACACAGACACGGGGATAACATGCTAACTCCACACAGAAAGGACCCGGACCGCCCCGCCTGGGGATCGAACCCAGGACCTTCTTGCTGTGAGGTGACAGTGCTACCCACTGAGCCACAGTGCCGCCCCTATTATAAACAAATGAATGAAATCTAAGTGTGCAAAATCAATGAGCATTAAAATACAACCTAAATATGCTGTTATTTAAACATACGGTTGACTTACCTTTTCTTTATAGATGTCTTTTCAGCAGAAACCATATTCCATCCCATTCCGTCTCCCAGCGCCAGTCTGTAAGGGTTGCTGGACTTTACACGCGTGTATAGTGATTCATTTGTTGTGTTAGCACCTTGATTACACCCTCGCCGACACACTGGCAAACTGAGACACACAACAGTACAGAGGAGCCTGGTAACGCTACACCAGATACTGCAGGAAGGACAGAACCAAATTCTGCTTGTAAACAAAAACTGTGATAAGTGATGCTTAACAACGGGTCAAGCAGGATAAACGAGTAGCTGAGCACTGACTAAAGCTCTCAAAGCCTGAACTGTGAGGTCTGTGGAAATATCAAATGTCAGACTGCACACACGCCAGAATCTCAGCTCTGCTATCAACTATATGAACAACAGTTGGCTCGTCCTAGGGTGGGAGTGCCAGAGATGATTCCTCATGACTGCTGCAACTACGTCCTCTGTTGGCTGATCGACGACACCTGCACAGAGACGGGGAATAAAGGGGATTAGTGCGTGACGCAATACGGATCACCACATAAATCTGTCATGCAGGTGAAAAAGAAGCGATCGGCTACTGCAGCATGTTTTGTAGAGAGTGTGTGTTAGTCACTGTCCTCCTCGATCAGGAGTAGAGGTCTGCAGCAGTAGGAGGGAGCGAAATGAGATTGGGTGTATGGTGTATAAACAATTGCACAAATGCATTTCCCTTTATAGAAGCTCTATCTCAGTGTCTGGTGTAAGCTTGTCTGAAAGTGCTGTTGTGAAGTAAACATGAAGAGGTCTTACAATGTCAAAACAAGAGAAAAGGGAATGAAGGAAATGGAAAAGACATGATTATTATGTCACACTATAGTATGTCAGACTAATGTCGTGTACCAATGAGACTAATCTCTCACAGCACGACTATTACACTAAAACATGATCATATCTGGGCATCAATCCGAAGAATGTGTAATGTACAGATTCAGTAAATTCTAATTTAAACCTTTTGCATCTTAAATCTTAATACCATTTAAATTCATAAAACAATCCAACCAACAGTATGCATACACATTTTATCAGCTCCACTTTCCATATAGAAGCAATTTGTAGTTCTACAATTACTGACTGTAGTCCATCTGTTTCTTTACATGCTTTGTTAGCCCCCTTTCACCCTGTTCTTAAATGGTCAGGACCCCCACAGAGCAGGTATTATTTAGGTGGTGGATAATTCTCAGCACTGCAGTGACACTGACATGGTGGTGGTGTGTTAGTGTGTGTTGTGCTGGTATGAGTGGATCAGACACCTCACTGTCACTGCTGGACTGAGAATAGTCCACCAACCGAAAACATTCAGCCAACATCGCCCCGTGGGCAGCGTCCTGTGACCACTGATGAAGGTCTAGAAGATGACCGACTCAAACAGCAGCAATAGATGAGCGATCGTCTCTGACTTTACATCTACAAGGTGGACCAACTAGGTAGGAGTGTCTAATAGAGTGGACAGTGAGTGGACACGGTATTTAAAAAACTCCAGCAGCACTGCTGTGTCTGATCCACTCATACCAGCACAACACACACTAACACACCACCACCATGTCAGTGTCACTGCAATGCTGAGAATCATCCACCACCTAAATAATACCTGCTCTGTGGTGGTCCTGTGGGGGTCCTGAGCATTGAAGAACAGCATGAAAGGGGGCTAACAAAGTACGTAGAGAAACAGATGGGCTACAGTCAGTAATTGTAGAACTACAAAGTGCTTCTATATGGTAAGTGGAGCTGATAAAATGGACAGTAAGTGTAGAAGTGTAGGTTTTAATGTTATGGCTGATCGGTGTGTATACATGTCCACAAGTCTGTATCTGTATTGTGAGTGGGTGCTCCTACTCTCTATTCTGGCTGAGGGCCTGAATAGCTTGCGGGAAGAAGCTCCTTCTCATCCTCTCAGTCTTGGCCTTTAAGGAGCGAAAACGATTCCCTGTCCACAACAGAGCGGTTAGCACAATCTAATCTTGTATTTTAATCGTCTACAAGGACGCCATTCTGAGGCCCAAGACCGTGAGACTCAAATCCTCAGTACTTTCACATCGCAGGTTTAACAGTATCATTGAAATGCTTTCAGACTTTTAGACTCATCTCTCAATTATTTATTTTTATTAAAACTTTTTCTCAAGTTGTTCCATCATCTTGTGGAAATAAAAACACACGGCATAAAGAAGAGATGATGTTTGATGTCTGCAACACATTCCATAAATATTGAAGTGGGTGATGCAACACCCATGAATGGCATAAAATATAAAAAATATTAAAAGCTAAGTCATTTACAAGAGAGGATGAGATGAAACGTGTCACTTGGCAAAAACAACCGTGTGTGTGTGTGTGTGTGTGTGACTAGTCTAGGGATTGTTCTCTGTGCATGACTCATCTAAAGTCCATAACATTATTAAAAGGTCAACAAACAAATCTGAATAATGAATAATATGAACATGGGCGTAGAAATACTTCGAAAAGCCCCCGTCAACACAGTTCACACAGTAAACACAGCTCATCACTGCATTTACAAGTGCAAGAGGTCGTATATCAACAACATACGGAAATGCTGCCAGCTCCGACCTCAGGTTCACTGCAGATGGACTGACGCCAAGTGGAAACCTGTGCTGATGTCTGAGAAGTCCAGCTTTTAAATTATTAGTGGTCATCAGGGGCATGAAGAGTTGTTACCAGAAAAAATTTATTTCGGAGAAACAATAGTTGCCCCTTAGATAAAGTCTTCTTTTGGAACATCTCTGGTTGTTTCGGCAAGACAATGGCAAGCCACATTCTGCAAATGTTACAACAGTGGGGCTTAATAATAATGAAATGCATGTGCCAGTCTGGCCTGCCTGCAGTACACATATATTCCCCATTAAATAGAGCTAGTGTTATATCAAGCAAGAATGGAAAACAATTCCAGGTGAAGTTCTTGGTCCCCAAACAATTACAAAACACTGTAAAAAGGAACAGTGATGTAACAGTGATAAACAAGCTTATGTACCAACTTTTTTAAATGTATTACAGTCATTAGATTTAAAATAAGCACCTACATACACCAGAACACATGGTGAAAAATTGAAGCTAAATATTTCATTTCAGTTTAGTGTTATAAGAAGGATTGCCAGGTTCATGTACTGTAGAACAGGCTTTTTCAGACCCTGGGTCACAACCCTTAGGTTCAGTGGCGTAACTAGGAGCTCATGGGTCCCAGTGCAAATACATTTTTTTGGGCCCCCTCAACAGGAGGTTACACAGATTCCCAAAATCACTTGCTGTGCACTCACTGTATATTTTGATTACATGTACAGTAGACCCTTGACTTATGAATGTAATTGGTTCTGAAGGGCTGTTCTTAAGTCAAAATGTTCGTTAGTTAAACCTATTTTTCCCATAAGAAATAATGCAAATAGAATTAATTCGTGCCAGACCTCCCAACCCCCCCCTTACCTAACCTAACCTCTCTAATGTCATTACTGTAATAAACAATAATAAACAATAATACACAGTAGTACTGTACATAAACACACATCACATTTCAGTACAGTACGTGTGCTGCACCATACATCATAATACATTTCCTTCTTTTTATATAAAATTTATCTACCAGAAACAACAATAACTCTCATATTTCTTTATTAGTTCCTTCTTTGTTTCAGTAGTGTTGTATTTTGTAGGTGTAATTGCACGAAAGAAAGAATACTTTACTGAGCCGAATTCCTTCTTCTCTCTCTCACTCACTGTCCCCTCTGTCTGATACACAGTGACACCTACTGGCAGGAGTAATTATACAACAACAAATGTAATAGATTTATTAATTTTCTCATCACTGCGCTTTCTCTGCAGCTTCTTTGGGGACATTTTAATATTGAATTTTACAAAATATAAAAAAAACCACCGGAAAAACACCGTCCGCTGTATATATATACAGTGTATCACAAAAGTGAGTACACCCCTCACATTTCTGCAAATATTTTATTATATCTTTTCATGGGACAACACTATAGAAATAAAACTTGGATATAACTTAGAGTAGTCAGTGTACAACTTGTATAGCAGTGTAGATTTACTGTCTTCTGAAAATAACTCAACACACAGCCATTAATGTCTAAATAGCTGCAACATAAGTGAGTACACCCCACAGTGAACATGTCCAAATTGTGCCCAAAGTGTCAATATTTTGTGTGACCACCATTATTATCCAGCACTGCCTTAACCCTCCTGGGCATGGAATTCACCAGAGCTGCACAGGTTGCTACTGGAATCCTCTTCCACTCCTCCATGATGACATCACGGAGCTGGTGGATGTTAGACACCTTGAACTCCTCCACCTTCCACTTGAGGATGCGCCACAGGTGCTCAATTGGGTTTAGTCCATCACCTTTACCTTCAGCTTCCTCAGCAAGGCAGTTGTCATCTTGGAGGTTGTGTTTGGGGTCGTTATCCTGTTGGAAAACTGCCATGAGGCCCAGTTTTCGAAGGGAGGGGATCATGCTCTGTTTCAGAATGTCACAGTACATGTTGGAATTCATGTTTCCCTCAATGAACTGCAGCTCCCCAGTGCCAGCAACACTCATGCAGCCCAAGACCATGATGCTACCACCACCATGCTTGACTGTAGGCAAGATACAGTTGTCTTGGTACTTCTCACCAGGGCGCCGCCACACATGCTGGACACCATCTGAGCCAAACAAGTTTATCTTGGTCTCGTCAGACCACAGGGCATTCCAGTAATCCATGTTCTTGGACTGCTTGTCTTCAGCAAACTGTTTGCGAGCTTTCTTGTGCGTCAGCTTCCTTCTGGGATGACGACCATGGAGACCGAGTTGATGCAGTGTGCGGTGTATGGTCTGAGCACTGACAGGCTGACCTCCCACGTCTTCAACCTCTGCAGCAATGCTGGCAGCACTCATGTGTCTATTTTTTAAAGCCAACCTCTGGATATGACGCCGAACACGTGGACTCAACTTCTTTGGTCGACCCTGGCGAAGCCTGTTCCGAGTGGAACCTGTCCTGGAAAACCGCTGTATGGCCTTGGCCACCATGCTGTAGCTCAGTTTCAGGGTGTTAGCAATCTTCTTATAGCCCAGGCCATCTTTGTGGAGAGCAACAATTCTATTTCTCACATCCTCAGAGAGTTCTTTGCCATGAGGTGCCATGTTGAATATCCAGTGGCCAGTATGAGAGAATTGTACCCAAAACACCAAATTTAACAGCCCTGCTCCCCATTTACACCTGGGACCTTGACACATGACACCAGGGAGGGACAACGACACATTTGGGCACAATTTGGACATGTTCACTGTGGGGTGTACTCATTTATGTTGCCAGCTATGGGGAGAACATGCAAACTCCACACAGAAAGGACCCAGACCGCCCCACCTGGGGATCGAATCCAGGACCTTCTTGCTGTGAGGCGACAGTGCTACCCACTTAGCCACCGTGCTGCCCTGTAAACCAACAGTAATAAAACATTTATTTCTTGTATTTGTTAATTCTCCCCAAAAAAGCTCTGAACTGTTCATCAGACCAAAAGTACACATTTTAAAGTGTAAAGCGTCAGATCTAGGTGCTAATAGTCTTATATTCCACAGCTTGTCTGTTTACATTTATTCTGCCAGTCACGTTTTAGACGAGCCTCTCAAGAGACCTTCTTTTCACCACAATCTTTCCTGCCTATAAATGAAACCGTGGCAGACGTTCCTAAGTTAGCATGTAAGTACACCATACAACCCCATTAATCAGCCATAGCATTAAAACCACCTCCTTCTTTCTTCACTCACTGTTCATTTTATCAGCTCCACTTACCATATAGAATTACTGACTGTAGTCCATCTGTTTCTCTGCATGCTTTGTTAGCCTCCTTTCTTGCTGCTCTTCAATGGTCAGGACCCCCACAGGACCACCACAGAGCAGGTATTATTTAGGTGGTGGATGATTCTCAGCACTGCAGTGACTCTGACATGGTGGTGGTGTGTTAGTGTGTGTTGTGCTGGTATGAGTGGATCAGACACAGCAGCGCTGCTGGAGTTTTTAAACACCTCACTGTCACTGCTGGACTGAGAATAGTCCACCAACCAAAATATCCAGCCAACAGCGCCCCGTGGGCAGCATCCTGTGACCACTGATGAAGGTCTAGAAGATGACCGACTCAAACAGCAGCAATAGATGAGCGATCGTCTCTGACTTTACATCTACAAGGTGGACCAACTAGGTAGGAGTGTCTAATAGAGTGGACGGTGAGTGGACACGGTGTTTAAAAACTCCAGCAGCGCTGCTGTGTCTGATCCACTCATACCAGCACAACACACACTAACACACCACCACCATGTCAGTGTCACTGCAGTGCTGAGAATGATCCACCACCTAAATAATACCTGCTCTGTAGTGGTCCTGATCATTGAAGAACAGCGTGAAAGGGAGCTGACAAAGCATGTAGAGAAACAGTCAGTAATTGTAGAATTACAAAGTGCTTCTATATGGTAAGTGGAGCTGATAAAATGGACAGAGAGTGTAGAAACAAGGAGGTGGTCATAATGTTATGGCTGATCAGTGTATATGCCTTATAAAATAGAGACTGTCTGAAAATGTGGAACCACTTATTTCATTATATATTCCTGGGACGAATAAGGATAGAGTGCTGAGGTACTACTGTAACACTGCATTCTATTTTCATTGCACGTGTTCAGTAACAGCTAGTTATCAGTTTCCCTCTTTAAAAAGCCAGCTAATATTTCATCTCTCATACTAAACTGGAGGATCCGGTTTTAATCTACTTGGTAATTAATCTACTTCTCAGATAAAGTCGCCTAGAGATGCAAAACACAAACAAAATAAATACGTACATACGCACAACCTATGCTTATTTAGGACTAAGAGAAAAAAAAACTGACTACCTAAAAATGTTTTAGGTTATATTTTATAATTTTCACTTTGTATTTATACCATTTATACCAATTAAATGTCCATATGTACCCACAGGCCCTGTTGTTGTAGTGTGTTGCTGTTATTATGCAGGTACTTCTTTGTATACAGTGAATCTTTAGAGTGTGTACTATTACTTCTGATCCATCCATCCATCCATCCATCCATCCATCCATCCATCCATCCATCCATCCATCCATCCATCCATCCATCCAATACTTCTTTTTACTGCTTTTTACAAAATGTCCCAACTTTTTTCGGAAACTGGGTTTGTAAAACAACATTCTGTCGAGTAACAAAGCAATAGAGAGGAAAGGAAAACAAATGTGTGTTTAGAGATAACACAAACGTTCCTGTTTCATAAATCATGAAGAGCAGCCTGGTGCCTCAGCCTGTAAATGTTAAGTGTTTATATAACGGCTCATGGATGGGGTGTAATTTTCCCTGATTTATTTATTTTTTATCAGACAGTGACAGAGCAGGCACAGGACCTCTCGTCTTTTTTAAACCTTCGTACACAAGCTGATAAAGCAATCCGTTCAGGGCACAGAGTTATTAAAAGAGAGCAATTAAACGTTTAATGCGATTAGCCCGAGCATGTAACCTACTTTACTGTAATAACACTCGGCTCAGCATCCAAATCCTTCACACAGTGGATTCAGAAAGTATTCACACCCCTCGACATCTTACAAACAAAAGTATGCTACCCCACTAGTGCTGAGATCTGAGGATCCAGGGTTCAAATCTCACCAGTGCTACAGACTAGTTAAACGTCCGCATGGACATCAATGTGTAATGTCCGAAGGGGGAGATGGATGAAACAGCCCAGCCATTGGGAAGTGCACTTGTCAGTGAAGTTTTAATGCTTGTCCCAAGCCCAGATAGAAATTGAAATTATATATTAATTATATAAATAGTCAAGGAATAATGCGTTGATCAGGTGTGGCTTCCCGTACACAAAGCTGATCCGCATATGAACTCGCCTTATGCAGGTGAAAAGATGCAGTCGGCTTCTGCACACGTCTGAGGGGGCGTGTGTCAGTCTTGCTCTCCTCAATCAGAAGTGGAGATCAGCATCAGTAGAGAGGAAGCGTAATGCAATCAGGTAAATGGATATGACTAGATTTGGAGAAGAAAAAAAAAAAAAAAAAAAAATATATATACAGTATATATACAGTATATATATATATATTATATATATATACTGTATATACGTATATATATATATATATAAAATATCTATAATATACAACAAAATGTAAAATAAAATATTACGAATTTAATTGCATTTTTTTACCCAACAATCTAGACTTAATCACCAATGATTACAAAGTGAACACGTTTTTGAAACTGAAAACTGAAATCTCTTATTCATAAAAATATTCAGACCCTTTATTGTGGCTCTCCAAACTCCAGTCAGATCCATCATGTTTACTTTGATTACCCTTGACCTGTGTTTAGAGCTTAACTGTGGGCGGCACGGTGGCTCGGTGAGTAGCCTCACAGCAAGAAGGTCCTGGGTTCGATCCCCAGGTGGGGCGGTCCGGGTCCTTTCTGTGTGGAGTTTGCATGTTCTCCCTGTGTCTGTGTGGGTTTCCTCCCACAGTTCAAAGACGTGCAAGTGAGGTGAATTGGAGATACTAAATTGTCCATGACTGTGTTCGATATAACCTTGTGAACTGATGAATCTTGTGTAATGAGTAACTACCGTTCCTGTCATGAATGTAACCAAAGTGTAAAACATGACGTTAAAATCCTAATAAATAAACAAACATTTTGCTAACTTCATTGTGTTGCTGATTTGGTGCTCAGGTGGCACAGTGGGGAAATATGCTAGCTCACTACTGCTGAGATCTGAGGATCCAGGGTTCAAATCTCACGGACAGGCCAGGCTACAGCCTGGTTAAACATCTGCATGGACATGAATGTGTCATGTCCAAGGGGGGAGATGTTTGTTTATTGTTTATTAGGATTTTAACGTCATGTTTTAAACTTTGGTTACATTCATGACAGGAACGGTAGTTACTCATTACACAAGATTCATCACTTCACAAGGTTATATCAAACACAGTCATGGACATTTTTGTTTCTCCAATTCACCTCACTTGCACGTCAAGCAAACTCCACACAGAAAGAATCCGGACCGCCCCACCTGGGAATCGAACCCAGGTCCCAAGGAGGGAGATGAACAAAACAGCCAAGCCTTTGGGAAGTGCACTTGTCACTGAGGTTTTAATGCTGGTCCCAAGCCTGAACAAAAATTGGAAGTGTCAAGTCTGGTATACAACCCCTAAATACAGGAGCAGCAAAAGAAAAAATAAAGGTTGATTTTGAATTATTATATAATAATATATAAAATATAATGATTATTAAAATTTAATTGCATTTTTGCCCAATAATCACTTAATTACCCATGATTACAAAGTGAACACATACTTTTTTTTTTTTTATCACATACTTTATTGTGGCTCTCCAAACTCTGTTCAGGTACATCCTGTTTGCTTTAATTACCCTTGAGCTGTGCTTAGAACTTGGGACAGTGATAGCCTAGTGGTAGAGCTGTAGTTAACAACTAGAAGGTTGTGGGTTTGAATCCCAGCTCTGCCATGCAGCCACTGTTGGGCCCTTGAGCAAGCCCTTTCACCCGCTTGAATTGATTGGACATAGTTTGCAAAGGCACAGACCTGGGTCCAAAACAGCCCACATTTACACTACACTGTCAGGACAAAAACCAAGCCATGAAGTGTGTGTAGATCTGGGCAAGCCATAGCCTAGTGGTTAAGGTACTGGACTAGTAATCAGAAGGTCGCTGGTTCACGCCCCAGCACTTCCAGGGTGCTGCTGTTGGGTCCTTGAGCAAGGCCCTTAACCCTCAATTGCTCAGACTGTACACTGTCTCTGTAATGTAAGTCGCTTTGGATAAAGGCGTCTGCTGAACACAGAAAATGTAAATGTAAATCTCCACAAACATTTACGTTTTATATTTACATTTTTGGTATTTAGCAGACACTTTAGTCCAAAGCAAAGTTTCAGTTTAGTACTTTCTATTAAGCAATGGATCCAATATGAAAATGTAAAAATGAACACAGCATCCAAGAAATTAGAAGTGAACTTACATAAATAGAAAAATCACTGGGTGGAAAATATTAATACGTTTTATTCAGAAGAGGCACTTCAGGTTCGTGCTTGCACAATTTGAGCTTGTTATAAACAAAAATGATATTAGAAGGAACAAAAGAGTCTACAGCCTAATCGTTCTGTTTCTACAAATAATTGACAGTGCAATGTAATGTCATGAAGGCACCAGTTAACAATAAGAGCTTCTAAACATACAAAATTAAAAATATATGGCAGTAATTTTAATATCAGGATTATATGCACTTCAGCAATGAGTTTCCATGAGCTACTACTTCAATTTCTTATAACATAATCTACAAAAGATGCAAAGCTTTAAATTGAATTACATTTTCTAGTATCACTGACTTCTCAGTTGTTCCCCTTTTACTGAGAGCATAGCAGAGTCGGTCTAACAAACATAAAATGAGCTTATTTTTTCCATCATGTCATCAAGTTACTGGTCATGTCACTGGTCTTCATGGAACTGTCACATACAGTAATGTTCTTCATCAATCCGTCCCAGTTTTAATTCAAGGACTCATTCAGGCTGAATCCTATACCACATTCTGTGTAGCACCAATGGTGACACACTGAATTATCTTGGCTGTTTAGCCCTGTATTAGGCTTGCAAGGCTCACCATGATCTCAAAGATAACATACTGGAAAAGTTGGTCATGAACTGCAGAACAATGAAGATACAACAGCAGTTTAATGCAGATTAAATTAATCCACAGCAAATCGACCCCGTAAAACTTCCAAAGTCTTTAAAAAAATAGATGTTTTAGCCGTTTAGGTGGCACAGCGGTAAAATACGCTAGCACACCAGAACTGGGATTTTGAATACATCGCATTAAATCTCAGCTCTGCCATCCGGCTGGGCTCGGCGGCTACATGAACAACGTTTGGCCTGTTCTTCATACAGGGTGGGAAGCCGGATAGGGACTCTCTCATAACTGATGCAATTACGACCTCTGCTGGCTGATTGATGGCTCTCCGTACACAAAGCTGATCCGCATATGAACTCGCCTCGTGCAGGTGAAAAGATGCAGTCGGTTACTGCTCACGTGTTAGAGGGGGCGTGTGTCAGTTCACTCTCCACAACCGGGGTGGAGGTCAGCACCAGTAGAGAGGAAGCATAATGCAATTGGGTAAAAATTGGATGCGCTAGAAATCGGGAGAAAATAGATGTTTTATGAACAGCCACTTATGATTTATTTATTTTTTTAAAGATGTTTGCACTTGTATTCTTTTCCTTCTAATGGGTAAAAGCACACAGCCTGAAGATGATGTTGGGTCTTATGTAATGTAGCTGCCAGTACCTTAAGGCAACCTTTTATTCCATTTCTTCATATCTGTAAACATTCGAGACTAAAACAGCCAGAAGTCATTACTTTTATTACTTGTACACGGCTTCAGTACATCCAATTAACAGAGTGATCTGTGCCGTGCAAAGAAAATCTTTATATTTTACTACATTTATTGATGTTTTGTACACACAACACTGAATTTGCACGTCATTTGGCGTCTTTTTTGTTAAGGTAACAACATAGGTACATGAATTTCTGCTGTGTTCCATATTAATGGCCACGGTTTTGGAACTAGATGTTTAAAATGCTCACAGTCAGGTGTCCACATACCTTTACTGTCTGTAACAATACTGTTGGTAGTAATTTGACATGGTTAATAATATTGTAGTGTCCAGTTTAAGACAGACTGTTTGGCACTAGGGAAAGTGATAGCCTAGTGTGTAGAGCTTTGGGCTATCAATCGGAAGATTGTCTGTTTAAATCCAGGCTCTGCTATGCGGCCATTGTTGGGCCCCTGAGCAAGGTCCTTAACCCTGTCTGCTCCAGGGGCGCGGTACAATAACTGACCCTGTGCAATAACTGACCCTGTGCTCTGACCAAGCTTCCAAGCAAGTTGGGATATGCGTGTATCTATATATATTAGAAATACAGACATTTTTGTTCTGTTGCTATGAGCTTTGCTTCAGGCATTAGACTGGCTTATACATTTGAAGTTTGGTCCAATTATAGTACACATGTTCCTCCAGATGTGCCACTTAATTAGCCATGTCTGGTTCCATGAGACTAGTACGGTAGTATGTGGTTTGTGATGCAGCTTTATTTCAGCTCTCTGTACTCTTTACATGAACAGATTATTGATGAAGGTCTTAAAGCTTTAAACTAACAGCTGACTATTTTAAGAGTCAAGTCCTTCTGCTTTGTCATTCTTTGGCTTGCAAAGGGGGCACAGAGGCACAGAGGATTGATGTGTCAGTTTCTCTTAAGTGTCAATCGCCTTCACCTCACAAGTTCTGATTCGCGCAGGTGGAAGTTTCTCTATATATCACGGTTTCTCTCTCTTAGACTTGCCAGGACATCTCTTAAATTAGCCATTTCTGGTTCCACAAGTCTAGTACGATGGTATGTAGTTTGGGATGCAGCTATATGTACTGTTTACATGAACAGATATGAATAAAGGTCTTAAAGGACTGAACTAACGTCTGACTATTTAAATGCTTCCATGAAAACTATTTTAAGAGTCTTGTCCTTCTGCTTTGCCATTCTTTGGCTGGCAGAGGGGGCTCAGAGGCGCAGATGATTGATGTGTTAGTTTCTTTTAATAAACGAGTGTTAATTCACTGCAGGTGGAAGTTTCTCTATATATCATGGTTTCTCTCTCTTAGACTTGCCAGGACATCTCTTAAATTAGCCATTTCTGGTTCCACAAGTCTAGTACGATGGTATGTAGTTTGGGATGCAGCTATATTTCAGCTCTATGTACTGTTTACATGAACAGATATGAATAAAGGTCTTAAAGGACTGAACTAACGTCTGACTATTTAAATGCTTCCATCAAAACTATTTTAAGAGTCTTGTCCTTCTGCTTTGCCATTCTTTGGCCGGCAGAGGGGGCACAGAGGCGCAGATGATTGATGTGTTAGTTTCTTTTAATAAACGAGTGTTAATTCACTGCAGGTGGAAGTTTCTCTATATATCATGGTTTCTCTTTCTTAGACTTGCCAGGACGTCTTTTAATTAGCCATTTCTGGTTCCACAAGTCCAATATGGTAGTATGTGGTTTGGGATGCAGCTTTATTTCAGCTCTCTGAATCTGCATGTGATTTAAGGCATTACAGCATGATGCTTACATGATTTGTAGATCAGTAGATGGCTGAGAAAATCCTATGGTAATCATATTAGTACCATAAATGCACAATTTCTTATTTATATTGAACTAGTGTTTATCTTTGGTTGCTTAGCCAAGAAAAATTAAAGGCTTCAGATAAACTGTACCCAAATAATCCAAATAAAAAATAATGATCATAAATAGTCTGTATTGCATGTTATTAAATTCTTCGATTATTATTATTTGATGTAAATAATTAACCACAATCAATCATTTCTGTCAAATATTTTTTCCAGCTTGAAATTTTTATTTTATTTTTTATTGCACTGTAATAATTAATGCTGTTTCTGGATCAGCTGGGAATAAGGCACAGTTACGTTTATACAGATATCTTAGGCAATGCCTGCTGTAGAACTGAAGTATTTGAACTGCAGGTAAAAACTTCTCTTTGGACACTTTGGTGTTTTGATGAATGCGTTAGGGAAGATCAGTAGTGCTTGTCTCCTCCTTCACTGGGCTCAGTCTGCTGAGACAGCAGGAACGCCTCCCACACGGCCAGACACTGCAAGAGAACACACACATTCCGAATCATAAGAGCACTGAGACCCTTTTGCCACACTTATAAACACTTTATCTGGGGACGTATCTGTGCTAGTGGTAAAAGTCTTAAACACTGAAAGCTCCAAAATAATGACAGACTATTTGAATGATACCAAAAAAACCATGTGTCCTTCTGCTTTGCCATTTTTGGCCAACAGAGTAAGTATGGAGGCGCAAATGATTGATGTGCCAGTGTGTGAGCATTGGTCATGGTTACTTTCACTTAGACTTGCCAGCTCCTTTGCTGGCAAACCTGCTTTTCTAATACTGGGCTGCTCTGGACAGTCTGGTTTTCCGATGACGTGCAATGCCAGCACACTTATCTCTTTCTGGGAACTCAGCTCAGTCTTGTGGTGTATTTGGGCAAAACGTATGATCATATAAAATCTATGTGTCTATGTAAAATGATTTGAAAGGTTTGAAAGGTTTTCAGACAGACCGTATGTCACATCGATAATGGTCAGTCAAGACCTATACTGGTACTATAGGTTCTCATACGAAGATCTGTTTAAAGATACATGAGCATAAACTATATGGACATACACCGATCAGCCATAACATTAAGACGTTAGAAGCACTTTGTAGTTCTACAATTACTGACTGTAGTCCATCTGTTTCTCTACACACTTTGTTAGCCCCCTTTCATGCCGTTCTTCAATGGTCAGGACCCCCACAGGACCACCATTATTTAGGTGGTGGATCATTCTCAGCACTGCAGTGACACAGACATGGTGGTGGTGTGTTAGTGTGTGTTGTGCTGGTATGAGTGGATCAGACACAGCAGCGCTGCTGGAGTTTTTAAACACCTCACTGTCACTGCTGGACTGAGAATAGTCCACCAACCAAAAATATCCAGCCAACAGCGCCCCGTGGGCAGCATCCTGTGACCACTGATGAAGGTCTAGAAGATGACCAACTCAAACAGCAGCAATAGATGAGCGATCGTCTCTGACTTTACATCTACAAGGTGGATCGACTAGGTAGGAGTGTCTAATAGAGTGGGCAGTGAGTGGACACGGTATTTAAAAACTCCAGCAGCACTGCTATGTGTGATCCACTCATACCAGCACAACACACACTAACACACCACCACCATGTCAGTGTCACTGCAGTGCTGAGAATGATCCTCCACCTAAATAATACCTGCTCTGTGGTGGTCCTGTGGGGGTCCTGATCATTGAGGAACAAGGTGAAAGCAGTCAGTAATTGTAGAACTACAAAGTGCTTCTATATGGTGAGTGGAGCTGATAAAATGGACAGTGAGTGTAGAAACAAGGAGGTGGTTTTAATGTTATGGCTAATCGGTGTATATCAGCACTGCAGCGTTTAATATTGGCCCCCATGCTGTGGTTCAGACATGCCTGGTCAAGATATATTCTTTACTTTCCACATTTCAGTGTGGATGGAAAACTAAAACATTTTAAAATAATATAACCTTGACAATACATGAAAGCTTCTAGTAAGGTGTAAACATTTACAAAACCTGAAGGTCTTGCTTTGATTCAGAACATTAGGGATGACAGTGTATAAAGGAGTTCCGGAAGCATAAACTCATTTTCCGAGCTGGTCTGTGAGCAGAGGGACATTTACAACCTCGCGGTGACTGAAACGATGAGTTGCTGTCAAACTCTGAGACTCTGAGTCTCGCTTTGCTTTGCTGTGTGACAGGCGCTCACTTCAAAAAGAAAACTTCTCTAAGTTCTTAGGATGAGAGGAATAAAAGATAGACACATGCAAGATTAAAATCCACAGACACTGATTTCAAATAAATGCAGTAATAAAATCAGTTTCTAGGTCACGTGACCACAGGATGGAAAATTCTGGGACATTTAGTTGTTTCTTACAAAGCAGACAATGTGGATGATCATAAAAATTCTATTCCAATGTCTTTATGGAAACTAAATTATGATGCATTATGACCAAATTCACGGTCATGACAATTGCACTATGAGGCGTCCTAGCAATCCTACGGAAGAGTAAAGCAGCTAAAAACACGAAAACTAACAACCAATTCTGTGGACGCAGAGGGCGGGTCAAAACACAGACAACGTTTTCAGACCCTTGCTGGATTTACATTCAACTATTAAAGTAGCTGTGCTGTGTATTGTAGTTTCAATTTATTTTATTCCATTAATTTATTTATGAGAATTATTTAACGACTGTCGTGAATTGTGGCTCTTTTCTTTAAAAATCTGTGAAATCTGTTATTTTTGAAAAACGAAGTCCGTGAAATTAATCACATTTCTACATGAATTTAGTAGGGCCCTAATCATGGATATCTGGACACTATATGCTTGCTTGATGAAAACTGGCAAATTTTGGGTGGAGGTCATGCTTGAATGAAGTGTTGTAAGGAGCACTAATAGGACACCACTATTGATTATAAAGTTCAAGTGCTACGCCCAGACTCAATAATCAATAATATGCTTCCGAATGTGTGCACAGTAGAGCTGGGCGATTTGGCCAAAAATTTTATCACAGTAAAGAAAGAAAATAAATAATCAAATTTAATAATAAATATGCTTTAATATTGACAATACCCTCCGCCAAAAAGTAGTTCCACACCGAATATAAAGTTTAACACTACAAAGCAGACATCCCAAGTTGCAAAAACTCATTTCAGGGAGGTAAGAACAACAAGAAGAAAAAGGCAAGAACCTCCGAAGGGAAAACAAAGAAATAAAAAACCTCTCACACACACAAAAGGATTATGGGTGATAACAGAACTTTTAGGAGCTGCTAACTGAGCTATTAAGCTAACTGTTCACGTTACAAATACATTAAAGTTCCCTACATAGTGCAATAGATTGTGTATTAGACAATTGGTTATGTTCCCTACATAGTGCACTAGATTGTATATCAGATCACGGATTTATGTTCCCTACATAGTGCACTAGATAGTATATTAGACAATTGGTTATGTTCCCTACATAGTGCACTAGATTGTATATCAGATAACGGATTTATGTTCCCTACATAGTGCACTAGATTGTATATCAGATCACGAATTTATGTTCCCTACATAGTGCACTAGATTGTATATCAGATCACGAATTTATGTTCCCTACATAGTGCACTAGATTGTATATCAGATAACGGATTTAAAATGCGGTCGGGGAAAAAAGTCTGTGTCGCCTGCGTGCGCGTGTGTGTGTGCATGAAGCTTGTCGTTACTGGCAACGCGTCAGCGGAGTAATACAGTTGTGGTGTGAAAAGGCCGTAACTGTTATCACCAATATCAGCACGGTTAGAACGCTTCTCAACCAATCAGATTGTAAGGTCGGAACTAACTGTTGTATAATATTTATTATATGAACATGATATACATGCAGCATAGTATGCAAATTACACAAAGCAATGCAAATAGTAAAAAAAAAAAAAAAAAAAAAAAATCGAACTTGTTGATACCTTAAGTCATGTACTTTCAGCAGGTATTTGAAGGCTCTTTCTCCACCGTACTAATAGGCATCATGTCTTTAGCCATGAAATAAGAGACAGCTGCCGTTATTTCATGGTGCCTTTTTCTTAAGTGGTAACGACAGAAACGACGTGGTAACACGCCACAACTGACTGTTGTTGCTTAAAATAAAGTCCACTGCTTGATGGCCGACTAACGGCACTGCTGGATGGCTGGTTAACAACACTTAAACGCTGTTTTATATGCTCGACTGGGTGGTATTTTTTCAAATTATAACATAAATCGGTAGCGTTTCCCGACTTAGTTATTTCTGAACGGCGACATATTTTGCTTTGGAGCTTTGCAGTCCAGTATCAGTCACGAATGCTATTCTGAATGAACGGGAACAACTTTCACATGCCGAAATGAAGTGGAAAGTGTTCTCTAAGATCTTAAAGAACAAGCTGAGTGGGAGAAAAATGAATGGACACGTGCAAGATTAAAATCTGATTTAAAATTACATGCAGTAGTAAAATCAGTTTCTTGGTCATGCGGCCACATGATGTATGAGGGTTCTTCAAACTGTTTTTGGTTGAGCTCGTAGCCACTGATGCAGCGCTGCTTTCACATCATCACCACATGACAATCTTCTTCCCCTTAAAGCTTCTTTGAGCGTCCAAAAAGGTGGAAATCAGATGGAGCTAAATCCGGACTATAAGCGTCTCTCAGTCTCTCAGACACGACCGACTACTCGTGAGGAAACTTTTTGAAGATCCCCTCATAAAAAATTCTGGGACATATAGTTTTTTCCTAAATGCCTGAATGCTTGAATAAAGTTCTTGCAATGAACCAGGAGTTCCCCAAATTGTTGCCACAAATATGAGGTCCTTAAAGACACGATTTGAGAGTTTGGTGTGGAGAAGCTCCAGTGGCCTGCGCAGAACATTGACCTCAACCCAATTAACAGAACTGAGACGAATCGGAACATCTGTTGTCTTTCTTGTTCAATAACTCTACAATCCAGTATCAGTCACGAACGCTCTTTTGAATAAATGGGAACAACTTCTACATGCCAAAACATTTACATTTTCAGCATTTAGTAGACGCTTTTATCCAAAGCGACTTGCAGTACTGTGACAGTATATTGTCTAAGCAATTGAGGGTTAAGGGCCTTGCTCAAGGGCCCAAGAGTGGGGCTTTAACCAGCAACTTTTTGATTACTAGTCCAGTACCTTAACCACTAGGCTACAACTGCTACAAAACCTAGTGGAAAGTGTACTTAGAAGAGTGGAGACTGGAATTGCTCATGGTTTAGGATGGGATGTCCAAAAGTTGTCCACATACTTATGGCTATAAAGTGCATTAATGCATTCCACATGCCCAGCAACCTTTTTCTAAACAGAGCAAAATAAGAACGGCTGTGTACACAAAATAAAAGGCAGAACAACAGATGAACCATCTGAGAGCCGAGTCTCTGCTCTACCTCGGCTCCAGATGTTTCCAGCTGATTTGCAGGTGAACAGAGATAATAAGGAGAAAAATACAGGCGGGGCTGGGAAAACAATGGTACAGAAGCAGAAACGAGGAGGTGGAACAACCCGTCTCTGTAGAGCACAGCGGATTTTCCTGCAGGAACGGTGTTAAGTGTTGAATTCAAGGGTACGTGCAGTGCAGAAGCCTCGTACGATGAATAATTACAGGCCCAGGACTAACCCCTGCTGTTCCCCATGTTCTATAAGAGACGGTCATGAAGCAGTGCTTGAAAACCTTAAATATATTCCGCAGCGTCTAAATTAAGTCCTAATCAAGGGATGCTCATCTCGCCCGTCTCTGAGCAACATCCTTGTTGCTATGGCGTTTCCATAGCAATTCTTTGAACTCGCCATCTTGTGGTGTGCGGCTGCTGTGCCCACAGTGTTATACAGGCTACAATGCAATAGGGGGACTGCATTCGGAAATAAATAAATATATATATATATATATATATATATACAGTGTATCACAAAAGTGAGTACACCCCTCACATTTCTGCAAATATTTCATTATATCTTTTCATGGGACAACACTATAGAAATAAAACTTGGATATAAGTTAGAGTAGTCAGTGTACAACTTGTATAGCAGTGTAGATTTACTGTCTTCTGAAAATAACTCAACACACAGCCATTAATGTCTAAATGGCTGGCAACATAAGTGAGTACACCCCACAGTGAACATGTCCAAATTGTGCCCAAAGTGTCAATATTTTGTGTGACCACCATTATTATCCAGCACTGCCTTAACCCTCCTGGGCATGGAATTCACCAGAGCTGCACAGGTTGCTACTGGAATCCTCTTCCACTCCTCCATGATGACATCACGGAGCTGGTGGATGTTAGACACCTTGAACTCCTCCACCTTCCACTTGAGGATGCGCCACAGGTGCTCAATTGGGTTTAGTCCATCACCTTTACCTTCAGCTTCCTCAGCAAGGCAGTTGTCATCTTGGAGGTTGTTTTTGGGGTCGTTATCCTGTTGGAAAACTGCCATGAGGCCCAGTTTTCGAAGGGAGGGGATCATGCTCTGTTTCAGAATGTCACAGTACATGTTGGAATTCATGTTTCCCTCAATGAACTGCAGCTCCCCAGTGCCAGCAACACTCATGCAGCCCAAGACCATGATGCTACCACCACCATGCTTGACTGTAGGCAAGATACAGTTGTCTTGGTACTTCTCACCAGGGCGCCGCCACACATGCTGGACACCATCTGAGCCAAACAAGTTTATCTTGGTCTCGTCAGACCACAGGGCATTCCAGTAATCCATGTTCTTGGACTGCTTGTCTTCAGCAAACTGTTTGCGGGCTTTCTTGTGCGTCAGCTTCCTTCTGGGATGACGACCATGCAGACCGAGTTGATGCAGTGTGCGGCGTATGGTCTGAGCACTGACAGGCTGACCTCCCACGTCTTCAACCTCTGCAGCAATGTTGGCAGCACTCATGTGTCTATTTTTTAAAGCCAACCTCTGGATATGACGCCGAACACGTGGACTCAACTTCTTTGGTCGACCCTGGCGAAGCCTGTTCCGAGTGGAACCTGTCCTAAAAAACCGCTGTATGACCTTGGCCACCATGCTGTAGCTCAGTTTCAGGGTGTTAGCAATCTTCTTATAGCCCAGGCCATCTTTGTGGAGAGCAACAATTCTATTTCTCACATCCTCAGAGAGTTCTTTGCCATGAGGTGCCATGTTGAATATCCAGTGGCCAGTATGAGAGAATTGTACCCAAAACACCAAATTTAACAGCCCTGCTCCCCATTCACACCTGGGACCTTGACACATGACACCAGGGAGGGACAACGACACATTTGGGCACAATTTGGACATGTTCACTGTGGGGTGTACTCACTTATGTTGCCAGCTATTTAGACATTAATGGCTGTGTGTTGAGTTATTTTCAGAAGACAGTAAATCTACACTGCTATACAAGCTGTACACTGACTACTCTAAGTTATATCCAAGTTTCATTTCTATAGTGTTGTCCCATGAAAAGATATAATGAAATATTTGCAGAGATGTGAGGGGTGTACTCACTTTTGTGATACACTGTATATATATATATATATAAAAATAAATATATTGGACATATACAGTACATTTTGACACAGTTTGAACAGCCTCCTTCCAGGGAGCAAGTGTAGGATGACGTAAAATGCGTCTATGTAGAGAGATCACTAGGTTTTCGAACACACCCCTCAAGCGTCTGTGAGCTCGTTTATAAACAAGGCCAGGTGAGGTCTCTGCTGAGTAACATAGGTGAGAAAGTGCAATACAGTACCTTGAAACTCAACGTCAGTTGGTCCTGGGAGTGTTGAGTTTAAAAGGCGTTGAGTTTCAAGGTATTTTCTTCCTATAAGGATGTTTGGGAAACCTGTCAATGTGTTCCCGTGGAGCTGCATATATTTTAGGCTCATGTAAAATAATGAGGTTGTTTTTGACACTTGTACACTGAAAATAACACAAATATAATATAAACACACTGAAACATAATAAAAGCTGCACTTTAGCTTTACTTCATTATTGTTTCATTATGCTTCTTAATCGTGAAGATGCTTGAGTGACACAACCACTTTTGTGCTGCTGTGCCGTTATTTCCTATGAAGTGTGAATGCGCTGGTGCACAAAACTTAACGTGACTTATTGTACTAAAACTATGAGCGAGGAATTTCATTAGTGGAGGAACTTGAGAAGTTTAGTACTCCTGTCTCCTTCTTTCACTATATTAAACCATGCTAAGCTTTATTTATGATAAGCGTTTAAAGGGACACATTTCTCCACGAAGGGCATCGAGTTTTAAAGATGTGGAGTTACACGGTACCACTGTATTTTGGATGTTTTCTGTCCAAGTTAAATCATTTCTGAGTCTGTAGCATCCACACAGCATTAACATTATGGGCTGAAGTGATGGACAAGGATCTCCAACACCAATTAAAGGGAATTTATTTAGGACTGATGTCCTATTTATTTCATACAGTCGTAGAGACTTAGGGTGTGTTCAAAAACCGAGTGATCTCTCTACATAGATTCATTTTACATCATCCTACACTCCCGAGAAGAGGGCGTGTCTAAATTCTCAGTGTCCTTAAAACGCTCCTACCGAGGCACCTCAACTCTGAGTGATAATCTGACTGAATGACGAGGGAGCGTCCGATTCTTCCTCAGCGCTGAAGGCAATCCCAAACATCAAAGTTACAAACATGGCGGACGAATGCGAAGCAAGCAACGGAGTTCTTATCAAACGTAGATAAATTCTCATTGATGTTTAATGTGTATGAAGGTGCACAAGTGTCGTTTATTTGTAAATTGGGGCTCGTCGGGGACGGTTTAACCGTTTTCGGTACACGGAGGGAGACGTTATGTGATGCTAGCGTGTTGTGCCACCTCATCCCTTTGGTTTGAATGGCATGAGGCTAACTGTGTTAGCTCAGTAAGCGAAAACCGATGTCTAACTAGTGCATCTGAATCCTCTCTACAGTACTGAGGCAGCTGCCTATGTAGGCAGTAGACAGCAAGGCAGCTCACTAGCTTTTTAAACAGATCCTTAGAATCTATGCCAAGGTGCAGTGTAGCTGTTTTGGAGGCTTGTGCTGGCTCAGCAGCTCACAAATCAATTGATTTCCTTTAATCTGTCGTATTAAGATACGTCTCTAGCTCTTTTTATTATTCTGTTTGATATTAAAAGAAGTGTTAAGATGCACAGAGGCCCCAAGGTCCTAAAGTGCACTCGCCATCACCGATAGAACAGTCCAGGTTGGCCTCAGAGGGCTGGGCAGCCGTTAACAAAGATGACGGATTACATCCCTCTTAAAACGTCTGTGTTTTTAAAGCTCATCCTGAGAGACCAGTTTCACTTTCCAGACAGGACTGTAGCATTAGTGGTGGGGTCACGATTTCTGATTCTACTCTGAAAAGTCATGCAGAGAGCTTTGGAGAGCAAAGAGGAAGTGTGTGTAGCTGTCTTACACCATACATCACAATACTTTGCTTTTCCGAAGCTGTTCAGCAAAAAATAACATCATTTCTTTATGACCTTGGAGGCCTGTTAGGATCGATACACTGTCAGTCACAGATATAAGAATGAAATACTACTGCTCTCTGCTGGCACATGATAAAAGCAAAGCTCCTATCCATCCCTAGTATTGTTCTAAACACTACCTCTTCCATAAGTAAACATACTCGTGAATAACTGTCGCTCACCTTCTCATAATATTCCACGTTCTTCTCTGCCGTCCGGGTGAAGACTGATCTCAGATCAGACCTCATGTTCTTCTGCCAGCGGCTCCAGTCCCCCTTCAGCGTGTTATTGGCAAACTCCAGTTTGTCCTCGAGTTTATCAATCTCTTCCTTCATCTGTTTATGCAAACAAATACACCATTAGGTAGCAGCACACAGCGGGTACTTGCCCACCACACGCCCAGCTCCCAGTAAGAGTGCATTTTAATAGCCAGCCAAGCAGCAGGATGTACTAGCAACATCATGCAAGATACAAGAACTCCACGATCACTGGGTTCAAATCTCCAGTGGCGCTATCGTCCGGTAGGGCGTCTACATACATGGCTCTGTATGAGAAAGGAGGAGTCATGGCTGAGGCCCTGTGATTGATTTGGAGTCCTGTTTGGGGTGTGTTACTGCACTGCGACCAGTGAACCCAGGGAGACTGGACCCACTGTGATCCTTGATCCTGACCAGGATGAAACGGTGGTAAAACATGATAATGAAATGATATATTACATAGTATGACTTTTTTTTTCTTCATACTATGAGCGCTAATGGAAAGCTTTAAGCAAATATACGTGCAATTACTGCCATCTACTGGTAAAAAACGGCAATTTCGACACATTTCATGTCGTTCATTCATTCGTTTTATTCTGGTCAGGGTTACGGTGTGTCCGAGTCATTGGGCATAAGGCAGGAAGCACCCAGGACAAATTTCCAGTCCATTACAAGACAGACACACACAGACACACACAGACACAGAGACACACACAGACACACACACACACAGAGACACAGACACACACAGACACACACACACAATTTTTAGCGGTTCCATTTGGCCTGACATGCAATTCACACGGAAAGGACGCTGGCTGTCCAAACAGGGAATCAAAGCCAGGTTTCTTGCTGTGCGGCGACAGCGCTACCCACTGCGCCACCTTGCCGCCCTACACTTACAGCACTCAGTACACCCAGGCGGTCTCCCATCCAGGTCCTGACCAAGCCCATCCCTGCTTTGCTTCAGACATTAGCTGCAAGCCAACTTTCATACAGATGCTTCAAACTGAAAGTCCAGGTTTTAAGCCAAACTAAACTATTTATTTTTCAGCAGTATTATAGATGACTTTGTTTTTCAGCCGGGATAGAGGTCAGGTGTAATTGTTAGGGTTGTGTGGGTGCAAAGACATGATCTCAAGAGTCAAGTCAAGTCAAATTTATTCATATAGTGCTTTGTTTTTTTGTTTTTTACAATAGGCATCGTCTCAAAGCAACTTTACAGAATCCAGGACCGACAGACCAAAAACCCCTGTTGAGCAAACCGAGGGCGACAGTGGGAAGGAAAAACTCCCTTAAAATGACAGGAAGAAACCTTGAGAGGAACCAGACTCAGCAGGGACCTCCCAATCCAAATGTCTGGCTCCTTCCCAGACCTGGAAACTCTTGGATTTGAATTTCTTTTGTAAACTTATGTAATTAAATAGAAATGAGTAACAAATTCAGGAGAGGTACCGAAAACAAAATGCTATAGAACTTGTTGCTGATAGTGAATGACATTCATTCAACTTTAAGCCATCAGCTCTGTTTTTACATGCTTACAGTATTTTTTACAGATATTAAATCTGCAGTTTAGGAAACCAAGGTTCACAAGAACTTTGGTGAGAACAACATTTGGATTCAGCCAGATTAGCAAACAGTATAAAATTTACATAAGGCCAATGTTATAGTTCGAAGTAGGTTTTCGTTTGCATATCTTTTTCTTCACTATTGTTAGAGTAAATTATGGTCATTCTTTTAAATTAAATTAGGCTGAGTGTTTCTAAGAATAAAAAAAGAATACATTTGATAGAGCATTATAAAACCACTCAAATTTGTTAAAAGACTAAACATTCCTAAAACTGCATATAATATGGGCAGAACAAAGACCCAGTGACTTTAAAAAGGACCAAACTGTTATGGCAAGACGACTGGGTTGAAGGATCACAGGGGTGATCACAGGCAGCTGTGGTGAAAACTGACCTACAGTGGTCACCAACAGAACCTCTAACAGGTTGTTGGGCAGCCAAGACTCGACATCCCATCCTTAATCCATAGGGTTTAATATGATGTCGGTCCACCCTTTGCAGCTGTAACAGCTTCAACTCTTCTGGGAAGGCTTTCCACAAGGTTTAGGAGTGTGTTTATGGGAATTTTTCACCATTCTTCCAGAAGCGCATTTGTGAGGTCAGACACTGATGTTGGTCTGGTGTGAGGTTGTTTTTCAGGAGTCGGGCTCGGCCCCTTAGTTCCAGTGAAAGGAACTCTTAATGCTTCAGCGTACCAAGAGATTTCAGACAATTTCATGCTCCCAACTTTGTGGGAACAGTTTGGGGATGGCCCCTTCCTGTTCCAACATGACTGCGCACCAGTGCACAAAGCACAAGGTCCATAAAGACGTGGATGAGCCAGTTTGGTGTGGAAGAACTTGTCCTGACCTAAACCTGATAGATAGAACACCTTTGGGATGAATTAGAGCGGAGACTGTGAGCCAGGCCTTCTCGTCCAACATCAGTGTCTGACCTCACAAATGCGCTTCTGGAAGAATGGTGAAAAATTCCCATAAACACACTCCTAAACCTTGTGGAAAGCCTTCCCAGAAGAGTTGAAGCTGTTATAGCTGCAAAGGGTGGGCCGACATCATATGGCAATATAGTGTGTGTATATACTGTATGTATATATATATATACAGTGTATCACAAAAGTGAGTACACCCCTCACATTTCTGCAGATATTTAAGTATATCTTTTCATGGGACAACACTGACAAAATGACACTTTGACACAATGAAAAGTAGTCTGTGTGCAGCTTATATAACAGTGTAAATTTATTCTTCCCTCAAAATAACTCAATATACAGCCATTAATGTCTAAACCACCGGCAACAGAAGTGAGTACACCCCTTAGTGAAAGTTCCTGAAGTGTCAATATTTTGTGTGGCCACCATTATTTCCCAGAACTGCCTTAACTCTCCTGGGCATGGAGTTTACCAGAGCTTCACAGGTTGCCACTGGAATGCTTTTCCACTCATCCATGACGACATCACTGAGCTGGCGGATATTCGAGACTTTGCGCTCCTCCACCTTCCGCTTGAGGATGCCCCAAAGATGTTCTATTGGGTTTAGGTCTGGAGACATGCTTGGCCAGTCCATCACCTTTACCCTCAGCCTCTTCAATAAAGCAGTGGTCGTCTTAGAGGTGTGTTTGGGGTCATTATCATGCTGGAACACTGCCCTGCGACCCAGTTTCCGGAGGGAGGGGATCATGCTCTGCTTCAGTATTTCACAGTACATATTGGAGTTCATGTGTCCCTCAATGAAATGTAACTCCCCAACACCTGCTGCACTCATGCAGCCCCAGACCATGGCATTCCCACCACCATGCTTGACTGTAGGCATGACACACTTATCTTTGTACTCCTCACCTGATTGCCGCCACACATGCTTGAGACCATCTGAACCAAACAAATTAATCTTGGTCTCATCAGACCATAGGACATGGTTCCAGTAATCCATGTCCTTTGTTGACATGTCTTCAGCAAACTGTTTGCGGGCTTTCTTGTGTAGAGACTTCAGAAGAGGCTTCCTTCTGGGGTGACAGCCATGCAGACCAATTTGATGTAGTGTGCGGCATATCGTGTGAGCACTGACAGGCTGACCCCCCACCTTTTCAATCTCTGCAGCAATGCTGACAGCACTCCTGCGCCTATCTTTCAAAGACAGCAGTTGGATGTGACGCTGACCACGTGCACTCAGCTTCTTTGGACGACCAACATGAGGTCTGTTCTGAGTGGACCCTGCTCTTTTAAAACGCTGGATGATCTTGGCCACTGCTCAGTTTCAGGGTGTTGGCAATCTTCTTGTAGCCTTGGCCATCTTCATGTAGCGCAACAATTCGTCTTTTAAGATCCTCAGAGAGTTCTTTGCCATGAGGTGCCATGTTGGAACTTTCAGTGACCAGTATGAGAGAGTGTGAGA
This sequence comes from Trichomycterus rosablanca, assembly GCF_030014385.1. Taxonomy (NCBI): domain Eukaryota; kingdom Metazoa; phylum Chordata; class Actinopteri; order Siluriformes; family Trichomycteridae; genus Trichomycterus; species Trichomycterus rosablanca. Next base: position 51,346,233 of record NC_085990.1, on the reverse strand, counting down.
GCTGTACTACTAAATTGAACACACCTGCTCCCTATGCACACCTGAGACCTAGTAACACTAACAAATCACATGACATTTTGGAGGGAAAATGACAAGCAGTGCTCAATTTTGACATTTAGGGGTGTAGTCTCTTAGGGGTGTACTCACTTTTGTTGCCGGTGGTTTAGACATTAATGGCTGTATATTGAGTTATTTTGAGGGAAGAATAAATTTACACTGTTATATAAGCTGCACACAGACTACTTTTCATTGTGTCAAAGTGTCATTTTGTCAGTGTTGTCCCATGAAAAGATATACTTCAATATCTGCAGAAATGTGAGGGGTGTACTCACTTTTGTGATACACTGTATATATATAATGCATTTTTCTCCCATTTTCTCCCGATGTAGTGTAGTAAATTTGTCCTCCGCTGCTGGGGATCCCTGAATTTTTGCCGTTGAGGACGTTTCATTTCTGCTCACGCTTCCTCCGACCCACACGCAGAACCCTTAACAGAATACTTCTTCAACCATGCACTCTGCACAGGAGCATCTATCCGCCAATCAGGGTTCCCACACAACGCCTGAACACCCCGCACACATATTCCGGTTATCCCTCCCTGCAGGCACTGCCAATTATGCCCACCATAAAAGCTAAAGCGTCTGGACCAGCAGAGGAGCTACTGTGGCTTAAACTGCAGATCATTATAATACTGGTGCTGTGGTGAACGTGACGCACACAGTGCATTAAACCCTTCTGTGTACTAGGCTGCATACCGGCACACAGGACAAGGCCTAAAACATTTTCTTGTCAATGTTTGAAGAGAAATTTATGGTCAATTTTTCAGGGTGTTTATAAACAGATTTGATAAACGACATAATAAAACCACGGACATTTGTTTTGGGCTGTGTTTACTGCTTTAGTATTAAATTTATTAGGATTTTTAACATCATGTTTTACACACTTTTGTTCTATTCATGACTTGACAGGTAGTTACTGGTTACCCATGATTCATCAGTTCAAGTTTAACGCCAAACACCATCACGGCCAATTTTGTATCTTCAGTCAGAGCTCCTGAAGGAAACCCACACAGACACGTGGAGAACATGCATGAACTCCACACAGAAAAAACCCAGACCCTTCCATCTGGGAATCCAACCCGCTGTGAGGCGACAGTGCTACCCACCTCCCCACTGTGCCTCCCCACTTCAGTATTAAAAAGCTTGCAGCATCGATGTAGATCTAGAGCAGCAAAAATACAAATCGACATGCACAGTCACATGCACACATGCACATTTTCTTCCTTAATAAAGAAGAACAAGAAAGCAGACGGATCTGAACAGACGTTTATAGTCCAGCAAATGCCACAGCAGCTCAGCAGCTCAGGTTAACATGCAGCCACAAGCACACGGCAGCTGTATTAAAGAATCTTAAGAGTTAGAACCATGCTCAGTGATGAGGTGGTAACATTTGAGTCTTTTTTTTTTTTTTTGCGCTTTTGGGCTGTTAATCTTATTTTTTGCCTTGTTCTACGTTAAAGGCACCTCATTATTAAAATATGATCACAGGTTAAAACTGACATTTACATGTAGCAGACGCTTTTTTATCCAAAGTGATTTACTGTACTGTGACAGTGTATTGTCTAAGCAATTGAAGGTTAAAGGCCTTGTTCAAGGGCCCAACAGTGGCAACCTGGCAAGGGTGGGGTTTGAACCAGCAACCTTTCGATTACTAGTCCAGTAACTTAACCACTAGGCTACAACAGCCCTGCTCAGAGCATAATTTACTGCAATGGTTCAGCGGAATCACTTTTTTAATGCCTTTTTATGCATTTTTTTCCTCCCAATCTGGTCGTATCAAACTACCAGATCGCATTTTGCTTCCTTTACGTGTTCAGTAGCCGACCGCTTCTTTTCACCTGCACGAGGCGGGTTCATATGGAGATCCGTATCACGCACTGAAAATCACGCACTGATCTCCATTATCCCCTGTCTCTGTGTAGGTGCCATCGATCGCCAGCAGAGGTCGTAATTGCAGTCATGAGGAATCTTTACGGCACTCCCTCCCCAGACGAGTCAATCGTTGCCCATATAGGTGCCCGGCTTGCCAGTAGCGGAGCATAAATTTGACCTCGAGAGTTCAAAACTACATCAGGATAACGAGGCAGACAGGCAAGTGGAAACATAATTATTTTTTATACAGTGGTACCTTGAAATTGACGCCCATCATCAATAAATTTGTACCTTAAACTCAACATGTGTGCAATGTAAACAAAGGGGTAAGCTTTGTGGCGCATGGGAAGCAGCAAAACCGCTTTTGTGCTGCTGTGCTGTTGTTTCCTATGGAGTTTGACACTGTGTTTCCTTAAGCAGCAGGCGATTTTATTGTATTTTTGTTTTGAATTTTAACGGTTTTCAATTGTATTTCAGTGTTTTTATATTATATATATACAGTATGTATTTCTTTCAGTGTATAAGTGTCAAAAACAACACTATTATTTTACATTAGCCTAAAATACATTATGGCATAACATTATGACCGCAGGTGAAGTGAATAACACTGATTATCTCTTCATCACGGCACCTGTTAGTGGGGGGGATATACAGTGGGGCCAAAAAGTATTTAGTCAGCCACTGATTGTGCAAGTTCTCCTACTTAGAAAGATGAGAGAGGTCTGTAATTTTCATCATAGCTACACTTCAACTATGAGAGACAAAATGAGAAAAAAAATCCAGGAAATCACATTGTAGGGTTTTTAAAGAATTTATTTGTAAATTATGGTGAAAAATAAGTATTTGGTCAATAACAAAAGTTCAACTCAATACTTTGTAACATAACCTTTGTTGGCAATGACAGAGGTGAAACGTTTCCTGTAAGTCTTCACCAGGTTTGCACACACTGTAGCTGGTATTTTGGCCCATTCCTCCATGCAGATCTCCTCTAGAGCAGTGATGTTTTGGGGCTGTCGCTGGGCAACACGGACTCCACACATTTTCTCTGGGGTTGAGGTCTGGAGACTGGCTAGGCCACTCCAGGACCTTGAAATGCTTTTCTTATGGAGCCACTCCTTCGTTGCCCGAGCGGTGTGTTTGGGATCATTGTCATGCTGGAAGACCCAGCCACGTTCCATCTTCAATGCTCTCACTGATGGAAGGAGGTTTTGGCTTAAAATCTCACGATACATGGCCCCGTTCATTCTTCCCTTAACACGGATCAGTCGTCCTGTCCCCTTTGCAGAAAAACAGCCCCAAAGCATGATGTTTCCACCCCCATGCTTCACAGTAGGTATGGTGTTCTTGGGTTCTTCTTCTTCCTCAGACGGGCCTGGACATGTACTGGCTTAAGCAGGGGGACACGCCTGGCACTGCAGGACTTGAGTCCCTCTCGGCGTAGTGTGTTACTGATGGTAGCCTTTGTTACTTTGGTCCCAGCTCTCTGCAGGTCATTCATCAGGTCCCTCTGTGTAGTTCTGGGATTTTTGCTCACCGTTCTCATGATCATTTTGACCCCACGGGATGAGATCTTGACCCCAAGGGAGATTATCAATGGTCTTGTATGTCTTCCATTTTCTTACAATTGCTCCCACAGTTGATTTATTCACACCAACCTGCTTGCCTATTGTAGATTCACTCTTCCCAGCCTGGTGCAGGTCTACAATTTTCTTCCTGGTGTCCTTCGACAGCTCTTTGGTCTTGGCCATGGTTGAGTTTGGAGTCTGACTGTTCGGGGCTGTGGACAGGTGTCTTTTATACAGATAACGAGGTCAAACCGGTGCCATTAATACAGGTAACGAGTGGAGGACAGAAGAGCTTCTTAAAGAAGAAGTTACAGGTCTGTGAGAGCCAGAAATCTTGCTTGTTTGTTATTGACCAAATACTTATTTTCCACCATAATTTACAAATAAATTCTTTAAAAATCCTACAATGTGATTTCCTGGATTTTTTTTTCTCATTTTGTCTCTCATAGTTGAAGTGTAGCTATGATGAAAATTACAGACCTCTCTCATCTTTCTAAGTAGGAGAACCTGCACAATCAGTGGCTGACTAAATACTTTTTGGCCCCACTGTATTAGGCAGCAAGTGAACATTTTATCCTCAAAGTTGATGTTAGAAGCAGGAAAAATGGGGCCAAATTGTGATGGCTAGACGACTGGGTCAGAGCATCTCCAAAACTGCAGCTCTTGTGGGGTGTGTCTGCAGTGGTCAGTATCTATCAAAAGTGGTCCAAGGAAGGAACAGTGGTAAACCGGCGACAGGGTCATGATGCACGTGGGGAGCGAAGCCTGGCCCGTGCGGTCCGATCCAACGGACGAGCTACTGTAGCACAAATTGATGAAGAAGTTCATGCTGGTTCTGATAGAAAGGTGTCAGAATACACAGGGCAGCAAAAGGGGAACCAACACAGTATTAGGAAGGTGGTCATAATGTTATGCCTGATCGGTGTATATGCAGTTCCACAGGACCATGCGTCCTTATGGGGAAAAGAAACCCTTGAAACTCGACGCCTTTTAAACTCAACACCACTCCCAGAACCAAAGGACATCGAGTTTTAAGGTAATCTGAATAATGATGTAAAATGTAATATTAGTCATGGAATAAGGGCACAAAGGGCACCGTGTTTGCCAATTCAGCGATTTTCTCCTCTCATAAGAAAACCAGTTTAGCGAGTGTGAGGTGTAAATAATTACGTCTAACATCAGGGTGTATTTTCCTGAAATTCCAGTCTGCATAAATGTTACCAGCTCAAAACAAAAGCTCCTGTAAAAGCCGCCATGCAAACGCAAGCTCGTGAACGCATGCTCCACAACCGGTACCTCTTTCATCTCTCCTTTTATCTTCTGATGTTTCTGATGTTGGACCTCCTCTGGGTCTTTGCCCACCAGGCTGTCCCACGCTAAACTCAGCACCGTAGACTCCTTCACGGACACAACCAGGGCCACATATCAAACACTGAATGTCCAGTAGCGCTTTCCACATATCAGAGTTTGCATATTAAAATTCAGCAGACGTGCTGTTATCATACATCAGGCGCTCTTTGTACGCTTGTATCTCGCATCTCTTGCAAATCCGGTATCATCAGTTTCTTAATAAAGTCTTAAATTATTCACACGGTTGCAGCTTTCCAAAGCAATCAAAATTTGCATCCAAAACATAAGGACCACACCCAGAAATGTGAACGGTAATGCCTATGTGTTCAAGAGCCACATTTCACGTATCTTTTCACCTGCACGAGGAGAGTTCACATGCGGATCAGCTTTGTGCACTTTGATCAACGCATTATTCCTCAAGTCTGTGCAGACGCCATCAATCAGCCAGCAGAGGTCGCAATTCGCTCAGTTTTTGTTTTGTCTGTCTTCATATGTGTGCTTTTAGTTTTATATTTATAAAGAGATCGAGTTCAAGAGCCACAATTCACGTCAGTCGTTAAATGACACTCATAAACTGAATGATGGAGTAAATAGAAGCTACAAAACACAGCACAGTTACCTTAATAGTCGAATGTAAACCTAGAACATCCAGCGATGGTTTCAAATACAAAAAATTCTCGTCCTCATCTAGACTTCCACCCACCTCTGTGTCCACAGAATTAGTTGTTAGTTTTCCACACTCAGTTACCCGAGTCGTGTTTTTAGCTGCTTTACACTTCAGCATTTTGGACATTTTGACTAAGCAATTGCTAACTGAATTGCCGTAGGATTGCTAGAACACCTCATAGTGCAGATTAACCAGTAAGCGTGAGGCACTTAATCGCTACGCGAATAAAAAATTTTAAATAGCTAAACACAAACATTAAAGTTTGAATTTCAAAGCAAATTACACATTACCCAGGAAAAGGCTCGTTCCACGGTTCGTTCCACGATTTTCATGGCCGTGAATTAGGTAGGGCCTTAGTTATACTGTATGGTAACAGTATGCACGTCTAATTTTTACCCAATTGCATTACGCTTCCTCTCCACTGGTGCTGACCCCCGCCCTGACTGAGGAGAGCGAGACTGACACATGCCCCCTCCAACACGTGTGCAGTACCCGACTGCAACTTTTACCCGCACGAGGCGAGTTTACATGCGGATCAGCTTTGTGCACGGAGAGCCACACCCTGATCAATGCATCATTCCTCTCCATCAATCAGCCAGCGGAGGTCGTAATTCGCTCAGTCGTAATTATTTTTGCTCTCCTCAATCGGGGCAGGGGAGCGAATTACGACCTCCGCTGGCTGATTGATGGCGAGGAATGATGCACTGATCAGGGTGTGGCTGTCTGTACACAAAGCTGATTCGCATATGAACTCGCCTCGTGCAGATGTAGTCGGCTACTGCACACGTGTCGAAGGGGGTGTGTTAGTTTTGCTCTCCTCAATCGGGGCAGGGGTCAGCTTCAGTGGAGATGGAGGGGTAAAATGCAAAAAAAAAAAAACATCCACGACCAAGACATGCACAACGGTTACCATGTAACTAAAGCCCTACCTGATTCACAGCCATGAAAATCATATCATGAAACAAGTCTTTTTCCTGTGTAATATGTAATATGCTAGCGTGTTTTACCGCTGGGCCACCTGAGCGGCATCACGGATGTTTTAAATGTCGGGCTTTTAGTGGTAGTCACTAGTTTACATGTTGAATTTAGATTATATGGGCAGCATAGAAACCTGTGTGACTTTAATAAGGGACAAATTGTTATGGCAAGATGATCAGTTAGCTGTGGTGAGAATTGACCAACAGTGGTCACCAACAGGTTTGATTTGGTTTAACACCATGTCAACACTAGTTACATTCATGGCAGAATTTATATGAAAGTCTTTCTTGTTTAGTTTTTGTTTGGTCCGTCTTCATACATGTGCTTTCAGTTCATATTCATGAAGAGTGTGAGTTAGTTCCAGCTCTAACTTTGTTGCAGACGTCTCGTATGGTTTGGGGAAAAGCCAGGTTGTTGGGCAGCCAAGACTCATTGATTCCAGAGGACATGAAGGCTACGGCGTCTGGACCAGCAGAGGAGCTACTGTGACTCAAATTGCAGATCATTTTTTAAAGCGGTGATGTGAATGTGACACACACAGTGCATCAAAGCCATCTGCGTATTTGGCTGCACCGTCACCGGTCAGTCAAACTGTCCAGCATTTAAAACTCCTGTCCATCACTGAAAGCTCCTACAATGGGCACGCAGGCATCAGAACTGGATATGATTATCAGATCAAGCTGAAACTAGGAGGTGATTCCCACTGGCTATATCAAATATATATCAAAAATATTTTGACATTGTTGACAAATGATAGTTACACAATTTATCATAGACGTGCAGAGTACCAGTCACCTCATATATATTTATTTATTAGTTTTTTAGGATTTTAACGCATTTACTGCATTTAGCAGACGCCTTTATCCAAAGCGACTTACAGTACCGTGACAATATATTGTCTAAGCAATTGAAGGTTAAGGGCCTTGCTCAAGGGCCCAACAGTGACAACCTTTTGACTACTAGTCCTGTACCTTAGCCACAAGGCTACCACTGTCCACACAAGGACAATTTTGTATCTCCAATTCACCTCACTTGCACGTCTTTGTACTGTGGGAGGAAACCGGAGCTCCCGCAGCAAACCCACACCGACACGGGGAGAACATGCAAACTCCACAGTGAAAGGACCCAGACCACTCCATCTGGGGATCAAACCCAGGACCTTCTTGCTGTGAGGCGACAGCGCTACTCACTGAGCCACCGTGCCGCCCGCTAGCCACCTCATATATCCTCAATGCCCACTTCTCGATGCTTTTCTTCTCTGTGTATCGCACTGTGGTCAGCGCCTGACCACGTAAATGCTGACTTAAACAGCCATTTTGCATTTTTTACCCTTTATCTTCCAATTTATAGCATAGCCAGTTCATCATTTGCTGCTGGGGACCCTGTTCACGTCTGAGGAGGGTATATCTGCCTGACACACGCTCCCTCCGATGTGTGCGGGGTCCACCGACCCCCTTCTTATTCGCCCGTACTTCAGTGGATTCACGCATGGAGAGTCATGCACTGATCTCCACGTTCCTCCACTTTCTCCTAGAGGTACTAACCAAGGTCCCTGCACAGCTTCTTTTGTATTGTGGTCTTTTCCCACCCAGCAGACTTTAGTGCCCAATTTTGTCTGCTGCAGTCTATGGCGATTGTGCCCGCTAGGGGGCGCCCAGCTGACCGGTAGCAGAGCTGAGATTTAAACTCGGGGAGCTTGCTTTAAAAATGGCCACCTCACCATGCTTTTCTTCTCTGTGCATCGCAACGGAAGCGCTGGGGTCAGCACCCGTCTACGTAAATGCTGACGTACATAGCCAGTGTTATTTTTTCCATCATGGAGTGTTTTTTTGAACAGAGAGGCACCAGGATCTGAGCCGTCGCCTTCATTATCCGGTGGTTGTGTGCATCTTCTCAGGCGTCTCTGTAATAGTCACCTTCCTTCGTTTAATGACCACTTGTGTGTGTATATGTGTGTGTATGTGTGTTGCAGAGCTTTCAGATGATGTTTTCTGGTGACCTAAAGCAGATTTAAAAGAAGAGTGTCCTGATTTCTGTCCATGGACTGAGGTTATTCATGTTTGCATAGATTTTATGGGTGAGGTGACTGCAGGGTTGAGAAATGCTGCATTAGGGTATCACACACACATTCACAACCACACACACCTAGACCTATTTAAAATCCAGTATGTTTCCAATACAGACAGAACACGAAGCCTCGCACCGTCGCTCGATGTTCTAGGTTTACGTTCAACTATTAAGGGAGCTGTGCTGTGTGTCGTAGCTTCTATTTATTCTATCATTTAATTTATGAGTGTCATTTAATGACTGACATGAAATGTGACTCTTCTTTAAACATCTGTGAAATAAATGTAGTAGAAATTGATAAAAAACAGAAAAGATAAACATGTTTATCTAATTTATTTAGATGTTTTACACCATGTTTATAACACAATGGTTATATTCATGGCAGGAGGGGTAGTAAATTTTAATATCAGTCTATAGTCTTCCACTGCTGGAGGGTCCCTGATTGCAGTCGAGGTGGGTATATTGCTGCTCACGCCTCCTCCGACCCACGTGCAGCCCTTTGCGGAACCCTTTATTACCTATGCACTCTGCACAGGCGACTCTTTCTGCTAATCAGGGTCCTAACACAGCGTTTGAAGACCCCCACCAGAAATGTGTCTGCTGCAGGCACAGCCAATTATGCTCGCTAGATGGTGCCCAGCCGGCAGCCGACCGGAGGCAGAAGTTCAGAATCTCAGCACTGGTGTGCTAGCGGAATATCACGCTGGGGGTAACAAAGCATGTAGAGAAACAGATGGACTACAGTCAGTAATTGTAGAACTACAAAGTGCTTCTATATGGTAAGTGGAGCTGATAACATGGACAGTGAGTGTAGAAACAAGGAGGTGGTTTTAATGTTATGGCTGATCGGTGTATAATAGATATGAATGTGTTAAATGTGTGATCGATACATTTTTCTGGTTGTATTTTTGAGTTTATTTCAAGATAATTTATGTATGAGATGAACAATACTTGTCAGTTTAAAAAACTTTGCAGATTTATGGATTTTACTACAAAATGTGACCGCTGCCCTAATCTGGCAACCCAGCACTAAACCCGATAAACAACAAACGACTAACTGTGAGGCTCCGCTTTGCTTAAAACAGGGTAAGAGGTCTGAACGTTCTGATCAACGCTGAACTTCCAGAGCTTTTGGATGTTGTTTTCTGGTGGCCTAAAGCAGGTTTAAGAGGAGAGTTATTTGTTTGTAGACGAGACCTCGAGGGGAACACATTCCGAACCTATTAAAATAACTTCTTTCCTATCGCAAGGGCCATTCAGCACTGTGGAAGTCGACAGGAACGGCGCTCTCAGGCTGTAATTAAATTGTCTGAAGAAAGGTTATTGCTAAGCCTGGTTTAGGAGCGAAACCCAGCAACCTTCAAGCATTTCTGCAAAGGACTCGGCTCAGTTCTGCCCTAAGTTTCCCTTTCTGCACAGGAGCTGATCTCTTTTGCAGCCGTGACATTTGATGGAATTGATGTTAAAAAGCCAGAAGCCCTGGAGACTTACGGTCGACGTGATTAGCACAGGCTATGTACTGTAAGTGCTTTCTGAAGTTCGGGGGAACTTCCTGAAGTTGTTTATTTCATTTTATTTAATATGGGTTACTTTTATATGAAAGTAGACACTGCTGCCGAATAAAGGATTGATTAATAATAATAATCTGTGGAAAATTGGCTGAATTGAATAGAAAATAGAGAAAAAAAAAAAATCAAGCTGCACTCACTGCTTCAATGTCCGTCTTCTTATTGACCAGAGCGTCGTTCTTAGCCTCCAGCTCCACTTGGATGTTGTCTCGTCTCCTCAGTACTGCCTGTATGTGATAAATACCGCAATAAACACAATGAAAATACGCAAGTAACCCCATGGGTACATAGAGCTAAAGCTGAACGGCAAGCTGTAGCCTAGCGGTTAAGGTACTGGACTAGTAATCAGAAGGTTGCTGGTTCAAGCCCCATATGCTGCTGCTGTTGGGTCCTTGAGCAAGGCCCTTAACCCTCAATTGCTCAGACTGTAGACTGTAACTCTAATGTAAGTCACTTTGGATAAAGGCGTCTGCTAAATGTTGTAAATGTAAATGATCAGAAAGGTGCTGGATCAAGCCCTACAACTGTCAACTTGCCACTATTAAAGGCAGGTGTAGCCTAGTGGTTAAGGTACTGGACTAGTAATCGAAAGATCGCTGGTTCAAACCCCACCACTGCCAGGTTGCCACTGCTGGGCTCCTGAGCAAGGCCCTTAACCCTCAATTGCTTAGACAATATACTGTCACAGTACTGCAAGTCGCTTTAAATAGAAGCGTCTGCTAAATGCCGGAAACGTAAACGTATGGGACTAAAGGTCGTAGCGTTCTTGTGATTTCATCTGTTTTTGTAGATGTCCTTTTTCTCAATATCTATCTATCTAAGGGTCTGTCTGAAAACCTAGTGATCTCTCTACATAAACAGAATTTTACATCATACTTTAAGAAGAAGGTTGTCTCAATTCCTAGATGCATTAAAATGCTGCCTACCGAGGTGCCCTAATTCTGAGTGATAATCTGAGCATCTAGTGCAGGGGTGTCAAACTCATTTTCACCGAGGGCCACATCAGCATCATGGTGGCCCTCAAAGGGCCGATTGTAACGTATCCTGCTGTGATTGCAGTCACATTGCTGTTTTTCTTGGAGGCTGAATTCTGCATTTATATCGTCCTCCTTGACCACAGACACGGCCTCATAACACAAGAGACGCACCGGTTTCTCTTCCTGAAGCACAAACTTGTTTTCACTTTCATTAAATTTCCTCCTTCTGCTTAATTTTCTTAATTATCTTCTTGTACATTTTGGGATTATGTGTAAATATGTGTAACATCATCTACTGGCGGGCTGTGTCACTTTGCAGGTCACAAAATCAGCATGCATTTTGAAAGATGCAGTTTATTTAGGATTTTACAGTGTATTTTTAAGACAATCATTCTGCCCTCACTAATAGTTTATCCCCCTTTCTCAGCTAGACAGACAGACAGACAGACAGACAGCTCCCTTCAGAATACAGTCGGTTTATTTGCTCCCCAGCTGTGTGCATCAAAATGAAGTAAAAATACAAACAATAAAAACAATAAAGAACTTAATACAGTAAAAGCACACAGCTGTAGTCAAGTGTTACATCTGGTACAATATGAGATTTAACCAAACGTAAAATAACGAGTTAAAATTGTGTGTAAAGACACTAATTGTAAATTTGTAACTAAAACGCTGTGATATACTCACTAAACATTTACTAACAACTGAGAATATAAACGCCACTACTTACAGACGATGCTTGGGTATTATATTGCAATATAATTATCTGTATTTATTTATTATTGTTTACGTTACTGACTACGCTACCCCGCGTTCTCTTTGCCGTAAAAGTCACATGGCTTCTTAGCGAAGGTTAAAGTTAGTTGCCATGACTACGATGTCACGTTGTCTCTTGACACCCCTGATCTAGTGCTTCCTCACCTGCGACTGCAATCCCAGCATTCAGCATATACACACGTGTGATCTACAAAAAGTTATATGTGCTGGTCCGGACACTTGATTTGACGCAGTTATTATGTCGGATGCCCTTCCTGACGCAGCCCTCCCTATTTTCTCCAAGTCTGCTTCACCTCACATTAGCCGCCCACCACCCACAGACATCGCCAATCAGGTCTGTCGATTGCAGGCTAGCATATTTAACCCTCGCACCACCTGAGAGCTCAGAACTTGACGTTAAACACTCCCACAATATATTTAACAGTCTCTAAAAGAATCATAATTTATAATACATATGGGAATATAGCCGATGTGTTGTTTTTAGCCTTTTGTATCAGCTGGACCACAACACTGACCAGAAGCGAGTCTCATGGGCTGCATCCATGCATTACTCAGCCTTTAATGTATAGTAATAATAGGCCTAGCATATTTTACCCTTGCACCACCTGAGAGCTCAGAACTTGATGTTAAACACTCTCACAGTATATGTCAGTGTTCTTACACTTACCCAGTTATAAAGACGTCCTCAAAATACATTTGGTTAAGAGCAAAAGTGCAAATTAAATTATTCTTAAATGACATTGAACAATAATATAATATAATATATATATGCATCACGACACTCTGGCTTAGTAATACTTCTACCAGCACAGCAGACACTTCTATACAACAGGCCTATTATTACTATACATTAAAGTAGGGCTGGGCGGTATGACCGTACATACCAACGGTATACTGTCTTTGCTTCCTCATCTGGTATGGATTCTCAGCACTGCAGTGACACTGACATGGTGGTGGTGTGTTAGTGTGTGTTGTGCTGGTATGAGTGGATCAGACACAGCAGCGCTGCTGGAGTTTTTGAACACCTCACTGTCACTGCTGGACTGAGAATAGTCCACCAACCAAAAATATATCCAGCCGACAGCGCCCCGTGGGCAGCGTCCCGTGACCACTGATGAAGGTCTAGAAGATGACCGACTCAAACAGCAGCAATAGATGAGCAATCGTCTCTGACTTTACATCTACAAGGTGGACCGACTAGGTAGGAGTGTCTAATAGAGTGGACAGTGAGTGGACACGGTGTTCAAAACCTTCAGCAGCGCTGCTGTGTCTGATCCACTCGTACCAGCACAACACACACTAACACACCACCACCATGTCAGTGTCAATGCAGTGCTGAGAATGATCCACCACCTAAATAATACCTGCTCTGTGGGGGTCCTGTGGGGGTCCTGACCATTGAAGAACAGCATGAAAGCTGGTTAAAAAAGTATGTAGAGAAACAGATGGACTACAGTCAGTAATTGTAAAACTACAAAGTGCTTCTATATGGTAAGTGGAGCTGATAAGATGGACAGTGAGTGTAGAAACAAGGAGGTGGTTTTAATGTTATGGCTGATCAGTGTAAATATAAATTCAGTTAAATATGTGTATTTTTAATTCATTTTAGCTTTCCATACCATATTTCCATATATGCACAATAAACATCTAAACGTCAAAAACAAACCTTGAGGGTGTCGGTGCAAAGCACATACTCGTGCAGAGTCGGTAGAAGATTGTTGCTCAGGTGCTCCATACTCTCCTCAGTCTCCCGACAGCATCTGTCCATGCAGCTGGCCATTAGCTTCAGAGGTTCCACCAGCTCCTCCTCTGAGCCTGACCACAGCGTGTAGATGGGTCCACACTCCTTTAATTCCTGTAAATACTCTGAATAAAAAAACAAGCACTTCTAAACAACACTGCTCACAACGCTTTAGGACACAAAGTCTTCAGGATGTGAAACGAAACCTTTTTGCTCTTTGATGATTCGCTGGGTGACTCGATCTATCGAGGTCATCTTCTGACTGAAGTCCTCCACGTAGTCCTGAATGGCGGTGAACTCCTCCGGCCGGTTCCTGACCCCTCCCCGGACGGTGGCGGCCACGGCGCGCACCGTGTCGCCCATCCTGCTTAGAAAACTTGAGCCTTGTTTCTTATGAGACGCCAACTCCTGCATACACAACGTGATGAGGATGAATAAATAAATATGAGGGAGCTTCAAAAGGTTTCCGCGCCTTTTTTTAACTCTATTTATTAAGAATTTGAAAAACAAACTCCATCACTTTTCTAGTCACCTTCCAATGCATTTTCTTCAGAGTCGTACCAACTTTTTATATTTTTGTAGCCACTGATGCAGCTCGTAGCCATTGATGCAGAGCTGCTTTCACATCATCATCACATGAAAATCTTCTTCCCCTTAAAGCTTCTTTGAGCGTCCAAAAAGGTGGAAATCAGATGGAGCTAAATCCGGACTATAAGCGTCTCTCAGACACGACCGACTACTCCTCCTTCCAACCCTCACCGCTTCCAACCAAAATATAGAAGTGCATTAGATCCCTCATATATTGTGTGGTAGTTTAAAACAACTACTAAATACATAATATAAGTGTGTAGCGCTGTCGCTTCACAGCAAGAAGGTCCTGGGTTCGATCCCCAGGCGGGGCGGTCCGGGTCCTTTCTGTGAGGAGTTTGTATGTCCTCGCTGTGTCCGCTTGGGTTTCCTCCGGGTGCTCCGGTTTCCTCCCACAGTCCAAAGACATGCAGGTGAGGTGAATTGGAGACACTAAATTGTCCATGACTGTGTTCGATATAACTTTGTGAACTGATGAATCTTGTGTAATGAGTAACTACCGTTCCTGTCATGAACGTAACCAAAGTGTAAAACATGACGTTAAAATCCTAATAAACAAACAAGCTATGGTCATATGTATTTATTGTAAGTTATTTATCATGATCTAAACGTCATATTTTACACACTTTGGTTACATTCACGACAGGAACGGTAGTTACCGGTTACACAAGATTCATCAGTTCAAGTTTTTAATATTAAACACAGTCATGGACAATTTTGTATCTCCAATTCACCTCACTTGCACGTCTTTTTACTGTGGGAGGAAACCGGAGCGCTCGGAGGAAACCCACACAGACACGGGAAGAACATACACACTCTATACAGAAAGGACCCGGACCGCTCCACTTGGGAATAGAACCCAGGACCTTCTTGCTGTGAAGTGACGAGGCAACCCACTGTTTATGTGGACAATGGTTTCAAAAGATGCCAGTAACTGTTACATGTCTGTTTTAAAACAAATATACACATCTGTAGTAACCACTTCATTCTGAGCAGGATCGTGGTGGGACCGGAGCCACCCTCACAAAACATCCTGTACTGGATACCAATCCAATCTGCCAATCCACATTCTGCATGTTTTTTTAGGAGGTAGGATGAAACCTACAAGGCCGACAAGGTTTAATCCCTGGTTTCCAGGACCCTGGTGCTGTTAGGCACCTACACTACCTGCGTGGCCCCCGTGACTTTTAGAAAATGTTATAATGTGTCAAAACAAATACAGCATGGTACAAAAACACATCTAAATTATACAATATATGTTAGAATATATTCAGTGTAATAAAATGACATTTTTTTAAGAAAAGTGCATAAAAAAGATGTTGATGAATAACCAGTTTAGGATGAACACAATGTCTGTGTGTATTGCTGGGCCAACTAAGTAGGAGTGTCTAATAAAGTGGACAGTGAGAACTCCATCAGCGCTGCTGTGTCTGATCCACTCATACCAGCACAACACACACTAACACACCAGCACCATGTCAGTGTCAGTGCAGTGCTGAGAATCATCCACCACCTAAATAATACCTGCTCTGTGGTGGTCCTGTGGGGGTCCTGACCATTGAAGAACAGCATGAAAGGGGGCTAACAAAGCATGCAGAGAAACAGATGGACTACAGTCAGTAATTGTAGAACTACAAAGTGCTTCTATATGGTAAGTGGAGCTGATAAAATGGACAGTGAGTGTAAAAACAAGGAGGTGGTTTTAATGTTATGGCTGATCGATGTAAATATAAAGAATACCGTGTCGCTTATTTACCATAGTGACTCTCCTCTGTGTGTGTGTGTGTGTGTGTGTGTGTGTGCGTGTGAGTGTGTGTGTGCATGTGTGTGTGATTTTACCCAGGCTTGTGCTGTAAGAAAGACCTTGAAGTCCTCACTGCAGGACAGGATGGGATGGTCGGCTATCCTGTTCAGAAACTTGTGCAGCGCCTTCCTTCTGGTTTCGATGAAGTCGTTGGTGAACCTCTCCACCATTCCCTTCATCACAAATTTCTCTGGCAGTGGCTACAGCAAAAATAAAAAGGAAGTCGTTGTTTAGGGTCGGGTTTCATCTAACAGAACATTTCCTAACGCTCGTGGCTTTACTTGTAGTAGCTCATGTATCATTAGCTAGCCACGTTATGACCAATGTTTGATGGAAACATCACATCCATAAAGCTCTGCACCAAGGTTACAGAATCATTCTTCTGCCCTCTCAAATTTGGCCAGCAGAGGTGGCATGGAGGTGCAGATGTTTAACATGTTCCTGTTGACTGACTCACCTAAAGCTCAGTGAGCATTAATTCGCTCCAGGTGGAAGTGTTTCTACATATCACGGTTTCTTCCTCACAGATTTGCCATCTTCTCTGCATTCACTGGAACCGTGATTCAGGGCTCGGTCTAATCTCGGGTTTCTTTTTTTTTTCTATTTTATTGATGCATTTTCTCACATTTTTCTCCCAAGTTAGTGTAGTCAATTCGTCTTCCGCTGCTGGAGGATCCCTGATCGCAGTCGAGGTGGGTTTATTGCTGCTCACGCGCCCTCCGACCCGCACGCAGCCCTTAGCGGAACCCTTTTTCACCTATGTGCTTTGCACAGGCTCCTCTCTATCTGGCAATCAGGGTCCTTACACAGCGTTTGAAGACCCCACCCACATAGTCTGGTCATCCCGCCCTAGCATAAACGTGTCTGCTGCAGGCACTGCCAATTATGCCCACTAGATAGCGGCCAGCCGGCCAGTGCCAATGCAGAGTTTCGAACCGAAGAGTTCAGAATCTCGGCGCTGGTGTGCTAGCGGAATATCCTGCTGCGCCACCTGTGCCGGTCCGCACATATTAATCTCTTACTGGGAATGTGGCACTTTTTGGGTATACCAAGGGAACCTCCCTGGATGGATAAGCGGTCAGACCCCACGTTTATACTCACACTGGGTGTGGGCTGTGCCAGCAAGGGGTGCAACTTATGCATTGCCATCCCCATCTCAGAGAAGTTTGCCATATTGTGTCAACCGGTTTTAATTCTGCCCTGTCTCTTTTCTGTCCACTTTCTCTGTCGCGGGCCGCAGATGGTTTTGTGTGTTTCCTTTGCTTCTTTGTTTCCGTTATTTTGGCCATATTATTTTAGCCACAGTATCGCTTTGACTTAGTTAAGCATCCTACAGACTGGGTTCATTTTTTCAGTTCTTGCAAGTACAGGACTACACATGGCACCCTAGTGAAGAGGCGTGGCCCGGCCCATTAGAAACGCCTTTTAGAGAGACTTGATAGAAAAAGTACTGGACTGCCATTGCTGCCTAGCTGTCTAGTCCATTATTTTTTCCTCTCCTAAACCTTAAGAGATTTTAGTTTATTAAATTGGAGGCTGTCAACAAACAAGGCATCTTACTAAACATAATTGTTTAATTTTACATAATAAAACAAATGAACAGGGGCTTCTTTAAAAGTAAGTGATTCTGTTGAAAATATGATCATTTATTAGCCATAAAACTAGTAAAAACCGTTTATTATATCTGTAGCACATCATCTAAACTCAAACGATTACTTACATGTACAATAAGGGTCGGATGAGACTCTTCCAGCTTCCCCTTTAACCACAGGAAGTCCTGGTACCGCCTGCGGACTTCATACTCGCTCGAGTCAAACTCACCACGAGTGGTCTGAAGATACAAGAACCTTCAAGATAAATATTTACATAAGCTCAAAGAGAGCTATTAAAGAAACACGCTCGGTGGCTTTACCTTGGTCAGAACCCTGTAGGTAATAAACGTCTCGATGGTCGTCACGTGGCTCTCGGGGTTATCGACGGTGATGAAAATGTCTTTGTTGTCGGGCACCTCTTCGTCTTCCTCGAATTTGTACTGGTTGACCATGGAGCCGGGCGAAGTCGGCATGGAAGCATTTGTAGGGCTGACATCCATGAAGTTTGAGTCCTGTACAATCCAACAAAAATTAGTATTATTATTACAGTAGTACCTTGTAACTCAACGTCTCCTAAACTCAACATTTTTGAAACTTGATGCCTTTAGCTGAGAAATTTGTATCATTAAACTTGACATGTGTGCAACCGTTTTGTTCAGCGCTCAGTTGAGCGGTGCGGTAAAACGTCATCAAAGTGTGAATATGAGACGAATCTGCATTTGTGTGGAATAATCATCAGATCCAGTCTGAAAGCTCCACATGTATCTGTGTTTATTAGGGATGTAATGATACACTCTACCCACGATGCGATGCGATTCACGATGCTGGGTTCACGATACGATTTTTTCCCGATTTTTTAAACAAAATGAAATTGAAAACAAATTATAAATTATGTTTCCTTTTATTATTTCTCTTTAAAAAAAATACAATAAAATACTTTATTTGTGCTTATCTTTTATTTATCTAAATAATTAATGTCCTTTTATTTCTGGAAAATTCCTAACCTGGCAACCCTGTAGTGATGTCAACCAGGTGAGGTGAATAGCGCCAGCGCCCTCTGCTGTTTAAAGTGAAAAACGATTTGAATCGTTACACATGTGAATCAATTTTTAACTGTCTTGTGGTGCATCGTTACATCCCTATTGTTAATCTGGATTTTCCTGACTGTTTCACTTTTAAACTTGTGTTACTTGGACATCTTTTTATTTGCATTACACACCTTTATTCAACACCATAAAAATGAACCAGTTCTGAGTAATCTGTTTACAAAAAGCACGCACATACACACACACACACACACACACACACACACACACACACACACACACACACTTACTGTTACTTAAATGCAGTCACTATTCAAGGGATAAAATACCAAATAAATCACACTAATGTTAAAAACGCTAACTGAGTCATGATGCCGTCAGCAGCGTAGTCCAGGCATCCACCAAAGGAAGGATTATTTATCAGCTCAAGCAAGATATATCATTTTACGCTGCTCCAGGGTCCAACAGTGGTCTCTACACCATGCTGGCCAATGTTTGTTTGTATATTAGGATTTTAACGTCATGTAGTTACTCATTACACGAGATTCATCAGTTCACAAGGTTATATCGAACACAGTCATGGACAATTTTGTATCTCCAATTCACCTCACTTGCACGTCTTTGGGCTGTGGGAGGAAACCAAAGCACCCGGAGTAAACCCACGCAGACACGGGGAGAACATGCAAACTCCACAAAGAAAGGACCCGGACCGCCCCACTTGGGGATCGAACACAGGACCTTCTTGCTGTGAGGCGACAGTGCTACCCACTGGGCCACCTATCAGCCGGTCAGGCATGCAAAGTGTAACGAGGAAGGAATGGAGGGCCTATGCCCAACAATGGATTAGCGTCCTGTCCTGGCTGTTTTACTGCATTGCGTTAAGTGATTCCAGAGAAAACAAACCCACAGTGACCCCGCCCAGAATAAAGCAGTGGTAAAATATGAAAATGACTGAATGGACACATGGCTCATCAGCGAGATTTAAACTGCAGTGGGCTTCGAAGCTGTTAAGCAAGAAAAAAGTCCAAAATTGGCAGACAGAAAATACTGTAGTATTAATGGGCTTAAAGTAAAAAGTAGGGATAGACTATGAAATAGGTATAATACAAGAGCATTATGTTGAAAGCCAGGCATAAGCTCATAAGAGTGTCAAAGCCTGTGCATGTCACTGCTGGCCTAGCGTTTGTTGGGCCGAAACTTGCTTATAAAGCCGGTCCTGCTGGTTGCTTGTTCTCAGCCAAAAGCATTATGCTGGTCAGACTGGTGCCAGTTATGCTGGTCTAAGCTGTTGTTTCCACAGAGGATTCATACAGCAGCTTCAAACCTTTATCAGAGCTAAGCCAGCCAAGCAGATTTACAGTTTTCCCAGAATGCTGTGCACTGTACCCTAATTTCAGCAACGACACAGGAAAATATCGAGCTGAACAATGTGAGTAAAACGTTCACGGAGCTTCTGTGGACCGATCCTGTGTTGAAACTGACGCGTAAGCACAAATTTCACATACGGCTGCATAATGGAACACAGTAAACTTATTGTGTAACACAGTTTAGTCATTAAAAAGAAGCTTTTCTATGTACAAGCTGCCAACAACAGTCATCAACAAGCATCAACAGTAGGAGTGCAGTAGAAAAATACATGACAAAGTAATGGAATTATTCTGAATGTCACATATAGGTATCATTGTTTTATATAATTACACTTAAGTCAATAAACCATATACAGTAATACCTTCACTTATATCGTTTTACCTTATGTCGTTAGTAAAGGAAAATTTATGCAACTTTATGTCGTTCAGCAAAAAAAACAACAACTAAAAACCCATAAAACATAAAAAAAAATTCACCCAAGACAGCAAAATAAATGTTAAAATATATAAAATGTAATATATATAAAAGGCACTTGAGTGGCACAGCTGATCGATGGCATCCGAACAGAAATGGGGAACAATGGGGATTAGTGCTTGACTCCATATAAACCCGCCTCATGCAGATAAAAAGAAGCAAACGGCTGGTGGTGATAGTCACAGCTCTCCACGGTCAGCAGCAGTTTATTGAAAACTGTGTGTGGCTTTATTATGTGTTAATAAAGTGCTGGTGCTAGTAGTGCCAACTGCCAAGTTCACACTACACGACTCTCCAAGTGGTCAGGTCTCTGTACAGTTCACACTACACGACTGGCTCTCTTGTAATCGGGAGTCTTTCAGGTCGGTGTGTATTTCACACTACACGACTGATCGGTGATAGGGGGTCACACACTACACCATCTATCACCAACTGGAATCGCAGGCGAGCTTCTCTGGTCTCCCAAACTACGTTTTGTCACGAAAACACACGCGAAAAGTGACGAGGGGTTTAATGATACCACGTCCAAAAATGCACGTCAACAAGTAGCGAGAGATCAAAGTTTGTGCGCTGATGTGCAGCGTAAAATCAGGGAGGAAAAAAAAAAAGAATCATGAATAAATAAATAAGTGGATTTGGCTACGCGAGCAGCATGGATTGTTCTATAGTAAGTTGGAGGTTAATAAATATTTTTTGCAATGCAGCGTTGGTGTAGAGAACGATCAGGTCAGAAATACTGTAAAACCTGTGTGTGTTGATGTATTCTGATATAAACTATATTATGCCCCTGTCCCACCTTTTTACACCTTCTCCCCTGCGTTTCCCCTCACACCGTATCTTGCGTTCTCATTGGTCGTTCGTTAGCACTCATTGCCAGTCGGCCGACTCATATCCAGATATTTGACAAGATAGATATCTCTCATGAGTCGCTCAGATCGTTTCACACACAGTGATTGAGAGCTTCAGAGTTTCGATCTAGCGCCGAGCAGTCAGCGAGCAAAATCAGGGCAGAAATCGCGTAGTGTGAACTAGGCATGATAGTCACAACTCTCCATGGTCAGGAGTGGAGGTCAGCAGCAAAAGAGAAAGCAAAATGCGATCGGGTAACTGGATATGACTACATTAAGGGGTGAAATGGGGAGGGAAAAAAAAGCATTTAAAAATAAGAATACTCATAATTCCAGTGCTTTGCTGTGTTGTGGTGCTTGTTCATAGGTGTGACTTATATATTGTATTGTATTAGTAAGCGTCATGCTATATCGTTGGAAGGCAAGATGGCGATGATAAAACACCAGGGTTGCCGCTGCCACAGCTCACACTTTTGACAATTGTTCATGATAAGATGATGCTCCAGCAAAGTCATCAGCAAGAGGCGAGATTAACCGCCGACCTGTGGTGATGGCTTGGCGCCCCGTGCACAATGTATTCTTACTTTGGGTGCAGTGGGACAAACTGGCCACTTACGGACCCTGAAGCATTTAGTAAAATGTATTTATTTATTTATTAGGATTTTAACGTCATGTTTTACATACAGTGGGGTCAAAAAGTATTTAGTCAGCCACTGATTGTGCAAGTTCTCCTACTTAGAAAGATGAGAGAGGTCTGTAATTTTCATCATAGCTACACTTCAACTATGAGAGACAAAATGAGTAAATAAAATCCAGGAAATCACATTGTAGGATTTTTAAAGAATTTATTTGTAAATTATGGTGGAAAATAAGTATTTGGTCAATAACAAAAGTTCAACTCAATACTTTGTAACATAACCTTTGTTGGCAATGACAGAGGTGAAACGTTTCCTGTAAGTCTTCACCAGGTTTGCACACACTGTAGCTGGTATTTTGGCCCATTCCTCCATGCAGATCTCCTCTAGAGCAGTGATGTTTTGGGGCTGTCGCTGGGCAACACGGACTGCACAAATTTTCTATGGGGTCGAGGTCTGGAGACTGGCTAGGCCACTCCAGGACCTTAAAATGCTTTTTACGGATCCACTCCTTCGTTGCCCGAGCGGTGTGTTTGGGATCATTGTCATGCTGGAAGACCCAGCCACGTTCCATCTTCAATGCTCTCACTGATGGAAGGAGGTTTTGGCTTAAAATCTCACGATACATGGTCCCGTTCATTCTTCCCTTAACACGGATCAGTCGTCCTGTCCCCTTTGCAGAAAAACAGCCCCAAAGCATGATGTTTCCACCCCCATGCTTCACAGTAGATATGGTGTTCTTGGGTTCTTCTTCTTCCTCCAAACACGACGAGTTGAGTTTTTACCAAAAAGTTCCATTTTGGTTTCATCTGACCACATGATATTCTCCCGATCCTCTTCTGGATCATCCATAAGCTCTCTGGCAAACTTCAGACGGGCCTGGACATGTACTGGCTTAAGCAGGGGGACACGCCTGGCACTGCAGGATTTGAGTCCCTCTCGGCGTAGTGTGTTACTGATGGTAGCCTTTGTTACTTTGGTCCCAGCTCTCTGCAGGTCATTCATCAGGTCCCTCCGTGTAGTTCTGGGATTTCTGCTCACTGTTCTCATGATCGTTTTGACCCCACGGGATGAGATCTTGACCCCAAGGGAGATTATCAATGGTCTTGTATGTCTTCCATTTTCTTACAATTGCTCCCACAGTTGATTTATTCACACCGACCTGCTTGCGTATTGTAGATTCACTCTTCCCAGCCTGGTGCAGGTCTACAATTTTCTTCCTGGTGTCCTTCGACAGCTCTTTGGTCTTGGCCATGGTTGAGTTTGGAGTCTGACTGTTCGGGGCTGTGGACAGGTGTCTTTTATACAGATAACGAGGTCAAACCGGTGCCATTAATACAGGTAACGAGTGGAGGACAGAAGAGCTTCTTAAAGAAGAAGTTACAGGTCTGTGAGAGCCAGAAATCTTGCTTGTTTGTTATTGACCAAATACTTATTTTCCACCATAATTTACAAATAAATTCTTTAAAAATCCTACAATGTGATTTCCTGGATTTTTTTTTCTCATTTTGTCTCTCATAGTTGAAGTGTAGCTATGATGAAAATTACAGACCTCTCTCATCTTTCTAAGTAGGAGAACCTGCACAATCAGTGGCTGACTAAATACTTTTTGACCCCACTGTACTTAAGTTTAATGTCAAACACAGTCATGGACAATTTTTGTATCTTCAATTCACCTCACTTGCACGTCTTTGGACTGCGGTAGGAAACCGGAGCTCCCGGAGGAAACCCACACACACTCTGGGACGTTTGTTTGTTTGTTTATTAGGATTTTAACGTCATGTTTTACACTTTGGTTACATCCATGACAGGAACGGTAGTTACTCATTACACAAGATTCATCAGTTCACAAGATTATATCAGTACACAAGTTTATATCAAACACAGTCTTGGACAATTCAGTGTCTCCAATTCACCTCATTTGCCTGTTTTTGGACTGTGGGAGGAAACCGGAGCTCCCGGAGGAAACCCACACGGACACGGGGAGAACATGCAAACTCCACACAGAAAGGACCCGGACCGCCCCGCCCGGGGATCGAACCCAGGACCTTCTTGCTGTGAGGCGACAGTGCTACCCACTTAGCCACCGTGCCGCCCACTGAGTGAGTAGCACTGACGCCTCACAGCAAGAAGGACATGGGTTCGATTTCCCCTTTCTGTGTGTGGTCTGCATGTTCCGCAGTACAAAGACATGCGGTCAGTCCAAGTAGAGCTAAAATTGCCATAGGTGTGATGGACTGGCGACCTGTCTGGGGGTGTTTCCTGCCTTTCACCTTATAAAACACTCACTGCGACCCTGACCAGGACAAAGCTGTAGTAAAACAGACAGTGAATGAACGAATAAATGAATTAATACACTTTTTAGCTTCATTTTGTTCAGTAATGACCCACATATACATGTTAAAGCACTACACCTATGCAAATGTGCTAGACTACAAAAAGGAAGCTACTTTTTAAACCGTCACCACCTGATTACTGACCTTTGGAACCAAAAGAGAGCAAAACAACGATTAGAGAGGCACAAATGTTTCACTTTTTAATGAAATTTGAACTTTAAACTAATAAACTACAGTAACTGGTGACTTTAGATGAGCTGAATGCAGGACACCCACCAAAACAACACTGAAATCAATCAAAACAACGGAATAAAAGTGCTAACGTGTCACCGTCAAGTGCCAAAACATGAACCAGTACTTATATTTACTCTGTGTTTTATTTAATCTCTCCTCTGCCCTGTTTCTGAGACAGTTTTGTTTACTTTAGTTCTCATACCTTACTAAAAACTTCTAAATCCTCGTCCTCGTCCAGCTCCAACATTTGGCTCGAAACTTCCGGTAAAACTGCAGCACCGTCCACAGAACTTGCGCTCATCGTGAAGTAAATTAAACACTGTTATTAACTTTTAAATCACTTTTATCTCATTATTTAAAGCTTCTTGTCCCAGTAAAATAGTAAAACTAAACTCAGCTCGAAGCAAAGCGAGTTTACTGCGCAGAAACGGAAATCCCGCATTCAGGGAAGAGTAGCAGCTCCACACTGCATACTAGCACACTACCTAGTATAGTAGAGCCATAACATTAAAACCACCTCCCTGTTTCTACACTCACTGTCCATTTGATCAGCTCCACTTACCACATAGAAGCACTTTGTAGTTCTACAATTACTGACTGTAGTCCATCTGCTTCTCTGCATGCTTTGTTAACCTGCTTCCACCCTGTTCTTCAATGGTCAGGACCCCCACAGGACCACCACAGAGCAGGTATTATTTAGTTGGTGGATCATTCTCAGCGCTGCAGTGACACTGACATGGTGGTGGTGTGTTAGTGTCACTGTCACTGCTGGACTGAGAATAGTCCACCAACCAAAAACATCCAGCCAACAGCACCCCGTGTGACCACCGATGAAGGTCTAGAAGATGACCGACTCAAACAGCAGCAATAGATGAGCGATCGTCTCTGACTTTACATCTACAAGGTGGACCGACTAGGTAGGAGTGGACAGTGAGTGGACACGGTATTTAAAAACTCCAGCAGCGCTGCTGTGTCTGATCCATTCATCAGCACAACACACACTAACACACCACCACCATGTCAGTGTCACTGCAGTGCTGAGAATGATCCACCACCTAAATAATACCTGCTCTGTGGTGGTCCTGTGGGGGTCCTGACCATTGAAGAACAGGGTGGAAGCAGGTTAAAAAAGCATGTAGAGAAATAGATGGACTACAGTCAGTAATTGTAGAACTACAAAGTGCTTCTATATGGTAAGTGGAGCTGATAAAATTGACAGTGAGTGTAGAAACAAGAAGGTGGTTTTGGCAAGTTGGCCTACTTGTTAGTCTTTTTTACTAACTGACTGGTGCACTGTATGGTTAAAGGATGTGGAAATTAGTGCATCAATGTCTGGCCTGACAAATGTTCTTTTGACTGACAGTGCACAGAAACACTCCAAAAACCTGTGTAAGGCCTTTTCAGAGGACTAGAGGCGATGGGAGCAGGCATCCAATGCTGTTGGAATGCAAAGTCCAACAAGCACATGGTCAAATATCAGCATACTTTTAGCCCTATAGTATATAAAGTAAGACAGTGTTTCTCTAGTGACTTAAGTAGGGCTGTATAATAACAACATAACTAATAATTACCAAAATTACGTCAATATCAAAACCAAGGTTTAGTAGTAAGTATATACACACAGCATTAAAATAACCATATAAACACAGACAGTGAACAATGACAAGGATTAAACCCAGGTCTACTGGAACCATGTTAGTGGTGTATATGTACACCAAGGCTGTGGACTGAACATTGAACATTGGGGGAATGTAAGGGCTCCCTGCCACTGTAAAACATTCCTGCCATATCAACAACTGATGGAAACGCAGACGGATCATAACAAAGTGTGAGTGGAATATGTTTTATTTATAATTTGTAGGGCGGCACGGTGGCTCAGTGGGAAGCACTGTCGCCCCACAGCAGGAAGGTCCTGGGTTCATTTTGAGCATATCTGAATAATAAGGATGTCACAAACATGTCATATACTGTATAATCAATATACGTATAATCACAATATATAGTACACGTGGGCAGTGTAGCCTAGTGGTTAAGATACAGGACTAGTAATTGAAAGGTCACTGGTTCAAGCCCCACCATTGCCAGGTTGCCACTCTTGGGCCCTTGAGCAAGGCCCCTAACCCTCAATTGCTTACACAGTATACTGTCACAGTACTGTAAGTACTGTAAATGTAAATTAAACATCTATGGGTAAATTTACAACATTCAAAAGTAAAAACTTGCTGGGCAGTTGTAGCGTAGTGGTTAAGGTACTGGACTAGCAATCAGAAGGTTTCTGGTTCAAACCCTACCACTGCTTGAGCAAGGCCCTTAACCCTCAACAGCTCAGACTGTATACTGTCACAGTACTGTAAGCCGCTTTGGATAAAGGCGTCTGCTAAATGCCGAAAATGTAAATGTAAATGTTGTGATTATGGTATGTATTACCATCTGTGCACAGTGATATCCTAAAAAATTAAATAAATAAAAAAAAAGCTCTATCAATCGCTTTAAGAGTTGAATCTAGTGTATTGGGGGTGTATTACACTAGCAATTTTCACACAACCTTCTTATGTTAAATAAAAACTACAATCTTTTAATAAGATAAAAAGTTTTATTAGCATAAAATGACTCTCCTATCAGACGGTGCTGTTTCTATTCACAGGAAGGATTATCTGTCTCAATAGATGATTTTTTTTTATTGTTGGGAGGTGAATTCATCCTCGACATCTTTTGTCATGCAGGACTAAATTTCTCTGTGCACTGTTGTTAATCTGATTAGTTACAGTTTGACTCGTCACATGTTGATTTTTAAGCTTCATTGTGTCTAGTGTAATATCCAAACCACCAAAAGATGTCACTGTAGCACAATAAATAACAACACAGAGCCACGTGGCACATCACTGCATCTATTTATTTTTTTATATATGTAAAGCATCTGCACTATATAGCCAAAATTATATGGACATCCCTATTAATGAATGAGTTATTGTGTTGCAGCCCCATTCATTGTTAACAGGTGGATAAAATCAAAACATGCCACTTTACCTCAGGTCCGTTTATTGAAGTTCTGCCCTGCTAGAAATGTTTGCCCAACTGTAAAAGAGAGTAGGGACCCCTGCATCACTCACTATAGAGTTCCAAACTGCCTTTTAAAGCAACATCAGCACAAGAACCGTGCTTCGGGAGTTTTATGAAATGGCTGATCTTATGCACACAAGCCTAAGATCACCATGCACAATGCCAAGCATTAACTGGAATGGTCTTGGTTAGGTCTGGTCCTCTGCTGACATGTGATGCCCACATTCAACAGTTTTTTGGTAACTCACCTCAGTGTCACAGTGTTTTTTTAAAGCATCTGTCTACTTGTATATCTGCACTATATTGCCAAAAGTATGTGGACATCCCTCTTAATGAATGAGTTATTGTGTTGCCGCCCCATCCATTGTTAACAGGTGGATAAAATTAAAACATGCCACTTTTACCTCAGGTCAGTTCCTCGGTTTTGCCCTGATAGATCTGACCTGGGCAACTGGTAATACTGTTTTTATAATAGAAGCATCTAGCAACAGTAACTCAGTCATGAATAGAGTAGGGACCCCTGCATTACTCACTATAGAGTTCCAAACTGCCTTTGAAAGCAACACCAGGACAAGAACTGTGCTTAGGGAGTTTTATGAAATGCCTGATCTTATGCACACAAGCCTAAGATCACAATGCACAATGCCAAACATTAACTGGAATGGTCTTGGTTAGGTCTGGTCTGCCACTGGCATGTGATGCCGACAGCGTTTTGGGCCTCATAATGGAACCAGCCTGGAAAATCTGATTGCCCCAGAGACGGCGTGAATGAACGTTATGCTGCTCATTTATTGTAGGTTCTGAAGGTTCCCTATTGTGTTTTTCCGAGAGCAGTTGTCGTATTGTGACAGCCAGTTCTCAGTTCTGCTCCATCCCTCCTTTGTACAATTACTTTGTTGCAGGCTGTAGATGTTGTTTTATTTCATTTTTTTTTTGTTTGTTTCTGTTAACTTGGCCACATTATTTATGTGCAATTATCTTCTTTTTGTTACTGGCTTTTTTGTTTCAGTTCTGCTCTATCTCTGTTCTGTCCACGCTCTCCGTTGCAGGCTGTTTTCGTGTCTTTCATTTGTTACTTTTTTCCGTTATTTTGTCCCCTTTTTACTGGTGGTGTTTTAGCCACAGTATTGTTCTTATAATAGTGTGACAGCCAGTTTTCAGTTCTGGTCTATCTCTGTCCTGTCCTTGTTCTCCGTTGCAGGCTGAGGATGTTTCGTATCTTAAATTTTTTTTTGTTTGTTTCTGTTATTTTGGCCACATTATTCATGTGCGATTATCCCCTTATAGTTGGTGGCTTTTTAGCCACAGTATTGTCTTTGTCATATTGTGACGGCCAGTTCTTAGTTCTGCTCTATCCCTGTTTTGTCCACTTTCTCCATAGCAGGCTATGTGTTACTTTTTCCGTTATTTTGGCCACATTATTCTTGTGCGATTATCCCATTTTTGTTGGTGGATTTTTAGCCACAGTATTGTCTTTATCATAGTGTGACAGCCAGTTATCAGTTCTGCTCTATCCTCTGTTCTGTTCACTTTCTCCATTGCAGGCTGTGGATGTTTTTGTGTCCTTCATGTGTTACTTTTTCCGTTATTTTGGCCACATTATTCATGTGTGATTATCCCCTTTTTTTTGGTGACTTTTTAGCCACAGCATTGTTCTTATCATATTATGACAGCCAGTTCTAAGTTCTGCTCTATCTCTGTTCTGTCCACTTTTTCTGTTGCAGGCTGTGGATGTTTTTGTGTATTTCATTTATTACTTTTTTCTCTTAATTTGGCCACATTATTCTTGTGCGATTATCCCCTTTATGTTGGTGAATTTTCAGCCACAGTATTGTTCTAGTCATATTGTGACAGCCAGTTCTCAGTTCTGCTCTATCCCTGTTCTGTCCACTTTCTCCTTTGCAGGCTGTGGATGTTTTTTGTGTGTTTAATTTATTTTGTTTCTGTTAATTTGGCCACATTATTCTTGTGTGATTATCCCCTTTTAATTGGTGTCTTTTTAGCCACAGTATTGTTCTACCTTAGTTAAAGCATTTACACTTGGGTTATTTTTATTCGTAAGCTTTTAACTCATATTTAATCAGAATTGTGATGCTGATGTTATGGAATAAAATAGAAACTAAAGGTGATTAATGCTTTTATTACTGTCACAACACTTTCACTGTATCTGTATTGGGTTAATACAGACTGAGCTCATCTGGCCTGCTGTAAGTAGGCAAAAATGTTATGTACTTCTCATGTGATGCTCTTGCAATCACATTATTTAACTGAATCAATCAGGAGACTTTTAATTAGGAATAGAGGTGTAGGAAACATGCAGTATCTTAACTGTATACCGTTCTGCTTTGAGCAAGTTCGCATTAGCACACAGTTTGGGGTAACGTTTTGCACACAGCATGAGAAGCACATCCCTCACCCATTCATAATAGACAGAATTAGAATAATTCTATAAAGGTCAGTCCTTTACTGTGTTCACCACAGACTGATAGAGCAGCGAATGCAGAAAAGGTCACGGCTCCACAATCATATTATCTTGCTGCCTTTTGATATCATTTGTCCAGGAGATTGATTCAAACCTGATGTTTAAAGCTCGATGTTGGTTTTAGGTCAGCCGGCTGAGCACGCTCTGTGTTTCCGCTTTTAAGATACGCAACCCTGATGGTAGTATTAAGTAAGAACTAAGTGTTCTGGCTTGATAAAGTACCAGCATTAGCACGAGCCATTCCATACAGGGCATTAATTGCTCCTTAGTTGTACAAAATGAGAGTAATAAATGGCGCGACTGTAAAGGAAAGTCGGCTTCTGCAACGAGGTTGTGAAGACATTACACTCCTAATGTGATTTTGATCTTGTACTTTGTTACTTAGTCCCTGTATAAATCCTCCCACAAGTCCGAGTTCCTTGCAGGGTTGTGCAGAATACAAAAAGAACTCATACAGCCAGAGTACACTGCACTTTTGTTCATGTTTGTTTGTTTGTTTATTAGGATTTTAACGTCATGTTTTACACTTAATTACATTCATGACAGGAACGGTAGTTACTCATTACACAAGGTTCATCAGTTTTACACAAGTTTATATCAAACACAGTCATGGACAATTTAGTATCTCTAATTTACCTCACTTGCATGTCTTTGGACTGTGGGAGTAAACCGGAGCTCCCGGAGGAAACCCACACAGAAACAGGGAGAACATGCAAACTCCACACAGAGAGGACCCGGACCGTCCCACCTGGGGATCGAACCCAGGACCTTCTTGCTGTGAGGCAACCCACTTAGCCACCGTGCCGCACTTTTGTTTAAATAAATAAAACGTACAAAGAATACATTTGGACGGCACAGTGGTGCTGTGGGTTGCACTCCCAGGTTCCTTTCTGTGTGGAGTTTGCATGTTCTCCCTGTGTCTAGGTGGTTTTCCTCCAGGTGTTCTGGTTTCCTACCACAAGGCCAAAAACATGCAGTCAGGACAACTGGAGATACTAGAAATTGCCCTAAGTGTAAATGTCAATGGACTGGCAACCTGTCTGGTTTTGATTTTTTGTTTTCATTTATGCCATCTAGCAGTGCAACAATAGTGACTGGACACGATACCAAACCATCAGTGGCAATTTGTCAGTAGTGGGGCTTGAACCAAGGACCTTCTGTTCTATTTATTCATTTGTCATATCCAATTATATTCGTATTTCCGCAGACCTCTACTCTTGATCTTAGAAACACAACCATCACAAGCCTGCTCCAACATGCGAGGCCGGTCATTTCTTTTCGCCCAAACGAGGTGAAATCCACCTAATGAACAAATAATCACTCAGTTTTCCTACATAGTCACATATTAAAGTCTATATATTTGAAATGGCATGTATCTTGTCCAGCAAGCTCAGGTGACCACATATATTTGGTTATAGTGTATCTGAAGTATTCAGGCTATAAAAAAGAAGAAAATCAAATAAACAAATTGCGGCAGTAAAACTGTGTACCTGGCAACCCTAATAAGAGCTCTGTAGATAATTAGAGCTGTTTTGTAGTGAGGAGCGTGCATATAAGTTAATAAATGACATTGGTTGTTTTTAATTAACATTATACTGTGTATGTTTTATAAATGAATTCTCAAGTGTAAAATATGCAAAATGCGTCAGAAATTATAAATATACACATGTATATACACCAACTAGGCATAACATTATGACCACTGACAGATGAAGTGAATAACACTGATTATCTCTTCATCACGGCACCTGTTAGTGGGGGGGATATATTTAAGCAATAGAACACGAGAGGGAGTGTGTTATCACGAATAACATCACGGCTGTGATTCGGTCGCCGTAGATAATCACAGCCGTGATGTTATTCGCGATAACACACTCCCTCTCGTGTTCTATTGCTTTTATACAACAGTTTTTACAAAATAAAGAAAGAAAATAAATAAAAGAAGCCCTGAATTTCATAATAAATATGCTTTAATATTGACAATACCTTCCGCCAAAAAGTAGTTCCACAACGAATATAAAGTTTAACACTACAAAGCAGACATCCCAAGTTGCAAAAACTCATTTCAGGGAGGTAAAAAGAACAAGAAGAAGAAAAAGGCAAGAACCTCCGAAGGGAAAAAACTAATAAAAAAAACTCTCGCACACACCAAAGGATTATGGATGAAAACAGAACTACTAGGAGCTGCTAACTGGGCTATTAAGCTAACTGTTCGCGTTACAAACACATTAATGTTCCCTACACAGTGCACTAGATTGTGTATCAGATCACGGATTTATGTTCCCTACATAGTGCACTAGACAGTATATTAGACAATTGATTTATGTTCCCTACATAGTGCACTAGATTGTATATCAGATAACGGATTTAAAATGCGATCGGGAAAAAAGTCTGTGTCCCTGCGTGCGCGTTTGTGTGCATGAAGCTCGTCGTTACTGGCAACGCGTCAGCGGAGTAATACAGTTGTGGTGTGAAAAGGCCGTGCTGTTATCACCAATATCAGCACGGTTAGAACGCTTCTCAACCAATCAGATTGTAAGGTCGGAACTAACTGTTGTATATTAGGCAGCAAGTGAACATTTTATCCTCAAACTTGATGTTAGAATCAGGAAAAATGGGCGAGCGTGAGGATCTGAGCGAGTTTGACGAGGACCAAACTGTGATAACTAGACGACTGGGTCAGAGAATCTCCAAAACTGCAGCTCTTGTGGGGTGTTCCCGGTCTGCAGTGGTCAGTATCTATCAAAAGTGGTCAGCCGCTCAGGTGGCACAGCGGTAAAATACGCTAGCACACCAATATATGAGCAACGTTTGACTTGTTGTTCATACAGGGTGGGAGCTTGATAGAGACCTCATAACTGATGCAATTACGACCTCTGCTGGCTGATTGATGGCGTCTGCACAAAGAGAGGAATAATGCTGATCAGGGTGTGGCTCTCCATGCACAAGGCTGATCCACATATGAACTCGCCTCATGCAAGTGAAAAGATGCAGTTGGGTACTGCACACGTGTCTGTCAGTTTGTGTGTCAGTTTGCTGTCCTCAATCAGGGGCGGGGGTCAGCACCAGTATAGAGGAAGCATGAAGCAATCAGGTAAAAATTGGACGCGCTATGTAAAATGTAAAAAACTAAAAGTTGTCCAAGGAAGGAACAGTGGTAAACCGGCGACAGGGTCATGGGCGGCCAAGGCTCATTGATGCACGTGGCCCAGGCTGGCCCTTGTGGTCCAATCCAACAGACGAGCTACTGTAGCTCAAATTGCTGAAGAAGTTCATGCTGGTTCTGATAGAAAGGTGTCAGAATACACAGAGCAGCACAGTTTGTTGTGTATGGGGCAGCAAAAGGGGGACCAACACAATATTAGGAAGGTGGTCATAATGTTATGCCTGATCTGTGTATATACGCATATACATATGTACACATATACATGTATTCTGTTAAAACCCATCACTTTTAATACTGCTGTATAATGTAAAGTGAATATTTCAAAGCAGGAATCATGTAACTCAAATGTAAATGTACAATATGATTATTTTCTTCCACATTTATGTGCACCGTGTTAACCGTGGTGCTCGTTCCTTCTGTTGATCTGCGCTCTAATCTTATTTGTCAGTCTGTGCCTCCCCACTGAGCCATTCTGAGCGCGGACGATCCCTGCCTCGAATCCAGGATTGGATTTCATGTGTTTGACTGCGATCTGTGCAGAAAAGGCATGTCCGTATGAAAGCACATCACAAATAGGCCGTAATTCTATTTCTTGTAAGATATAATTGTCAGTGTGGGAAGTGAAAACATAAAAGGTGGCACAGAATCAGCCTGGCACCCCAATACTGCTCCCTGGCACCATCCCAGATCTGTGCCTGCAAAGATCCGCACAGCGCTGTTCGTCCATCAGTGCTAGTTAATAATTAGATCAGCATTAAGCCACAACGACGGCTTACATAGATCAGCTGCTTTCAGATTGCACCCGCTTCCTGTCAGAGCCATTAGAGGCCGACCAGAGCGTCCTTAGAAAATCCTGCAGCCGGTTCAGACAGTGACGTCTAAGCTCGCCCGAATATCTCTGAAATGTGGAGTCTGTGCGATTGGCTGGCAGACCCGCAGCATCTTGTAATGTACTGGGATTTCGTGGCCTCCACATAAAGCCCATAAAACAGAGAATGAGGAAGATTTAGAGCCACCTGGAGTGAGTGCATAAGTGAACAATTAAAAATCAATTTGCCGTCAAAAAGCTTTGCTTTCTAATTATAAAACCACGCGCTGACTTACGTACTTCTCCCTCTCGTGCAGATGCGAAGCGCACGTTTTTTTAGTTTCCTACTCATTGTATTTTTTATTCTTTTTTTAAGATTGAGACGTTTCGAAAATACGACGGCGTATTAGGGCCAATTTAAAGAAAAATATTTTTTAAGCTTCGATTTCAAGAATTAAGTTGCCGCTCAGGTGGCGCAGAGGTAAAAACACACGCTGCAACCGGAGTTGGATTTCGAGTACGTCGTATCGAATCCAGCTCTGCCTTACCGACCGAGGCTGAGCGGCTACATGAACATCGATTGGCCTGTTGTTCAGATGGGCGGGACTAAGGTCGGAAGTGGGTCTCTCACTGTCAGAATGGTGAAGTTACGACCTCTGCTGACTGATTAGAGGCGCCTACACAGAGATGAGAAAGGAGTGCTCTTAGGGTGTGTCTCTCCGCACGCAACGCTAGGTGGCGCCACACTCGTCAACGTGTGGGTGGCAAGATGCATACGGCTTGCTGCTCACCTGTCGGAGGGGATGTGGGTTAGCTTAGATCTCCTCGGTCAGGACAGGGATCGGCAGAGGCAGAGAGGAAGCGTGATGCAAATTGGGCAATTGGACATGCTAAAGAGGTAGAAAAAGGGGAGAAAAAAAAGAATAAAGTCGAAATTACTTCGAAATTTTATGTGCTGTCGTCGTAGGCTTGTCAGTTTAGAGAAGCACCGGTCTCAGTACCTGGATCGGCACGCGCTGAGGGCAGCCTCCAATGTCCGTTACAATGTGTGTTACTGTGGTTATCCAGTAACCTGCGATTATTATTGAGTTGTTGTTTATATTGTACGCTTCCATCCACATGACATGACGACTAAACCCATCAATGCAACCATTTATAGCGATGTCATCCGGCATTAGTTTATCGTACGAGTCCATATGCCATAAGGCGTTGGGGCTTTTGGGGTATTTGGACTGTGGGAAAAAAACCGAGCACCTGAAGAAAACCCACACTGAAACAGGGAGGACATACCCAGCACGTCCATTTTGCTCACAAGGTGCAGGGTTACTTATAGTTCCTAGAATTAAAAAGATCACGGCTGGTGGAAGAGCGTTTTCTTACAAAGCTCCACAACTCTGGAATAATCTTCCTGCCTCTGTTCGGGATTCGGACACAGTCTCAGTGTTTAAGTCTAGACTGAAAACATATTTATTTTCTCAGGCTTTTGATTAGTATAGACAAAGGCGCAGAGCTTGGGGGTTCTAGGTCATAGAAACTTGTGGTGATCAGGGATGTTGGGTTGCTGTCGTTCTGCCTCTCTTGTCCGATCACTCAGGTTTGGGTAGGAGAGGTGGGTGCTGATGTCCTGTGAAAGCCTTCATGACCTTGTTACCTGCTCGCTCTCCCTTTTAGTGATGCTGTAATAATTAGGGCTGCCGGAGTCTAAAACTCTCTGTAAAACGGATATTTTTCTCAACTCGCATTTTACGTTTTTAACTACATTTTCTGTTGTTTTACCCCAAGGGCATTCTGATGGAAACATGGCTCCCCACCCGCGATTAAGGAATGAAGTCGAGACTGCCGTGCCAACAATGCTGCTTCTGCCGGATGTGACGGGATCCTGGCGTGTTTGCACCAAGAATGTCAAGAACTCACTACAGACTTTATTGCAGACTGGACTGAATAATAACTCTATTATTATTAATAACTCTATTATCATTTATTTATTTATTGCTAGTTATACCTTTTAGTTCATTTTAATTCTGTGTTTGTATGAATTGTGTAAATCCTATTTATTTAAATGATCCTGCAGGTCACCCAAGAAGGATGGGCCCTGATTCTGGTTCCTCTCAAGGTTTCTTCCTGTAATTTTAAGGGAGTTTTTCCTGCCACTGTCGCCCTCGGCTTGCTCAACAGGGGTTTTTGTATCTGTTAGTCCTGGATTTTGTGAAGCTGCTTTGAGACAATGTCTATTGTAATAAGCGCTATATAAATAAAGTTGACTTGACTTGACATGCAAACTGCATACAGACATGACCCAAACCACTCCACCTGGGAATCAAACCCAGGACCTTCTTGCTGTAAAGCAGCAGTGGTACCCACTGAGACTTATTATTATTATTATTAATAACATGATTTTTATTATTTCTTTGCATTTATACAGCCTTGTTTGAAGTACTGGCGAAGGTGCAGATGGCGAGCGTACCGGTGGCCACGTTCTTCTAAATAAACACAGTTTACTGCAAAGCCGTTTCAGCATCCTTATGCTATTAATAAACTGGTGCTGATGTTGCAGGAGATCGAGGTTCTTTATTTGTGAAACCGAAACGAAAGTATAACTTTACCAAGTCATGAACATCCCTCATTTTAACACGAAATCAAAACTTAAAAAATATTTTTCTTTAAAGTGGCACCGCCGTACGAAAGCCATTATGCTGTATAGGATGTATTTTATATGAACGCGTTCATGCACCTAAATGAATTTTAAATGCGACTGCTGCTGTATCCCTGCCAGGTGTCCGATCCAACAACTGTGGCGTCATTATCACCTTCATTAAATGTGTCTACATTGTCATGATTGTCGTATCATTAGTCATTTATGCTGCTTTCTGCTTTTTCTTTGTGTTTTTCTTCAAATTCCACTATACATACATCTGATTACATCTGATTTAGGAATGATTGCAAATATCCTGCTGTCTTTTTGTGCCACAGACATCACGGCATTGAATAAAATGCCAGTTCTGTGTGTCCTCTTGTTTCCCAATGGATGTGGGACATTCAGCAGGTAATAGTTTACCAATATATTACGTTGATACGCCTCACTCTCTTAACCGCTTATCCCAGCTTTTCAATGGGCGCAAGGCACACAGTAACACCCTGGACGGGGCGCCAGTCTATCACAGAGCAGACACACACACAAACACACACCCATTCACCTGTAGGGCAATTCAGTGTCTCCAATTAGCCTGACTGCATGTTTTTGGACTGTGGGAGGAAACCGGAGCACCCGGAGAAAACCCACACAGACACAGGGAGAACATGCAAACTCCACACAGAAAGGACCCGGACTGCCCCGCCTGGGGATCGAACCCAGGACCTTCTTGCTGTGAGATGACAGTGCTACCCACCGAGCCACTGTGCCACCCTACTCTATTTATTAGGAATTTCATAAACATATGACATCCCTTAATTACACAGTCACCTTTCGATGCATTTTTTCCAGCGTCGTACTAACTTTTTAATGTCGTCAGCAAAAAATGTTTTTGGTTGAGCTGGTAGCCACTGATGCAGCGCTGCTTTCACATCATCATCACATGAAAATCTTCTTCTCCTTAAAGCTTCTTTGAGAGTCCAAAAAGGTGGAAATCAGATGGAACTAAATCCGGACTATAAGCGTCTCTCAGACACGACCGTTTACTTCTCCCACTCTCACCGTTTATAACCAAAATATAAAAGTGAGGAGCTTTTTAAAGACCTCTCATATCAAATCTAATTTATTTGTACAGCATTTTTACAATAGACATTGTCTCAACGCAACTTAACAGAATCCAGGACCAACAGACCAAAAAAAAAAACCTGTTGAGCAAGCCGAGGGCGACAGTGGGAAGGAAAAACTCTCTTAAAATGACAGGAAGAAACCTTGAGAGGAACCAGACTCAGCAGGAACCTCCATCCTTCTTGGGTCACCTGGAGAATCATTTAAATGAATTAGACTAGAAGGTCCTGGGTTCGATTCCCAGGTGGGGTGGTCCGGGTACTTTCTGTGTTCTCCCTGTGTCTGCGTGGGTGTCCTCCGGGAGCTCCAGTTTCCTCCCACAACCGAAAAACATGCAGTCAGGTTAATTGGAGACACTGAATTGCCCTATAGGTAAATGGGTGTGTGTATGTGTGTGTGCGCCCATTGAAAAGCTGGGATAGGCTCCAGCACCCCCACATGACTCTGATTGGATAAGCGGTTAAGAAAGTGAGTGTGTGAGTATTAGTAAACTAATTAGTAAAAAGAATATACAAGCAAGTGGAGTTCTTTATAGGGCAGCGGTTAAGGTACTGGACTAGTAATCAAAAGGTCGCTGGTTGAACCCCCACCACCACTATCACTGTTGGGCCCTTGAACAAAGCCCTTAACTCAAGTTGCTTAGACAGGATAATATCACAGAACTGTAAGTTGCTTTGACTAAAAAGCGACTGCTAAATGCCAGACTTATTCAGTCCAGCCTGTCATAAAGTCTGTATTGAGTTCTGGGCATTTCTGGTCCAAACACATCAGGTTCCTGTCAAACAGTAAATAATAAAAAGCACAAACATTTACTTGTTATGTTTGAATTTAACCTAGCAACCTAGCATATAAAAAATCTGTCATGGTATGTAGGTGCATCAGTGCCCATGCCATGGGTGCCATGGGCATATTTGTGAAGGTACCATCGACACAGAGGAGTGTATTAGAAATTTAGAGAGACACATGCTGTCATTGAGGTGGTTATTTCAGCAAGATGATTCCAGGCCTCATTCTGCACATACTACAACTGTGTGGCTATGTCAGTGGACCCCAACCACCGGGCCGTGGACCGGTCCGTGGGCCGCACAGAAATAATAAATAATTAGAGATCGATACAAGAGCACTTAATTTTCCCAAACTCTTCGGGTGTTACTGTCTCCTATCACCACTAGGTGGGAGCAGCGTCTCGTTGCAGCGAAAAAAAGCTCAGGCTTCACACGGATCCATTCTACAGTTACTATAGTTAGTTTTTTAATCCTTCCGCCCACATCGGTCCATGAAATTACACCGATAAGGCATAACATTATAACCACCTTCCTACTATTGTGTTGATCCCTTTTTTGCATGCCCCATACACAACAAACTGTGCTGCTTTGGGGATGGCTGGGCTATGTAGACACAGAGTGCATGTGCTTGTCTTGCCTGCCTGCAGTCCAGATCTATCTTCTATTAGAAATGTACGGTGCAGCACGAAGAGGAGAATCTGATGATGACCATCATGGACTGTGGAGCAGCTGAAGTCGTGTATCAGACAAGAAACCATTAAAATGTCTAATCAATTGGAAAGGTGACAGAACACGGGGTAAACACGCCTCTGTGCCAACTTTTTTGGAGTGTGTTGCAGGCATCAAATTGTAAATTTTATATATATTTATTTTTTATTATATAATATGTATATAACATAATAAATATAACATATATATATTAGTTTTTCTTCCATTTTCTCCCAATTTAGTGTAGTCAGTTTATCTTCCACTGCTGGGGATCCCTGATTTTTTGCAGTCGAGGTGGGTATATTGCTGCTCACGCCTCCTCCGACCCACGCGCAGCCCTTAACGGAACACTTTTCCACCCATGCACTCTGCACAGGCGCCGCTTTCTGCCAATCAGGGTCCTTACACAGCGTTTGAAGACCCCACCCACATATTCCGGTCACCACTCCCTGCAGGCACTGCCAATTATGCCCGCTAGATGGTGTTCAGCCGACCGGTGGTAACGCCAAAGTTCAGATTCTTGGCTCTGGTGTGCCAGCTGAATATCCCACTGCACCACCTGTGCGCCATTTATTTATATTTATAAAATACAATTAATTTGAGTAGTAAAAACATGAGAAATCTTTTCTTTCTACTTTATAGTTAAATAAAGATTCAAGAGAATTAATGACAGAGACTTCTTTTTATTTTAAGGGCAGTTGTAGCTTAGTGGTTGAGGTACTGGACTAGCAATTGGAAGGTTGCCGGTTTAACACTGCCAGGTTGCCATTCTTGGGCCCTTGAGCAAGGCCCTTACCCCTCAATTGCTTAGACTGTATACTGTCACAGCACTGTAAGTTAGTGTGGATAAAAGCGACCGCTAAATGCCATAAATGTAAATGTTGCAGCAATTCTAGCTGTACCGAGCACGGTGTTCTGATATTACTTAAAGACAGATGATATTTACACAAGGCTGCATGTCATTTGGGTAAATTTACTGCTTTCTAAAAGCATCCTGTCTGGATGTAAACACTCAGAGTTCAACACCGCGAGTGTACGAGCGTCTTAATGATGCAGCCAGCCGTGCCACACGCCGCCGCCGCCGCCGCTCTGCTCCCGAACCTCCCAAAACAACCTGCTTTAATGGCATCCTGTAATTAGAATAATAATGATTATCTTGAACTTTCGCTATGTAGAACTCTAACCTGTGAAATCTAATTAAGTCTGCTCGGCAAACAAATAAGAAAGCATCCCTAATCAGTCACCCAGAAATGAGATAAATTGGAATACAGAGGT
Organism: Trichomycterus rosablanca; assembly: GCF_030014385.1. Lineage (NCBI taxonomy): Eukaryota > Metazoa > Chordata > Actinopteri > Siluriformes > Trichomycteridae > Trichomycterus > Trichomycterus rosablanca. The sequence continues at coordinate 51,305,649 of NC_085990.1, read as the reverse complement.
GCGGGATCGTAGGCTGAGCTGAGGAGATAAGGAAGAGGGAGAACATGCGAAAGTGTGTTTAGTGGAATTGCAAGTTGTGCATCAGGTGTGGTCAGTGCTGGCTGAATTTGATGTGCATGTATTTATTTATTATTATATTATATATGTATGTATTTATTTTGCACACTACTGGAATGAATAGAATGTCTTTACATTTTTGGCATTTAGCAGACGCTTTTATCCAGGGTTAAGGGCCTTGCTCAAGGGCCCAACAGCAGCAACCTGGCAGTGGTGCTTCTGATTACTAGTCCACTACCTTAACCACTAGGCTACAACTGCCTAAATAATTCATTTTTTTAAATCAGGGTAGCAGACTTACGTTTGTGACAGTACTGTCCAAGCAACTGTGGGCTGCTCAAGGGCCCAACAGTGGCCGTTTGCAGTGGCGGGGCTTGAACCAGTGACCTTCTGATTACTAGCTCAGTACCTTTACCGCTGCTCTTCTTTTGTCATTTATACATCTACATGTGTACAGTACAATGAAATGGGGTCAGAGCTCAGGGTCAGCTATTATACGGCACCCCTGGAGTCCAGAGGGTTAAGGGCCTTGCTCAAGGGCCCAACCTGGCAGTGGTGCTTCTGATTACTAGTCCACTACCTTAACCACTAGGCTACAACTGCCTAAAGAATAAATTTTTTTAATCAGGGTAGCAGACTTACGTTTGTGACCATACAGTTCAAGCGAGGGTTGAGGGCCTTGCTCAAGAGACAAACAGTGGCTGCTTTGCAGTGGTGGGACTTGAACCAGTGACTTTTTTTGTGCTTTTCCACCAAAAGAACTCTGGTTCTGTTCAGGTTTCTTCTAACCTTGGTGTTTTTTAGAGAACTGACCCGCGTTTCCACCAGTTTTGGGAACCAAGCCTGCGTCATCAACGGTGGGCGTTACATAAAGAAAGTAAAGAGTAGTGATGTGATGGCGGAGCGTGTAGATTATGTGCGAGCATTTGTGCTGCTGTTACAGATGTTCGTTTTTATGCAAAAAGCATCTATCAGCTTGAAAAGCTTTACGTAAAAAATAAAGCGTAACGTGGCTGAATGTACTAAAACAACGACCGATGAATTTCAGCAATACAGAGCACTTATACACGTTACGCTTTATTTTTCACGTTAAGCGTTGTTTGTACTGTCCGGGTCACTTTTACCACGTCATATTACACAGTTCATCTCTTTTGAGGCGCTACTGATCAAACTTTAATCAGGTGAACTTTAAAAGTTGGAAGTGCATCTTCCAGCTCCATATGAGACACCAGCACAGCGGTTTTACAGCTTCTCATGTGAAAGCACTCAAACCTCTACTTTTTGACACGCCCACCGGTGACGCCACAGTTCACGCTGAAAAACCGAGTATTCTGTGGTGCCAGTGGTGCCAGTGGAAATACGCGGAACCGGTTCAAAATCAAGTTCACGAACCGGAACCGGCTCCGTTCCATGTTGGTGGAAAAGGAGTATCTGAGTAGTAAGCTCAGTACCTTAACCGCTGCTTTTTATTTGTCATATATACATCTACATGTGTGCAGAACAATGAAATTCGTTTTACACATATTACAGCATGGAAGCTGGGGTCAGAGCTCACGGTCAGCTATTATACGGCACCCCTGGAGTCCAGAGGGTTAAGGGCCTTGCTCAAGGGCCCAACAGTGGCTGCATTGCAGAGCCGGCATTCAAACCCACAATTCTTCTGACTCGGAGCCCAAAGCTCTACCCACTTGGCTACCACTGTCCCCAAGAATATGATATACAATTATACTGTATATCTGACATAAACTATTTAATGGTATAATCATTATTCTGTTGATTTGAAAATGAAATAAAGTGCATTTAAACGGGTCACTACAGCAGATCTGGTTTGCATATTAGACTTGGCACAGTTTTGCACCAGATGCTCTTCCTATCTGTTAAGTTTTTCCTCAGTTACTCAAAGTCCTCAAAGAACTTAACCAGGAGAAGAATCATTCGTTGAATCTCGTGCATGAGAAAAGCACTAAGACGAGACACCAAGGCAAAGTATGAATGCCTCAGTTTATTGAAAGAAAACAGAGTTTTTATAAACACAAAATAGTGTGTGTGTGTGTGTCTGAGTCACACACAGCGACTTCAGTGACTCGACTCCTTACTTGCAAAAAATGACTCATGGACAACAAAGGTCAGTAACATTAGTTACGTGTGACAATTATATATATATATATGAGCCGACATCATTCTGATCGTGTCATTTTCTGCTCTATAATAACGCTCCAGCCGTCTTAACCCCCAACACACGCAATGGGTAAATGTTCCAGCCAGCTTCCGGTGTAGTCATGAAGCGTCGCTCCCTACTTAAAATGGTGGAATACCCTACGTAGTGCACTTCACAGTAACAGATAATGTGAATGGAACGCTCCTACAGAATTGGCGCTATTGATTGTAAGAACCGCTTTCTGAACCAATCAGACCTTCTGATTGTAAATTTTAGTAAGAAATGCTGTTATTTGTATTTATTCAGTTTGCAGCGTCACACAGATGACGTGATAATGAAACGCTTGATCGGCTTTCTAACGAGTTCGTGTATTTACAAAATAACGGATTCTATTCCTAATGGGACACACACTTATGAATTTAATAGCATCTGGAAGAACATAAGCTAAGGTAAGCAGTATTATGGATTTTTTGCTGTGTTTGGGATTTTGACCACTGTGACGTACTTTGCAATAAAAACAAAACGTCAGTTTAAGATTTTAACTGGTACCTAGGAAAGTAAAGGCACGAAGTAAAACGGCTAAATACAGTCGCTAATCTGTTGTTTTTTTATCTGAATTTACAGATTATTTGTTTATTTCTACGCTACACTTGCAATATATGTTTTGTGTAGATTATAAAGACTCGTGACTTGACTCGGACTCTAGCCTAAAGATTCGTGACTTGACTCGGACTCTAGCCTAAAGACTCGTGACTTGACTCGGACTCTAGCCTAAAGATTCGTGACTTTACTCGGACTCTAGCCTAAAGACTCGTGACTCGACTCGGACTCTAGCCAAAAGACTCGTGACTCGACTCGGACTCTAGCCTAAAAACTCGTGACTCGACTCGGACTCTAGCCTAAAGACTCGTGACTTGACTCTGACTCTAGCCTAAAGATTCGTGACTTTACTCGGACTCTAGCCTAAAGACTCGTGACTCGACTCGGACTCTAGCCTAAAGACTCGTGACTCGACTCGGACTCTAGCCTAAAGACTCGTGACTCGACTCGGACTCTAGCCTAAAGACTCGTGACTCGACTCGGACTCTAGCCTAAAGACTCGTGACTCGACTCGGACTCTAGCCTAAAGACTCGTGACTCGACTCGGACTCTAGCCTAAAGATTTGTGACTTTACTCGGATTCTAGCCTAAAGATTCGTGACTTTACTCGGACTCTAGCCTAAAGACTCGTGACTTGACTCGGACTTTAGTTTAAAAACTCGTGACCTGACTCGGACTCTAGCCTACAGACTCGTGACTCGACTCGGACTCTAGCCTAAAGACTCGTGACTCGACTCGGACTCTAGCCTAAAGACTCGTGACTCGACTCGGACTCTAGCCTAAAGACTCGTGACTCGACTCGGACTCGTATTTTGTGACTTGTGAACATCTCTGGTCTGAGTTAGTGTATGTGTGTGTGTGTGTGTATGTGTGTGTGTGTGTGTGATGGTTAAACTACATGAGAAAGTACAGGCTTCTACTAGTTACAGATCTCATGGCAATACGTTTCAGTTCCCTACATTACAAATCTCACTGCACATGAATCATGCACACCCTAAACATCGAGCTCGAACACCAAGCTGTAGCTACTAAATGATTTCATTTTAAAATGCAGTCGGAACTTGATATGAAATCATAGATCAGACCAGTCATACGGTCCTGAACCTCGTTCATTAAGCCTCGGTCTTCTGTAGTTTGCTTGGTAAACTTGCCTGGCTGACAGAAGGCTGGGTTCAGGAAGGGAGGGGGACATGCTGGCGGGTAACAGAAGGACGACGGTGCAGGATGAATGTAGACCAGACACGCTTCACGGCGGACTCGGTTTTAATAATTAGGCTCGTGCCTGCTACGATGTCAGTATTGAGACCCCGCGCCCGAACCGCCTCCTCTCACGACTCCTCTCATTTCTCACTATATCTCAGTTCCATATGTTTTATTTATGGCCGCGCCGGTGCATCAGGATCCTCATTTGTGTGCGTTTAAACGATCTACAGTATATTTTAGTGATGGAGTGCGTTCATAATTGTGTGTCTATAAACTAGAGAAATGTGAAGAGTTTAGTTGGTTGTGGGAGTAAAATAAGGGTTTTTTAAGGTGTAGAATTACAAAGTACCTGATAAACCAGCATTATTTAAATTTTAATAATTAATTCAAGTTATGAATATTGCAGTTACTTGGTTTTGTGAAGTGGAGTGGAGATAAGAGATTTATACATACCTGAGCAGTGGCAAAAAAACACTTTTAACTTTATTATTTTTTGCAAATGTGACTTACTAATTTACAATATTTATACAAAATTGTATTTTAAATGAGTAAACACAAAGGAAAACAGTTTTGTACCCTGTAATAACTGGTTGTTATACACTTACCAAGCTAGCCGTTGAGAGGGCACATATCAGTGCACTCTTAGTGCTGGTCCAAAGCCCGGATACACAAGAGGTCGTGTCATGAAGGGTACCATGAAACTCAACGTCAATTTATTTTAAAATGTGTTGAGTTTTTTTCCCTATAAGCGTGTATGGGAAACCTGTTAATGCGTTAGATGGTCCCGTGGAACTGCATATATGAATATTCTATTGTACACGATCAGCCATAACATTAAAACCACCTCCTTGTTTCTACACTCACTGACCATTTTATCAGCTCCACTTACCATATAGAAGCACTTTGTAGTTCTACAATTACTGACTGTAGTCCATCTGTTTCTCTACATGCTGTTTTAACCTGCTTTCACCCTGTTCATCAATGGTCAGGACCCCCACAGGCCACTACAGAGCAGGTATTATTTAGGTGGTGGATCATTCTCAGCACTGCAGTGACACTGACATGGTGGTGGTGTGTTAGTGTGTGTTGTCCTGGTATGAGTGGATCAGACACAGCAGTGCTGCTGGAGTTTTTAAATACCATGTCCACTCACTGTCCACTTTATTAGACACTCCTACCTAGTCGTTCCACCTTGTAGATGTAAAGTCAGAGACGATCGCTCATCTATTGCTGCTGTTTGAGTTGGTCATCTTCTAGACCTTCATCAGTGGTCACAGGACGCTGCTCACGGGGCGCTGTTGGCTGGATATTTTAGGTTGGTGGACTATTCTTAGTCCAGCAGTTACAGTGAGGTGTTAAAAAACTCCAGCAGCGCTGCTGTGTCTGATCCACTCATACTAGCACAACACACACTAACACACCACCACCATGTCTGTGTCACTGCAGTGCTGAGAATGATCCACCACCTAAATAATACCTGCTCTGTGGGGGTCCTGTGGGGGTCCTGACCATTGATGAACAGGGTGAAAGCAGGTTAAAACAGCATGTAGAGAAACAGATGGACTACAGTCAGTAATTGTAGAACTACAAAGTGCTTCTATATGGTAAGTGGAGCTGATAACATGGACAGTGAGTGTAGAAACAAGGAGGTGGTTTTAATGTTATGGCTGATCAGTGTATATTTTAATAATATAATATTACATTTTATTACCAACAATTTATTCATGTGTCAAATGTTGTTCACAATCACCACACCAAATTTCTAGCTTCTAACTAATTCTGATCTGGAGTTATTGGAGTAAAAAGAGTCCATGTTGGTTTCCAAAGGTCTTCAAAGCTTTCCAACACAACAAAACACATTACACTGCAGAAGAAATTGAGTTGAAGGGAAACGTCGAGTTTAAGGGTACAAGTTTCTCGACGAAGGGTGTCAAGAAATCAAATGAAATACAGATGAAAGATCTGCTGTAGCCTCCAGCTGAAAGAAATTATCATACACAAGCCAACATTTCCACAAACTGGAGACCAGTCTTTCACTCTTTTAATTGAATTCAGCCCGATTGGAGAAATAAGGTCCTACCACATCATCTCAAAAGGATTCAGCTCTCGACCTTGATTCAGCCTCTTTTCAGCCGTTCAGAGACGGACTCGCCCTCGTCCTTGTGATTATTGACTTGTTGCAAAGCTGTATTGCACTTGAGCTTCATTGAACAACTAATGACAGGACGTTCTGCTTCAGGATTCATGATTTCATCAATTATGGTAGGTCACCGAGGCCCTGAAGCAACAAAGCATCTGTAGAACCATCAAGCTACCAGCACCATGTTTGGCTGATGGTGTGATGTTCTGCTTGTGTAAGTAACTTTGGGGCAGATGTAACAGGACTAACATCTTTCTAAATGTTTCATTTATTGGCCAATAAGTTCACAAAACATTATTTAAAAAAACCCGAGGGTCATCTACATGTTTTAGCAGATGTGAGTTAAGCATTTACACTGATCAGTCATAACATTAAAACCACCTCCTGGTTTCTACACTCACTGACCATTTTATCAGCTCCACTTACCATATAGAAGCACTATGTAGTTCTACAATTACTGACTGTAGTCCATCTGTTTCTCTACATACTTATTAGCCAGCTTTCATGCTGTTCTTCAATAGTCAGGACCCCCACAGGACCCCCACAGAGCAGGTATTATTTAGGTGGTGGATCATTCTCAGCACTGCAGTGACACTGACATGGTGGTGGTGTGTTAGTGTGTGTTGTGCTGCTATGAGTGGATCAGACACAGCAGCACTGCTGGAGTTTTTAAATACCGTGTCCACTCACTGTCCACTCTATTAGACACTCCTGCCTAGTCGGTCCACCTTGTAGATATAAAGTCAGAGACGATCGCTCATCTATTGCTGCTGTTTGAGTCGGTCATCTTCTAGACCTTCATCAGTGGTCACAGGACGCTGCCCACGGGGCGCTGTTGGCTGGATATTTTGGGTTGGTGGACTACTCTCGGTCCAGCAGTGACAGTAAGATGTTAAAAACTCCATCAGCATTGCTGTGTCTGATCCACTGGTCCAGCAGTGACAGTGAGGTGTTTAATAAATAATACCTAAATAATACCTGCTCTGTGGTGGTCCTGTGGGGGTCCTGACCATTGAAGAACAGCATGAAAGGGGGCTAACAAAGCATGCAGAGAAACAGACGTACTACAGTCAGTAATTGTAGAACTACAAAGTGCTTCTATATGGTAAGTGGAGCTGATAAAATGGACAGTGAGTGTAGAAACAAGGAGGTGGTTTTAATGTTATGGCTGATCGGTGTATGTCTCTAATGTTTAGCGTGGTCATTTTGTGACTCTCTGGTTGAGTCTGATGTGCTTTTGATGGAATTTTGGTCACTTCTTGTACGATTCACCCATGTTATATTTATTCATCTATTTATTGTCTGTTGTTTTATCCTATTTAGGGTCACAGTGTGTCTGATTCATTAGGCGAAAGGAAGGAAACACCCCAGGCACACACTCACACTTAGGACAATTTTTAGTACCACCAGTTGACTTGACTGCATTTCTTTGGACTTGCAGACACAGGGAGAACATGCAAACTCCACACAGAAAGGACCAAGGCTGCCTAGCTAAGCAATCGCACCCAGGGCCTTCTTTCTGTGAGGTGACAGCGCTACCCAATGTGCCACTGTTTCGCCCTTCACTACTGACACACCACTGACTTTTTATTTCAAGACACTTGCTTACACTGTGGTCCACTGGTGTCCCAACCACAATCAAAAAGAATCCAGGCAGAGATTTTCATGAGATTCATCTCTCCTGAATTTCTGTTTAATTGTGTGACTTTGTGTGTCGCTAGGTAAGACCTTTCAGGCCTTCACACAACTGAAGATGTCTTGATTTGAACTGGCAGTAAGACGGTGTCCAGTCTGTGTGAAGTAAAATATTTATTAAATTCGGTTCATTAGGAACTATGGGGGCAATGACTTGTTGACACAGGATCAGAGTCAAAATCAGTATCATGAAAACTGTATTTTTATTTAAAGGGCTAAAACAACTGTGCAAAAATATAATACACCTTTTTAAAGCACTTCATATATTCTATCTCAATCTGCACTTTTCCCTGCATTTGCTTAATAAAACAGTGTATTGTGCCAAAGCAAATTATTATTGTTATTTTTTAAGGGATAGGGGTGTGTGAATGTGCAACTCTTTCCTTTTCAAACTAGTCAGGACCTGTTTGGCAAATTTGTGGAATAAATTAATTCTTCACAAGGTTTTTCAGTGGTGGCAATTTGTATAAAACAAATCACAATAAAGAAAGAATCAATTCATAAGTAATAAAAACAAGTCATGCATTACATCTCACCACCTTCTTTTGAGAGAGATTGACAGATTACATGCTACTGAGCTGCCGTGCCTCATCTGCTGTCCAAACTAGGCAGCGCAGAGGGACACAAAGCACAGACGATTATTAACTGAAAGAGGTTGGCAAATCTCACTCTACTGCCCCTCCGTGCCTCATCTGCTGTCCAAACTAGGCAGCTCAGAGGGACACAAGGCACAGGCAATTGTCCACTAAAAGAGGTTGACAGATCACATGCTACTGCACCTCCAAACTAAGGACAGGACTCCTAATGTGTTACAACATGTTACAACAACAGGCTAAAATGTGGCACGGTGGCTAAGTGGGTAGCACTGTCGCCTCACAGCAAGAAGGTCCGGGGTTCGATCCCCAGGCGAGGCGGTCTGGGTCATTTCTGCGTGGAGTTTGCATGTTCTCCCTGTGTCTGTGTGGGTGTCCTCCGGGAGCTCCGGTTTCCTCCCACAGTCCAAAAACATGCAGTCAGGTTAACTGGAGACACTGAATTGCGCTATAGGTGAATGAGTGTATGTATGTGTGTCTGCCCTGTGATGGACTCTCGCCCCGTCCAGGGTGTTACTGTGTGCCTTGCGCCCATTGGAAAGCTGGGATAGGCTCTAGCATCCCCCGCGACCCTGATTGGTGAGTAAACCAGGGGAATAAATACTGTAAATTGTTGATGTTTGATGTTGATGAGGCGATAGAGTCATTTTTAAAACTGGAAAACCCTCCCACAGTTCCTTTTGTTTATCCTCCCCTTTTTTACTTATGTATAATATGCTTCTACATCCCTACACCACCTTTCCCATCGTCTCTCCCCCCTTCTGGTATTTAATAAAGTCCTTTTATTCATCATGTCACGTTTGGAAATGCATCCTGCCGTATGTTTCCTTTCTATCTCCTTTCTATCTCCAACCTAATCACTCCACGTCTCACCCCTACCCCTCTCTCCCTTGCATGTCTCTCCCTCACGTGTGTTTTCTTACCTCCCATCATTTCCAGTCCTGTGGTTGCCTGTCCCATTATCTCACACCTCTTCCTCCGCCTCCAAATACATTATATAGATTAAACATTGCGCGGTTGCGCGGCGGAGTATCTGTGGCTGCAGCACTTTGTTTCCCTAAATAATTAACAAGGCCGGTGTTGATTTACCATCTAATGTAATACTTCCACATCCTTCTGGAGAAGAGATGGACATCTGGCTCCTGTCCCTGCTTTGATGGACCCCCCCTTCCCCCTCAGAAGCCTCTAGCGTGAATTCGGGGCATTAAAATTTAAAGCCGTGCACAGACGCCAGCCACAGTAGAGACTTTTCGGCAAACATGGTAAATTGGCTGGCATTAGACGCCGAGACAGGCGCTTCAACAGTACAATGATAACACTGTCTCTTTCTAATGAGGTGTTTGTAGAAAAAAAATATATAGCCGGGATTTGTATTTTTTTTCCTCGTCTCGCTAACGCCGTTTCCTCCGAGGTATTGATTTAAACTCCGGCTCCGTAATTAGTGTCCCTTGGAACGTCCCGAAGTTGGCATGCCGTTTCAGTTATGTTAATCTGCGTGGATAGTACGACCTCGACACGTCCTCCGGGACCTCCCTACAGGTCTTCCTTTGCTAAGGATGCCATCCGCTTCCCAATTACACCGTCCGTTTGAGCTGCTAGCCTGCTGTTCTGCTCCACGGTCGCTATCTCGTTATGGGGTGAGCTGCTTTTTTTTTTTAAATGGGGGCTAAATAAACAAGCCTACTGGAAAAGGTCCCGTTTAATCAGCTTACCCTTTGCTTTGGTGCTTGCTGACAGGATGTCTCTGGGAAGAAGCCGGGCCTGTCAAGCTTCATTTTCTAGGACCCTCATTGACGGCTGTAATGACTAACCATCACCTTCCATTCTTCACGTTAATCCCCACAGTCACACTCAGTGGTGGGGCCTGGATCTGCCTTTCATCACAGCTGATTGTGGAATGTGTGGTACATGTGTGGTAATACTACTACTACTACTAATAATAATAATAACATCAACGACAATAATAATAATAATAATAATAATAATAACAATAATAATAATAATAATAATAATAATAATAATAATAATAATAATAATAATTGATAATAATAATATAATAATAATAATAACAATAATAACAATAATAATAATATAATAATAATAATAATATAATAATGATAATAACAACAATAATAATAACAATAATAATAATAATAATACATTAATAATACTATAATAATAATAATAATATAATAATAATAATGTAATAATAAGATAATATAATATATTATAATATAATATAACAATATTTTGGCAAACATGAACATATTGTATATCAAACAAATTTGCTGATTTAAAATCAAATAATTAAATAAATCAATAAATAAAAATACGGTGGCACAAAGGCGCAATGGGTAGCTCTTTCGCCTCACAGCAAATAGGGCTTGGGTTTGATTTCCCAGCTAGGCGGCCAGGGTTCTTTCTGTTTGAAGTTGGCATGTTCACCTACGGGGTCTACGTGGGTTTCTTCTGGGTGCTCCGGTTACCTCCCACAAGTCCAAAGACATGCAGTCAGACCAACTAAAGCAACTCAAAATGGCCCTAAAATGGACCGGAGCAAAGTGTGAATATGAGACGAATCTGCATTGTGTGGAATAAGCATCAGATCCAGTGTTACAGCTCCACATGTATCTGTGTTTATCTGGATTCTCCTCCCTGTTCCACTTTTAAACTTGTGTTACAGCTCCAGCTTCTGAGAATTGTGAGAATCAGAATCAGCTTCTCCCAGAGTCTAAATAAAGCTTAACATTGTTTAATGTAGTAAAAGAAGGAGACAGGAGCACTAAACTTCTCTTCATTATTACTGATCATAAGTTCCTCCACTAATCACATTCCTCACTCGCTGTTTTACTACAATAAGTCACGTTAAGTTTTGTGCACCGCCGTCACACTTCATAGGAAATAACAGAATAAGGAAGCATAAGGAAACAATAAAGAACTAAAGCTAAAGTGCAGCTTTTATTGGATTTCAGTGATTTAATATTATATTTGTGTTATTTTCAGTGTGTAAGTGTCAAAAACAACCTCATTATTTTACATTAGACTAAATATATGCAGTGTCACTGGACCATGGACGCATTAACAGGTTTCCACAACATCCTCATGAGAAAAAATACCTTGAAACTCAACTTAACGTCACTCCCAAAACCAATTATAAAAATTTTTTCTTCTTTGTCTGAAGACCACTGTCCACCTCTGAGATTTGTTCATACAATTTCAGACAAAAATCTTACGTTTCAGGGGTTTAGGGGTTAATTAATTAATACAACATTCATCAAGTGTCCTGGAGAGCTCGGCGTAGTAATCTAGCAGGCTGTGTGTGTGTTTCCATTCATTTGATTTCATGTGACATTCACAGAGGAATATTTCGCTTTAATGGAATTGAGAGGCAAAAGAAACGCCAGGGGCCATTTTCGCTCCTCCTGATTTTGCTTTGGTCTCCCGGTAGTGCCTGAGTAGCCCGAGGAGCGTTATGTGGAAGGATATGAAGTTTTGAAGGGGCACATTGATTCACCGGCTTCAAAGACATCCGTGGTGGAGCCACAAAGCCATTACCCGGGCTACCTGGTTGCTCTTAATGCAAATAAGGGCCGGCATTGTCGGACCACATCATAGCAACCCGCTCTTTCAATCCGCTCTCATCAAAAAGCAACGAGAGTGGATCCAACATCATTACTGAGCATTTGTTTGTGCAAAAGCGTGTGTGTGTGATTCGAGTGTGTCAGCGCGTGCCCAGAGTTGTACGTTCGCGCGTGTGTATGTCGGCGTTTGAAGGTGATTATCAGCGGCTCTTTTATGTCAAGGACTCGGCGGGTCTCGTCCAGCACCCATGGCCGGAGCGGACGGACAGCTTTGAGGAGCGCTCGTGGGTCCGGCTGGAAGGTAGCCCCCCACCCTCCCCCCGCCGGCGAACGGAAAAGCGTGCGCCTCATCCGCCGTCACGTCGCCGGCGCTCCCTAATTAGGTCTGTTTTGCCTAATAAAGAGCTTGCACACACTAAACACCACTCCAGTTCATCGCAATTAGTTTACCCATTAACTTGCACTTCATAACATTGGGGCTGTCTTGTGTGGAAATGAGCGCGGTGTGCATTATGTATGAGGCGGCGTTGGGGGACTGGGGGGGGGGGCGAGAGGGGGGAGGGGGTAGAGGACTGTTTGGCAGGGCCTCTGAGAATGCCGCCTAACCGCCCCTATCTAAAGTGAACACTTTTCTCCTGACATCTCCCCACAGACCTTTAAAGGCTCCTAACCGCGGTACATGTGCAAACCCCAAAACACACACACACACACACTGTGTCCTTCCCGGGTTTCATGTTATATTGTCTCGGTTGCAGACACTACCTGTACATTCGGAAGCCATATGAGATCATCGGGTCGTGCTATTGGTTTATTGTGTGCTCTATATAAAAAGTTCAATAGCTCGATACGTCTCCGTTCACATTTACTGGCCCCATAATGCACTGATGAGGTGTAACGAGCCCGGTGAGGTAATGCTGGGTCGGCGCGTCTCTTAAGGCTTGAGATCATCGTGCACTTAATCATTTTCGGGTCAGTCGGGGCATCCCAAGACGCGATGTAATATCTTTGCAGTGATATTATTATGTTTTAGTGTGGAACAGTCTGAATAGAATTGAAACAAAAGACATAAATGCAATAAAATGGACTGAGTCTATTATTTAAAATGATTAAAGTAAATTCTAACAACTAAATAAATAAACTGCTGAAACGCATATCAATATTTAAAAAAAATGCACCACAGTTATTACTCTATTCTTTTTTTTGCTCATCAATTGGGCCGCACGGTGGCTCGGTGGGTAGTACTGTCGCCTCGCAGCAAGAGAGTCCTGGGTTCGATTTCCAGCAAGAAGGTCCGGGGTTCGATTCCCAGGTGGAGCGGTCTGGGTTCATATCTGTGTGGGTTTCCTCTGGGAGCTCCGGTTTCCTCCCACAGTGCAAAGACATGCAAGTGAGGTCAATTTTTATCCAATTGCATTACGCTTCCTCTCTACTGATGCTGACCCCGGCCCTGATTGAAGACAGCGAACTGACACATGCCCCCTCCGACACGTGAGCAGTAGCCGACTGCATTTTTTTTCCCTGCACCAGCCGAGTTCATATGCAGATCAGCCCTGTGCACAGAGAGCCACACCCTGATTGATGCATTATTCCTCTCTCTGTGCAGACGCCATCAACCAGCCAGCAGAGGTCATAATTGCATCAGTTATGAGGTCCCTATCCGGCTCCCTAACCCTGTATGTACAACAGCCAAATGTTGTTCATATAGCCTCCCAGCCCGGCCGGATGGCAGAGCTGAGATTTAATACGTTGTAGTCCATGACTGAGTTTGACATGAAAACTTGAACTGATACCTGTCCTGTCATGAATGTAACCAAAGTGTGTAAAACATGACGTTAAAATCCTAATAAAATAAACATTGACGCAAACTGTACCATTTTTAAAAGAACATAGTCAGTTCTGTGTGGAGTTTGCATGTTCTCCCCGTGTCCGGCTTCCTCCCATAGTACAAATACATGCAGTCAGGTTAATTAGAGTGTGTGCCCTGTGATGGACTGTGAACTGGACCCACCGCGACCCTGAATAGGATAAAACAGGGAATTTCAAGAGAGAAAATGAATGAATAGATGTTGGGAAACACTGGGCTCAAGGCAGAAACACCCTGGTCAAGGTGCCAACCGATTACAGGGCTAAAGGCCACTCCCAACAGGCATAGCTAATCATGTGTGTAGACACCAGTACCAATCTCAGCGATGGTGGACTGAAGTAACAGACCACTGCACTACCCGAGCACCCCGCTCTATTCATGTTTACTTTAATGCCTCAGTGATGCTCTTGTTCTTTTAAACATGTTACAGCTTGCCTGAATGTTTATTTATTAATTTTTTTTATTAGGATTTATTAGGATCATGTTTTACACACTTACATTCATGACTTAACAGGTAGTTACCGGTTACACACGATTCATCAGTTCATGTCTTTAACGTCAAACACAGTCATGGACAATTTTGTATCTCCTGTTAATCTCACTTGGCATGTCTTTGGACTGTGGGAGGAAACCCATACAGATACAGGGAGAACATGCCAACTCCACACAGAAAGGACCCGGACCTAGAGTTTTCCATCTGAGCTGTTGGCTTCACTCTTACCTTTGTTTTCATTAGACTGAGGCCACATTGCAAGATCTTGGACCTGTCCGGGAACAATAGTCTGTGATTCCATGAATTTATTTAAGGTGTTTAAAGTAGCCACGTTTACATGCAGCCTGATAATCTGTTAATAATCCAACTAACTGCTCAGTCGGAATAGAACACGTCCTTATTTACACCTCAGTCAGAATAGAACACGTCCACTACTGTAGTTTATTTTGTTAGATTTAAGAGTGCTGCAGTAATAAAACCTGTGTCTAGTGTAATTAAACCCAATTATAACATAAATCTGGTTAATTAATTGATTAAGCAAGTAAAAGGGCAATTCCTTGTTGACAGATTTATTCATGTAAAATAAATAAAATGATCAAATGATTATCTTGTGTTTACTAGGCTCCTATTGTTTTAATTTAATTCAAAAGAAGAAGGTTGACATGTGTGTGACACTATTCTATTCTATTCTATTCTATTCTATTCTATTCTATTCTATTCTATTCTATTCTATTCTATTCTATTCTATTCTATTATATTATATTATATTATTATATTATACAAAACTGACACTTCCTGGACAAGGCAACAATCTATCGCAGGGCTAAAGGCCTTCACAAAGACATAACCAATCATGTCTGTGTAGATGCCAGGCTGGCCATTAGCATCGGTGAACTTTAAACCGGGATTTCAGCTGAGATGGGCTAATGTAATAGGCCGCTGCAGTGTATGATAATAATAATGATGATGATTATAATAATAATAATAATAATAATAATAACAATAATAATAATGATAATAATAATAATAATAATAGTAATAATAACAATAATAATAATAATAGCAATAATAATAATAATAACAATATTAATAATAATAGCAATAATAATAATACTAATAATAACCACAGTAATAATAATAATAATAAAAGTAATAATAATAATAATAATAACAGTAATAATAATAATAATAACAGTAATAATAATAATAATAATAAGAAGAAGAATGATAATAAAAGCAATTATAATAATAATAATAACAACAATAATATTAATAATAATAGTAATAATAATAATGATAATAATAATAACAATATATTAATAATAATAATAGTAATAATAATAATAACAATAATAGTAATAATAATAATAACAATAATAATAATAATAGTAATAATAATAGTAATAATAATAATAATAACAACAATAATAATGATAATAATAATAATAATAATAATAGAAAGGTCCGGATCCTTTCTGTGTGGAGTTTGCATGTTCTCCCCGTGTCTGTGTGGGTTTCCTCCAGGTGCTCTGGTTTCCTCCTACAGTCCAAAAACAGGCAGTCAGGTTAACTGGAGATGTTAAATTGCCCTATAGGTGTGTGTGTGTGCCCTGTGATGGACTGGCAACTGTCTGGGGTGTTTCCCACCTTTTGTCCAGTGAATTGGACCCACCGAGACCCTGAATAGGATAAAGTGGTGGTAAATGAATGAATAATAGTTGTTATTATTATTATTATTAGCATTATTTTTTATATGAGACGTCATAAGTCTCACATATACACTCTCATGCTCTGTATCTGCTCTGCGCAAACCATTTTTATTCAATTCCAGTAAACGCAGACGTTTCTCTATCACCAGTCCCATCACATTTCTATCAGCTGCCGTGATGGTTCCTCCTCTCTCCGGGGATGCTCGGACCACTAGCATCACTTCTGCTTTCCTGCTACATCAGCCTTCAAAAGCAAAAAAAATAATTAAATGCTTGAATACAAACTGATGGATTGACTGAAGAGTTGGACTTTGTGATATCACCTCTCTCTCTCTCTCTCTCTCTCTCTCTCATGCTCACACTCTCTCTGTACTCGGGCTTTATCAATTCTTCCACAGCTTCTGGTTCCAGGCCGGTGTGTTTTCGGTGAGCTAGCCAGAGCACTGGAGCATTTAGAGAATTGTAATGATTGTACGTGTACAGCACAGACTCTGAAATCCTGACACCTGAAGTAGGGATACAAGAAGTCCTCAAAATAAAAAAATAAATAAATAAAACATACACTAATAACCCAGGCGGAGCTTTATTTCATTCTGAAGCAGAAGCCGTCGTCACCCTGCACCTAATCAGCAATGCAGTGGTCTCTTGCTAAAAGGCTGCCGTGTTCCTTCAAATTAGATTTGCACCACAGCACTAATTATTTTCTTTTCACGTTGGTGCTGTAATGCAGCCCCTTTTATGCTAATCATTTCCTGAAAAATGGTTTAAGGTCGGGTTAAAATGCCCGCCGGAGTAAAGGATATACCCGCACGGCGGGTGGATAATAATGACAGCACCAGCCCTCGCTGTTCGATTTGTCCTGAGATTAAAAATACATCGAGGGGACCTGCGTAAATAATTGACGTTTAATGCTGAGGGGATAAAAGAGGGGGCGCTTTTCCAAAATCCTGGATTGTCCTGCGCTGAAAAGAGTTTCAGAACATGCATTAGTGCATCCTCTGTGCGCCGTTTGTTTGTTTGTTTATTTATTAGGATTTTAACGTCATATTTTACACTTTGGTTACATTCATGACAGGAACGGTAGTTACTCATTACACAAGATTCATCAGTTTACAAGTTTATATCGAACACAGTCATGGACAATTCAGTGTCTCCGATTCACCTCACTTGCACGTCTTTGTACTGTGGGAGGAAACCGGAGCTCCCGGAGGAAACCCACATGGACACGGGGAGAACATGCAAACCACACAGAAAGGACCCGGACGGCCCCACCTGGGGATCGAACCCAGGACCTTCTTGCTGTGAGGCAACAGTGCTACCCACCGAGCCACCGTGCCACCCCGCCACCCCCTCTGTGCGCCGTATCATCCCCGGGGTCCATCCTGCTGACCGCGTCTATCTCCAGCCCCTTATGCCTCGTTCACACCACACGATTTTCACTCGCTGACTGGTCGACACTAGATGTGGCAGCTCGGAGGCAACTCAGCAAAAAATATCTAGCATGTTAAATATCTGGACCTGTCGGCGACTCTAAATCAAACCATAATACCCACATTGCATTGCAAAAAATATTTAATTGACTTCAAACTCACTACAGAACAGACAATCCCTGCTGGTCGTGTTGCCAAATCCACTCCTTCACCCAGATTTATTTATTTTTCCTGCTTTGCTTTTACGCTACATATCAATGCACAAAAGAGATGTTCACAAGTCACAAAATACGAGTCTGAGTCAAGTCACGAGTCTGTAGGCTAGAGTCCGAGTCAAGTCACGAGTCTTTATAATCTACACAAAACATATATTGGAAATGTAGCATAGAAACAAATAAATAATCTGTAAATTCCGATAAAAAAAACAATAGATTAGCGACTGTATTTAGCCGTTTTACTTCGTGCCTTTACTTTTCTGTTCATTGTGTAAATGAATGTAATTTCTGTAACAAGAAGGTTCCAGTTAAAATCTTCAACTGATACGTTTTGTTTTCATTGCAAAACAAAAGCGCTCGATAAATCACGGCACAGCGGCCAAAATCCCAAACACAGCAAAAAAATAATCATAACCGCTGCTTACCTTAGCTTCTGTTCTTCCAAATGCTATTACATTTGTAAGCGTGCGTCCCATTTGTAAATGTGCTTATAATTAAAAAACTCCAAACTTTTCCCGGTTGTGAAGTAAAACACGAACTCGTTAGAAAGCCAATCAAGTGTTTCATTGACAATCATCTGTGTGACGCAAACTGAATAAATACAAATAACAGCACTTCTTACTAACAATTACAATCAGAAGCTCTGATTGGTTCAGAAAGCAGTTCTTAAAATCATTAGCGCCAATTCTATAGGAGCGTTCCATTTACCCCAGCTGTTCCAGTGAAGTGCACTATGTAGGGTATTCCACCATTTTAAGTGAGATTCAGATCCAAAGGTAACGAAAATGTTCAAATGAAGTGAACTTCAAACTGTGTAGGGAGTAGGGAGCAATGCTTTATCACTACACCGAAAGCTGGCTGGAACATTTACCCATTGCGTGCGTTGCGGGTTAAGACGGCCGGAGCGTTATTAGAGAGCAGAATATATATAATAACAACATATATATATATATATATATATATATATATATATATATATATATATATATAGACAGATAGATAGATAGATAGATAGATAGATAGATAGATAGATAGATAGATGATAGATAGATAGATAGATAGATAGATAGATAGATAGATAGATAGATAGATAGATAGATAGATTGATAGATGATAGATAGATAGATAGATAGATAGATAGATAGATAGATGATAGATAGATAGATAGATAGATAGATAGATAGATAGATAGATAGATAGATAGATAGATAGATAGATAGATAGATAGATAGAGATATATAATTGTCACACGCCACTAATGTTAACACATGCTGATGCTAGCGACTCTTGTTGTTTATGAGTCATTTTTTTGCGAGTCATGAGTCGAGTTCGAGTCATTTGAAACGAGTCCGAGTTGAGTCTGAAGTCGCCGTGCGTGCGACTTACATTCAACTCGGACTTGAGTCCCCATCTCTGGCGCACAAACAACTTTTATCGCTCGCTTCTTGTTGGCATGCATTTCTGGACGTGGTATCGTTAAACCCCTTCGTCACTTTGTGTGTTTTCATGACAACGTAGATTGGGCTCGTCTGAGATTCATCCTGGTGATAGATGGTGTAGTGTGTCACCCCCTATTGTTGATCAGTCGTGTAGTGTGAACTGTACAGCCATCTGAACACCCTGAAAGTTGTGTAGTGTGAATTTGGCATAACACGTGCAGGGACATCCACACTATCAGAATAACGAGTTTACCGCCACGACGTGTAAAACGAGCACCATCAGGACTAGAAAACCACCCAGAAGATGCCTGGAAAACTACTCAGAAGCAACACTACGGTGATCTCATCTGTCCATTTTCTAACTCTTCTGCTGGTCCGTCTCTGTTGCCCCAGCTCGAATCCCTCTCTGAAATCATCTCACCTCGTCGATACCTTTCACTCACGTTTTAGTCGCACTTTCAGACCCAGATCGAATCTATTCCATGTTTTAATGGTCCAGAGGAAGATATCATTTCGTTTCTGCCGTTTCTGCAGCTACGTTTCCTGGAACCTCCGCCTGTTTAATCGCTTTTATCTCCTTAAACTCTTCATGTCATTTTGAACGATTCCAAGTGGTATTCCGTAAACAATTCGACTTTTTAATAAGACAGGAAAGTAGAAGAAGCACTTTAAAAGGACGTGTAACACACAATAAAATCACAATACGATTGTGCAGTTGTTGAATAGTGATAAAGACTGTACACACACACACATATATATATACATATATAGTATATACTGTATATATATGTATATATATATATATATATATATACTGTATATAGGACAGTGGTAGCTCAAGTGGTTAAAGTACTGGACTAGTAATCAGAAGGTTGCTGGCTCAATATACACCGAGTACGCATAACATCATGAGCACTGACAGATGAAGTGAATAACACTGATTATCTCTTCATCACGGCACCTGTTAGTGGGGGGGATATATTAGGCAGCAAGTGACATTTTATCCTCAAAGTTGATGTTAGAAGCAGGAAAAATGGACGAGCGTGAGGATTTGAGCGAGTTTGACGAGAACCAGATTGTGATGGCTAGACGACTGGGTCAGAGCATCTCCAAAACTGCAGCTCTTGTGGGGTGTTCCCGGTCTGCAGTGGTCAGTATCTATCACAAGTAGTCCAAGTGATGTGCTGGACAAACAAGTCCGATCCATCCTTAACAGGAGTTAAAGGATCTGCTGCTGACATCTTGGTGCCAGATACCACAGCACACCTTCAGGGGTCTAGTGGAGTCCAGGCCTCGACGGGTCAGGGCTGTTTTGGCAGCAAAAAGTGGAACCAACAATCAATATTAGGAAGGTGATCATAATGTTATGCCTGATTGGTGTATATATCTCATTATTACACCTTAACATTTAATTTCTCTGCATCTAATCGGTATAGAAATCAGACTGACATATCACTGGAACGCTTGGTCGCTCGGTTTCCCTTTTTTTTGTGTCATCATGATGAAATGAGAGGTACTAGAGTTGATTGCTTCCTTAAAAAGTGGTTGTGTTTAATTTTGAATGACCTTTAAATGACATTAAAATTCAATCACAACATAATTTATGGACCAGACCTGAATTAGGCGGCATTAAAAAAATTGTGTGAAGGGTGCTCGGGTGGTGCGGGGGTTAAAGTACACTAGATCACTAATGCTAAGATCTGGGGTAGATACTGGGTTAGAATTCGTGCAGGACTATCGGCCAGACGGGCGTCTGCACGGACATGATTGGCTGAAACAGCCTGGCCATTGGGAGGCGCACTTGTCACTCGGTGCAGGAAGAGCGTCCGGGGTACAAACTGAGCCAAGATTCTGTATGAGAGTCGAGCGTCTGAACAGATATTAATTCTGTTTGAGTGAAATTAAAATATTTATTGTTTTTCATTCATATTTATTCTGACATTCATGTATCGTTCTCTGTCTTACATAATTCTAATTCCAGAGATGAGCTAGTGTGTTATACAGCATGAAAAGTCCACGTTAAGCAAAATATGTCTTAGTGACACTGATCTGAAATAATAATAACTTTAATTCTATTACGTTTCAATGTTAGAATATTTGCAATGTGAATCGAATCAAAGTTAAAATGACTGATGGAGGGATTTTCATGCCTAATGCAGCTCTCTGTAGTAGCTGGTAAACAGTCTGATGGTCTCAGATGCCTCAGGAGGCGAAGATCTCAATGTACTTTTCTGCATTAATGCTGCATCACAGAAGTGTAAATGACCTTTACCAAGGGCACTGACACACCCCCATACCATGACAGACCCTGGTACTGACACACCCCCATACCATGACAGACCCTGGTACTGACACACCCTCATACTATGACAGACCCTGGTACTGACACACCCTCATACTATGACAGACCCTGGTACTGACACACCCCATACCATGACAGACCCTGGTACTGACACACCCCCATACCATGACAGACCCTGGTACTGACACACCCCCATACCATGACAGACCCTGGTACTGACACACCCCATACCATGACACACCCTGGTACTGACACACCACATACCATGACACACCCTGGTACTGACACACCCCATACTATGACACACCCTGGTACTGACACACCCCATACCATGACAGACCCTGGTACTGACACACCCCATACCATGACAGACCCTGGTACTGACACACCCCCATACCATGACAGACCCTGGTACTGACACACCCCATACCATGACAGACACTGGTACTGACACACCCCATACCATGACAGACCCTGGTACTGACACACCCCATACCATGACAGACCCTGGTACTGACACTCCCCATACCATGACAGACCCTGGCACTGACACACCCCCATACCATGACAGACCCTGGTACTGACACACCCCCATACCATGACAGACCCTGGTACTGACACACCCCATACTATGACACACCCTGGTACTGACACACCCCATACCATGACAGACCCTGGTACTGACACACCCCATACCATGACAGACCCTGGCGCTGACACACCGCCATACCATGACAGACCCTGGTACTGACACACCCCCATACCATGACAGACCCTGGTACTGACACACCCCATACCATGACAGACACTGGTACTGACACACCCCATACCATGACAGACCCTGGTACTGACACACCCCATACCATGACAGACCCTGGTACTGACACTCCCCATACCATGACAGACCCTGGCACTGACACACCCCCATACCATGACAGACCCTGGTACTGACACACCCCCATACCATGACAGACCCTGGTACTGACACACCCCATACTATGACACACCCTGGTACTGACACACCCCATACCATGACAGACCCTGGTACTGACACACCCCATACCATGACAGACCCTGGCGCTGACACACCGCCATACCATGACAGACCCTGGTACTGACACACCCCATACCATGACAGACCCTGGTAATGACACACCCCATACCATGACAGACCCTGGCACTGACACACCCCCATACCATGACACACCCTGGTACTGACACACCCCATACCATGACAGACCCTGGTACAGACACACCCCATACCATGACAGACCCTGGTACTGACACACCCCATACCATGACATACCCTGGCACTGACACACCCTCATACCATGACAGACCCTGGTACTGACACACCCCATACCATGACAGACCCTGGTACTGACACACCCCATACCATGACAGACCCTGGTACTGACACACCCCCATACCATGACAGACCCTGGTACTTACACACCCTCATACCATGACAGACCCTGGTACTGACACACCCCATACCATGACAGACCCTGGTACTGACACACCCTCATACCATGACAGACCCTGGTACTGACACACCCCCATACCATGACAGACCCTGGTACTGACACACCCTCATACCATGACAGACCCTGGTACTGACACACCCCATACCATGACAGACCCTGGTACTGACACACCCCATACCATGACACCCCCTGGCACTGACACACCCCCATACCATGACAGACCCTGGTACTGACACACCCCCATACCATGACAGACCCTGGTACTGACACACCCCATACCATGACAGACCCTGGTACTGACACACCCCATACCATGACAGACCCTAGCACTGACACACCCCATACCATGAAAGACCCTGGTACTGACACACCCCATACCATGACAGACCCTGGTACTGACACACCCCATACCATGACAGACCCTGGTACTGACACACCCCATACCATGACACACCCTGGCACTGACACACCCTCATACCATGACAGACCCTGGTACTGACACACCCCATACCATGACAGACCCTGGTACTGACACACCCTATACCATGACACACCCTGGTACTGACACACCCCATACCATGACAGACCCTGGTACTGACACACCCCATACCATGACAGACCCTGGTACTGACACACCCCCATATCATGACAGACCCTGGTACTGACACTCCCCATACCATGACACACCCTGGTACTGACACACCCCCATACCATGACAGACCCTGGTACTGACACACCCCATACCATGACACACCCTGGTACTGACACACCCCATACCATGACACACCCTGGTACTGACACACCCCCATACCATGACAGACCCTGGTACTGACACACCCCATACCATGACAGACCCTGGAACTGACACACCTCATACCATGACACACCCTGGTACTGACACACCTCATACCATGACAGACCCTGGTACTGACACACCTCATACCATGACAGACCCTGGTACTGACACTCCCCATACCATGACAGACCCTGACTTTTGGACTTGTTGCTGATAACAGTCTAGAATGTCCTTTTTGTCTTTGGACACGCCATCCATTTTTTTCCAAAAAAAGACCTGGAATGCTGATTCATCTGACCACAATACACGTTTCCACTGTGTGATGATCCATTCTAGATGCCTCCGAGCCCAGAGAAGTCGACGCTGCTTCTGGACATGGTTAACATAATGCTTCTTTTTTGCACAGTAAAGTTTTAAGTATCATTTGTGCAGTAACTCTGTATTGTAGAGCTCGATAAAGGTTTGAAAAACTAATCCCTCACCCATGTGGTTATATCAGCTATTGTTGAGTGGTGGTTCTTGATGCGGCGCCGTCTGAGGGATGGAAGATCACGAGTGTTCAGATTAAACCTGCACCCTTGGCCTTTACGCACTGAAATTCCTTCTGGTTCCTTGAATGGTTTAATGATATTCTGCACTGTAGAATCTGTATATTCTGCACAATCATTTTTTCACACATTTGTTGATAAACTGAAGATCATCTTTACTCATCAGAGACTCTCAGCCTTTCCTGGATGCTGCTTTTGTACCAAACCATGATTACAATCACCTGTTTGGAATCACATCCTTATTTAGTGTTTTAACCTCATTACTAGCTTGAAATTGCCCCTGTCCCAACTTTTTTTGGAATGTGTTGCAGGTCTGAAATGTCTCAGGTTCATCCTGTCTGACATCAAATAAAAGTCAAAGTAAATGTAAGAAACTCTGTGTTTTTATTTTATTTGCATTTTCCATACCGTCCCAACTTTTTCTGATTTGGGGTTATACATTAACCATTGTTATGCATATTTAAAGAAATCACACAAATTTTAGTCAATTGTTGAATTCATACTGGAGAATTTAAGAAAAAAAAGTTGCGTCATGCAGTGTTGGTACTGCACGGCACTAGAGTTTCAAACACTGTCTGAGAGAAGTTTGGCATGTTTCCCAATGGATGTGTGGAACTAATTCAACTAGTCTGGTTTCTTCTCACCTCCTAAAACATGCAAAAGGTGGATTGGCTGCTTTAAATTGCCCCAGGCTGAAGACGGCTTAATACTTTACAAGGCCACGGTCACTAAGGGTCACTAATGGTTACGGTACTGGACTAGGTCACTGGTTAAAGCCCCACCACTGCCAGGTTGCTGCTGTTGGGCCCTTGAGCAAGGCCCTTAACCCTCAATTGCTTGGACTGTATGGTGTCACAGTACTGTAAGTCGCTTTGGATAAAAGCGTTTGCTAAATACTGAAAATGTAAATGTAAATAAGGCAGGTTATTTAGACGCTCTACTTATACAGAGATTGCATTACGTCACCACAGTTTAAGCTTACTAAGCTAACACAGTTAGCCTCAGGAGATTCTGGCTGAGGTGGCACAACCCGCTAGCACGCCAGCTAACGTCTCCCTCCGTGTACTGAAAGCAGTTAAACTGTCCCTGACGAGCCCGAATTTACAAATAAACGACACTTGTGCATCTTTATAAAGATTAAACATCAATGAGAATTTATTTACATGTGAAAAGAACTCGGTTAGTTGCTCCGCATTATTTGTCCGCCATATTTGGCCTTTTTTTTGTGAGAAAAGTCGTGCCACAATGAATGCTGGGATTGCCTTCAGCGCTGAGTAAGCGTCGGACGCTCCCTCGTTTTTCAGTCAGATCATCACTCAGAATTAAGGCGCCTCAGTAGGAGCATTTTAAGGGATCTAAGAATTTAGACACGCCCTCTTCTCAGGAGTGTAGGATGACGTAAAATGCACCAGTGTAAAAAGATCGAGAGGTTTCAGACAGATCCACCGTGACCTGATCAGGATTATGTGGTTCTTAAATAGTAACAAATAAATATAATGTTTTAATGAGTAGATACAGGACGTGCTTGTGTAAGCGATTGACCAATCGCTGCTCTAACACATCACCTACAGTGTAAATGATTCAGAATGCTCATGTTTTGGCTCTGGTTCTAAATGGTTCACTTGGCTGCGTCTCTCAGTTTGATCGTTTTCTGATAGATGGTTGTGCTACATAAAGTTCGGCTCGTTTTACTCCGCAGTGGCAGCGGCGCCGTAACTGAATTAGCACTGTGTTAAGACGCTTGTGTGAGGATCTCAGTTACATAACACAGTATGGAGATTAAATAAATGTACCTGGAGCTAGTTCCTTTCACATTACTCTTATTGGGTCCGTGCAGTTCATTAATCAATGCGACGGTACTGATTTACAGATGCTGGTCACGCCAGGCCAAACTGTAGGAGAATTTACAGTTAGAATGAAGTTTTTAGTAACCCTCGGAACTAAGATGATGTGAAAGTACCTGGTGGTACACCTCAAATCAGAAAAAAGTTGGGACAGTATGGAAAATGCAAATAAAATAAAAACACAGTTTCTTAAATTTACTTTGACTTTCATGTGATGTCAGACAGGATGAATCTGAGATATTTCATGTTTTATCTGATCAACTTCATTTCATTTATTAATAAACATCCATTCCTGCATTTCAGACCTGCAACACATTCCAAAAAAAGTTGAGAAGGGGGCAATTTAGGGCTAGTAATGAGGTGAAAAAACTAAATAATGATGTGATTCCAAACAGGAGATGTGAACAGGTGATTGTAATCATGGTTTGGTACAAAAGCAGCATCCAGGAAAGGCTGAGAGTCTCTGATGAGTAAAGATGATCAGAGGATCCAGTTTATCAACAAATGTGTGAGAAAATGATTGAAATGTTTAAAAACAATGAACCTAAAGAAAGATTGGAGGGGATTTGCATGTTTCTCCCTCTACAGTGCAGAATATCATTAAATGATTCAAGGAATCGGGAGGAATTTCAGTGCGTAAAAGCCAAGGGGTCAGGTTTAATCTAATTGCCCGTTATCTTTAATCCCTCAGACGGCGCCGCATCAAGAACCGCCACTCAACAATAGCTGATATAACCACATGGGTGAGGGATTAGTTTATCAAACCTTTATCAAGCTCTACAATACAGAGTTACTGCACAAATGTTACTTAAAACTTTACTGTGCAAAAACGAAGCCTCATGTTAACCATGTTCAGAAGCGGCGTCGACTTCTCTGGGCTCGGAGGCATATAGGATGGACCATCACACAGTGAAAACGTGTATTGTGGTCAGATGAATCAGCATTCCAGCTCTTTTTTTTGGAAAAAATGGACACTGTGTGCTCCAGACCAAAGACGAAAAGGATCCAGACGGTTATCAGCAACAAGTCCAAAAGCCAGGGTCTGTCATGGTATGGGGGTGTGTCAGTGCCAGGGTCTGTCATGGTATGGGGGTGTGTCAGTGCCAGGGTCTGTCATGGTATGGGGGTGTGTCAGTGCCAGGGTCTCTCATGGTATGGGGCTGTGTCAGTGCCAGGGTCTGTCATGGTATGGGGTGTGTCAGTGCCAGGGTCTCTCATGGTATGGGGGTGTGTCAGTGCCAGGGTCTGTCATGGTATGGGGGTGTGTCAGTGCCAGGGTCTCTCATGGTATGGGGCTGTGTCAGTGCCAGGGTCTGTCATGGTATGGGGTGTGTCAGTGCCAGGGTCTCTCATGGTATGGGGGTGTGTCAGTGCCAGGGTCTGTCATGGTATGGGGGTGTGTCAGTACCAGGGTGTGTCATGGTATGGGGGTGTGTCAGTACCAGGGTCTCTCATGGTATGGGGTGTGTCAGTGCCAGGGTCTGTCATGGTATGGGGCTGTGTCAGTACCAGGGTCTGTCATGGTATGGGGTGTGTCAGTGCCAGGGTCTGTCATGGTATGGGGTGTGTCAGTACCAGGGTCTGTCATGGTATGGGGTGTGTCAGTACCAGGGTCTGTCATGGTATGGGGTGTGTCAGTACCAGGGTCTGTCATGGTATGGGGTGTGTCAGTACCAGGGTCTGTCATGGTATGGAGTGTGTCAGTACCAGGGTCTGTCATGGTATGGGGGTGTGTCAGTGCCCTTGGTAAAGGTCATTTACACTTCTGTGATGGTGCGGAGAATTTTGAAAAAAAATATTTGACAACGATGACCCCGTACTGTTGCACATCTTAAGACGTGTTTGCAGGAAGAACGAGACAAAATAAAAGCTGAAACACTAAATCACTTGGTCTCCTCGGTGCCAAAACCTCTTTTAAGTGGTGAAAAGGAATGGCGACATTACAAAGTGGTAAATGCTTTACTGTCCCAACTTTTTTTGGAATGTTTTGCAGGCCTAAAATGCAGGAATGGATGTTTAATAATAAATGAAATGAAGTTGAGCAGATAAAACATGAAATATCTCAGGTTCATCCTGTCTGACATCAAATAAAAGATAAAATATAATATATAAATTGCAGGGAACGTCAGGGAACGCACAGCAAAGTTAAACCATTTGTTAGGTTTCGTTCAGGCCCTCGTGTGTGTGTGTGTGAGAGTGTGTAAGGATGTGTAGATGGGGGGAGATGTAACCACCTGGATCACTACAATATCAGACTGTAAGGAAAAGCATATTAGACCCCTGCAGAGCGAACATCATTCCGAATCCATCGGCATGGTTTTAATTGTAATGGAAATGAGATTTGTGCGCGCGAGGAGCTGCTGTGGGAGGCTTTGTACGACTGTCACATCTCCTGATGAGTTAATGCATAGCCTCCACAGAGCAGGAGCCTGTGATGAGCCGCAGCAGCCAACAATGCCTTCAGAGTCCCAATACCGCCATAGAAAGTGCGCAACCACCGACTACAACCGATGCCGCGCAACGACTTTTGTTTCTGACGCAGTCTGTCAGTCAGTCTGTCCGCCTCTGTGGCTTTTTAAACATACTGTATGCTCTATATAGCCGAAAGTATGTGGACATTTCAACTTTGTGGGAACAGTTCAGAAAACTCCCTTTCTCATTCTAGGTCCACAAAGAAGACATTCAAAGACCAGAACTCAATCTTATTGTTTGTTTGTTTGTTTGTTTGAGTAACCAGTCACAAATTCTCACAGACACACCTAAAAGTCTTGTAGAAAGCCTTCCCAGAGGAGTGGAGGCTGTTTTAGCTGCAATTACCTTCATTCTAGTTATTCATCTACATAGTTATGTACAGTACATTGCACATCTGTTACTGCAAATGATACTTTCATAATAGTTATATTACACCTATCTATCTATCTATCTATCTATCTATCTATCTATCTATCTATCTATCTATCTATCTATCTATCTATCTATCTATCTATCTACCTACCTACCTACCTACCTACCTACCTACCTACCTACCTACCTATCTATCTATCTATCTATCTATCTATCTATCTATCTATCTATCTATCTATCTATCTATCTATATGACTGTCTATCTACCTGTCTGTCTGCCTGTCTATCTATCTATCGATCGATCTCTCTATCTATCTGTCCATACATTTATCTAGCTGTCTGTCTGTCTGTCTGTCTGTCTGTCTGTCTGTCTGTCTATCTATCTGTCTGTCTGTCTGTCTGTCTGTCTATCTGCCTGTCTATCTATCTATCTATCTATCTATCTATCTATCTATCTATCTATCTGTTCGTCTGTCTCTCTCTGTCTGTCTGTCTGTCTGTCTGTCTGTCTGTCTGTCTGTCTGTCTGCCTGCCTGCCTGCCTGCCTATCTATCTATCTATCTATCTATCTATCTATCTATCTATCTATCTATCTATCTATCTATCTATCTATCTATCTATCTATCTATCTATCTATCTATCCATCGATCTGCCTGCCTGCCTGCCTGCCTATCTATCTATCTGTCTGTCTGTCTGTCTGTCTGTCTGTCTGTCTGTCTGTCTATCTATCTATCTATCTATCTATCTATCTATCTATCTATCTATCTATCTATCTATCTATCTATCTATCTATCTATCTATCTATCTATCTATCTATCATCTATCTATCTATCCATCGATCTGCCTGCCTGCCTGCCTGCCTGCCTATCTATCTATCTATCTATCTATCTATCTATCTATCTATCTATCTATCTATCTATCTATCTATCTGTCTGTCTGTCTGTCTGTCTGTCTGTCTGTCTGTCTGTCTGTCTGTCTGTCTGTCTGTCTGTCTATCTATCTATCTATCTATCTATCTATCTATCTATCTATCTATCATCTATCTATCTATCTATCTATCTATCTATCTATCTATCTATCTATCTATCTATCTATCTATCTATCTATCTATCTGCCTGCCTGCCTGCCTGCATGCCTATCTGTCTGTCTGTCTGTCTGTCTGTCTGTCTGCCTGCCTGCCTGCCTACCTACCTACCTACCTACCTACCTACCTACCTACCTACCTATCTATCTATCTATCTATCTATCTATCTATCTATCTATCTATCTATCTATCTATCTATCTATCTATCTATCTATCTATCTATCTATCTATCTATCTATCTATCAGTGTGGTCAGGCGTCCACATTTTTGACCACATTGTGTACCTATGAAAGATTGCGCAACAAACTGTCCCTTTATAGAAAACTGTCCTTCACCAAGTCACATGTTCTAAAAGCTCTCTAGCTTTCTTTATTTGAGAACTGGGTTGTCGCAGACATTTACATTTTTGGCATTTAACAGACCATTTTATCCAAGTGACTTACAGTAGTGTGACAGTATATTATTCAAGCAATTGAAGGTTAAGGACCTTGCTCAAGGGCCCAACAATGACCACCTGGCAGTGGTGAGGCTTGAACCAGGAACCTTTTAAATACTAGTCCAGTACGTTACACGTTATTCTACAGCTGTCCCTGTATGACGGGCGGAATTTGGCCACCTCTTTTATTTGTGACTGTCTTCTATTTTGTTTAGTTTTTAGCCACAAAATTAATCTACGTTGGATTCAATGTTTGCTTTCTATTGTTTTCCATTCTTGCAGGTGTGTGGATTCGGAGCCACGTTCCACTCCATTTCATATTTAAAGAGAGATATTTCTTTCTATGTTTAATTATATTCAAATTTATATCTATTTAAAATTTCATCAAAATGCAATGTGAAAAATTATAACAATAAAAAATAACTAATAAAAATATGATTAAGGCTCTACCGATTCACGGCTGTAAATATCATGTCAGGAACCTGAACCGTTTCCCATGTAATATGCAATTTGCTGCAAACTTTAAAGTTTGTGTTTAGCGATTTAATGTTTTTCATTCGTGTAGCGTTCAAGTGCCTCAGGTTTACTGGTTAATCTGCACTTTGAGGTGTCCAATCTCTACTTTCAACTATTAAGGAAGCTGTGTAGTGTATTGTAGCTTCTATTTATTCTATCATTCAGTTTGTGAGTGTAATTTAATGACTGATGTGAAATTTGGCTCTTTTCTTTATAAATCTGTGAAATCAGTGAAGTTTGAAAAACAAGGATCGTTATAAAAAATTAAGTAGTGCTTTTATATATATATATATATTAGGGCTGTCACGCGATAATTTTTTTTAATCGAGATTAATCGCGATTAAAGAACAAAATTAATCGTGATTAATCTCAATTAATCGCACGCTAATAACTAAGCAAAATTTGAACAGTTATGCACATTTTTATTGCAAAAATATATTTACCAATACAAACATTCATAAAATATGATAAAATTTATTTTAGACAGCACATTATTTGACAAAAGTGAGGATCTTTTCCTGTTCATAAATCTGACACTGAAAACAGGTGCACCAACCATACAACCCCCCCCCCCCTCCCCCAGTTACGCCCCTGTGCATCTTGTATAATGTCATGTAGACCCACATCGTTAACTGTGTTAAAGCGTTTATACCAGTGGTGTCCAAACTTTTTTCGAGGAGGGCCAGATTTGATTCGAGGAGGGCCAGATTTGATCATGTAAAAGTGCCTGAGGGCCAACAGTCCATGGCATACATAACCATAACACAAACGAGAAAAAAGAAATTCATATTAAACAATCCTTGACATTTTGCTTAAGTTTTCTGGCTAACTCAGAAATCATGCTTTTCAAAATATTATGATCTAATATAAGGCATCAATAAAGCATCAAAACACAGATATGATTATTTCATAGATCTATTAAGAAAACCTTTTAATACTGTGTTTGTGCAGAAAAGTGACAGGGAAATACTGTTCTACATCACCATTAAAACACCTATAAATACCTGAAACAATCAAGTTATAAGACATTATCTATAAGTTATTGACTGTAGCTATAAAAAAAAAGTGTTAATTAATACAGTCCATGTAAACGCTTAGTCCATATAAATATCAGATACAAATGTGTTTTTAAAAAACTACAAACATCACAAATATAAATCATGTTTATAACCATGTGATAGAATAACCTGAATAAACTGTAGAGATGAAACATCACACAGAGTTTCACTTCTTACCGCAGGGGGAGCAGGCGGAGCTACACAGTTTTGATGGACAGGTCTAGCAGCCAATGGAGATACTCGTTACAAAGATTTCATTCATCTTTTCATCAACACGTAAAAAAAGTGAAACCCGCTTAAAGTAGATTTTCATCGGACAGCGACGATAATTGATTACTTTTTCTGTTTCAACAATTTAAGACAGAAGATGCGGGCCGTATAAAACCCGATCGCGGACCTGCAGTGATGGCATAGTTACCTTGAAAAAGTAATCTGATTACTGATTACTCCTTTAAAAAGTAACTTAGTTACTTTATGGATTACTTGATTTTAAAAGTAACTAAGTTAGATTACTTTATTAGTTATATAATGCGGTCCGCTAATGTATCCCATAATGCAACTGGAGCTGCGTAGGCGATTGAAGCGGAATAAGAAACAAGAAAGACGCGGAAAACGGCGTCCTCTGTTCACAAGTGTAAGTAAGATAAATAAAAAATTTTTTTTTAAAGACAAATAAATAACAAAAAGACGATAAATATTCTACATTTTGGCGAGTGGGGTTTGTAATGAGTCTGTAACTATGGTGATATTACGTCATCACGTCCTCACGTCATCACTTGACGTTGGTAAGATGTACTTCTTTACCAGCCGAGTAGTGCATACTTCCTCCAATCTAGTACGTACTCTGTAAGTATGCGATTCTGGACGCAGCCCGTGACTTAATTGTTGCATAGGACAGACGTCACTCCCCGAGACGCAAGAAGAAAGCAAAAATATATCTTTTTACTAAGGAAAATGACAAAAATAGTAACGCACAGTAACTTGGATAAGTAACTTTAATCTGATTACTGGATTGGAAATAGTAACGCATTAGATTACTCGTTACTGAAAAATGTGGTCAGATTAGAGTAACGCGTTACTAAGTTACTGACCATCAGTGCGGACCTGCCTGCTTTATACAGTATATTATGATCCATTTAACAGCAGTGTTTGTAAAGTTCCGTGTACAGTTCATGCGCTTTACATCCTAATTCATCTGAAATACAGTTCATTACCACAGAGACACACATGTATGCGGCACAAACAGCCAAATAAAAATAGTTCGATTAAAAATGTTAATCTTGATTCATTTTTTTTATCGCGATTAAAATTGTAACGTGTTAATCGCGTTAAGACAGCCCTAATATACAGTATATATATATATATATATATATAATAATTTAATTTGGGTAAGAAGCTGCTGTATGCCACTCTGGTTAAAGACCATACTGCAGTGATTAATTCAGTGTTGCGTTGCCCCACAGTCTCGTTTCACCTGGCGTTGCCCCGGCTGTCGGCATGTGGGTCGAGCAATTATATCAGGCATTATGGTGAGTGCAAAAGGCTAACAATAATCAATGCAGGACACTGAGGAGACTGGAGATATTGCTCATTATAAATGACTCGGGCCTGTGCTGTGTCACAGCCTCCCCGGAGATTGCCAATAATCAAAGAGCCAGCAGAAATACATCCACGCCGCCCAGCAAACTTTAATCTGGCTCCTTAATTGAGACATTAGTGTGAGAACGTTGGAGAAGGCTTTCGCAAACACTTTCAATTTGTATAATGTTCCAGCGATGTTTTAGGGCCAATTTCCCACGCTCGGGTTGTTCGTGCAGCAAATAAAAAGCAAACATGGCCAAGACAGAATGGAAATGCGTGTGGAAAATACACGTGATGTACGTTTCCTATCCCCCGTCTTTGCTGGGATGCGTCGGATGTACTGTAATTTCCTCATTGTGCATCTGTGTGGCGCTGAAGTTGGCAGCATGTTGCCGCATTAATCTTTAAACAGCGCTGAATGAATACAGCCTGCATAATCATTCCGCCCGAGCCTCGCCGCCCCACCCCGCCTCACTCTCTCATCGCGCAGGACGGGAATAAACCAGACAATATCAGGGGATTAGCGCTGACCTTTGTAGTTCTGACATTCACCAATTTTACTTAATTAACGCCGAGCAGCCTGCCTCTGACCTTTTGTCATGCGAGCTGTCACTGGAAACCTTTCTGTTGACTTGAATAGGAATGCTATTTGTTAAAATAATCAGCGGACGGCCGGCCCACGCAAGCCTCTCCGTCCGCACAATGGGCCACGTCCGTTACGAGGAGGCCGCCGACAGATATCACCTCCCTTCGTTAAGCATTAGACTTATTTCACCTGTGGATCCGCGTTTCCATGAAGCCTGGAGAGGGAATGCTGACGTGGTCTGGAACGACAGCTTATTTGTGTACGAGGGTTTGAAAATGAGCTAAACGTGTGTGTCCGTGTGTGAGATGATCATCGCCGATCCCGAAATGTGATTGTATTTCCGACTGATTTGACAGAACGTGCCGCGGCGAGGAAAATACGCCAGCTTCTGGCCGATGGCTCGGCATCAGGATTTCAATTAAGTCTGTTAAATACAGCTGGAAATCGCTGATCACGACCCCATTGTTCACAGAGCTGTAAGATAATGGAGAGAATTTACTGATTTCCTTTTGCTTTGTTTTGTTTTTTCAGTGTGGAAGGCATGGAGGAACCGGGCTTTGCTGGGTAATGTACTGTGTAAGCAAGGGAAATGGCATTGTTAAAGAGAGCTCATGTAACGGTAATATCCTGTCTAAATTGAATTTGGAGAACAATCAGAGCCATTAGGCCCCACACTGAGTGAGATGGAGACAGATTGCGTCCTGCGCTTCTTAAAAGAGTTATGCTTTCCCTGCATCGAAACATCAGATTGACTTTAATGTCGTTAATGCATGAGCGTCGAGGGGACATGAGGGGTCCCACAATTTTGAGATTTTTGGGGACATGTGATACGAGTGACAGTTAAACACGTGGACGTGGAAATCACATGACAGGTGTGTATAGACACATCACCTGAATTACCTGAACATCTGTACATAATATTATGAACAAATTTAGAGAAATCAGTACAGGTAGGGCAAGTCCTGAAGCCAATGTTAAATGTGCATTACCTTTGAGCCCTGGGTTGTGGGAGGAAACCGAAGCTCCCGGAGGAAACCCACACAAACACAGGGCGAACATACAAACTCCACACACAAAGAACCTGGACCGCTCCACCTAGGAATCGAAGCGACCCTGGGACCAAGTGAGGCAACAGTTTGCTTGTTTATTAGGATTTTAACGTCATGTTTTACACTTTGGTTACATTTATAACAGGAACGGTAGTTGCTCATTACACAAGATTCATCAGTTCACAAGGTTATATCAAACACAGTCATGGGAGGAAACCCACACAGATACGGGGAGAACATGCAAACTCCACACAGAAAGGACCCGAACCCACCTGGGGATCAAACCCAGGACCTTCTTGCTGTGACGCGACAGTGCTACCCACCAAGCCACCGTGCCACCCCAACTAATGTGACACTAGCAGTTATATTGTTATATAGTCAATGACAATGTAAAATTGCATACATGGCATTTATTCATTCATTGTCTGTTTTATTTTTAGTCATTGTATATAAAATACAACGTATACGTGTAATCATGGTTTGGTACAAAAGCAGCATCCAGGAAAGGCTGAGTCTTCGATGAGCAAAGATGATCAGAGGATCCAGTTTATCAACAAATGTGTGAGAAAATGATTGAAATGTTTAAAAACAATGAACCTCAAAGAAAGATTGGAAGGGATTTGCATATTTCTCCCTCTACAGTGCAGAATATCATTAAACCATTCAAGGCATCAGGAGGAATTTCAGTGCATAAAGGCCAAGGGTGCAAGCTTAAGCCGGTAATCTTCCATCCGTCAGACGGCACTGCATCAAGAATATCAACAATAGCTGATATAACCACATGGGTGAGGGATTAGTTTATCAAACCTTTATCAAGCTCTACAATACAGAGTTACTGCACAAATGATACTTAAAACTTTACTGTGCAAAAAATAAGCCTCATGTTAATCATGTCCAGAAGCGGCGTCGACATCTCTGGGCTCTGAGGCATCTAGGATGGACCATCTCACACTGGAAACGTGTATTGTGGTCAGATGAATCAGCATTCCAGGTCTTTTTTGGAAAAAATTGACCGTGTGCTCCGGACCAAAGTCCAAAAGGGTCTGTCATGGTATGGGGGGGGTGTCAGTGCCCTTGGCAAAGGTCAGTAACACTTCTGTGATGCAGCATTAATACAGAAAAGTACATTGAAATCTTAGAGCAACATGTGCTGCCTTCAAGACGTCGTCTTTTCCAGGGACGTCCAGCATTTTTCAACAAGTCGATGCAAAACCACCTGCTGCACACATTTTAAAGGCGTGGCTGAGGAAGAAGAGGGTACGGGTACTGGACTGGCCTGCCTGCAGTCCTGACCTGTCCCCAATAGAGAACGTGTGAAGAATTTTGAAACTGAAAAATTGGACAGCGACGACCCCATACTGTTAAACATCTTAAGACGTGTTTGCAGGAAGAACGAGACAAAATAAAAGCTGAAACACTAAATCACTTGGTCTCCTCGGTGCCAAAACCTCTTTTAAGTGGTGAAAAGGAACGGCGACATTACAAAGTGGTAAATGCTTTACTGTCCCAACTTTTTTTTTAGAATGTGCTGCAGGTCTGAAATGCAGGAATGGATGTTTATTAAAAAATAAAATGAAGTTGAGCAGATAAAACATGAAATATCTCAGGTTCATCCTGTCTGACATCAAATAAAAGTCATTGTAAGAAACTCTGTGTTTTTATTATTTGCTTTTTCCATGCTGTCCCAACTTTTACTGATTTGTGGTACGATATGTTGAAATGGTATCTTTAAATGATGGAATGTCTTTCTGTGTTACTGCATTGCTGCATTTCTGACTATGTGTGGCGGTATGTTTTCTTCTTTCTCGTACAGTTAGCGACTGTGAAGTGCCCCTCCTCTCCCGGCTGAATTTCTGTGTGATTGTGAACATGTCCTTATCTTTGGGTAATGAGCTGCTGCCGTTGATGTGTCCCTGTCTTCCCTCAGCACCTCGTGCTCTTTCCTCACGCTCCCCCCTCCTCTAAGAATTGCGACAGGGGGCTGCTAAACTGGCTTTTTCATCCTATTTGCTCATTATCGCGCCGGGTTCATTGCCAATAATAAAGATTTTTTTTTGGGCCACAATACTTTTGAATTTGGAGGAAATTACATTGAGCAACGGGGAGCCTGTGGCTCTAAATGTTTAATTAGAGCTGATAAAAACAAGGGGATCAATCACTGGCAGTGATCAGGGCCTGAAACCGAAGCCGGCTTGACTGCGTAGCGTAGATATAACGCCATATGCTGCTGCGTAGCAGAGAGGACATCAACGCCCAGCTGTAGGATGTTTGCTGAGACTGAGAAGATCTCCGAGACACGCAGACTACATTATAATTATTAGGAGGGGGTTTCTGCGTTCTGTGTTGCAAATGCACCAGCAGATGGAGGATAAAGTCACCAGAAGAATCATTAGGAGAGCGAACAACTGCACAATCTGTAGCGCGGCAGCGCCGTTCTGCAAATTAACATTTACAATGCTGTATGTGCACAGAGACAGAAGGAAAGTGAGACAGAGGGAAAAAAATGAAGCAGTTAAGGAGACTGAATTAGGAGGGAACAGGACGAGTTCAGGGAAATGGATATTATGGATGAAAGAGACAAACGAATAAACTACATTTCCTCTTTGCCTGAGGGTCCTAAAAAATTCTGTGCTTGAGAAAAAGTCCTAGAATACATTTTAATTGATATAGATTGGGCTTACAATTAGGTTCTAATGTACAAAAATATATATTATTTAATAATGTATTGTTTCATTTTAAGCATTTATATAATTAAAGCAATAAATGTACATACATGTATTTGTAAGGAATTGTATGAATCCTATAATACATTGTAATTGATATAGATTGGGCTTAAAATAAGGTTGTAATTTAAGAAAAAATAAATTATTTATTTATGTATTGTTTGATTTTAAGCAAATATAAAAATTGTATAGAATTATTAAAAGGTTGTAGAATATATATATATATATATATATATATATATATATATATATATATATATATTTATATAGAAAAAAAATATATATTTAATTATAATTATATTTCATTTTATATATATATATATATATATATATATAAAATGAAATATAATTATAATTAAATATATATTTTTTTTCTATATAAATATATATATATATATATATATATATATACAGTATATACAGTGGGGGAAATAAGTATTTGATCCCCTGCTAATTTTGTAAGTTTACCCCCTTACAAAGACTTGAACAGTCTATAATTTTTATGGAAGGTTTATTTTAACAGAGAGAGACAGAATATCAACAAAAAATCCAGAAAAAAACATTAAATAAAAGTTATAAATTAATTTGTATTTAATTAAGGGAAATAAGTATTAGATCCCCTACCAACCAGCAAGAATTCTGACCCCCACAGACCGGTTATGTGCCCATGAGGCACACAAATTAGTCCTGTCCCTGTATAAAAGACTCCTGTCACAGAATCAGTTTCTTCCGTTCAAATCTCTCGACCACCATGGGCAAGACCAAAGAGCTATCAAAGGACGTCAGGGACAAGATTGTAGACCTGCACAAGGCTGGAATGGGCTACAAGACCATCAGCAAGAAGCTTGGTGAGAAAGAGACCACTGTTGGTGCGATCATTCGAAAATGGAAGAAATACAAGATCACAGTCAATCGCCCTCACTCTGGAGCTCCATGCAAGATCTCACCTGGTGGGGTAAGAATGATTCTGAGAAAGGTGAGGTCAGTCCAGAATTACACGGGAGGAGCTTGTCAATGATCTCAAGGGAGCTGGGAGCAGAGAAATGCTGGATATGACCCCAAGAACACCATCCTCACCGGGCATTTCTTTGCCTCCAAACACGGCGAGTGGAGTTGATGCCAAAGAGCTCAATTTTGGTCTCATCTGACCATATCACATTCTCCCAAGCTTTCTCTGAATCATTCAGGTGTTCATTGGCAAACTTCAGACGGGCCTGTACATGAGCCTTCTTGAGCAAAGGGACTTTGCGGGCACTGCAGGATCTCAATCCATTACGGCGAAGTGTGTTACTAATGGTTTTCTTGGTGACTGTGCTCCCAGCTCCCTTGAGATCATTGACAAGCTCCTCCCGTGTAATTCTGGACTGACCTCACCTTTCTCAGAATCATTCTTACCCCACCAGGTGAGATCTTGCATGGAGCTCCAGAGTGAGGGTGATTGACTGTGATCTTGTATTTCTTCCATTTTCGAATGATCGCACCAACAGTGGTCTCTTTCTCACCAAGCTTCTTGCTGATGGTCTTGTAGCCCATTCCAGCCTTGTGCAGGTCTACAATCTTGTCCCTGACGTCCTTTGATAGCTCTTTGGTCTTGCCCATGGTGGTCGAGAGATTTGAACGGAAGAAACTGATTCTGTGACAGGAGTCTTTTATACAGGGACAGGACTCATTTGTATGCCTCATGGGCACATAACCGGTCTGTGGGGGTCAGAATTATTGCTGGTTGGTAGGGGATCAAATACTTATTTCCCTTAATTAAATACAAATTAATTTATAACTTTTATTTAATGTTTTTTTCTGGATTTTTTTGTTGATATTCTGTCTCTCTCTGTTAAAATAAACCTTCCATAAAAATTATAGACTGTTCAAGTCTTTGTAAGGGGGTAAACTTATAAAATTAGCAGGGGATCAAATACTTATTTCCCCCACTGTATTATATATATTATATTTCATTATATATATACTGTATAAATATAATGAAATATAATATATATAATACAGTGGGGGAAATAAGTATTTGATCCCCTGCTAATTTTATAAGTTTACCCCCTTACCAAGACTTGAACAGTCTATAATTTTTATGGAAGGTTTATATATATATATATATATAAATATATATATATATATATATATATATATATATATATATATATATATATATATATATATATATATATATATAAACCTTCCATAAAAATTATAGACTGTTCAATATACATACAGTGTATCACAAAAGTGAGTACACCCCTCACATTTCTGCAGATATTTAAGTATATCTTTTCATGGGACAACACTGACAAAATGACACTTTGACACAATGAAAAGTAGTCTGTGTGCAGCTTATATAACAGTGTAAATTTATTCTTCCCTCAAAATAACTCAATATACAGCCATTAATGTCTAAACCACCGGCAACAAAAGTGAGTACACCCCTAAGAGACTACACCCCTAAATGTCCAAATTGAGCACTGCTTGTCATTTTCCCTCCAAAATGTCATGTGATTTGTTAGTGTTACTAGGTCTCAGGTGTGCATAGGGAGCAGGTGTGTTCAATTTAGTAGTACAGCTCTCACACTCTCTCATACTGGTCACTGAAAGTTCCAACATGGCACCTCATGGCAAAGAACTCTCTGAGGATCTTAAAAGACGAACTGTTGCGCTACATGAAGATGGCCAAGGCTACAAGAAGATTGCCAACACCCTGAAACTGAGCTGCAGCACAGTGGCCAAGATCATCCAGCATTTTAAAGAGCAGGGTCCACTCAGAACAGACCTCGCGTTGGTCGTCCAAAGAAGCTGAGTGCACGTGCTCAGCGTCACATCCAACTGCTGTCTTTGAAAGATAGGCGCAGGAGTGCTGTCAGCATTGCTTCAGAGATTAAAAAGGTGGGGGGTCAGCCTGTCAGTGCTCGGACCATACGCCGCACACTACATCAAATTGGTCTGCATGGCTGTCACCCCTGAAGGAAGCCTCTTCTGAAGTCTCTACACAAGAAAGCCCGCAAACAGTTTGCTGAAGACATGTCAACAAAGGACATGGATTACTGGAACCATGTCCTATGGTCTGATGAGACCAAGATTAATTTGTTTGGTTCAGATGGTCTCAAGCATGTGTGGCGGCAACCAGGTGAGGAGTACAAAGATAAGTTTGTCATGCCTACAGTCAAGCATGGTGGTGGGAATGCCATGGTCTGGGGCTGCATGAGTACAGCAGGTGTTGGGGAGTTACATTTAATTGAGGGACACATGAACTCCAATATGTACTGTGAAATACTGAAGCAGAGCATGATCCCCTCCCTCCGGAAACTGGGTCGCAGGGCAGTGTTCCAGCATGATAATGACCCCAAACACACCTCTAAGACGACCACTGCTTTATTGAAGAGGCTGAGGGTAAAGGTGATGGACTGACCAAGCATGTCTCCAGACCTAAACCCAATAGAACATCTTTGGGGCATCCTCAAGCGGAAGGTGGAGGAGCGCAAAGTCTCGAATATCCGCCAGCTCCGTGATGTCGTCATGGAGGAGTGGAAAAGCATTCCAGTGGCAACCTGTGAAGCTCTGGTAAACTCCATGCCCAGGAGAGTTAAGGCAGTTCTGGGAAATAATGGTGGCCACACAAAATATTGACACTTCAGGAACTTTCACTAAGGGGTGTACTCACTTTTGTTGCCGGTGGTTTAGACATTAATGGCTGTATATTGAGTTATTTTGAGGGAAGAATAA
Organism: Trichomycterus rosablanca; assembly: GCF_030014385.1. NCBI lineage: Eukaryota > Metazoa > Chordata > Actinopteri > Siluriformes > Trichomycteridae > Trichomycterus > Trichomycterus rosablanca. The sequence goes on along the minus strand of NC_085990.1, from coordinate 51,263,895 downwards.
ATTTACACTGTTATATAAGCTGCACACAGACTACTTTTCATTATGTCAAAGTGTCATTTTGTCAGTGTTGTCCCATGAAAAGATACTTAAATATCTGCAGAAATGTGAGGGGTGTACTCACTTTTGTGATACACTGTATATGTGTGAGTGTATATGTGTGTGTGTGTGTATATGTGTGTGTGTGTGTGTGTGTGTTCGTATTTTTTGCTATTTTACATGATTAAAGTAATAAAGGTTTCTTATATTTGTAAGGAAGATAGGCCTAAGATAAGGTTCCAAATAAATAAAAAAACTAATGAAACTAATAAAAAATATACATATATATCTTTTTTTATTTTAAGCATTTACATGATATATATTGGTAACAAAATTATATGGAATTATTAAAAAAATAAATTGTAAATAAAGATTGGGCTTAAGAATAGGTTCTAATAAAAATATTTATTTATTTATTTATTGTTTCAATTTAAACATTTACATGATTAATTTAATAAAGGTTACATACATTTATGACAAAATTGTATTTTGTATAAAATTATTAAAAAGGTCTAAAAGAATAATTTTTAATAATACAAATTGGGCTTAAGATAAGGTTTTATTAATAAAAAAACTTTAAATTTATTTATTTTAAATATTTTTAATAATAATAAAGATGACATTATTTATTTTAAGCATTTTATATAATTAAAGCCATAAGGGTTACATATATTTGTAATATATTTGGAATTAAATGGAATTATTAAAAGGTCCTAGAATAAACTTTTATTCATATAGATTGGGCTTAAGGTTTTAAATTAAAAATAAACAAATAACTTATAAAACTAATAAAAAACTTTTTAAAAAGTATTTATATGGTTAAAGCCATATATAATATATATAGAATATTTTTTTTATATAAACATATAAACAAAGAAAAACATTTTATTAATTTATTTTTTTTATTTAAAGCATTTTATATAATTAAAGCAATGAAAGTTACATATATTTGTAATGCAATTGTATGGATTTATTTAAAGGTCCTAAAATATTTTTTATAATAAATATAAATATATATAAATATATATATATTAGTAACAAAATTTTATTAAATAATTTTCAAAAAACAAAAAAAAACAAAGAAAAAACAAAGTAATATATTATATATAATAATAGCAAAATTATATTGAATACATTTTTATTTATACACATTAGGCTTAAGATAAGATTCTAATAACAATTATTTCTTTTTTATTTTAAGCATTTTACATAATTAAAGCAATTAAGGTTACATATATTTATAAGGAATTGTTAAATTTTTTTTTTAATAAATATAATTTTTTGTTATAGATTGGGCTTAAGATAAGGTTGTACTTAAAAAAACTGAAAAAAAGAATCAACTTTTCTTTTGTTTTCAGCATTTATATATATACAGTGTATCACAAAAGTGAGTACACCCCTCACATTTCTGCAGATATTTAAGTATATCTTTTCATGGGACAACACTGACAAAATGACACTTTGACACAATGAAAAGTAGTCTGTGTGCAGCTTATATAACAGTGTAAATTTATTCTTCCCTCAAAATAACTCAATATACAGCCATTAATGTCTAAACCACCGGCAACAAAAGTGAGTACACCCCTTAGTGAAAGTTCCTGAAGTGTCAATATTTTGTGTGGCCACCATTATTTCCCAGAACTGCCTTAACTCTCCTGGGCATGGAGTTTACCAGAGCTTCACAGGTTGCCACTGGAATGCTTTTCCACTCCTCCATGACGACATCACGGAGCTGGTGGATATTCGAGACTTTGCGCTCCTCCACCTTCCGCTTGAGGATGCCCCAAAGATGTTCTATTGGGTTTAGGTCTGGAGACATGCTTGGCCAGTCCATCACCTTTACCCTCAGCCTCTTCAATAAAGCAGTGGTCGTCTTAGAGGTGTGTTTGGGGTCATTATCATGCTGGAACACTGCCCTGCGACCCAGTTTCCGGAGGGAGGGGATCATGCTCTGCTTCAGTATTTCACAGTACATATTGGAGTTCATGTGTCCCTCAATGAAATGTAACTCCCCAACACCTGCTGCACTCATGCAGCCCCAGACCATGGCATTCCCACCACCATGCTTGACTGTAGGCATGACACACTTATCTTTGTACTCCTCACCTGATTGCCGCCACACATGCTTGAGACCATCTGAACCAAACAAATGAATCTTGGTCTCATCAGACCATAGGACATGGTTCCAGTAATCCATGTCCTTTGTTGACATGTCTTCAGCAAACTGTTTGCGGGCTTTCTTGTGTAGAGACTTCAGAAGAGGCTTCCTTCTGGGGTGACAGCCATGCAGACCAATTTGATGTAGTGTGCGGCGTATGGTCTGAGCACTGACAGGCTGACCCCCCACCTTTTCAATCTCTGCAGCAATGCTGACAGCACTCCTGCGCCTATCTTTCAAAGACAGCAGTTGGATGTGACACTGAGCACGTGCACTCAGCTTCTTTGGACGACCAACTGAGTGTCTGTTCTGAGTGGACCCTGCTCTTTTAAAACGCTGGATGATCTTGGCCACTGTGCTGCAGCTCAGTTTCAGGGTGTTGGCAATCTTCTTGTAGCCTTGGCCATCTTCATGTAGCGCAACAATTCGTCTTTTAAGATCCTCAGAGAGTTCTTTGCCATGAGGTGCCATGTTGGAACTTTCAGTGACCAGTATGAGAGAGTGTGAGAGCTGTACTACTAAATTGAACACACCTGCTCCCTATGCACACCTGAGACCTAGTAACACTAACAAATCACATGACATTTTGGAGGGAAAATGACAAGCAGTGCTCAATTTGGACATTTAGGGGTGTAGTCTCTTAGGGGTGTACTCACTTTTGTTGCCGGTGGTTTAGACATTAATGGCTGTATATTGAGTTATTTTGAGGGAAGAATAAATTTACACTTTTATATAAGCTGCACACAGACTACTTTTCATTGTGTCAAAGTGTCATTTTGTCAGTGTTGTCCCATGAAAAGATATACTTAAATATCTGCAGAAATGTGAGGGGTGTACTCACTTTTGTGATACACTGTATATATATATATTTTTTTTTTTTTTTTTTTTTTTTTATATTTTTATATATATATATATACAGTATATATATATATTAGTAAAAAAATTCTATTGAATCAATTTTTATTTATATACATTGGGCTTACGAAAAGGTTATAATAAAAAAAAATTTCATTAATTTCTTATTTTAAGCATTTAATATAAATAAAGCCATTAAGGTTACATACTGTATATTTGTAATGAAATTGTTTGGAATTATTATAAGGTCCTAGAATAAATTATCATTTATATAAATTCAGACTAATATAAGGTTTAAATAAAAAATATATTTATTTATTTATTTTATTTTAAGCATTTTATATGATTAAAGCAACTGAAATTGTATAAAATCATTCAAATAAATGTTAATTTATATTGGGCTTATGATAAGATTCTAATGAAAAAACAAACATTTTATTTATTTATTTTTTTAATTAAGCATTTTAAATAATGAAAGCACAAACTTGTATGTAATTTTTAAAATTCTGTGATTTCTGCAAGTGTACACATACGTTTTGCCCCAAAAAGAAAAGAAGAAACTAATTTATTGTTTTTATTGTTTTTCTAAAAAGGAACTAAGATCATAAATCTGGTGGCAAACTTGTATACAGTTATAAAGCTTTGTAGCATGGACGCTTTACCTCCCTGTTAATGATTATGATTGACTAAAGCTGGTAAATTCCCTGTGCCTAAATAAATAGGGCCAGTTTTACAGCAACTGTTAACAAGTACATAAAACAGCGGCCTCACGCCAAGATCACGAAGAAAAACAAACAATTCAGTAAATCAGTAATGACTAAAACAAGTCGTTAATAAATTAGCAGAAAGTTTAGCAGAAAGTGGGTGACAGGGTACGTAGATAAACAAGCCCTACATCACAATGATCATAAAAAAAATCCTTCTTTTGCTTTTCTTCTGCTTTTTTATTAATATATATCAGTGTTTCCGAAAGTGATGGGCGCACCCCCCCAAGGCAGGCATTTTCAAACTCATCAAAACGAAACACAAAACCAAATATGCTTAATTCATGAAAATGGTGGTGATCTGGTCCCACTGTGGTTTACAAGCTGTAACGTAAAGCCTTCACAAGGGGGCTGTCATGTACTAGTGTATTTTTACGTGATTCAATAATGCATTGTGCTTAAAATAATTCCACTGTAAAGGTGTTTTGTGGCTTTATTTTGTTTAAGTCAAATAGAAGCTGCAGTTTTGTATGGATTACAGTGTTAATATACTGTACATTCCAGTGGAGTTCGGAAGCAGAAGACTGGTACATGTGTGTTGGGGGGGGGGAAATACAGTATTCATATCTACAAAACAAGGGCACTGGTCTACATGATCAGCCACAAATTTCTGCCAATTTTGGAGCAGAAGCTTCTTTCATGTACAGCAGCTTCTAAAACCAGAGCAATGTGAAGCTTGTTCGACTGTGAACAATGTTCCAGCAACTTCTAAATAAAAGCAAACCCATTTTTTTCTGGTTCTTGTATTACATCTCACCAGGTCTCTTTCAAATCTGTGTATATTCCTGACTTCAAATGTACAATCCTGGTAGCATTTTAAGTCTTCTTTTAATTATTTGAGACCTTTTGACAAACTTCTAGAATTATATATAATAAGATCAGATGATTATGGTGCTGCAGACAGGATTCAGAGGGCAGGTCAATGGTCTAGCTTAGCTGGGACACAAGCCGAGGACTGATCACTCTCATGTTGTAATCCAACTTTAGATCCTACAGACTAGCAGTAGGTTTTAGAATCAACAATATTATGAAGGGGTTGAATAATTCTGACATTGCAGCAAAATACCCTGCTATTCTAAAATATCAAATAAATCATTTTCTTACATTTACTTTGATTTTTATTTGATGTCAGACAGGATGAACCTGAGATATTTCATGTTTTATCTGCTCAACTTCATTTCATTTATTAATTAACATTGTTAATTGTAATAATGCCGTTCCTTTTCACCACACTTAAAGAGGTTTTGGCACCGAGGAGACCAAGTGATTTAGTGTTTCAGCTTTTATTTTGTCTCGTTCTTTCTGCAAACACGTCTTAAGATGTGTAACAGTACGGCGTCGTCGTTGTCTCATTTTTCGTTTAAAAATTCTCCACACATTCTCTATTGGGGACAGGTCAGGACTGCAGGCAGGCCAGTCCAGTACCTGTACCCTCTTCTTACTTAATCATGCCTTTGTAATGTGTGCAGCAGGTGGTTTTGCATCGTCTTGTTGAAAAATGCATGGACCCTGGCTGATAACAGTCTGGATGATCCTTTTCAACTTTGGTCCGGAGCACACCTGGAATGCTGATTCATCTGACCACAATACACGTTTCACCTGTGTGATGGTCCATCCTAGATGCCTCCGAGCTCAGAGAAGTTGACGTCGCTTCTGGACATGGTTAACATAAGGCTTCTTTTTTGCACAGTAAAGTTTTAAGTATCATTTGTGCAGTAACTCTGTATTGTAGAGCTCGATAAAGGTTTGATAAACTAATCCCTCACCCATGTGGTTATATCAGCTATTGTTGAGTGGAGGTTCTTGATGCGGCGCCGTCTGAGGGATAGGAGATCACGAGTGTTCAGATTAAGCTTGCGCCCTTGGCCTTTACGCACTAAAATTCCTCCAGATTCCTTGAATGGTTTAATGATATTCTGCACTGTAGAGGGAGAAATATGCAAATCCCTTCCAATCTTTCTTTGAGGTTCATTGTTTTTAAACATTTCAATCATTTTCTCACACATTTGTTGATAAACTGGATCCTCTGATCATCTTTGCTCATCAGAGACTCTCAGCCTTTCCTGGATGCTGCTTTTGTACCAAACCATGATTACAATCACCTGTTGACATCGCCGGTTTGGAATCACATTATTATTTAGTTTTTTCACCTCATTACTAGCCCTAAATTGCCCCTGTCCCAACTTTTTTTGGAATGTGTTGCAGACCTAAATTGCAGGAATGGATGTTTATTAATAAATGAAATGAAGTTAAACATGAAATATCTTGGGTTCAAACTGTCTGCAATCAAATAAAAGTCTAAGTAAATGTAAGGAACAATGTGTTTTTATTTTATTAGCATTTTACTTTACATACTGTCCCAACTTTTTTCTGATTTGGGGCTTTAAATCCTGGTTTTCTTTGGTGGGGGGTTGAAAATGTCTGATTGCAACTATATGTTGCATTCATCAGCGATAATACTGGGTTGACAAACTTGCCTATTCATTGCAGTGATGTAACACAGTAAATCAATATTACTGAAGTAAAAAGTCCCTTGTTTAAAAGTGCTGGTCAGTTTAATGGTCAGCATTTGAGCGTTCGCAAAAAATCCATACACAAACACAGATATCGTACAGTGAATAGCCGGAATGTTCAAAGATCGAAAGCCTGGAGCAGAAAGCCGACAGATCAGCCTGGTGCGTCACCGTGGCTCCGGTAAGTGCCGGTATTCTGGATGTAAATCTCCCGGGTGCCGTGTTTTTTTGTCACCCCTCGTCTGAGTGATTCACGGCTGGCTTCTGGTAAGAGCCGTCACACAGCCCTCGCCACGCTGCCTCTCCGCATCAATTAAGTGTCGACTCATAAACCCAAATCACCCTCGCATAACCTCCCAAAACCCACAGAGCACACATCACTCCAGAAAGCAGGACTGCTTACTCCAGGTAAGTGTGTGCGACTCGTAAATACTGTTTCGCCAGCGCTGGTGCATCAGAGGGAAATGATTTAGCCTAGAGACAAACGTCTAGACTGGAGGTACCTGAGGGAAACGAGCTCTAATTAATTGTACTACAGGTTAAAGCAGGAAGAGCGTGTCGCTGTGATGGGTTTGGTTTGCGTTTTTGAGAGTAGATGGCAGATATGAGAGAGCTGTACGAGTGTCATTCTGTCAGACTCCTCCCATTCATTCGGTGTTACGTTTACATCTTTGTGCTACCCACTGAGCCACCCGGTCCTGTATGTTATCCAAATGTAAAAAAAATGGTACAGATGGGTTTGTCAGATTGTAATATGTTCTTCAGTTGCTCAGGGGTCCAGGTTGTGTGCTCCTTACACCAAATAATGCATCTTAATATAACAACCTTTAATACAAAGGATTCCTGAAGCTCAGCCCTGCTAATAATACCAGCTATTTGAAGCCTGTAATATACCATTTTATTTTTATTTCTGCATTTTCTCCCCTTTTCTCCCTGTTTATAGTAGTCAATTCGTCTATCTATCTATCATCTATCCATCTATCTATCTATCTATCTATCTATCTATCTATCTATCTATCTATCTATCTATCTATCTATCTATCTATCTATCTATCTATCTATCTATCTATCTATCTATCATCTATTTGTCTGTCTGTACCTGTCTGTCAGTCTATTTATCTATGACTTTAGCTAGCTAAAGGTTTCTTTTTTTAAATAAATAAATAAATACAGTTTTAAGAATCTGCTGCTGGATCCTGCTGAACAAACACAGACAGGCATTGGCGGGTCGCTGATCCAAGCTGGTTTGTGCTGCCAAATGTGGATCTATTGCAGGTTCAAACTGGACAGTGCTGGTTTTATGTTGGATTGTCTGGTTGGTAAATGAGCATTGATTTATGCCGGGCAGCCACGGTCCCTAAACAAAGCCAAACTTACTGATGGTAAAAACCAGAGACAGACCAGCTGGTCTTGGTGACAATCTGCATTTTTTTTGTTTTGAAGTTGCTTCTGCTTTTTGCTAATGACATCTCTGTCATCCTCTACAATAATGCATGGTCCTAGCATCAATGCAACACAGCAGGGACCAGTTAGGACTCCAGATCCTCTCTTTATTTAAATGAGTATATGTTTATGCTCTTTACTGTGTATAGATACTGACTAACAGCAAACTACAGGTTTAAACTGGCTGGCAAGAAGGGCAGATTGCTACCAAACCAAACCAAAAATCTTGTGCTTATGGGTCTTTATTTGGCACCTGAACTGTTATCGATCATTTATTTTCTATTCACAAGCTTTTATTTACCCTAAATCCTGGCAATCAGCATGAGCCGAGCTTGCCGACAGAGATAAACCATAATTAATGGGTCCACAAAAATAATCCCATAATTTAGTCAGTGTGCTCTTTTTATCTCAAGCTAAATTATATGTATATTATGATGAAGCTTGAATTATTACTGACACACCCCATACCATGACAGACCCTGGCACTGACACGCCCTCATACCATGACAGACCCTGGTACTGACACCCCCCCATACCATGACAGACCCTGGTACTGACACACCCCCATACCATGACAGACCCTGGTACTGACACACCCCCATACCATGACAGACCCTGGTACTGACACACCCCCATACCATGACAGACCCTGGTACTGACACACCCCCATACCATGACAGACCCTGGCTTTTGACTTTATTTATTTCAAAAAAATATCTAGAATGCTGAATCATCTGACCACAATACACGTTTGCCTGATGCAGCTTCTGTACATGGTAAACACGAGGTCCTGCACCCACTGCCGGACATTCTCAGCCTGACCGAGGCGAAGTGACGGTGCGGCTCGGCCGTGTCACTGATAATGACGTGCAAGCAAGGCACACAGAAAACAGGAATAAAACTGACAGCTAATGAACTCTATGCAGGAGAGAATAAAATGAAATAAGCTTATATTATGCAACGGTTTTTCCTCAGACAGCCTCCTGGATCTTGTACGCATTTGTATGCATGCAAATCTGTGCAGAATGGAAGGCAGGAAGAAAGGAAGGAGGGGGTGGCGTATTCCAAGCGGTGTCATTTCTGTCCGGCTCCCTGTGCAGCTTTGGTCTCGCACATTTTAATATGTGCCATGTCCTGTAAAATGATCCAATCATGAAGCAAGCAGAGGGCACAATGGAGCGTGTATTTAGAACACTGTCCATATTAAAGGATTTTCTGTACGCATACACACATACACATTACTGTATGATTTAGGCACACACACACACACACACACACACACACACACACACACACATACACACACACACACTTTGGGTGCATATACGGCCCAAAAATAACCAAAGTGATTTTAATAAGTTATTTTTGATGCCAGGCAAAACAGTCCATTTCATCCTTTGTATTAAAGATCATTACATGAAGATGCATTATTTGGTGTAAGGAGCACACAACCTGGACCCCTGAGCAACTGACAAACATAATACAATCTGTGCCATATTTCAACATTTGGATTACATACAGGTCCTGCACCTATTTACCTGTACGTGTGATTTTAGGCACACACTATCTGTCTGTCTGTCTATCTGTCTGTGTGTTTGTCTGTCTGTATCTGTCTGTCTGTATCTATCTGTCTTTCTCTATCTGTCTGTCTGTCTGTCTGTCTGTCTGTCTGTCTGTCTGTCTGTCTCTATCTATCTATCTATCTATCTATCTATCTATCTATCTATCTATCTATCTATCTATCTATCTATCTATCTATATGTCTGTCTGTATCTATCTGTCTGTCTGTATCTATCTGTCTGTCTATCTGTCTGTCTCTATCTATCTATCTATCTATCTATCTATCTATCTATCTATCTATCTATCTATCTATCTATCTATCTATCTAATCTCTCTGTCTGTCTGTCTGTCCGTCCGTCTGTCTGTCTGTCTATCTATATGTCTGTCTGTCTGTCTGTCTGTCTGTATCTGTCTGTCTCTATCTGTCTGTCTCTGTCTGTCTCTGTCTGTCTGTATCTATGTATCTATATGTCTGTCTGTTTGTCTCTATCTGTCTGTCTGTCCTAACACTTGGATTACATACAGGTCCTGCACCCATTTACCTGTACGTGTGATTGTAGCCACACACACTTCATAAGTGCATATCTTTATATGAATATGTATTATTTGGTGTAAAGAGCACACAACCTGAACCCCTGAGCAACTGAAGAATGTATTACAATCTGATCAATCTGTTTCATATTTCCTACATTTGGATTGGTGTGATTTTAGGCAGTCGTGTTTCATTTCAAAGCTGCTGCAGTTAAACTTAAAAAATCATGCCGTTTAGCATTTTGTCACGTTCCAAACTTCTACTAGCCCCCCCCCCCCCCAACACACACACACACACACACACATATACACACATGATGCAAACAAGCACCCAGCTATGTTTACACAAAGCCTGACTACATGGCTCATGCTGAGTGCTGACAGTCGGCTGGGCTCCTCTCCCGCAGAGCGGATCCAAGTGCTGACTGAGTGCTTGAAAGATGAGCAGACATACACACACACGCCCCCTCCGAGAGGAGTGTTAATTGGATAATGAGGGTGTTTTGGGGACAGAGCAGGGCACAAGTGTGTGTGTGTGTGGGGGGGGGGGGGGGGTGCAGAATATAATTTTGGTAAGTAAGTTTGTATTGGTACTTGAGTACAGTTATTTAGGTGCTAGTGTTGTATTATGTTAGCCAACCAAGGCTATCGGCTGGCCGGGTGTCTACACAGACATGATTGGCTATTTCTGAGGACTGAGGGGAGTGGCCGAAGCCCTAAGATGGGTTTGTGCCCTGTCCTGGGTCCTCTGCTTTAAAAGCCCTTATTACTTTTAATGGTAACAAGATAACATAATTAAATATAATTAATTAAATATAATTTACACAATATTCATATTTAAACGTAACAAGATAACATAATTAGATATAATTATAAAATATAATTGATACAATATTATATTAATATTAATATTTAAATGTAAAAGGTAACATTAATAAATATAATTATTAAATATAATTTATACAATATTATATTAATATTAATATTTAAACCTAAAAGGTAACATTATTAAATATAATTATTAAATATAATTGATACAATATTATATTAATATTAATATTTAAACCTAAAAGGTAACATTAGTAAATATAATTATTAAATATAATTTATACAATATTATTTTAATATTAATATTTAAATGTTATAACATAACAATCATATATCATTAATATAATATTTAACATAATAAGTAAAGGTAATAAGGTCTGCAGCCCTCATAACTTTTAATGGAAATAATATAATATAATATAATTAATATAATATAATATAATATAATATAATATAATATAATATAATATAATATAATATAATATAATATAATATGATATAATATGATATAATATGATATAATATGATATAATATGATATAATATGATGTAATATGATATAATATGATATAATATAATATAATATAATATAATATAATATAATATAATATAATTAATATAATATAATATAATATAATATAATATAATATTATATTATATTATATTATATTATATTATTAATTATTAATTCAATATAATTTAAATAATATTTACTATAATAAGATAATATAATTAAATATAATTAATTAAATATAAAAAAAACAATATTTAATATAATAATATATAGGTAATAAGATAATATAATTTAATATAAAGAATTAAATGTAATTAGTATACTTTTTAAAATAATAATATATAGGTAATAAGATAATATAATTTAATATAATTAATATAATATAATTAATATATAGTAATATAAAGGTAATAAGATAATATAATATAATATAATTAATTAAATATAATAAATATAATGTGTAATATAATATTATAATGCTACTAAGATAATATATAATTTAATATTAATAATTAAATATAATTTATTATAATTAATATCAAGTTAATAATATAATAATATTTTAATAATAATAATTAAATAGTAATAAATATAATTAATATAATATTTAATTAAATAATATAAAGGTAATCAAATAATATAAACTAATATAATTAATTACATACAATGAATATAATATTTAATATAATAAATAAAGATAATAAGGTCTGTATTTCTATAACTTTTAATGGTAATAAAATAATGTAATATATTTAATTACATATCATTTAAATAATATTTAATATAATAATATAAAGGTAATGAGGTCTGTAGCCCTGCTCATGGACAGATGATCTTACATTTACCTAAGAACTTTTCAGGTTTGTGTTTGAGTGATTCATAGTTCATACAATGACATTCCAACAGATTTAATGGGACCCTTAATAAGACCCCTGTTTTAAAAAAAAAAAATTCTATTTCTACCACCATCCTAAAAGGTTTGGGCATCATCTGGGCATGTCTATACTTTATTTAAAATAATAAAACGTAGGCTTTTACCAGGATATTTAAGGATGTGTTTTTGCTACCTCTGTCGATTCGGGGCTTTGAGTCACAAGGCTGTGATTTCACATCGTTTTCAGTCTCCGTGACTCAGAGCTTCACACTTCGCGGCAGAGGTCAATCTCGGGCCAATTTATGGGCACCAGACTCAAATACTATGGAACCATCCTGTCAAGTTTAAGCTCCCCGGTCATAAATATCTCGCGACGTGCAATAATTTTGCTTTGTCGTTATTGACAGACGGATGGCAGGATGAGATTGGCCCTCGACGAGGCTCTCGACGACAGCCGGCCAGGCACAATTGATAGGTGACAGCGACACAAGAGCTTTCCGGGCGGGTGGGAGGAAGCTATATCTCATGTGTCCACTGAGATCTGGAGCTTAATATAGCCGGGCTTTTTTATATGCACCGCCACACGTCAAGCCCTGTGCTTTCTGATACAAATAAGTTTTTCTAAACAAGTGCTTTTAATCAGCTTTTGTCCTGTTCGCGCGGCGGGTATTAGAGCCACTTGTGTCCACAGCCACCGAATCACTGAAACTCACTGGGGCGGCAAATTTTCCAAACAAGCTCTCGCATTTTTAATAACTAGCAAATAATTTGCATGAGCGAAAATGCAATTTGCATCCCTGGTTTTAGTGCGCGCTTGATGCCGACTCGAACGTGCACGTGCGCGTACTTACGGCTCCGAAGTGGTATTTAAAACTCTAACAGATTGTAAATGACAAGCGGACACATTCATTTCTCCTTTTATGATCCCTCCCCTCCTCTCTGAAACGTCTATGCATATATTTTAATCTCAGGCAAATATAAAGTTATAATAACATCAGAATTACCTACATTTCTACATTAATTGCTCATAACTGGGGTCTACTCCTCATTCAGGTCCTATTAATAAACCATATTCATTAAACACTTCGTAATCGTTCATCGTCCGGGCTGAAAACAGTATATAAACCTCCCGGCTAACGACTTTTTCAAATCAGGTATACCAATTAATAAAAGAACATTGATGGTGTGGGTTATAGAGACAATTTTCCTATAAAATGGCACATAAATCTGTGTTTTGTTTTTCCTAGGAAATATATTATATTGCCAAAAGTATTCACTCACCCATCCAAATCATTGAATTCAGGTGTTCCAATCACTTCCATGGCCACAGGTGTGTAAAACCAAGCACCTCGTCATGCAGACTGCTTCTACAAACATTAGTGAAAGAATGGGTCGCTCTCAGGAGCTTAGTGAATTCCAGCGTGGTACCGTGATAGGATGCCACCTGTGCAACAAGTCCAGTCGTGAAACTTCCTCACTACTAAATATTCTACAGTTGACAGGGTTTGGAAATGACAGCAACTCCGTAAAGGCCACGTAAAATGACAGAGCGGGTCAGCGGATGCTGAGGAACATAGTGCGCAGAGGTCGCCAACTTTCTGCAGAGTCAATCGCTACAGACCTCCAAGAACAGTGTGTAGAGCTTCATGGAATGGGTTTCCATGGCCGAGCAGCTGCATCCAAGCCTTACATCACCAAGCGCAATGCAACGCGTCGGATGCAGTGGTGTAAAGCACACCGCCACTGAGCAGTGGAGACGTGTTCTCTGGAGTGACGAATCGCGCTTCTCCAGGTTTGGCGGTTGCCAGGAGAACGGTACCTGTCTGACTGCATTGTGCCGAGTGTAAAGTGTGGTGGAGGGGGGATTATGGTGTGGGGGTGTTTTTCAGGAGTCGGGCTCGGCCCCTTAGTTCCAGTGAAAGGAACTCTTAATGCTTCAGCATACCGAGAGATTTTGGACAATTTCCCAACTTTGTGGGAACAGTTTGGGGATGGCCCCTTCCTGTTCCAACATGACTGCACACCAGTGCACAAGCACAAGATCCATAAAGACGTGGATGAGCCAGTTTGGTGTGGAAGAACTTGACTGGCCTGCACAGAGTCCTGACCTCAACCCGATAGAACACCTTTGGGATGAATTAGAAAGGAGACTGTGAGCCAGGCCTTCTCATCCAACATCAGTGTCTGACCTCACAAATGCGCTTCTGGAAGAATGGTCAAAAATTCCCATAAACACACTCCTAAACCTTGTGGAAAACCTTCCCAGAAGAGTTGAAGCTGTTATAGCTGCAAAGGGTGGACCGACATGATATTAAACCCTATGTATTAAGAATGGGAGTCACTCAAGTTCATATGTGTGTGAAGGCAGACGAGCGAATACTTTTGGCAATATAGTGTATGTGATCAGGTCACCTATGCCCAGATCAAAACTAGATCATTTCCGAAGACCTTAAGACAACTATTGTTTTGCACATTTATTATCTAGGTTGTTGTGTGTAAATATTTAATGCAGCTGATTTTTATCATAAGAAAGTCTTTTTTTTTTCTTTTTAGAGAAATTACAGTTGTATAACGAGAGAGTAAGAACTTTTTTTAGACGACTACATTCAATTTAGACAATAATAATTATAAAAAAAACAGTTACAGAAATCCCGAGACTACAATGATACCAATAAATAGCCAAGTCAGAAGTATCATATTGAATTTAAGTCTTTGAGCCACATTCATTGCTGATCGGTATAAAAAAAACTAAACGATCATACAACCCCAAAGTTGGGACAGTATGGAAAAAGCAAATAATAAAAAAACACAGTTTTTTTTTTTACTTTTATTTGATGTCAGACAGGATGAACCTGAGATATTTCATGTTTTATCTGCTCAACTTTATTTCATTTATTAATAAACATCCATTCCTGCATTTCAGACCTGCAACACATTCCAAAAAAAGTTGGGACAGTAAAGCATTTACCACTTTGTAATGTTGCTGTTCCTTTTCACCACTTAAAGACGTTTTGGCACCGAGGAGACCAAGTGATTTAGTGTTTCAGCTTTTATTTTGTCTCATTCTTCCTGCAAACACGTCTTAAGATGTGCAACAGTACGGGGTCGTCATTGTCGCATTATTAGTTTCAAAATTTTCTATTGGGTACAGGTCAGGACTGCAGGCAGGCCAGTCCAGTACCCGTACCCTCTTCTTCCTTTGGCCTTTACGCACTGAAATATGCAAATCCCTTCCAATCTTTCTTTGAGGTTCATTGTTTTTAAACATTTCAATCATTTTCTCACACATTTGTTGATAAACTGGATCCTTTGATCATCTTTACTCATCAGAGACTCTCAGCCTTTCCGGGATGCTGCTTTTGTACCAAACCATGATTACAATCACCTGCTTGGAATCCTGCTTGGAATCACATCATTATTTAGTTTTTTCACCTCATTGCTAGCCCGAAATTGGCCCGATCCCAACTTTTTTTGGAATGTGTTGCAGGTCTGAAATGCAGGAATGGATGTTTATTAATAAATGAAATGAAGTTGAGCAGATAAAACATGAAATATCTCAGGTTCATCCTGTCTGACATCAAATAAAAGTCAAAGTAAATGTAACAAACTGTGCGTTTTTATTTTATTTGCATTTTTCATAGTCTCAACTTTTTCTGATTTGGGGTTGTATAAAATCAACTATATGCTTCCATTTTTGCGGCAACAGTTTGAGGGCTTCCTTCCTCCGGCGTGATTATACTTCTGGGAACGAAGCATGGTCCAACAAGTTTGTTGTGTATTAACTACCTTGGCCAGCACCGAGCCTTGATCTAAACCCCACTGAACCCTTCTGGGATGAATTCCAAGTCTGGCCTTCTCACCCAACATCGGTGCCTGACCACACAAACGCTCTTCTGACCGAGTCGACACAAACCGCCACAGGCACAATTGGAAATACTGTAAGTGTGTGTGTGTGTGTGTGTGTGTGTGTGTGTGATGACGGGGGGCAATTATATACAGTATTAATGCTGCATGTGTGGAATGTAATGTTTAATAAGCTCATGGCTCCTGTGCACGAAGCAAGGTCGATAAAGACGTGAAGAAAAGCTCCGTTTAAAGGAACCCGTTCTTGACCAACATCAGTGCCCAGCCATACAAACGCTGTCATCTTTTCTCTGGGTACAAATTCCCACAGACATACTTCAAAGTCTTGTGTAAAGCTCTCTTAGACTCTATTTAAATTGCATTTGTTTTTGATTTGGGACGTGCAATAAGCTCATGGTCAGACGTATCAGTAATAGGTGTGTGTGTGTGTGTGTGTGTGTGTGTGTCCCAGCAGCACCAGTGCAGTGTATGCAGGGTGAATTGTGACAGCCAGGGGTCTCCAGTGCTCTACTATACATCATCAGAACGACTCTGTCTCACAGTAATGTTTAGATTTGAGCTATAGCATTAAGAACATTCCTCCTTGTAAATGCTTCATAATAAACTGAATTTTTGCATCATGGCTTATAATATATATATATACACACCGATGAGCCATAACATTAAAACCACCTCCTTGTTTCTACACTTACTGTCCATTTTATCAGCTCCACTTACCATATAGAAGCACTTTGTAGTTCTACAATTACTGACTGTAGTCCATCTGTTTCTCTACATACTTTTTTAGCCCCTTTCATCCTGTTCTTCAATGGTCAGGACTCTACAGGACCCCCACAGAGCAGGTATTATTTAGGTGTTGGATCATTCTCAGCACTGCAGTGACACTGACATGGTGGTGGTGTGTTAGTGTGTGTTGTGCTGGTATGAGTGGATAAGACACAGCAGCGCTGCTGGAGTTTTTAAATACCGAGTTTTTAAATACTCACTGTCCACTCTATTAGACAGTCCTACCTAGTTGGTCCACCTTGTAGATGTAAAGTCAGAGATGATCGCTCATCTATTGCTGCTGTTTGAGTCGGTCATCTTCTAGACCTTCATCAGTGGTCACAGGACGCTGCCCACGGGGCGCTGTTGTCTGGATATATTTGGATGGTGGACTATTCTCAGTCCAGCAGTGACAGTGAGGTGTTCAAAAACTCCATCAGCGCTGCTGTGTCTGATTCACTCATACCAGCACAACACACACTAACACACCACCACCATGTCAGTGTCACTGCAGTGCTGAGAATGATCCACCACCTAAATAATACCTGCTCTGTGGGGGTCCTGTGTGTTCTGACCATTGAAGAACAAGGTGAAAGGAAGCTAACGAAGTATGTAGAGAAACAGATGGACTACAGTCAGTAATTGTAGAACTACAAAGTGCTTCTATATGGTAAGTGGAGCTGATAAAATAGACAGTGAGTGTAGAAACGAGGAGGTGGTTTTAATGTTATGACTGATCGCTGTATATCCCTATGCAAGTCCCACTTAAACACAGTTGTACTGTTCCTGTCTTTATTAAACACACATATTAATAATTTGTGGTTCAGACTGGCTGCTGATGACTTCTTCTAAATTCGAATGTTTAACCCAATAAGATAAGATTAGAAGTGTGTGTTGTTGAGGTGCCACGCCCTATATCGCCTGACACAAACTCTGAATCTGCTATTCTCAATTAATTTAGTAATTGCTTGATAATAAATCAAAAGATTCTTGTATCCTGAGTGTCTCGCCATTATTATATCCAACACACACTAAGTTAGGGTGACCATATTTTGGTTTTTAAATAAGTGGACACTTAGTAGGATGGCAGCATGAGGCAGACAAACACCTGTACTGGGTTGAAATTTTGATTCGAAGAGGGGAGGCCATGGCACCATGGCAATGTGTATGAAGTAGGGCTTCAAATATTTGACTAATGCATCAATAACCATGCAACTATGTTATTGGACTTTAATAAATAAACAGCTACTTTTTAACAAGACATCTAACAAATGCCTTTATGGTCAGATCATCTTATTACTTTCAATTTAGCGTTTGGCTAAAAACAACAAATAAAGTAGTTAATCAGTAGAGCTATTTTAACAGAATGTGGCGCTATCACAGCATTACAATAACCTCTATCTTAGTATGTGCATTTGGAAATGGTTGCGCTGTTACAGAATCAGGGAAAGACTTTTTTTCTTTTTCTATTTTATTTATCCATTTTCTCCCATTTTCTTCCAATTTTAGCGTAGTTAATTAGTCTTCCTCTGCTGGGGGTACCCTGATTGCAGTTGAGGTGGGTAAATTGTTGCTCACGCCTCCTCCGACCCGCGTGCAGCCCTTTAGCGGAACCCTTTTTCACCCATGCACTCTGCACAGGTGCCTCTCTATCTGCTAATCAGGGTCCTTAAACTGCGTTTGAGACCCCACGGCAGGCAGTGACAATTATGCCCGCTAGATGGCACCCAGCTGACCGGTGGCGACACCAAGTTTCGAACCGAGAAGTTCAGAATCTCGGCGCTGCATGGTGTAGGGAAAGACGTTTTAACAAGGCAGACGTGCTGCAGTCCATCGATCTGTAGCTGCTGTGATGCTTTGTGGTGTGAAATGCAAAAACTCCCTCTGCAGCAGTAACACCATCTCACAAAATAGTTCATTTACCTGACAAACTCTCTCCTTTAGCTGCACTTTTGTGTTTTGCTGAACTGGCAGCTTTATTTGACTCTGATACGCACTCACTGTGCATCCCAAGGATCCCTACCGAGACAAAAACAGCAATTTTTTTTCTGTAATTCGTCTATGAATTTTCGTTTGCACTTAACCATTTTTAAGAGAAGTGTGAGAAGACGGGACCTGAAGAGAAAGATGAAATCAGTGCAAAAACACACAAAGAACAGCTAACTACAAAAGCCGAATCCCATTTTTGATTATGTAGAAATACCGGCTGGACGCATGTTTTTGGGTCTAAAAAAGAGGACATGTCTGAGAAATAGAGCACGTATGGTCACCTATTAATGGCCAAAGTGACCATGAGTCTATTCCAAAACTAAGAATATATGTATATGATATGTGGGACAGTGGTGGCCTAGTGCAGGGGTTTTCAACCTGTGGGGGGGTGCGAGTACCTGACCAGGGGGCGTGGCATTGCGAGCAATTCATTTTCCACATATTTGATTAGTCTCACTGACCACGCACACACACACATGTTTAATGTTATCCAGTTCAGTCTGAAAAAACCATTAAAAATAGGGCTAACAGTGAAGATAAACCGGTGACAAAAGCAACGACGTGTGTGTGTCTTTAAGAGAGATGCTCTGTTCACAGTATCGATATAAGTGATTCAGGAGTCGATTCATTTTAAGCGCAGCGTAAGTTTCTTTTCTCAGTTATCGCTCTGTTTTTACTGTTATTAATAAATGTTGCGGTTTTAAATAAACACCAACTACTACAGAACATTTTGTGTGACTCTCTTACCTTTAAAAGCTCAGGCTTAATTAAACTGCTATTACCACAGAGCGGTAACCGAGTCAGACTCGTTCTGCCTGTGGAGCTAAAAGTTTTCTGTCAGTCAAAGCAGATGATCCTGAAGTAACGAATGCACTTTTGTCTATGCTTGACTCTGTGAAGTAACGTTATCTGTTCATATCTACATCAAAAGCAAGAACCACTTACGATTTACAAGAGTGAACCACGACTTTATATAATGTGCTCATAGAATCGGCTCAGATGGGATCGGGCTGTATTATCTCTTTGAAGTAATATTTTCAATCAGCAAAACTGCATTGTATGTATGATGTGCACAACGTTAATTATGTTATTTTAGGTTGTCAAGAGCTTTCTCAATGGTTTCTGTGCGATGGTTGACGAAGGGGGGGGGTTGAGGCGCATATTCGAGGGGGGGTGGGGGCACAGGTCCACGGTTGACACACGAAGGGGGGCGCAAAAAGGTTGAAAACCCCTGGCCTAGTGTGTAGAACTTTCTCTCTGTGTTGCCTGAAGGCACTACACATTAACACCACATCCACGTCTTAACTGTGAGGTATGATGAAGAAAGCATCATGGTTTGGGGCTTTTTAAGGCCTGGACAGCTCACAGCCATTAAGAGAGGCAAGCCGTAGCCAAGCCGTAGCCTAGTGGTTAAGGCATAGGACTAGTAATCCAAAGGTTGCTGGTTCAAGCCCCACCACTGCTAGGTTGCTGCTGTTGGGCCCTTGAGCAAGGCTCTTAACCCTCAGTTGCTCAGACTGTATACTGTCACTGTAATGTAAATCGCTTTGGATAAAGGCGTCTGCTAAATGCCGAAAATGTAAATGTAAAAAAAGAACAATGAAGGACCTCCGCTTTTTCTCTTACCTTTTCTCTTATGAATCAGGACCTTAAGATAATTAGAGATGTTGTGGCAGAACCTAAAGAGGGTGATTTATACCAGTAATGTAAGAACGAACCCCTATTTCTGCTGACTGTTGTGTAAATCTAATCAGCACTTATAGCAAATGTCATTGCTTCTACCAGAGGTTCCACCAGCTGTTTCGTACGAGGGCTTACAAACCTTTTCTGCCTGAGCTGTATAGAAAAATCAATATTTTACACAAGAATGCCATTTTTCTTCATGGGGCCGTAATCACATGCTCCCACTCAATATTTAGATATGCTCGAAATCCAATCCACTGATGTAAAAATGATAAACAAACATATTCCACTCACTAGCTTTGTGTAATGTTAGAGACCATCAGTGTTTCCATCAGTTGTTGATATGGCAGGAATGTTTTAGAATGACAGGACACCCCCCCCACCCCCCCTCCTTTCTGTAGATTCGCCATGGCCCCCCTTCCAGAGTGGACAGTCCATTATTATATCCAACAAACACTAAATGGGCAAGATGACCATAAATCCATTCCAAAATTAAAAACATTGATATGTGGGACAGTGGTGGACTAGTGAGTAAAGTTTTGGGCTATCAGTCAGAAGATTGTTGGTTTTAATTTATGCAGCCCTTGGTGGGTATAAGTAAGATATTTTTATATTATTAGTAATATATTAAATTGAAGAGCAATAAATATCTGTTTTTTGTGATTATATATATATATATATACAGTATATAAAACGGGTTAACGCATTAATGCGTTATTATCGCGTTAACTTCGACAGCCCTAAACGCGATAATAACACATTAAAGCGATCTCAATTTAACGCGATTTTAAAAAATAGCACCATTAACGCAAATTCTATTTGGCCCTGCGAGTCATCCATAGTTCATGTTGAGACTTGACCGTGCACGGCATCTCTCATTAAGAGTAGAGGAGTAAGTGCCCAGTGGTGGAGCCAGACAATTTTCACAGTGGTGGCCAGACTGAGACCATTGCTCACACAGGGGTGGCACAGAAACTGATACCTTTTTTATGTGGTCACTCATTCATTTACCTATACAGGCAGTAAGTGCCATGTAGAATTACATCACGAAGACCTGCATTGTTATGTTTTGTACTTAACCACGAAATACAAATGACACTAGTTATGTGGAGAACGTGTTTGTCTTCATTGCTTAATCCACAACTTGGAGCATCACACTTAAACATAACACGCCGTTACCCGCTGGTCACCTGATACACATATCAGCTCAGTGACTAGACTACAGTGGTAACGTGATACGCAGATCACGTAAATGATATATATCACACGCATGATAATAATAAGCTTTTTTCTCTCTTAATTTTCCCTGACAAGTGAAAAACCAAAATATAGCAACCTTAACATTATGAGGAAGAATTTCAAAGATATTCCTTTGCACTACTTTATCATTTCAAGAATATGATACAGACTGACCAACACTATTAAGCCAAATCAGCATTGAAAATTGACTTTACTTTTAATAGCCTTCTACAATGCTGGTGCTTCTTAAAACTGAATATTTTCTTTTAAACAGAAGTGTTATTTAAATGCTATTAAATTGTTTTCCAACAAAATCCGCCCAATTTGGCAAATAACTGCCCAATCTGGCAACACTGGAACGCGTTGTTATTATCATCGCCTTAACTTCGACAGCCCTAATAAAAACGTATTCTGATATCCAGTTAGCAGCGTAGGGTTTATATAGCAGCAGGTAGAATAAGGTGAGAATAAGGTGCAAAAACAATGCAATATTGTGCAAAGATGCAAGTAATATAGTCACTAGTATGAGTTGTCAGAACCCAGGGAACAAGACTGTGTTGATTGTGAATGAGTTTTTGTGTATGTTAGTGTATGTACACCGATCTGCCATAACAATTAAACCACCTCCTTTAAAAAAAAAAAAAAAATGCGATTAATCGCGATCAACTATATGAAATTCTGAGATTAATCGCGATTAAAATTTTTAATCATTTGACAGCCCTAATATATATATATATATATATATATATATATATATATATATATATATATATATACTGTATATATAACATATTACTAATTATTACTATTACTAATAATACAGTGTATCACAAAAGTGAGTACACCCCTCACATTTCTGCAAATATTTTATTATATCTTTTCATGGGACAACACTATAGAAATGAAACTTGGATATAACTTAGAGTAGTCAGTGTACAACTTGTATAGCAGTGTAGATTTACTGTCTTCTGAAAATAACTCAACACACAGCCATTAATGTCTAAATGGCTGGCAACATAAGTGAGTACACCCCACAGTGAACATGTCCAAATTGTGCCCAAAGTGTCAATATTTTGTGTGACCACCATTATTTTCCAGCACTGCCTTAACCCTCCTGGGCATGGAATTCACCAGAGCTGCACAGGTTGCTACTGGAATCCTCTTCCACTCCTCCATGATGTCATCACGGAGCTGGTGGATGTTAGACACCTTGAACTCCTCCACCTTCCACTTGAGGATGCGCCACAGGTGCTCAATTGGGTTTAGTCCATCACCTTTACCTTCAGCTTCCTCAGCAAGGCAGTTGTCATCTTGGAGGTTGTGTTTGGGGTCGTTATCCTGTTGGAAAACTGCCATGAGGCCCAGTTTTCGAAGGGAGGGGATCATGCTCTGTTTCAGAATGTCACAGTACATGTTGGAATTCATGTTTCCCTCAATGAACTGCAGCTCCCCAGTGCCAGCAACACTCATGCAGCCCAAGACCATGATGCTACCACCACCATGCTTGACTGTAGGCAAGATACAGTTGTCTTGGTACTTCTCACCAGGGCGCCGCCACACATGCTGGACACCATCTGAGCCAAACAAGTTTATCTTGGTCTCGTCAGACCACAGGGCATTCCAGTAATCCATATTCTTGGACTGCTTGTCTTCAGCAAACTGTTTGCGGGCTTTCTTGTGCGTCAGCTTCCTTCTGGGATGACGACCATGCAGACCGAGTTGATGCAGTGTGCGGCGTATGGTCTGAGCACTGACAGGCTGACCTCCCACGTCTTCAACCTCTGCAGCAATGCTGGCAGCACTCATGTGTCTATTTTTTAAAGCCAACCTCTGGATATGACGCCGAACACGTGAACTCGACTTCTTTGGTCGACCCTGGCGAAGCCTGTTCCGAGTGGAACCTGTCCTGGAAAACCGCTGTATGACCTTGGCCACCATGCTGTAGCTCAGTTTCAGGGTGTTAGCAATCTTCTTATAGCCCAGGCCATCTTTGTGGAGAGCAACAATTCTATTTCTCACATCCTCAGAGAGTTCTTTGCCATGAGGTGCCATGTTGAATATCCAGTGGCCAGTATGAGAGAATTGTACCCAAAACAACAAATTTAACAGCCCTGCTCCCCATTTACACCTGGGACCTTGACACATGACACCAGGGAGGGACAACGACACATTTGGGCACAATTTGGACATGTTCACTGTGGGGTGTACTCACTTATGTTGCCAGCTATTTAGACATTAATGGCTGTGTGTTGAGTTATTTTCAGAAGACAGTAAATCTACACTGCTATACAAGCTGTACACTGACTACTCTAAGTTATATCCAAGTTTCATGTCTATAGTGTTGTCCCATGAAAAGATATAATGAAATATTTGCAGAAATGTGAGGGGTGTACTCACTTTTGTGATACACTGTAAGTTATATGTTATTACTAATAATAATTAGTAATATATCCTGATCATACATATATTGAACATTTTATAATCTATACACGCACATACATCCACCTTATCCACCCACGCTACCCTGTCAATTACTTAAACTGGACCCCCACTGACTAAACATTGCTTGGCTGATGGATCATTATAATGCTTTGATGACACTAATATGATAACTGCATGGTAGTGTGTTTTTTTGAAAGGAGTGCAGGGTGCAGCAGTGTTGTTGGGATTTTAATACAGTATACTGTTTACAATTACTGGCCTCTTCATTAGGAACCTTATTTATTAGCCCTCGCTGTGGGTGTTCAGCCTTCTATTGCTGGACTCTTTCTAATCACGTGTAGGTGATTTGAATGGTGTTTGAAAATCCCAATAACTTTGCTGCACCTGCTGCACTCATAACACACAATACAATGTTATTACTGTTACAGTACTGAAAATGGTTCACCACTTAAATAATATTTGGGGTCTCATATGAGTTCCTTTTGATTAATTAAAAGGGGCTCAGGGGGGTGGAAAAGGAGTACTCAGTAATTGTATGTCCACAAAGTCTATCTGTATAGTAGGTGCACTTAAAAAAAAACAATAAATGTACGATTAAGAGAGGTGCTCTGGGCGCAGACGTAAATCCCTAGCTCATCAAAGCTAGCACACTGAAATTCTGCCGGCCGAGCGCCTATACGGACAATGATTGGCTCGTCCGAGGGTGGGAGTGCAATTATGACATATATGACAACATTTTTTATTTTATTTTATTCTACTCTATTTACTTTAACTGTATTTACTCTGTGCTGGAGCTGCTGAATTTCCCCCATGGGGATCAAGAAAGGAATCTTATCTTAGCACATCTTATAATCGAGATTGGTGAGTGACTCTCCATGCACGATACGGATCTCCGTATGAACCCGCCTGGTGCAGGTAAGAAGAAGTGGTTAATCACAGCCCTTCCCAGTCAGTAGTGGAGGTCAGAAGCAGTGGATCGAGTATTTGGATAAGACTAGATTAGGAGGGAGAAATAAGGAAAAAAAAGAGAGGTGTTCTTAATAATTTTACACGCTATAGATATATTATAGATAGATAGACAGACAGACTATATTCCCACCAGCAGCGTTAGCTTTGCCCACATCAGCACACAAACATGCTGGATTGATGTACAGATTACATGCAGTTACAGCTCACTCTGCTCAGGTATCAACAAATAACATAAAGCCAAAGTGAAAAAATTTACTTCTGTTTATTGTTAGACGGTACAGCAGCTCTGGCCTGAGGTGTTCATTCTTTAATAGTGCATGTTTACTGTGTCCACACTGAGGAAGAGGAAAGCCGTTTGGTTCCAGGCATCACTGAGTCCGGCCTTTACTGCCTACCCATATCTCCTCCATCTCCAGAGTGTATTCAAGCCCATGTGTGTTTGAAGAATTTCTATTTACTGGACATGTGTTTGTGTGTGTGTGTGTTTGTGTATGTTATAATGTGCAAGTGATGCATCTAGTGTTCGTGTATTTGATCATGTGTGTGTGTGTGTGTGTGTGTGTGTGTGTTTGTGCATGTTATAATGTGCAAGTGATGCATCTAGTGTTCGTGTATTTGATCATGTGTGTGTGTGTGTGTGTGTTTGTGTATCTTGGAATATGCAAATAATGCATCCAGTGTTTATGCATTTGATCATGTGTGTGCGTTTGTGTGTGGCATGATGTGTATGTTAGAATATGCAAGTAATGCATTCAGTGTTCGTGCATTTGATTGTGTGTGTGTGTGTGTGTGTGTGTGTGCAGGTCTACGTGTTGGACTGAAATATTGCTGAGCTTGTGCCTGAGTAGATGAACATTTATTTATTTATTATTATTATTTATTTATTATTATTTTTTTAATTTATTTATTATTTTTATGTATTTGTTATTTTTATTTATTTATTATTATTTTTTAAATTTATTTATTATTTTTATTTATTTATTATTTTTATTTATTTATCATTATTTTTTTAATTTATTTATTATTTTTATTTATTTATTATTTTTATTTATTTATCATTATTTTTTAAATGTATTTATTATTTTTATTTATTTATTTTTATTTATTATTTTATTTGTTTATTTTTATTATTATTATTTGATTTATTTGTTATAATTTTTATTTATTTATTTATATTTTTTATTTAATTATTTATTTATTATTATTTTATTTATTTATTTATTTTTTGCAATTATCAAGCAGCACAAAGTGAATAAATCGAGTGCATCAAATTTGAATCATTCTCAGCAGAGAAAAATAAAACACTCCCTTTGCACATCGAGGGAACAGTTACGGCAGCAAGCAGCCGCTAATGAAGCGACGTCTTCTAGCCGGCTAGCTAGAATAAATAAGACAACACTAATAGCAGGTCGTTATTATCCGCTGGTGTGTGTACGTTAGGTGGCGGTGCTCATGTGTTGCTTTCCTTAAGACCGGGAAGTGCAAAAAAGCCTTTAGCGAAATGTTTCTCCATGTGAAATGTCCTGTTAGCATCACATTTTAACAGGCGGGCGAGGCTAGCTTCAAATAATAAAGCGCCCAGTTAATAAATCTGAATTAACTCAGGAATAATGAACTGAAATACAACGGACAGAGAAAACTGTAGCGCCAGCGTGGGTGGACTGCCAAACCTCCACTTAGCATCCACCTGTTACAGAGTTGTGCCCCGGTGTGAGGCCTAATTTGGCTACCGGACGGAAAGTGAATGGGGGGGGGGTCCTGGGTTTTTACTATTTAAATCCGGTTTTCGACCTGCGCTGCCCCTCAACTGTCCACTTTTCTCAGTATCGGGTTGTGGACGTTTTCTGTTCCTTTCGTTTTTTTCACTTTATTATTTATTATGTTTAGTTCAGTTCTACTGTATTAATGATCTGTGTATAGATTCAGTTTTCTTTCTACCAGGTGTGTGGGGATTCACCTCACTCTCTCTCAAACGAGCCACATCCTCCCTGTCTGTCTTTCTGTCTGTCTGTCTTTTTTTCTGTCTCTTTGTTTCCTTCTTTTTGTCTGTCTTTCTTTCTCTTGTTTCTTTTTTTTCTTTTTGTTGTAGCTTAGTGGTTAGAGCTTTGGGCTATGAATCCAATGGTTGTGGGTTAAAAGTTTGAATCCATGCTCTGCCATACACTCTTGAGTGAGGCCCCTAACCCTCTCTGCTCCAGGGGCCCCGTACAATGGCTGACCCTGTGCTCTGACCCCAGCTTTAAACAAGCTGGGATACACTGAAAATAATTTCATTGTACTGTTCACATATATGTATAAACCCTATCTCCAAAAAAGCTATTCTATTCTATTCCATTTTATTCCATTTTATTCCATTTTATTCCATTTTATTGTATTTTATTTCTATATTCTTTTCCTTTAGTTTTGATACCCTGATAAAAATGAGAGGAGCTTTTATTACACACTATTGATTAAAAAGGGCCTGCGTCCCTCCAGGAGCAGCTGAGCGAGCGCAATCGTACCTCAGGTGCCCGCACCGTTCCAGCTGTTTGTGCAAACCAAACCTTCATCAGCGATGACGACCAATTAGCGCACCACCCACCCCCTCTTTTCTGAAAGTCAATTTCAATTACTGCAGCACGGGCGAACAAAGAGGGGGCGAGATAGGGATGAGAAGTGGCCCTTATTTCCTCCCCCCGTGCAGTGCCACACTTTCACCTTAATTGCTACTTCGTGTGTGTGTGTGTGTGTGTGTGTGTGTGCCCCCCTCCCAAAAACAAAACAAAACGAGAGAACAGAGCAAGAGAGAGACGGGGGAGAAGCAGGCGGCTCTTTTGTGCCAGGCTGAGTGATGGCCTTGGAAGAATGAAGACCATGAAAACCAAAGCATTGGAGAAAGACTCTCACTTCTTTTTGAGAGAGCCGGAGGACGAGAGCTCGCCTCGCCTCTCTCTCTCTCTCTCCCCTCGATTTTCACACAGGATTCCTGCCTCGTCTTTTGTCTGCTCGGCTCGGTCCGGAGTCTGCCGCTCGTCACCTGGCACGATCAGCCCCGGATAAAGAATCGCGGGCCGTCCGTCTGTAATTGCGGCGCGTGCCTCTCAGACGAGGATTGGTCGCCCGGAACAATACAGGCCCCGGTGCTCGGCCGATCGGACGGTCAACAGGGGGCAGTAGATGTCCGTAGTTGGCGTGAAATCTCTGCACGTCTTGATTTCTTTGTCTGCTCTGTATTATAATCCAATAACCAGTTAGAGCAGTTTTCTTTTCATTTATCCTGCATATAGATCGGATTTGTATGCGACGGGCGCAGGAAGAATCGCATTTACAAACGAATGAGCGCGCACCGGGAATACAGAATTTGGGATCACTCGGGGAGGGGTATAGAGAGAGGCGTATCTATTCGGGCTGAAGAACGCCGTTCTTCAACGTTTTCAGAACGTACCTGTTTGATTGCGATTTAAAAGCCAGAATCTGAGCCGTCTCACCAAGCACAAAAGGGGGGGAAGAAAAGCCTGAGTGTGCAGCACCGTGTTAACATTTTCACAACAGTCTTTAACTTCAGGTAAAAAATAATAAAAAGAAGGAAGAAAAACACGCTCGCTTTCGATCATTTTAAGCTTCCGTGATCAGAAATGTCAGCCTCAAAAGTCACTCCCGTTGCGGGAAGTTGGCATTAAAAAAGCCTCACATCGTTCAGAGTGAAATGAGACGCATTTGCGCCTTTTATTCCGTCTCGTCTTTAAAAATATAATTCTTTATGCTTCTCTTTCCTTCACGTTCACAAAGGATTGATGTGTGATGCTGTCATCCTAATGCAAACACTACTGCGAATTGTTATTTCAGTGCTTTTTGTTTGTTTTTCTGATGTCATAATCATAAAGACGCAATTTTATTTATTTATTTTTTATTATTATTTTATTTTCCTTCCATTCCCGGCTGCATCATGCCAGTCAGTTCGTGTCGTCGACTGTGTAAAGGTGGGTCGATGGTGGGGAGTGAGAAGCATGTTGCACACGAGAGTAGTCATTTTCACCATGGCAGGTTGTTCTTTTTATTATTCTTTATTAACACAGGGTCCACGGGGGCCCACGGAGCGGAGCCCACGGAGCGTGGCGCGTCAGATCTCCCTCAATTAATCCGCCGCTAGAGAAGCGCGCGT
This sequence comes from Trichomycterus rosablanca, assembly GCF_030014385.1. Lineage (NCBI taxonomy): Eukaryota > Metazoa > Chordata > Actinopteri > Siluriformes > Trichomycteridae > Trichomycterus > Trichomycterus rosablanca. The sequence continues at coordinate 51,234,728 of NC_085990.1, read as the reverse complement.
GGCTCAAATCTAATCATTCTGCTGAGCTTTGCTTAGAGAGACGGCGGACGGAGAGACGGAATGAGAAAATGAGAGAAAGAGAAAAGGAAGAAAGAAAAAGTGAGAGAGAGAGAGAGAGAAAGCAAGAAATGGAATAAAAGAGAGACCAATCGTGTGACAGATAGAATGAGAGAAAGAGAGAGAGATCAAGAAAGAGAGATCGAGCAATATAAATATATAGAGAGAGCGCGAGAGAGCGAGAGAGAGTGACACTAAATTCTCCCTCTCTCTCTCTCTCTCTCTCTCTCTCCTTCCATCAGTCACTCGGTCCAACCCTCCTCTCCTCTCCTCTCCTCTCCTCACTCTCCCCCTCTCTCTCGCGCTCACTCCCCTCTCCACCTCACTCTCTTACACACGCCGAACACGCGCACACTCTCCTTCCTCTTTCTCGCGCTCTCTCCCGCTCTCTCTGCCTCTACCTCAGCACCTACCTCACGCTCTACCTCGCTCAAAGTTCGTCCGCCGTCTCCAGCGACAACTGGCTCGGGAGCGAGACGTGAGCTATTGGTCCTCCTTTTCGCCCGGCGCCCTTGCCGCCGCGTCCACCTGTGCACCCTCGGACTGCCTCGCCTCGCCTCGTCTCATCTTCACTGACTCGACGACTCTACCTCTCTCTCTCTTCCTGTGGCACTGTAGCTAGTCCGGAGGCACTGCGGAGCAAATCCCGGGCATATGCGGAACACGGCTACCGGACCTGGACGCTCGCAGGGTGAGTCGCTGGCACATGTAGCCGTCATCCCCGGGTCCCTCTTCCTTTTTACTTTAAGCATCCTATTTTAATTTGTAGCTAATTCATCTCTGCTTTTGTTAAAAACTGAATCCATTTCTTTTTTCTGGACGGTGTAGAGCCCTTCTGTCGAGAGCATTGCGCCACATTACCATATTCATGTGCACTCGGCAATTAAATTGCAATCAGCAAAGCGTCCTGACAGAAGTGGGCTTTTTTTTTCGTACCGTGGGGCGGAATAGGAACAGGGCGCTCTGGTGGAGAGAGGCGTGAGGAGGGGAGGTGAGGCGGAGAATACTGATTCACTCCGAGATTCATTCAGCGCTTCGCTCATCACCAGGCTGGGCTAGAAACAAACAAACAAAAAACTCTGCAGGTAGCAGGTAGTATGTTTTATTTACGCATGTGTAGCATTGCTGATATGAATTTAGAAATAAAATGAGCGGATTGTAGAAAGTTAGCGCAGACAGTGCAAGTTCGGTGAAGCTGATCAGAAATAGACGAGCGTGGAAGGACATTGATTGGCTGGTGTGTGGAGCTGAGAAGTGTGTGATGTGTCTGAGGTGAAGAAAGTACCCTGCGGCTGTAACGCTGGGTGTCTTACCCTGCATCAGGCCAGCTTTGTGTGTGTGTGTGTGTGTGTGTGTGCTGTCGATGGGCTGGGGATGAGGAGGGGGGGTAGGCAGTGTGACTGGGGCGAGAGGAAGCAGCAGGCTGCTGAAACCCGCCGATGCTCCAGAGCTGCTTTTGTTGTGTTCAGTGCTTCGATCTGAATCTTATTTTATATTCGTATATGTGACCGCATGTTTTAGCTATAATAATTATAATAATCATGGATATAAATAATAATATTATTGATCAGTATGGATCAATAAGCTGGATTTGGTTTAGATTTTGGGTTTTAATATATTTTCAATTAATAAGTGATTTAGTAATAAATAAGTAATCAAATAATAAGAAATAAAAATGATTTAATTATAGAAAATTAAACCTTAATTTTAAGTGTTTTTGATGTTTGCTATTGAAATAAATAAATATACATCATGTATACTGTTTTATTTAAAATAAAAAAAATAAAAAATAAAAATAATGAGTTTATTGGTTGAATTAAAAATGTAGGCTTTTGTGTTGGTGCCCAAAAATTATTTTTTAAATAAAAAAAAGGATGAATTAAATAGCGTTTAATAAATAAAATAAAAAAATAGGCATGTCAGAAATAATGTGTCTATATTAAAAAAAAATCTATATTTCATTAAAAATCCATAAATTGTGTTATAAAGTGTATCAGCACTCACTGCAGGCATTGCTGTGTGGGTAAAAAATACTGCAAAAATTAAGAATATCAATAACAAAAAAAAGGCTTTTCCAGTGCAAATCACTGTAGCTGCTTAAAAATAAATAAATAAATAAATTAATTAATTAATAAATCACACAAAACACTCCTAGATTTTAAATGTCCAAACTGGGCAAAAAACTACCTATAAATCACACAAACACAAAAAAATCAATAATAAAAAAGGCTTTTCTAGTGCAAATCTGCAAAAAAAAAAAAAAAAAAGAAGAAGAAGAAGAAGAAGAAGAAATAAATAAATAAATAAATAAAGAAAGAAAGAAAGAAATCACACAAAAACTCTTAGATTTTAAATGTCCAAACTGGGGGGGGACAGTAAAAAAAAAGAAATAATGTGTCATTTATTGAGTATGGAATCATCTGTAAGGTTATTATTTATAAAATGAACATGAAAAAGAAAAAACACACAGTCGATGGAGGGATGGAGGCAGCAGGAGTCGGATCTGTCATCGGGACCATTGATTTAAAAGCGAATCAATAAAATGAAGCATGTCGTTTGTATTCACCAGAGATCAGCTCGAATCAAAAGCGTCCCGCGATCACTGCTTAGAACTGAATAAAAATCACGACTTATCATCTTAGCTTGTTGTTTTTAACCATTGTAATGATTCTGATTGTCGGTGTAGTGTAGTGTCGGATTATTTCAGTCTGTGTGCAATGCAGAAAAGCGTTCTGGGTTCTTCCGGGCTCACGTGTGCGCTGTGTGTTCGACGCGGTGCGTGTTCTTCATTCGTACGGCCATCTGTCATCCGTACCCATCTTTACATTTACATAAGATTCGAATTTGCGTTTAATGGATCGAACACAGACACAGAGCGACGTCTCACGTGGAACAGGGCGGGATCGATACGCCCCATTACGACCGCGTTTACCATATAGAGTTCTCCTTATGGTGCGAACGGTGCAGACTATACATCTCTGCTTATTTATTTATATATTTATTAGGATTTTAACGTCATGTTTTACACACTTTGGTTGCATTCATGACAGAACAGGTTCAAACACAGTCATGGGCACAGTCATGGACATCTTTGGACTGTTGGAGAACATGCAAACTCCACACAGAAAGGACCCTAGTCATGTCTAGTCATGCGCTACGAGGTTACAAGCTCTCCCCATTGACCCCTGACCTGACCCGCACCCTGGTCTGTCTGTTCTCCAGCAGGATCATTAGAAGATGAGATGGAAGCAGCTCAGGTGCCGGTGCTGGTGGAACACAGGATAAAGGACGGACCCAAAACCTGCACGATTCAGGTAAGTGCACCAGGAAACTTGTTTTGGGAAGGGGTTTAGAGGGAAGAATGGAGAGGGGCATCTTATTAATCCCTACCCCCAAACTATAGCTTACTAACAATTGATCTGACATCCACGCGCTGTCGGAAGGAAGCTGTTGGATTTCCACGCCAGACTGAAAATGCACTGTCGATTTGTGTTTGCAGAACGACCGTTGACGAGGCCTTCGGCTCGCGCCGCAAATCATCTCCGATCAATCGTTTCGAAAGGCCTCGGCTTAGAACCAATGCTCGCGATTCGGCTTTCGCTTGCTCCTTAGAAGGACTCTTTTCGGTGACGGGTATTCTTGGGTGGATAATACGGATCACGTTGTTATTGCTTAAGAATACGCGTAGTCGAGGAGAGTCATGTCGGCGCCGACGGCAGGGGACTAGAGACAGCACAGAGGCCAGAGAGCCCACCTGCCCACCCTGCTGCTTTTTTAAAGCAGGGGCTCACATACACACACACACACACACACACACACACACTTCAACACGTACCAGCGTCGTTTATCTAGCCAGCCTGCCGTTTCTGTGTGATGAGTCTTTGTAAATGGAGCAGGTTCACCATGTAGCCTTTGTTTTTTATATATATATATTTTAAATATTATTATTATGTAATTGCATTCCCACTTGTGCTCACACTGCTTAGCATTCGCCTGCACGCCTTACCTATGGAAATAACGATTCCTAATTGCTAAACACGAAGCAGGTTGTTTATTTTCTATCATTTCTGCATTTATAATGATGTGGCGTGATATTCTAGCCGGATGCAAATGCACGTAATCCATCCTCAGGACCACATGCTCCACCTCCCGCCCCACCCAGCTTTTTTTTTTATTTATTTATTTATTTTTCATGCAAATTGATTTAGAAATGACATTTATGGTGCGGGGTTTCCATCCACGTGGAGGAAAAAAATAAAAAAGTCCACCCAGCCAACGACAACTCAATTTATTCTCAGGGAGGAAGAGCGAGCGGAAAAGAATACACAGCAGATAAACAATTACCGGCCCGGCCTCAGATCGAGCGGAGATGTGTGCTCACCGTGTAGGCCCGGAACGTATTATGAATATGGATACAGCCAGCGCGTATGATGGCGCATTCGAAACCCTAACACCCATGAAAATCCATTTAAGCAGCATAATAGGATCTACTTGACTTATGAAAGCCGGCCGTCAGACATGCCAGATCCTATAAATATACATGAGATCAGTTTGGCAGGGCCTGGATCATACGTGCTTCTTTGAAAGTGCGTGAAACACAAATCTCGGCTAGTTGGGAATAAACTGTTGACGTTTCACCACAAAGAAATAAAGAAACGTTCCAATTTAGTTGTAATTATTATTAAGCACGGCAGAGCCACACATTAGCATTTCAGACACGCTCGAGTCTTTATCAGGCTGTAATTATCGTTGTTTAGGGTGTTTTTATTTAAACGAATACAAAAATAACCCAGGCTCTGAACCTTTACCACTAGGGGACCCACATAACAAATAAATATTTCTATTTCCTCATAGAACTTGACGATTCATTGTGATTGGCTTTATTTAACCAAACAACCGATTCACTATTTCATTTATTACATTTCAACAAAGTATACCTCGATCCACTGGTGTTACTGGGAGTGTTTGTGACCCAGTGCAAAAAATATATAGACATTAGTGCTTTTTAAATGTGTGCTGATAAAGCGTGTTGTCAGATTATCCGAGCTGCCCATTAATAAACAAACAAAACCAACAAACAAAAAACATTAATAAAGACATTAACAGTCTAATCCAAGTTGGCTTATAATTACAATTAAAAGGGGGATGGGGGAGGGTTTGACCCTCCTATTAAATACCTGGACCAATTAAATATAATTGTAATTATATAGAATTTATATTGTAATTACATTGTATAATAAGAACTGTAAGTTGGCCCCCTCATAAAAATGTTAATAGTCTAATCTAATAGTCTGGACCCCCCAAAAACAGGTAAAAACAAGAGTTTGGGAGGGGGAAACATTAGTTAGCTGAACTGTAACTTCAGGCAAATCTTAGAAACTAGCTGATGTCATGGCTGGATTACTGACCGGGCCAGTGGGGCCAGCGCCCAGGGGCCCTTGAGGTCAGGGGGCCCCGGGGGGCCCTGGCCCAAAACATTTTGCGATGTCTATCAACATTTATGATACAATATATTTTTATTTCCGAGGGCCCTCCATTTTAAGGATCCTCTGACTATTAGGGACTTTGACCCCAGGGCCTCTTGGGGGCCCTAGCCATGCTTTTTGGGGCCCCTAGCCATGCTTTTGGGGCCCCTAGCCATGCTTTTGGGCCCTAGCCATGCTTTTGGGCCCTAGCCATGCTTTTGGGCCCCTTATGAAAATGGATGAGGCGTTGTGGCACTGCTCTGACTTCGACTTCTGGCTATTAGGGGTCCTAGGAAAGAGGGGGGCATATTTTTAGAGGGCCCTGGTTATGAGAGCCCCTACCAGGGGGCCCTAGAGAAGAGCAGGGCATACCATTAGAGGGCCCTGGATCACGAGGGCCCCTGCTATGGGGCCCTTGACTTCCATAGAAGTCGTTTACCATGGCTCCTTGACTTTCTAGGGACCTACAAATTGCCAGGCAAGCTACCATATTTCATATTTCATTCAGGATTAGGATGCGCCAAAACCGCCTGAACTCACTGTCACTTCTGGCCATTGAATCAGATTTGGTCAGACAGCTTAATTTTGATGAATTAGTGGATGACTTTGCAAGAAAGAAGAGTAGAAAGAAACTTATATAAAATAGATTCTTGTGTTAGGGTTAGTTTTTGACAGGTTGTTTAATGTATTAATTTATTTATGTTTTTGGAGCGGGGGCGCGCGGGGTGGGGGTGGGGGTGTGTTGCCCTGGGCAACTCTTTGCTCAGGGGCCCAGACTATCCTTAATCCGTCCTTGGCTGATGTGACCAATAATCTGCTTCAGAAACTTAAAAAACAATCAATGTATAAGTATATTGTATTTATACTGTAATTAAATTGTATAATTGGCACTGTAACTTGCCCCCTCCATAAAGATGTTACTAAAAAAGGTGAAAGAACAGTTTGGGTCATTAGTTAGCTAAACTGTAACTTCTGGAAAAACTTAGAAACTTAGATGTAATTATACTGTAATTACATTGTATATTTGGCATATTTGGCACTGCAAGTTGGCCCCCTTATGAAGATGTTAATAGTCTAAACCAAGTTGGCCCATGGTTCTAATTATAAGAGGGATGGTGGAGGTCTGATATATATATATATATAATTGTAATTATACCAAATTGTAATTGGTAGGTCTGACCCTCCTATTAAATACCTGAATCCCCCAAAAAGAGATAAAACAACAGTTTAAAACAACAAGTAAACAGGTAAAAACAACTACATTTAAAAACTAGATGTTACACAACCTACTTCAGAAATTATAAGATGTATATTATATATAATTACACTGTATTTATACTGCAATTACATTGTATAATTGCCACTTTAAGTTGGTCCCCTCATAAAGATGTTAATAGTGTAATCCAAAATGGGAGGGTCAAGGGCTACCAAAATCAATCAATAGATAAACTGTGATTTCAGGCAAAACTAGCTCATGATAAAAGGTCTAATTCAGAACCTCAGAAAACAAATTATAAATATATATGTAATTGTAATTATACTGTATTTATACTGGAATTACATTGTATAATTGGCACTTTTAGTTCATCATAAATACATTAACAGTCTAATCCAAGTTGGTCCATGGTTATAATTAAAAGAGAGACTGGGGGAGGGTCTGACCCCTCTATTAAATACCTGGAAAAAGTTTAGGGGGGTTGTTAATTAGTTAAACTGTGACTGAAGGCAAAACTAGCTGATGTTACACAATCTAATTCAGAAACTCTGTATTATCTTATATTAATACATACATACATATATAATTATACTGCATTTATACTGTAATTACATTGGATAATTGCCCCCCTCATACCATGGGCCCCTGTGTGCCAGTAGTGCCACCCACACCTTAATGCCTTAGTATTTTTTTACTTATTTAAATCATTAAAAATGATTTAGCAGCTGCAAATATGTGCATGTGATTGAATGAATTGATTTGATAAAAGAAATGATATTATTAATAGCTGCCGTCGTTATACTGTAATCTGTAATACTATTTTAATATATCACGCTGCTTTTAATAATTACTCACTATAAAAAACATGCCTTCATATACAGTGTTTGGATTATAATTAAATGGATTATTGACATAGTTCCCGAGTTCTTAGTTATTTCATAAAAAATAATCACAGGACCTTATTACAAAATTCATTTAGGTGTAGTTCAGGTTTATTAACAATAAGCAAAGTCCTTTTTTACAGATTAAATGTACAAATAAGCTCTTTTACCTCTTTAAATTTGTAAAAACAATAATAATGATAATATTTTAAAAATCTGATTACATTCTTGTTATATTAGGAATATATATAAATGTATTAAAAATGTAATGCTTCTGTTTTACAGAGAATGTGTTATCATGCTAATAACACAGCTAGAAAAAAATCATAATAATAAAATACAAATTGTAATTTTAATTTTTAATAATTCGTTGTACATCTAAACACACACAGAAGGATTTAAAGCACTTAAACAGATAAAGTCTTTAGATACCGAGTGCTGAGCTGTGATTCCCTGCCACCCCCTACAGAGCTGATTATTATTATTGATCATCTATTATTAATCACGTCCTCACGTTTTTGGTAATGAGATCGTATTTATTTTATGAGTTTCTGCACTAAACATACACTGTAGAGACAGAATTGTACATTTACATCCTACATTTTGCTGCTTCTTGATTCAGAATTTTAGATTTGGAATAAATGACCAAACTGACGAGTGAAATTATGAATCCTTAATCCGTTTGACCTTAATTAAGCTGCAATTTATAAACATTTTTGATGTTATACTGCATGGTACCTTATCATGTACACGTTTTCTTTGTTTTTAAATCATACATAATAAAGCTGTTTTAGTAAAAGTCATGAATTTGTATATTTTGTCCCAAATCTTTTTGATTACAAGTGCTATTTAAATACTACAGTAGGTTATTATTATTATTATTATTATTATTATTATTATTATTATTATTATTGTTCTTATTATTATTATTATTGTTATTATAATTATTATTATTATTGTTCTTATTATTATTATTATTATTATTATTATTATTATTATTATTATTATTATTATTATTATTGTTCTTCTTCTTATTATTATTATTATTGTTATTATTATTATATTCTGATTATCAGCGCTTTATCCTGGTCAGGGTTGCATTCATGGGTCTGATTCATTGGGTGAAAGTCAGGAAACACCCCAGACATCACTGAGCAAACACACACACACACACACACACACACACACACACACACGTGTATATAATGTGTATATTATGATCTGGTACATTTAATAACCTACTAAAAATAATTTCAATGTAATTAAATAGTGCTAAAATTTAAAATCTTACTTTTTATTAAAATTGATTTAGATTGTTTTCATTATGCTTGTAATTCAATATTAGAAATATATAATGCAAATCTATTTCATATATTTTATTTTATGCAAAGTATTTTTATGCATTATGCATTTTTTATATATTTAAAATAACTCAATAACTTAACACATACAGTAAATCAAAAAGTTATTTACAAAATTAAAACAAATTTAATTGTACATTTTATGAACACATTTAAATTTTAAGCAAAAGTCAAACCATGTCTGCAGAGGAACAAGTTAAAACTGTAATTTAGTAAAATACATAAAACACATAAAACTAAAATGTATTTGTTTAGTTTCATGCATTTAGCCTGAAATATTTCAAATCAAAACATGCTGTGAAAAAAGGAACAGACTTAAAAAAGACAGCATTTATTTAAGAACATTTTTCATAGATTTGTTTCTCTGATTCTCTCAAACATCACGTGTGTCCACTAACAAATGACCAAGTTTTTAGTATGATTTTAAGAAAAAAAGCTTCATCCTGGTCAGGGTCAGGGTGGGTCTGATTAATTATGCAAAAGGCAGCAAACACTACAGACAGGTTGCCAGTCCATCACAGGCCAAACACACACACACACACACACACACACACACACACACACACTCATGGAATTTCTAGTGTTTCTAAATAACCTGTCTGCACATCTTTGGACTGTGGCAGAAAACCGGAACACCCGAAGGATACTCACACAGACGTCGGGGGTTGGGAATGAGAACATGCAAACTCCACAAAGAAGGGCTCTGGCTGCCTGGCTGGGAAATCGAACCCAGGTCTTTCTTGCTGTGAGGTGACAGTGCTTCCCACTGTGCCACCGTTGTGTTTGCTTTATTAATATGACCATTTATTTAGATGTGGTGCAGTGACAGGGCTAATGGCTGAGCGTTAGGTTGGTTCATCATGCCACGCTGCAAGATTATAATAATGTTTGATTATTTTAAAATATTTTTTAAATAGAGGGCTGCCTAAAATAAATGAACACATGGTTTTACCACCTGACATTATTTAAGTTTCATCCCCACCAGATTCACAGTGGGTCCGGTCACTCTGGGCATGAGGCAGGAAGACCAATGTAGACAATCCATCTTGTGCTTTGGGAGGTTGGAGAAAACCCACATAGTACATAAGGAAAACCCAGACAGTAAACCAAATTTTTTTAATGACTGTGACTGGACCATTGTTCCCAAATGGTTCCTCAGTGGTTAAAGTACTAGACTAGTAAAGTCCCACAACTGCTATGTTAACGCTGTTGGACCCCTGAGCAAAACTCTGAACACTCAAACGCGTCTGCAGTGCCAAAAATGTAAATAATATCATTTTAAAATCCTTAAAACAAATACAATTATATGTTTAATAGATTACTACGACTATAAAGGTGTACTTTAGTAGTAAGTTATAGATATTTATTACTATAAATTACATTAAATACTATAAATACACATTTTACTCATTTTAAATAGCAATTATACATTATTACAGGTATTAAAAACATATCTTACTCATTTTAATAACCTTTTAAAAAGCAATTGTGAATAAATTAAGCGCATAAAAGTGTAAAATGAAATTATTGATTGAATAATAATGACGTAATGTCAGTTCTTCTCAGCATACTCGTTCTGTAGGAGTGCTGCCCATAATAAATAAACGCATGGTTGTACCATGTGACGTTATTTAGATGCTGGAATAAACCAGGAACATTTTCTTCTTCCTTTTTTTGATTAATTTTTACTCATCCTCATCAGATTCACTGTGGGTCCGGTCACTCTGGGCACGAGGCAGGAAGACCAATGTAGACAATTTATCTTGTGCATTGGGAGGTTGGAGAAAACCAGAGTACATAAAGGAAACCCAGACAGTAAACAAAAATCCTTTAATGACTGTGACTGGACCATTGTTGTTCCCAAACGGTAGCTCAGTGGTTAAGGTACTAGACTAGTAATCGAAAGGTAGCCAGTTTAAGCCCCACAACTGCCATGTTGACACTGTTGGACCCCTGAGCAAAGTCATTTGAATAAAAGTGTCTACTAAGTGCCAGAAATGTAAAAAAATATCATTTTAAAATGCTTAAAACAAATACAATAAAATGTTTAATAGATTAGTACAACTATAAAGGTGTACTTTAGTAGTAAGTTATAGATATTTACTACTATAAACTACTATAAATACACATCTTACTCATTTTAAATAGCAAATATATATTATTACAGGTATTAAACATATCTTACTCACTTTAATAACCTTTTAAACAGCAATTGTGAATAAATTAAGCACATAAAAGTGTAAAATGAAATTATTGATTGAATAATAATGACGTAATGTCAGTTCCTCTCAGTGTACTCGTTCTGTAGGAGTGCTGCCCATAATAAATAAACGAATGGTTGTACCATGTGACATTATTTTAGTTGCTGGAATTAACTAGGAAGATTTTCTTCTTTCTTTTATGATTCATTTTTACTCATCCTCATCAGATTCACTACTATTTACTACTATAAATTACTATAAAAACACATTATAGAGTATTGCAGGTATTAAATACAATCCATCTTGGGCATAGGGAGGTTGGAGAAAACCCGAGTACATAAAGGAAACCCAGACAGTAAACAAAAATCCTTTAATGACTGTGACTGGTCCATTGTTGTTACCAAACGGTAGCTCAGTGGTTAAGGTACTAGACTAGTAATCGAAAGGTAGCCAGTTTAAGCTCCACAACTGCTATGTTAACACTGTTGGACCCCTGAGCAAAACTCTCACATTGTAAGTTGTTTGGATAAAAGTGTCTACAATGCCATGTCTGAAATCTTTAAAACAAATACAATAATATGTTAAATATATTACTACAAATCTATAGCTTACTACTATAAAGGGCAGTTGTAGCCTAGCGGTTAAGGTACTGAACCTGTAATCAAAAGGTTGCTGGTTTAGGCCCCACCACCGCCAGGTTGCTGCTGTTGGGCCCCTTAGCAAGGTTCTTAACCCTCAATTGCTCAGACTGTATACTGACACAGTACTGTAAGTCGCTTTGGATACAAGTGTCTGCTAAATGTCGAAAATGTACATGTAAAGTTATACTTTCAGTAGTAAGTTATAATTACTTACTACTATAAATTACTATAAATATTACAAATATCACGTCCAATTGCCCGATTGCGTCATGCTTCCTCCCCACCAATGCTGATCTGTGCTCTGATTGAGGAGAACAAAGCTAACCCACGCCCCCTCCGACACGTAGGCAGCAGCCATATGCATCTTATCACCTACACTTTGATGAGTGCAATGCAGATCAGCATTGTGTATGGAGAAACACAACCTGACTCTCTTCTCATCTCATCTCTCTTGCAGGCGCCATCAATCAGCCGGCAGAGGTCGTAATTGCATTAGTTATGAGAGAGACCCTATCCGGCTTAATCCCACCCATATCTGTACAACAGGCCAATCGTTGTTCATGTGGCTGCTCAGCCCAGCCGGCAGGCAGAGCTGAGATTCGATACGATGTATTAGAGATCCCAGCTCTGGTTCCAGCGTGTGTTTTTACCACTGTGCAACCTGAGCGGCAATTTTAATGTTTGTTGACTGAATCTTTTTTCACCCAGGTCGTGCTTCTTTCTCAGTAATGTCAGTCTTTCTGAATAAAGTCAACAAAGCAAAGACAATATGGCATCAGATAATGCGGCTACCTTTATTCTGCACTGTGATTTCACATCACATTGTACTCAAAGCATAAAAAGAAAGAAACTTAAAAATTTGACCTACTGTACACCATTACAAAACACTTACGAGCTTCTGTTTGATTCTGCTGATTGTGAAACAATTTAAACAATGATACAAGAACATGGGAACATGAGTTATTACCAAGACTGGATGATTAGTGACTCATTTAATATGAAACAGTCACAGAACGCATCTACTTTAACATTCCAAGAGGGCAACAAAAAAAACGATTAAAAAAAACATCACTTTAACATAACATAGTCCATCACAGACGTAAGAAAAGCAGCCCAGTTAGCTAATTACTGTGTGCCTACTGAGTTAAGGACATCACAAAAGCAAAATACCTGCCTGTGTGGGTCATAAAAATGTTAGAACACTTGCCTTGCTTATGAAAAACATGCTCCGTTTTTGAATCAAGAAAGTTTGTGCCTTGAGAACTTATATGCAGGGACATTCCAATTTGTCGGTGTGGGCGGAATGTATTCGAGCTAGTGAGAAAATTAAGTCGTACAATGTATGTATTTAAGTTGCTAGAAGCTGAATTTTGCTGAATCTAACCCTAACCCCTAACCCTAAACCCTAACCCAAACCCTAAACCCTAACCCTTTATTATTTAATCAAATACACTGTATTGCCCAAATTCACTCGTCTGCCTTCACACACATATGAACTTGAGTGACTCCCAATCTTAATCCATAGGGTTTAATATGATGTCGGTCCACCCTTTACAGCTATAACAGCTTCAGTTCTTCTGGGAAGGCTTTCCACAAGGTTTAGGAGTGTGTTTATGGGAATTTTTGACCATTCTTCCAGAAGCGCATTTGTGAGGTCAGACACTGATGTTGGACGAGAAGGCCTGGCTCACAGTCTCCTTTCTAATTCATCCCAAAGGTGTTCTATCGGGTTGAGGTCAGGACTCTGTGCAGGCCACTCAAGTTCTTCCACACCAAACTGGCTCATCCACGTCTTTATGGATCTTGTGCTTTGTGCACTGGTGTGCAGTCATGTTGGAACAGGAAGGGGCCATCCCCAAACTGTTCCCACAAAGTTGGGAAGCATGAAATTGTCCAAAATCTCTTGTTATGCTGAAGCATTAAGAGTTCCTTTCACTGGAACTAAGGGGCCGAGCCCAACTCCTGAAAAACAATCCCACACCATAATCCCCCCTCCACCACACTTTACACTCGGCACAATGCAGTCAGACAGGTACCGTTCTCCTGGCAACCGCCAAACCCAGACTCGTCCATCGGATCGCCAGATGGAGAAGTGTGATTATCTAGAGTCCAGTGGCGGCGTGCTTTACACCACTGCATTTGACGCTCTGCATTGCTTGGTGATGTAAGGCTTGGATGCAGCTGCTCGGCCACCCATTCCATGAAGCTCTACACACTTCTTGAGCTAATCTGAAGTCCACATGAAGTTTGGAGGTCTGTAGCGATTGACTCTGCAGAAAGTTGGCGACCTCTGTGCACCATGCTCCTCAGCATCCGCTGACCGCCTCTGTCATTTTACGCGGCTATCAGAACTCAATAAAATAACGACTGCAAGTAAAAAATCTGGTAATATCATGTAACTTGATTTTTTAACATACAACAGTGTATATATTTAAGTATTGGCTAAAGGCCATCTGATTTACTTTTTAGAGTGTAGGTATTAAACATACAGTGGGGTCAAAAAGTATTTAGTCAGCCACTGATTGTGCAAGTTCTCCTACTTAGAAAGGTGAGAGAGGTCTGTAATTTTCATCATAGCTACACTTCAACTATGAGAGACAAAATGAGAAAAAAAAATCCAGGAAATCACATTGTAGGATTTTTAAAGAATTTATTTGTAAATTATGGTGGAAAATAAGTATTTGGTCAATAACAAAAGTTCAACTCAATACTTTGTAACATAACCTTTGTTGGCAATGACAGAGGTCAAACGTTTCCTGTAAGTCTTCACCAGGTTTGCACACACTGTAGCTGGTATTTTGGCCCATTCCTCCATGCAGATCTCCTCTAGAGCAGTGATGTTTTGGGGCTGTCGCTGGGCAACACGGACTCCACAAATTTTCTATGGGGTTGAGGTCTGGAGACTGGCTAGGCCACTCCAGGACCTTGAAATGCTTTTTACGGAGCCACTCCTTCGTTGCCCGAGCGGTGTGTTTGGGATCATTGTCATGCTGGAAGACCCAGCCACATTCCATCTTCAATGCTCTCACTGATGGAAGGAGGTTTTGGCTTAAAATCTCACGATACATGGCCCCGTTCATTCTTCCCTTAACACGGATCAGTCGTCCTGTCCCCTTTGCAGAAAAACAGCCCCAAAGCATGATGTTTCCACCCCCATGCTTCACAGTAGGTATGGTGTTCTTGGGTTCTTCTTCTTCCTCCAAACACGACGAGTTGAGTTTTTACCAAAAAGTTCCATTTTGGTTTCATCTGACCACATGATATTCTCCCAATCCTCTTCTGGATCATCCATATGCTCTCTGGCAAACTTCAGATGGGCCTGGACATGTACTGGCTTAAGCAGGGGGACACGCCTGGCACTGCAGGATTTGAGTCCCTCTCGGCGTAGTGTGTTACTGATGGTAGCCTTTTTACTTTGGTCCCAGCTCTCTGCAGGTCATTCATCAGGTCCCTCCGTGTAGTTCTGGGATTTTTGCTCACCGTTCTCATGATCATTTTGACCCCATGGGATGAGATCTTGACCCCAAGGGAGATTATCAATGGTCTTGTATGTCTTCCATTTTCTTACAATTGCTCCCACAGTTGATTTATTCACACCAACCTGCTTGCCTATTGTAGATTCACTCTTCCCAGCCTGGTGCAGGTCTACAATTTTCTTCCTGGTGTCCTTCGACAGCTCTTTGGTCTTGGCCATGGTTGAGTTTGGAGTCTGACTGTTTGAGGCTGTGGACAGGTGTCTTTTATACAGATAACGATGTCAAACAAGTGCCATTAATACAGGTAACGAGTGGAGGACAGAAGAGCTTCTTAAAGAAGAAGTTACAGGTCTGTGAGAGCCAGAAATCTTGCTTGTTTGTTATTAACCAAATACTTATTTTCCACCATAATTTACAAATAAATTCTTTAAAAATCCTACAATGTGATTTCCTGGATTTTTTTTTCTCATTTTGTCTCTCATAGTTGAAGTGTACCTATGATGAAAATTACAGACCTCTCTCATCTTTCTAAGTAGGAGAGCCTGCACAATCAGTGGCTGACTAAATACTTTTTGACCCCACTGTATCTCATTTTAATAACCTTTTAAACAGCAATTGTGAATAAATTAAGCGCATAAAAGTGTGAAATGAGATTATTGATTGAATAGTAATGACGTAATGTCAGTTCCTCTCAGCATACTCGTTCTGTCAGACTTTATTACACTAATGGGCTCTTACAGCCTCCCCATCAGACAGTGAAAGGAAATGGTTTGTGGGATTGTAATGGACCCACGGACTGGACAATCCCCTCTACATGTGTATGCTACCAATGGCCCTGCCCTGGCTGATCATCATATCTCCACAGTCCCAATTCCTCTCAAACTAGCTTATAAAACAGTTGCACTAGTCTTATAAGAACTCAGATGTATTGTTTTATTAAGAAATCGAAGATGTAATGAATTAGGGCTAGACTTGACAAGAGGGGTGGACACAAACGCAGAGATGTTTAACAGAAACATTTAATAATAACACAAGACAAGAGGACACAATGACACACAACCTATGCTGACGCTAATTGCTAAACTAAACACACACATAAACAAATGCTAAATGCTAAGACTTCTGAGCATGAACAAGGGCATAGACTAACTAACAAGAGCTTAGACTAACTAACAAGAGCATGGAGTAACTAACAAGAGCATGGACTAACTAACAAAAGCATGGAGTAACTAACAAGAGCATGGACTAACTAACAAGAGCTTAGACTAACAAGAGCATGGACTAACTAACAAAAGCATGGAGTAACTAACAAGAGCATGGACTAACTAACAAGAGCTTAGACTAACTAAAAAAAGCATGGAGTAACTAACAAGAGCATGGACTAACTGACAAGAGCTTAGACTAACTAACAAGAGCATGGACTAACTAACAAGAGCTTAGACTAACTAACAAGAGCTTAGACTAACTAACAAGAGCATGGACTAACCAACAAGAGCTTAGACTAACAAGAGCATGGACTAACTAACAAGAGCATGGACTAACTAACAAGAGCTTAGACTAACTAACAAAAGCATGGAGTAACTAACAAGAGCATGGACTATCTAACAAGAGCTTAGACTAACTAACAAGAGCATGGAGTAACTAACAAGAGCATAGACTAACTAACAAAAGCATGGAGTAACTAACAAGAGCATGGACTAACAAACAAGAGCTTAGACTAACAAGAGCATGGACTAACTAACAAAAGCATGGAGTAACTAACAAGAGCATGGACTAACTAACAAGAGCTTAGACTAACTAAAAAAAGCATGGAGTAACTAACAAGAGCATGGACTAACTGACAAGAGCTTAGACTAACTAACAAGAGCATGGAGTAACAGCTTAGACTTAGACTAACTAACAAGAGCTTAGACTAACTAACAAGAGCATGGACTAACCAACAAGAGCTTAGACTAACAAGAGCATGGACTAACTAACAAGAGCATGGACTAACTAACAAGAGCTTAGACTAACTAACAAAAGCATGGAGTAACTAACAAGAGCATGGACTATCTAACAAGAGCTTAGACTAACTAACAAGAGCATGGAGTAACTAACAAGAGCATAGACTAACTAACAAAAGCATGGAGTAACTAACAAGAGCATGGACTAACAAACAAGAGCTTAGACTAACAAGAGCATGGACTAACTAACAAAAGCATGGAGTAACTAACAAGAGCATGGACTAACTAACAAGAGCTTAGACTAACTAAAAAAAGCATGGAGTAACTAACAAGAGCATGGACTAACTGACAAGAGCTTAGACTAACTAACAAGAGCATGGAGTAACTAACAAGAGCATGGACTAACTAACAAGAGCTTAGACTAACTAACAAGAGCTTAGACTAACTAACAAGAGCATGGACTAACCAACAAGAGCTTAGACTAACAAGAGCATGGACTAACTAACAAGAGCTTAGACTAACTAACAAAAGCATGGAGTAACTAACAAGAGCATGGACTATCTAACAAGAGCTTAGACTAACTAACAAGAGCATGGACTAACTAACAAGAGCATGGACTAACTAACGAGCTTAGACTAACAAGAGCATGGCATAACTAACAAGAGCATGGACTAACTAACAAGAGCTTAGACTAACTAACGAGCATGGAGTAACTAACAAGAGCTTAGACTAACAAGAGCATGGAGTAACTAACAAGAGCATGGACTATCTAACAAGAGCTTAGACTTACTAACAAGAGCATAGACTAATTAACAAGAGCATGGACTAACTAACAAGAGCTTAGACTAACTAACAAGAGCATAGACTAACTAACAAGAGCATGGACTAACTAACAAGAGCATGGACTAACTAACAAGAGCATGGACTAAGATAAGATAAGATAATCATTTATTAATCCCACAATGGGGAAATTCACATCGTTAGACAAGAAATGATAACACATTGGGAGAGTAGGAGATAAAAAAAAACCCAGCAACCAGATTGTGCTCCCTGAGGAGCACACTATGGTAACACGAAAAAAAAAAAGCCCCTAACAGCACACAAGCACATGTAAACATAATAACATAACATAGTCACACAACGAGCCACGGGTTAGGGATGTGGGGATAGGAAAAGTAACCAACTACGACAAGCAGCCATTCAGCGATTCGCAGCCATATGCCGGCGCGCGCTGCAGCCCGTCCTGCCATATTGGTGGGATTAATCTAAGAGTGGAGACGTTGGTTGGGGTTGGGAAAGAGTCCGTCCGTCCTCCATTGCTGCAGCAAGAAAGAAAAAGTCTGTACAAAGTTCGCGATAACATGGCTGTTTACAGCTCTTACTGCCCAGAATGAAAAACAGTCAGTGAAGGGGGTGTATGTACGTCGCAGCAGGTCCTCTGGAGGAATTTACTTATCAGCGAGGCCGTTGCTGATAACAGGGGAGCCAAGAGCAGAAATGACTTGTTGTTTTGTCTGAGCACTAATAAAAATTTAACACAAACTCTCAGAATGAATGCATCTCTGGTTCATCTCATTTTGCAAAGCCGTTAGTTTCTTCAAGATGGAATCCATATTGCGATTTATATTCACAGTCTGAGTTCCAACGGCTCTGCCCACCATATCAATTAAATTGGGCAGTTTCTGGGGACCTTTGACAACTGACCCAACTCTTTTAATTTCCCGATACAGCAGGGCAAAGCCTAATCCAATCAGCAAAAACCCCACAATCAAAGTTCCGAATAGGTAAACATCCTCTATGTCCTCCAACGAAAGAGGTGCCAGGCACACGACCCTCCACTTCTCCCACGAGTCCATCGCGTATCCTGCCATCTGCGTTCTGTCGGGGCATGTGGGTTCCCCCGAACCCGAATTTCTCGATGAGAAGATGGTGTCAATAGCATTCAGAGACCATTTAACCAATTCCATAATTTGTTCTTTGAGGAGCTGTGCTAAGAAAATCTCTGTAGAGTAGAGTAGACGAGACAAGATGATACAGGAAAAGCCAAGCAGGGAAGATAAGGGAGGAGGAGGGAAAAGTGCGTCCGTCTTCCACGAGAGCAGGAGAGAAAAAGATAACTAACAAGAGCATGGACTAAGTAACAAGAGCATGGGCTAACTAACAAGAGCTTAGACTAACAAGAGCATGGACTAACTAACAAGAGCTTAGACTAACAAGAGCATGGACTAAGTAACAAGAGCATGGACTAACTAACAAGAGCTTAGACTAACAAGAGCATGGACTAACTAACAAGAGCTTAGACTAACAAGAGCATGGAGTAACTAACAAGAGCATGGAGTAACTAACAAGAGCTTAGACTAACTAACAAGAGCTTAGACTAACTAACAAGAGCATGGAGTAACTAACAAGAGCTTAGACTAACAAGAGCATGGAGTAACTAGCAAGAGCATGGACTAACAAGACCTTAGACTAACTAACAAGAGCATGGACTAACTAACAAGCACATGGACTAACTAACAAGCACATGGACTAACAAGAGCTTAGACTAACTAACAAGAGCATGGACTAACTAACAAGAGCATGGACTAACTAACAAGAGCTTAGACTAACAAGAGCATGGACTAACTAACAAGAGCTTAGACTAACAAGAGCATGGACTAAGTAACAAGAGCATGGACTAACTAACAAGATCTTAGACTAACAAGAGCATGGACTAACTAACAAGAGCTTAGACTAACAAGAGCATGGAGTAACTAACAAGAGCATGGAGTAACTAACAAGAGCATGGAGTAACTAACAAGAGCTTAGACTAACAAGAGCATGGAGTAACTAACAAGAGCATGGACTAACAAGACCTTAGACTAACTAACAAGAGCATGGACTAACTAACAAGCACATGGACTAACAAGAGCATGGACTAACTAACAAGAGCATGGACTAACTAACAAGAGCTTAGACTAACTAACAAGAGCTTAGACTAACTAACAAGAGCTTAGACTAACTAAAAAGAGCATAGACTAACTAACAAGAGCTTGGACTAACTAACAAAAGCATAGACTAACAAGAGCATGGACTAATTAACAAGAGCTAGGACTAAATGACAAGAGCATGGACTAACTGACAAGAGCTTAGACTAACTAACAAGAGCATAGACTAACTAACAAGAGCATGGACTAACTGACAAGAGCTTAGACTAACTAACAAGAGCATAGACTAACTAACAAGAGCTAGGACTAACTGACAAGAGCTTAGACTAACTAACGAGAGCTTGGACTTACTGACGAGTTTGGAACCAAACCACTATGACAAAGGCAAACCAAAATAGTCTCCAACTGACTGATCCCAAGCTCCCTTCTTAAATGCCATGAGCTTACTAGGTACAGCTGTGGCTAATTAGCCAGAGACCAATCACAAAATGGGCATTGTCTGGTGACTGAGAGTGCTCCCGGATAGAGGGGCATGGCACATAGGCACTCCAGAAGCACTGATTCCACCGATGCAGATCCGGCTCCGTTCCAGTTCGCGAATTTGATTTTGAACCGGTTCCTCATGTTTACACCAAAAAAAAGAGGTTCCAGAGAGCGTCTAATCTGGCACCACAGAATACTCGTTTTTTCACTGCGAACTGTGAATCGTGTCGTCATCTGTGGGCGTGTCACAGTGTAGAGGTTTGGACGCGTTCACATGAGACATTATAACATTATATAGAATTTAAACCACTTTCAGCTTTTAAAGTTCACCTGATTACATTTTGATCCAGTTTGCCGCTGGTATTTTCAAAGAGATGAACTGTGTGATATGACGTGGTAAAAGTGACCCAGACAGAACAAACAACGTTTAACGTGAAAAATAAAGTGTAACGTGGCTTGTTGTACTAAAACAACGACTGATGAATTTGTGCAGTACAGAGCTCTTATAACCAGTAATAACGGTGAGAAATTTAGTGTTTCTGTGTCGTACTTTTAGTACATTCAGCCACGTTACGATTTATTTAGGTGAAGCTTTTTGGCGGATTTAGAACCCCGATCTACATAAACACCACACGTGAAGTGAATACGGCTAAACACAGATACTTGTGGCACTTTTAGACTGGATTTGATGGTTATTTCACACAAATGGATGTTCTTGTCATTCGTGAACTTCAGTGATGTTTTTTTTTCTTTATGCATTTTCTCCCCTTTTTCTCCCTTTTTAGTGCGTCCAATTGCCCCATTGCATCATGCTTCCGCTCCACCAATGCCGATCCCCGCTCTAATTGAGGAGAACGAAGCTAACCCACGCCCCCCTCCGACTCGTGGGCAGCAGCCGTATGCATCTTATCACCTACACTTTGCCGAGTGCAGTGCAGCTTAGATGTGTGTACGGAGGGACACAACCTGACAGCACTCTTTTCTCATCTCTGTGCAGGCGCCACCAATCAGCCAGCAGAGGTCGTAATTGCACCAGTCATGAGAGAGAGACCCCATCCGGCTTAATATTCCACCCCAGTCTGAACAACAGGCCAATCGTTGTTCATGTGCCCGCTCAGCCTTAGCCGGCAGGCAAAGCTAAGATTCGATACGATGTATTCGAGATCCCAGCTCTGGTTCCAGCGTGTGTTTTTACCGCTGCGCCACCTGAGCGGAACTCATTCAAGCCGAGCACTGAGCAAATCGGCTATTTGCGCCGAGGGTCGCGGTGAGAGCGAAGCGCAAAACGCTTCTCACGTTCTTATCACTAATAGCTGATAGATGCTTTTTGCATTTAAACGAACATCTGTAACAACAGCACAAATGCTCACACATAATCTACACGCTCCACCATCATGTTACTCTTTACTTTCTTTATGTAACTCCCACCGTTGATGACGCAGGCTTGGATCCCAAAAACTGGTGGAAATGCGGGTCGGTTCTCTACAAAACACCAAGGTTCCAAGAAACCTGAACAGAACTGGTTCAAGAACCTGGGTCCTTTTGGTGGAAAAGTGCTAAGAGGGGCTCAATC
Organism: Trichomycterus rosablanca; assembly: GCF_030014385.1. NCBI lineage: Eukaryota > Metazoa > Chordata > Actinopteri > Siluriformes > Trichomycteridae > Trichomycterus > Trichomycterus rosablanca. The sequence goes on along the minus strand of NC_085990.1, from coordinate 51,212,504 downwards.
CGTGACAAAAGAAAAATGTTTCATGATTAAAAGCACAGCGGTAAAGACACTGAGCAAAGTTTTTTTTTTTTAAAGAACTAAAGTAAACTCTGATATAAACATCTACAGTTGATTTTATCTTAAAACTACTTCAAATAAATGAAGTGCAGTATTACAGCATCCACAATCCAATCTAACGTGTTTTTTTTCCTTCAGAGCAGTAATTGCACTTATTAGTTATTCAGTCTTAATTACGAACATCACTACGTGTTTACAAAACGGACAGGATTAACACAGAATAAATTAACTTCACTGATAAAAAAAATGGAATATAAAACCTTTAATTAGATCGCTGTTGTATCACGGATAAATTAATTATTAATTTGTGCATCGTGAACACGATTCCTTGTAAAGTCTGCTCGATTTGAGTCTCTAAATCGGAAGAATTTGTGAGGAAATAAACTTAGATTTATACAGGATGGTAAGAAAAGGCAGCACGTCCGGATTTTTTGTTTATATTCGGCGTGTGAATTCGTTTCCGAATAACGTTGCACCGTCTGCAGTTTGACATTGTACTTCTTTATTTATTTAGTGAATTTCAGTGCAGCAACGAAGTCGAAAAATACAGGACACTGTAAGAAACGAATCTCTAAAATCTCTGAGTCAGCTCACGTACAGCATGAAGACGAGAGGTAAAAATAAATAAATAAATAAATAAAATAACTCATGCTGCAAATATAAAGCATATTGTGCACATCAGGGCCTAGGACTTCCTATAAGCTACTCAGCTTTATTCCTAAACAATATTTCTTACTTTTTTTATTACGTTTTGCACCAACTTCCCCCAATTTTCCACATAATCTTGTCATATCCAATTACCCAAGTTGTATTTTCACCTCTACTGCTGCTGACCTCCACTCCTGACCGAGGAGAGCAGTGACTAACGTGTGCAGTACCGGACCACTTCTCTTCACCTGTATGAGGCGGGTTCTGTATCCTGCACAGAGAGTCATGCACTGATCTCCATTATCCCTCGTCTCAAAGTGCAGGTGCCATCGATCAGCCAATAAAGGTAGCAATTGCAGCAGTTATTAGTTATCTCTACAACCCTTCCACCCCCTGACAAGCCAGTTATGTCTGTGTAGGCGTCCAGCAGGTCGATAACAATATTTATCTATTTTCTCATTTTTTTACACCCCCTTCCTCAATTTTCCACCTAATCTAGTCGTATCTAATTACTCAAATTGCATTTCCACCTCTACTGCTGCAGACCTCCACTCCTGTCCGAGGAGAGCCGTAAGTAATGTGTGCAGTAGCTGACCACTTCTTTTCACCTGCATGAGGTGGGTTCATATGGGGATCTGTAACGCATACGGAGAGTCACGCACTGATCTCTATCGTCCCCCGTCTGAAAGTGCAGGAGCCATCCATTAGCCAGCCAATTACGGCCCTCACACCCCCTGACAAGCCAGTTCTGTCTGTGTAGGTACCCGGCTGGCTGATAACAACATTTCTTACCTATTTTCTTATTTTTTAGAGTCACGCACTGATCTCCATTATTCCCAGTCTCAAAGTGCAAGCACTATCAATCAGCCAGCAGAGGTTACAATTGCAGCTGTTAGTTATCACTACGGCCCTCCTGTCCCTCCTGTCTGTGTAGGCGTCCAGCTGGCTAATAACAATATTTCGTACCTTTTTTCTTATTTTTTTGCACCCCGTCCTAAATTTTTTACCTAATCTAGTCGTATTCAATTACCCAAGTTGTATTTTACCTCTACTGCTGCAGACCTCCACTTCTGACCGAGGAGAGCAGTGACTAACGTTTGTAGTAGCTGACATTTCTTTTCACCTGCATGTGGTGGGTTTATATGGAGATCTGTATCACGCACGGAGAGCCACGCACTGATCTCCATTATCCCCGGTCTCAAAGTGCAGGCGACATCCATCAGCCAGCCAACTACGGCCTTCCCACCACCGGACGAGCCAGTTATGTCTGTGTAGGCACCCAGCTGGCCCATAACAATATTTCTTACCTATTTTCGTATTTTTTGCACGCACACCCCCAACTTTCCACCTAATCTAGTTGTATACAATTACCCAAATTGTATTTCCACCTCTACTGCTGCTGACCTCCACTCCTGACCGAGGAAAGCCGTGACTATCGTGTGCAGTAGCTGACACTTCTCTTCACCTGTATGAGGTGGGTTCATATGGAGATCTGTATCTTGCACAGGGAGTCACGCACTGATCTCCATTATCCCCCGTCTCAAAGTGCAGGCACCATCCATCAACAAGCAGAGATCATTTCCACCCCCAGGCAAGCCAGTTCTGTCCGTGTAGGCACCCGGCTGGCCAATAACAATATTTCTTACCTATTTTCCACCTAATCTAGTCGTATCCAATTACCCAAATTGTATTATATCACTACTGGTGCAGAGGCGTGTTCATATGGAGATCTGTATTGTGCATGGAGAGTCACGCGCGGACAGTTACAGGCACCATCCATCAGCCAACAAAGGTAGCAATAGCAGCTGTTATTAGTTATCCCTACGGCTCTCCCACCCCCGGACAAGCCTGTTAGGGGGTGGTTCATATGGAGATCCATATCGCGCACGGAGAGTCACGCACTGATCTCCATTATCCCCGTCCATCCATCTGCCAGCAGAGTCATTCCCACCCCCAGACAAGTCAGTTCTGTTCCTGTAGGCACCTGGCCTGGCCGATAACAGAGCTGGAATTATTTTTTTTGTATTTTTAATCAGTAGAAAGACATAATGACCATTTGCAGTGTGATCACTGGTACAGATTTACACTGTTTACTAACAGGAATCTATTTGTTGAGTAGCTCATACAAAAAGAACCCAATCTGATTGTTTTATGTAGCTCTGCTAGATTTTTAGTATGTCTGTAGCTATAAAGCCTCCCTTCCCTCCTTCAACTTCATTCAGGACCATAATGTGGTTTCTGCAAATAAGATCTGCAGCATTAATCAATTGAAAATGTGCTGCATTAGCGAGCTGCATTTCCGACGGCCGCCGTCCCTTCCATAAAGCACAAAGACAGAGGCAGGCATTAAGCTCATATCCCCGGGCTTATTGACTCTTATAACGGGTGCACACCACCATTATGCTGATTCTAAAAGCTGATACGACACCAAAGTCCATTATATTAATTATGCGCATGCTGCTTATATGATCAGAGGCCCAGATTTATCTCAGATTTGACCATTTTATCAATTTATTTGGGTTAGATCGGGCAGTCCAGTCCGGCCCAGTGGTGTTTTTAATAAGAGCGCCCGGCTCCTGGAGACGAGTCTTATTTAAATAGCAGTCGGTGAAATGTATCCGCATCAGTGCCTCATAGATAGTACCAAGGCAATATATTAAAAAAGCAATTTATTTACCTTGGATTGAAGATTGCACAGATTGAATGGAGGAGTCAGATCCACTGCTTCCAAATCCTCCACGGACGCCGCTCATCCCATTCTGGCTCGAACGCGCTCTCGCTCGCTCGCTCTTCGCTCCTTTGTCTCACCCCACTTCACCAACTCTTCTGACTAATATTTCTCCAAGAGGAGTTTGAGTAAAAACCATTTCAGCCTGGAAAATCCCCAACAGGCCAAAGAGAGGAGTGACTGGAACGAGACGAGGGTTGCTCAGGGCTGCTTTGTGCCTTCATGTAAAAATAACACAACAAATAGATTGTGACAAGCATGTTTTACAATCACTACAACATTTAAAAGGAGGCCTGATCATTGTGAAGCGAAGGGTTATAACAGCTTAAACAATCTGGTTTATTTAAAGACGTCCGTGTTTCGTGTTTCTCTTTATGCCATTAAGACACCCAGAGCCGAACATCCCACAGGGATACCAGGATACCAGGGCATTGTGGAATAACAGGGAATGAAAAGGCTGACCAGTTGGCAACTGGAAGAACTGTACAACGACTACATTAAAAACAAATGGCAGCTTGAAAGGAACACACAAACAAACAAGAAACTACATGAGATTCACCCCAACATCAGGAGTAAATAATAAATACACAATGGAAAACGTACACACCAAGATATCCACACTAGACACCCATCACCATAAAACATGTCCTGAATGTACTGAACGAATGCACTGTAAATAAATATACTGAACTATAATACAGAAATAACTCTCAATAATATAAAACTGAAAACATATTGCAGCGGTACCTTGAAACTCAACTTCAGCTGGTTCTGGGAGCAGCCAAAAAGAAAAGAAACCCAAACAAGGAACCGACTTAGAATCTATTGTTTTCACCAACACCATAAATTTATTATTATTTACATAAAGAAATACAAGCTACAATACAAACTCTCTCTAATATCTAATAATTAAGTTTATGAGAAAGTTTATAAAGAAAGTTAAAAATTTTGGGCTAACAAAACAAAACATGCCTCAAAAAATTAATCTGAATGTCAGTAGTTGTTCGAAAATTGAAGTTCTGGAATCCAACCTGACAGATTCAATTCTTGAAAATAATAATAATTAAAAAACCATACATAATAGAGTAAAAAAGAATGCAAAATATAAGCAATACTGGACAGCTTTTAAACCTGCTTCCTCTAGGGTGTGTTTATACTTGTAGTCAGGTTCCCTTGGTCTGGACCAAACAAGAAGATTTACAATCAAACCAAAATAATAATCATTTTTAAAAAGTGACGTGACCAACTGGAAACAGCGTGAGGTGGTAAAATAGATAAAGGAGTCAAAAAACAGCACCAGAAACCAAAAAAGGTTCTCTGCAAACAGCCAAAAAGAAACCCAAACAAGAAACCAACTTAGAACCAACTTTTTCACTACCACTACAAATAATTAAATATACTGTATATACATGAAGAAATACAAGCTACAATACAAATATCTAATATCTAATAATCAGTTGGTAAGTATATAAAAAAAGTTTTATACACCGACGAGGTATAACATTATGACCACTGACAGGTGAAGTGAATAACACTGATTATCTCTTCATCACGGCACCTGTTAGTGGGTTGGATATATTAGACAGCAAGTGAACATTTTATCCTCAAAGTTGATGTTAGAAGCAGGAAAAATGGGCGAGCGTGAGGATTTGAGTGAGTTTGACGAGGGCCAAATTGTGATGGCTAGACGACTGGGTCAGAGCATCTCCAAAACTGCAGCTCTTGTGGGGTGTGTCCCGGTCTGCAGTGGTCAGTATCTATCAAAAGTGGTCCAAGGAAGGAACAGTGGTAAACCGGCGACAGGGTCATGGGCGACCAAGGCTCATTGATGCACGTGGGGAGCGAAGGCTGACCCGTGTGGTCCGATACAACAGACGAGCTACTGCAGCTCAAACTGCTGAAGAAGTTCATGCTGGTTCTGATAGAAAGGTGTCAGAATACACAGAGCATCACAGTTTGTTGTGTATGGGGCAGCATAGCCGCAGACCAGTCAGTTAGGATGGTGGTCGTAATGTTATGCTTGATTGGTGTATTTTGGGCTAACAAAGCAAAACATACCACAAATAATTAAATCTATGTTCTTGCTGACAGCCTGATCACGTTAATGCATTCATATAGATTTTTTTCTTCCACTTGTCTCTAAAACGTGAATGAAAAATCTGAGCATGGCAAAGTCCTACATGGAATTACCTTCAGTTACTAGTAGTTTCATTAAAAACATACATAAAATATAAATGTGGCACATTTAAGCAGCTGGCAGAGTGGGTGACTCACAGTAACATGGCTCCTGTGGACCTGGGTTCAAACTTTGCTTTTAGTTACTATCTGCTAGGAGTTGCATGTGTTCCATCCTTCCCACGTTCATCCATGCACTTGTTTACACCAGACTGGCTGGCTTAAATAGCTCACAGTTGTAAATGAGTGAGTTCATGGGTCAGTCCCTGCTGCCCTGACTCCTGTCCAGTGTGTATTCCTGCCTCACACAATGTTTCCATGAGCGCCAAATAGGGCTGACTTTTTTATGTCCGATACCAATACTGAAAATTGAGTATCTGCGGATACCGATACCAATCCGATACCATCATTTCTTCTCTCAAACAACTAAGCAGTAATAATACATGTCTCAATGCACCATGGTTAAACTAGCTATCTAAATAACAATGCTCAGACTGGAGTAAATACAGAACCTACAACATCACAGTTCAGCAAAACTGCAGTTTTTATTTTAACTTTTACACACAGAACATTTAGCAGCATTTTTGGCTTGTTTAACAAAAGTGTCTACAATTGGAAGATGTGGATGTCAATCAAACACGATGGACCAATTAGAATTGAACCAGAGTTGAGTTTATTTTGTTAAAGTTCTGTCACATTTAGATGATTAAAAACCAAAGCGCGCTTATTAAAAAACCTGCTGGATTTTGAAGAGGAAAACGGGAGGTAGTTTGTTTTATTTCATAACACTAATGGATTAATCGTTGAGGATGTGAGAGCTCTCCAAGCCAGGACAATATGTTCTTTATCTCAGGTGAGCAATTTATTTTTTAAAAAGCGATATTTTTATTGTGTTTAAACAGTGTTTAGATGTGGCAGTATTGAATGATTTTTATTGTGTTTAAACTGTGTTTTTAGATGTGGCAGTAGTAGATGATTTTTATTGTGTTTAAACAGTGTTTAGATGTGGCAGTAGTAGATTATTTTTATTGTGTTTAAACAGTGTTTTTAGATGTGGCAGTAGTAGATGATTTTTATTGTGTTTAAACAGTGTTTAGATGTGGCAGTATTGAATGATTTTTATTGTGTTTAAACTGTGTTTTTAGATGTGGCAGTAGTAGATGATTTTTATTGTGTTTAAACAGTGTTTAGATGTGGCAGTAGTAGATTATTTTTATTGTGTTTAAACAGTGTTTTTAGATGTGGCAGTAGTAGATGATTTTTATTGTGTTTAAACAGTGTTTTTAGATGTGGCAGTGATAGATGATTTTTATTGTGTTTAAACAGTTTTTAGATGTGGCAGTAGTAGATGATTTTTATTGTATTTAAACAGTGTGTTAGGATGTGGCAGTAGTAGATGATTTTTATTGTGTTTAAACAGAGTGTTTAGATGTGGCAGTAGTAGATGATTTTTATTGTGTTTAAACAGTGTTTAGATGTGGCAGTAGTAGAAGATTTTTATTGTATTTAAACAGTGTGTTAGGATGTGGCAGTAGTAGATGATTTTTATTGTGTTTAAACAGTGTGTTTAGATGTGGCAGTAGTAGATGATTTTTTATTGTGTTCAAACAGTGTTTAGATGTGGCAGTAGTAGATGATTTTTATTGTGTTTAAACAGTGTGTTTAGATGTGGCAGTAGTAGATGATTTTTATTGTGTTTAAACAGTGTGTTTAGATGTGGCAGTAGTAGATGATTTTATTGCGTTTAAACAGTGTGTTTAGATGTGGCAGTAGTAGATGATTTTTATTGTGTTTAAACAGTGCTTAGATGTGGCAGTAGTAGATGATTTTTATTGTGTTTAAACAGTGTGTTTAGATGTGGCAGTAGTAGATTATTTTTATTGTGTTTAAACAGTGTGTTTAGATGTGGCAGTAGTAGATGATTTTTATTGTCTTCAAACAGTGTTTAGATGTGGCAGTAGTAGATGATTCTTATTGTGTTTAAACAGTGTGTTTAGATGTGGCAGTAGTAGATGATTTTTATTGTGTTTAAACAGTGTGTTTAGATGTGGCAGTAGTAGTAGTTTTATTTTAACTTTTACACACAGAACATTTAGCAGCATTTTTGGCTTGTTTAACAAAAGTGTCTACAATTGGAAGATGTGGATGTCAATCAAACACGATGGACCAATTAGAATTGAACCAGAGTTGAGTTTATTTTGTTAAAGTTCTGTCACATTTAGATGATTAAAAACCAAAGCGCGCTTATTAAAAAACCTGCTGGATTTTGAAGAGGAAAACGGGAGGTAGTTTGTTTTATTTCATAACACTAATGGATTAATCGTTGAGGATGTGAGAGCTCTCCAAGCCAGGACAATATGTTCTTTATCTCAGGTGAGCAATTTATTTTTTAAAAAGCAATATTTTTATTGTGTTTAAACAGTGTTTAGATGTGGCAGTATTAGATGATTTTTATTGTGTTTAAACTGTGTTTTTAGATGTGGCAGTAGTAGATGATTTTTATTGTATTTAAACAGTGTGTTAGGATGTGGCAGTAGTAGATGATTTTTATTGTGTTTAAACAGAGTGTTTAGATGTGGCAGTAGTAGATGATTTTTATTGTGTTTAAACAGTGTTTAGATGTGGCAGTAGTAGAAGATTTTTATTGTATTTAAACAGTGTGTTAGGATGTGGCAGTAGTAGATGATTTTTATTGTGTTTAAACAGTGTGTTTAGATGTGGCAGTAGTAGATGATTTTTTATTGTGTTCAAACAGTGTTTAGATGTGGCAGTAGTAGATTATTTTTATTGTGTTTAAACAGTGTGTTTAGATGTGGCAGTAGTAGATGATTGTTATTGTGTTTAAACAGTGTGTTTAGATGTGGCAGTAGTAGATGATTTTATTGCGTTTAAACAGTGTGTTTAGATGTGGCAGTAGTAGATGATTTTTATTGTGTTTAAACTGTGTTTAGATGTGGCAGTAGTAGATGATTTTTATTGTGTTTAAACAGTGTGTTTAGATGTGGCAGTAGTAGATGATTTTTATTGTGTTCAAACAGTGTTTAGATGTGGCAGTAGTAGATTATTTTTATTGTGTTTAAACAGTGTGTTTAGATGTGGCAGTAGTAGATGATTTTTATTGTGTTTAAACAGTGTGTTTAGATGTGGCAGTAGTAGATGATTTTTATTGTGTTTAAACAGTGTGTTTAGATGTGGCAGTAGTAGTAGTTTTATTTTAACTTTTACACACAGAACATTTAGCAGCATTTTTGGCTTGTTTAACAAAAGTGTCTACAATTGGAAGATGTGGATGTCAATCAAACACGATGGACCAATTAGAATTGAACCAGAGTTGAGTTTATTTTGTTAAAGTTCTGTCACATTTAGATGATTAAAAACCAAAGCGCGCTTATTAAAAAACCTGCTGGATTTTGAAGAGGAAAACGGGAGGTAGTTTGTTTTATTTCATAACACTAATGGATTAATCGTTGAGGATGTGAGAGCTCTCCAAGCCAGAACAATATGTTCTTTATCTCAGGTGAGCAATTTATTTTTTAAAAAGCGATATTTTTATTGTGTTTAAACAGTGTTTAGATGTGGCAGTATTAGATGATTTTTATTGTGTTTAAACTGTGTTTTTAGATGTGGCAGTAGTAGATGATTTTTATTGTGTTTAAACAGTGTTTTTAGATGTGGCAGTAGTAGATGATTTTTATTGTGTTTAAACAATGTGTTTAGATGTGGCAGTGATAGATGATTTTTATTGTGTTTAAACAGTTTTTAGATGTGGCAGTAGTAGATGATTTTTATTGTATTTAAACAGTGTGTTAGGATGTGGCAGTAGTAGATGATTTTTATTGTGTTTAAACAGAGTGTTTAGATGTGGCAGTAGTAGATGATTTTTATTGTGTTTAAACAGTGTTTAGATGTGGCAGTAGTAGAAGATTTTTATTGTGTTTAAACAGTGTGTTTAGATGTGGCAGTAGTAGATGATTTTTATTGTGTTCAAACAGTGTTTAGATGTGGCAGTAGTAGATGATTTTTATTGTGTTTAAACAGTGTGTTTAGATGTGGCAGTAGTAGATGATTTTTATTGTGTTTAAACAGTGTGTTTAGATGTGGCAGTAGTAAATGATTTTATTGCGTTTAAACAGTGTGTTTAGATGTGGCAGTAGTAGATGATTTTTATTGTGTTTAAACAGTGTGTTTAGATGTGGCAGTAGTAGATGATTTTTATTGTGTTTAAACAGTGTGTTTAGATGTGGCAGTAGTAGATGATTTTTATTGTGTTTAAACTGTGTGTTTAGATGTGGCAGTGATAGATGATTTTTATTGTGTTTAAACAGTTTTTAGATGTGGCAGTAGTAGATGATTTTTATTGTATTTAAACAGTGTGTTAGGATGTGGCAGTAGTAGATGATTTTTATTGTGTTTAAACAGAGTGTTTAGATGTGGCAGTAGTAGATGATTTTTATTGTGTTTAAACAGTGTTTAGATGTGGCAGTAGTAGAAGATTTTTATTGTGTTTAAACAGTGTGTTTAGATGTGGCAGTAGTAGATGATTTTTATTGTGTTTAAACAGTGTGTTTAGATGTGGCAGTAGTAGATGATTTTTATTGTGTTTAAACAGTGTGTTTAGATGTGGCAGTAGTAGATGATTTTTATTGTGTTCAAACAGTGTTTAGATGTGGCAGTAGTAGATGATTTTTATTGTGTTTAAACAGTGTGTTTAGATGTGGCAGTAGTAGATGATTTTATTGCGTTTAAACAGTGTGTTTAGATGTGGCAGTAGTAGATGATTTTTATTGTGTTTAAACAGTGTGTTTAGATGTGGCAGTAGTAGATGATTTTATTGTGTTTAAACAGTGTGTTTAGATGTGGCAGTAGTAGATGATTTTATTGCGTTTAAACAGTGTGTTTAGATGTGGCAGTAGTAGATGATTTTTATTGTGTTTAAACAGTGTGTTTAGATGTGGCAGTAGTAGATGATTTTTATTGTGTTTAAACAGTGTGTTTAGATGTGGCAGTAGTAGATGATTTTTATTGTGTTTAAACAGTGTGTTTAGATGTGGCAGTAGTAGAAGATTTTTAAAATGTTAAAAGTTGAAGTAGATCAGTGTGTTTTCATTTCTGAATGGCTGTTGCGGATGAGTTGTAGATCAGTGGCACATGTTAATGATGTCATCAAGCGTGAGTGGTAATAAACGGCGCTGTGTTGGAACATATCTTTGTGTGTTATTTGTTTTACACACAAACAATGGTTTTATTTACATTAAGTGTTGTTTACATTAAGCAACAGCATCAGATCGGATTACATGTTTTTTCCTTCCGATATCCGATCCAGTGATTTGGGCCAATATCGGACCAAAACCAATACAGAGTATCGGATCGGTGCCAGCCCTAGCGCCAAATTTACTGTGACCCTGACCATAAAGCAGTTTGTGAAAATGAATAACATAAAATGACATTATGATCAATTTAACCCTGTTTTGGTACCATAAGAAAAGTTAAGTTGACAGTACCATGGGGTCAATTTGACGTTGTATATTATTACAAAAAAAACAATATTATACATAATATTATACAACAAACGTTTGTACTCAAATATCGACAAACAGAGGCGTATTTGTCGTAGGTGTAATAGCCTATATAGAAGCAGATACAGAAAATGTATTGCAAAATCCAAATAATATTGCACAGCACTTTATCTGTGCGGTCCTGTCGGTGATCCCAGTCGTTTTGCCATTGTGTTACGCTGTGCACATCACAGAACCTCAAAATAAGAGAAAAATTTCTATATTACATGAAAGGTACTATGGGTCCATTTGACCCCAAATGGAAATAAACATAAAATATAAACAAAAAGACACAAAAACTAGTGAATGTGTGTCACATTGTTAGAAAGTCCTTACGAAAAAATATGTGGGTCAAAGAGGAGTGGGGTCACAGAGTCCCCATGGTACCACAGCAGGGTTAAATCTGTAATGTGTAGGAAAATAAAGAGAAATGTAATAATAATGCATGTATGCATTTCAAACATAAAATAGCAAAAAAAAAAAGTCTTAAATTTTTGTGTGGAATGGTGGCATAAAAGCTAACATGGGTCCTGCACAGTACCTGGAATGAAAGAGCTCATGTTCATTCTGTCTGTCAGGGGTTAGTGTACTCTGGATTCCTCCCAAAGTTCCTCGGCTACTTTAATGAGCAAGGGATTTAGGATTGGCACTTGGCCACAGTGTATATTTGCCTTGTGTCCTGTCTTTTTGTGTGGCATCAGAGACCTACCATGACCCTGGACAGTACGAATATATATATATTATGGCAAGCCAAACAGGAAATATATAGCAAACACTGATATATATATGGAATGAAACTCAATAAATATAAAATAAAACTTGATATATATAAAATGAAAACTGATATACAGTGTATCACAAAAGTGAGTACACCCCTCACATTTCTGTAAATATTTCATTATATCTTTTCATGGGACAACACTATAGACATGAAACTTGGATATAACTTAGAGTAGTCAGTGTACAGCTTGTATAGCAGTGTAGATTTACTGTCTTCTGAAAATAACTCAACACACAGCCATTAATGTCTAAATAGCTGGCAACATAAGTGAGTACACCCCACAGTGAACATGTCCAAATTGTGCCCAAATGTGTCGTTGTCCCTCCCTGGTGTCATGTGTCAAGGTCCCAGGTGTAAATGGGGAGCAGGGCTGTTAAATTTGGTGTTTTGGGTACAATTCTCTCATACTGGCCACTGGATACTCAACATGGCACCTCATGGCAAAGAACTCTCTGAGGATGTGAGAAATAGAATTGTTGCTCTCCACAAAGATGGCCTGGGCTATAAGAAGATTGCTAACACCCTGAAACTGAGCTACAGCATGGTGGCCAAGGTCATACAGCGGTTTTCCAGGACAGGTTCCACTCGGAACAGGCTTCGCCAGGGTCGACCAAAGAAGTCGAGTCCACGTGATCGGCATCATATCCAGAGGTTGGCTTTAAAAAATAGACACATGAGTGCTGCCAGCATTGCTGCAGAGGTTGAAGACGTGGGAGGTCAGCCTGTCAGTGCTCAGACCATACGCCGCACACTGCATCAACTCGGTCTGCATGGTCGTCATCCCAGAAGGAAGCTGACGCACAAGAAAGCCCGCAAACAGTTTGCTGAAGACAAGCAGTCCAAGAACATGGATTACTGGAATGCCCTGTGGTCTGACGAGACCAAGATAAACTTGTTTGGCTCAGATGGTGTCCAGCATGTGTGGCGGCGCCCTGGTGAGAAGTACCAAGACAACTGTATCTTGCCTACAGTCAAGCATGGTGGTGGTAGCATCATGGTCTTGGGCTGCATGAGTGTTGCTGGCACTGGGGAGCTGCAGTTCATTGAGGGAAACATGAATTCCAACATGTACTGTGACATTCTGAAACAGAGCATGATCCCCTCCCTTCGAAAACTGGGCCTCATGGCAGTTTTCCAACAGGATAACGACCCCAAACACAACCTCCAAGATGACAACTGCCTTGCTGAGGAAGCTGAAGGTAAAGGTGATAGACTAAACCCAATTGAGCACCTGTGGCGCATCCTCAAGTGGAAGGTGGAGGAGTTCAAGGTGTCTAACATCCACCAGCTCCGTGATGTCATCATGGAGGAGTGGAAGAGGATTCCAGTAGCAACCTGTGCAGCTCTGGTGAATTCCATGCCCAGGAGGGTTAAGGCAGTGCTGGATAATAATGGTGGTCACACAAAATATTGACACTTTGGGCACAATTTGGACATGTTCACTGTGGGGTGTACTCACTTATGTTGCCAGCCATTTAGACATTAATGGCTGTGTGTTGGGTTATTTTCAGAAGACAGTAAATCTACACTGCTATACAAGTTGTACACTGACTACTCTAAGTTATATCCAAGTTTTAGTTCTATAGTGTTGTCCCATGAAAAGATATAATAAAATATTTGCAGAAATGTGAGGGGTGTACTCACTTTTGTGATACACTGTATATGAAGTGAAAACCGATATATATATATATATATCAGTTTTCATTCCATATACATCTGTTTTCATTTTATATATATCAGTTTCATTCCAAATATATCGAGTTTCATTCCATATATACTGTATATCAGTATTTGCTATATATTTCCTGTTTGGCTTGCCATAATATATATATATATATATATATATATATATATATATATATATATATATATATATATATATATATATATATGTATATATATATATATATATATATATATGTATATATATATATATATATATATTAGGGCTGTCAAACGATTAAAATTTTTAATCGCGATTAATCTCAGAATTTCATATAGTTAATCGCGATTAATCGCATTTAAAAAAAATCTGTGTAAATGTTATAGAAAACAAGGATTTTTAAGTGAAATGTTACAATTAAAATGGTGAACACATTTTATGCTATATGTACTTATGTTAAAAACTGCTGGGACAAGAGAAAACTGTAAGGGAGTTTATTCACTCACATACTAGGCAGTAAATGTCAGATTGTAGGTTAAAATTTCTCCATCAGCAAACATTGTAGATCAGTGGTGCTTTAGGTGGGATAAGGCGTAGTTATTGTAACAGACTTTTCTGTGGTTGTATCGTGACAATGGTTTGATGGACGTTTCTACACGAAGTGAGTGTGTTTTGACCCTTTTGGGCTTCCATAGTTCATGGACTAACGTGCTTGACTCAGCTTTCCGGTATTTGGTACCGTAACAGAATAAGTAAAAAAAAAGTGTTCTGCTCCCGACAACTTGTGAATATAGCGTGTATTTATTTCTTTATTAAGAAAGTGCATCCCTACAACGCTCGGTTACATTATGATAACAAACCGCAAATGAAAAACAGTGGCAAGTCCGACATTAAAACGTTTGTTCTACCAGTCAAGTCTCAACATGAAGTAGAATTTGCGTTAACGGCACTATTTTTTGTAATCGCGTTAAATTGAAGTCGCGTTAATGCGTTATTATCGCGTTAACTTCGACAGCCCTAATATATATATAGCCTATATAATATATATATATATATATATATATTAGGGCTGTCGAAGTTAACGCGATAATAACGCATTAACGCAATCTCAATTTAACGCGATTAAAAAAAATAGTGTCGTTAACGCAAATTCTAGTTCATGTTGAGACTTGACTGGTAGAACCAACGTTTTAATGTCGGACTTGCCACCGTTGTTCATTTGCGGTTTGTTAAAATAATATAACTGAGCGTCGTAGGGATGCACTTGCATAATAAAGAAATAAATACACGGTATATTCACAAGTTGTCGGGAGCAAAACACTTTATTAACTTAATCTGTTACGGCACTGAATACCGGAGTCAAGCACGCTAGTCCATGAACTATGGAAGCCCCAAAAGGGTCAAAACACACTCACTTCGTGTAGAAACGTCCACTTTTCACATTTCACTTAAAAAACCTTGTTTTCTATAACATTTACACAGATTTTATTTAATGCGATTAATCGCGATTAACTATATGAAATTCTGAGATTAATCGCGATTAAAAAATTTAATCGTTTGACAGCCCTAATATATATATAAAGAGCGATAGAGAGAGAGAGAGAGAGAGAGAGAGAGAGAGAGAGAGAGAGATAGATAGATATACATCATGGCAAGCCAAACAGGAAATATATAGCAAACACTGATATATATATATTAAAAATATACTGATATATATATATATAAAAAATATACTGATATATATATATATTAAAAATAAATACATTAATAAATACATTAAAATTGAATTTCAAGTAATAATAGAATTTTACACAAAGCTGAAGGGGTTGGAATGAGTGCTGAAGAGTAACAGGGTCATAGTGGTCTGATCAGTCTGTAAGAAATTTGGTATGTTCTTACGATGTTCATATTTTTTCACTCCAGTTCACTACCTCTTCAAAACATGCCAACATTGGATTGGCTACTTTAAGCTGACCTATATTTGAGTGTGTAAGTAAACATCCTACATCCAGGGTGTATTCCTGCTTCTGGCCCCAAGTTTCCAGATGATCAGAATGAAATCTGCTGTCAGCCGGCCGGGCGCCTACACACAGACCCATGATTGGCTGTGGATCTGTAAGTGGGAGGGACAAAGGCTGAAACAGTGATCCTTGTTCGAAAGCCTAGTGATCTCTCTACATAGACGCATTTTACATCATCCCACTGGCGGCACGGTTGCTCAGTGGGTAGCACTGTCGCATTACACCAAGAAGGTCCTGGGTTCGATCCCCAGGTGGGGCGATCCGGGTCCTTTCTGCGTGGAGTTTGCATGTTCTCCCCGTGTCTGTGTGGGTTTACTCCGGGTGATCCGGTTTCCTCCCACAGTCCAAAGACGTGCAAGTGAGGTGAACTGGAGATACAAAATTGTCCATGACTGTGTTTGATATAACCTTGTGTACTGATGAATCTTGTGTAATGAGTAACTACCGTTCATGTCATGAATATAACCAAAGATTTAAAATCCTAATAAACAAACAAACAAACATCATCCTACAGTCCTGGGAGGAAGCTATGTCTAAATTGAAGGCAATCCCAGCATTCAATGCAAAACAAGTTTTCTCACAAAAAACTATACGTATGGCGGACAAATGCAGAGCAACCAACGGAGTTCTTTTTAAATGTAATAAAATCTCATTGATTTAATGTGTATAAAGGTGCACAAGTGTCGTTTATTTGTAAATTCTGGCTCGTCAGGGACAGTTAAACCGTTTTCGGAAATGGAGGGAGGCGTTAGCTGGCGTGCTAGCGGGTTGTGCCACCTCAGCTTGTTGGTTTGAATGACCTGAGGCTAACTATCTTAGCCTAGTAAGCTAAAACTGTGGTGATGTAATCGTCGTAATCTCTGTATAAGTAGTGCGTCTAAATAATCTGCCTTATGAGTTTGATGTCTTATTAGAATCGTCTCTACTGAGGCAGCTGATCAGGTAGGCAGTAGGGAGAAAGGCAGCTCACTAAGACCACGCCCCCTGCGGGTGAAAAGAAGCGTTTAAATGGACCCTCTTGATCAGAGGTGGGGTTAGTGTAAGCAAAAAAAGAGATACATTTAAGAAAAAAGTGTGTGTGTGTGTTGGGGGGGGGGGGGGTGAATGAATAAGTAAAACACTTGATAACAGAGTGTTATTGTTACTGTTTTGCATCTTATTAAGCGTTATGGACTCGAATATCCGTCCACTCACCACGGCTCGTGTGTGAGTGCGGCATCAAAGTCTGGGCTGAGGTAAATGAGAAGGTGATTATTCATGATGATGTGCTTCATTCATCTCTTCTCCTCGTACAGCTTTGTGAAACCCCGTCTTTCCATAGATGCACTTTAAATGAGGGCTCATCTCCTGCCCCTCCTCCCCAAACATTTACCTCATCGTTTACAAGAGGGAGAGCATGATTAATCAGTTTGCCTAAATGCGGGCTTCCCCCTGAGTCCCTCCTGCAGACTGAAGCTCTTATGTTTGTCTCTTGCATCTCCAGCTCATGGATAAAACGTGGATGGATGATACATCAACACGTGTTTAATACAGTAAAATGCTTCTTCCTGTCTATAAAATAGAGTGTGGTACTCATGAAGACACCAGTGCCCCAAATCTCCTGAAACCCTGTTAGAACCAAACCATGGGGTCTGTCTGAAAACCTGGTGATCTCTCTACATAGGCGCATTTTACATCATCCTACACTCCCGAGAAGAGGGCGCGTCTAAATTCTTAGATTCCTTAAAATGCTCCTACTGAGGCGCCTTAATTCTGAGTGATAATCTGACTGAATAACGAGGGAGCGTACGACGCCTCCTCAGCGCTGAAGGTAATCCCAGCATTCAGTGCGGCACGACTTTTCTGACAAAAAATACCAAATATGGCGGACGAATGTAATGCGAAGCAACCAACGAAGTTCTTGTTAAATGTAAATAAATTCTCATTGATGTTTAATGTGTATAAAGGTGCACGAGTGTCGTTTATTTACTAATCCAGGCTCGTCAGGGACAGTTTAACTGATTCCGTTACACATAGGGAGACATTAGCTGGCGTGTTAGCGGGTTGTGCCGCCTCAGCCCATTGGTTTGAATGACCTGAGGCTAACTGTGTTAGCTTAATAAACTAAATCTATAGTGATGTAATCTTTGTCTAAGTAGTGCCTCTAAATAATCTGCCTTACGAGTTTGATGTCTTATTATAATCCTCTCTACTGAGGCAGCTGATCAGGTAGGAAGTGGGCAGCAAGGCAGCTCACTAGGTTTTCAGACAGTTGGAACTATACCAGATGTTAATGAGCTGTTGATGATGGGTGTGGTGAAGGGGCTAATGTCGTGTGAGATTTCTCAAAGTATAGCAAATGGAATTGAATCTAGCTGAAAGGTTGTAGGGTTGGTAGTTGAGAGTAGTTCTCTGATAGAGAGAGAATGTGGTGACTGAGTTAGCGGGTTGAGGATCAGTAGAATTAATTGTAATCAAAGAAAAGGATTGGCTTTCTGACAGAATATGGCAAATTAGACAGCAACAAGGAAGAAAGAAGACTTTGTTTTCCTCATGACCCCCCCTCCTTCTAAAAAAAAAAAGAAAAAGAAAAAGAAAGAAAAAACTTTATTGATTTAAGTTTATTGGACTCACCACAATTCTAACTAGGGCTGGCACTGATCTGGTACTCGGTATTGGTATCAATCCAATATTGGCCCAAATCACTGGATCGGATATCGGAAGGAAAAAAAACTTGTAATCCGATCAGATACTCTTGCTTAATGTAAATAACACTTAATGTTTTTTAAGTTATACGTTTTTTGTGTGCAAATAACACACGAACATAAGTTTCAACAGAGTGATTCAATGTTCAAACATTCGAGTGGGGTATCACGAGAACGTTACTTTAATGTCACAAATGCTCAGCGTAAACACAGAACAACATAGCACAGCCGGAGCATTGTACACTTAACATTCTTAAAGGGCCAGACAATATATATGTAATTCACATTACATGACAAGTACCGTTTATTGCCACTCACGCTTGATGACATCATTAACATGTGCCACTGATCTACAACTCATCCACAGCAGCCATTCAGAAATGAAAACACACTGATCTACTTCAACTTTTAGCATTTAAAAAATCATCTACTACTGCCACATCTAAAAACACAATAAAAATCGCTTTATAAATCGCTTTATAAATGATAAATCGGACTTGGATAAATCGGTCTTGTCCCGGCTTGGAGATCTCTCACATCCTCAACGATTAATCCATTAGTGTTATGAAATAAAACAAACTACACCGTTTCCCGTTTTCCTCTTCAATCACCTAAAAACGTGACAGAACTCAACACTATGTCAATTCTAATTGCTTTAATTGGTCTAATCTTCCAATTGTAGACACTTTTGTTAAACAAGCCAAAACTGCTGCTAAATGTTCTGTGTGTAAAAGCTAAAATAAAATCAGCAGTTTTGTATAAGTGTGATGTTGTAGCTTCTGTATTTATTCCTTTAGAATATTTGTTTTACAGTCTGAGCGTTGTTATTTAGGTAGCTACTTGGTGCATTGAGATGTGTATCATTACTGCTTAGTTGTTTGAGAGGACCAATGACGGTACTGGATTGGTATCGGTTTTGGCAGATACATAAAAAATAATATAAAAAAAAGTGGTATCGAGCCAGCCCTAATTCTAACCAAGATCAATGCATTCATTCATTCATTCATTCATTGTCTGTTTTACCAATGCTTAATCCTGTCAGGGTCACAGTGGGTCTCATTCATTGGGCCAAACACAGGAAACACCCCGGACAGGTTGGCAGTTCATCACAGAGCACACTTATTTGCTGATTTCACTGCATGTCTTTGGACTTGTGGAAGAAAACCTGAGCACAGACACAGCAAGGACAGCAAGGACATTGGAGAATTGAACCTTGGCTCTTCTTGCTGTGAGGCGACGGTGCTACCCACTCGAGATAAATCAGCAAATGACTGTAAATAAATGGATCTGTAATATGTATATTAAAAATCGATTCACATGTGTCACTGCAGGGTTGCCAGGTTCGGAATTTTCCAGCCAAATGTATTTATGCGAGGATTCTTTCTTTATTTGTGTTATTCATTTATTTATTTAATGTGGGATTTATTTCATTTCAGTTGTGCAGCATTGTTTTACATAGTTTGTACCTACCTCAGAAATAAAAGGACATTCATTATTTAGATAAATAAAAGAGCACAAATACAGTATTTTATTTTATTTTATTTAAAGAGAAATAATGAAAGGAAACGTCGTCATAATTTGTCTTCAATTTCATTTTGTTTAAAAAATCGGGAAAAAATCATATCGTGAACCCAATTGTATCACATCATGGGTATAGTGTATCGTTACATCCCTACCTAATACTATATCTATGTATTTATTCATTATATATTTATTTATTTCATTTCCAAGAGCCTCTTTTTCTCTCTTATTGCACAGACGGTCAGTTTTATTGCTCTCGACTTTCTAAACGAGGCTCTTATGTTATCGTTTGGGGTTTTTAATAAAGAAATGTTTATCAGTTAAAAAACGTTGTTGTTTTTGTGTATAAAACTTAACTGGATAAGGTGAGAGGACTATTCCAGCCAGACTTCTGTTAACAGCATAAATTAGTCACTGTGAATTGAAAAGGTAATGCGCTTTTATTCTTAATATTTGGCACGTGCGTTACTATAAAACGATGCACCACAAGACAGTTAAAAATCGATTAACATGTGTAACGATTCAAATGGGTTTACATGTATAATGAATCAATATTCACTTTAAACAGCAGAGGGCACTGGCGCTATTCACCTCGCCTGGTTGACGTCACTACAGGGTTGCCAGGTTCGGAATTTTCCAGCCAAATGTATTTATGTGAGGATACTTTCTTTATTTGTATTAACCCAGTATCGTGAATCGCATCGCATCGTGGGTAGAGTGTATCGTTACATCCCTAACTAATACTATATCTATGTATTTATTCATTACATATTTATTTATTTAATTTCCAAGAGCCTCTTTTTCTCTCTTATTGCACAGGCGGACAGTTTTATTGCTCTTGACTTTCTAAACGAGGCTGTTAGTGATAAACAGGACGCCCTCGCCCGGTTGACGTCACTACAGGGTTGCCAGGTTCGGAATTTTCCAGCCAAATGTATTTATGTGAAGATACTTTCTTTATTTATATTATTCATTTATTTATTTAATGTGGGATTTGTTTCATTTCAGTTGTGCAGCATCGTTTTACATAGTTTGTACCTACCTCAGAAATAAAAGAACATTAATTATTTAGATAAATAAAAGAGAAGCAAAAATAAAGTATTTAATTGTATTTTTTTAAAAGAGAAATAATAAAAGGAAACGTCGTCATAATTTGTCTTCAATTTCATTTTGTTTTGGGTAGAGTGTATCGTTACATCCCTACCTAATACTATATCTATGTATTTATTCATTATATATTTATTTATTTCATTTCCAAGAGCCTCTTTTTCTCTCTTATTGCACAGCCGGCGAGTTTTATTGCTCTCGACTTTCTAAACGAGGCTGTTAGTGATAAACAGGACGTATGTTATTGTTTGGGGTTTTTAATAAAGAAATGTTTATCAGTTTGTTGTTCTCGTGTATAAAATTTAACTCAATAAGGTGAGAGGACTATTCCAGCCAGACTTCTGTTAACAGCATAAATTAGTCACTGTGAAATTAAAAGGTAATGCGCTTTTATTCTTAATATTTGGCACGTGTGTTACTATAAAACGATGCACAAGACAGTTAAAAATCGACTCACATGTGTAACGATTCAAATCGGTTTACATGTACAATAAATCGATATTCAATTTAAACAGCAGAGGGCGCTGGCGCTATTCACCTCGCCCAGTTGACGTCACTACAGGGTTGCCAGGTTCAGAATTTTCCAGCCAAATGTATTCATGTGAGGATACTTTCTTTATTTATATTATTCATTTATTTATTTAATGTGGGATTTGTTTCATTTCAGTTGTGCAGCATTGTTTTACATAGTTTGTACCTACCTCAGAAATAAAAGGACATTCATTATTTAGATAAATAAATGGGTAGAGTGTATCGTTACATCCCTACCTAATACTATATCTATGTATTTATTCATTATATATTTATTTATTTCATTTTCTCTCTTATTGCACAGTCGGACAGTTTTATTGCTCTCGACTTTCTAAACGAGGCTGTTAGTGATAAACAGGACGTATGTTATCGTTTGGGGGTTTTAATAAAGAAATGTTTATCAGTTTGTTGTTCTCGTGTATAAAATTTAACTCAATAAGGTGAGAGAACTATTCCAGCCAGACTTCTGTTAACAGCATAAATTAGTCACTGTGAAATGAAAAGGTAATGCGCTTTTTACTCTTAATATTTGGCACGTGTGTTATTATGTAACCTTTCACGGCGGCGCTGAAATGAAACGGTGCAACAATGCAGCGCGACATTTCACCATTAAACGGAAAACTATTAAAACCTGGAAATGCCTTTAATTAGTTTTATTGAGCCGCAGCAAACTAAACTCGCCTGCTTTTACAAAGACATTAGGAGTTATGCTTTCTAATTCATCTTAATCTCTAGAAAGCACTTCCACGTTTTTTTTCCAGGGTGCGGTATTAAATGGATTTGTTTATCACACCCGAGGAAGGTTGTTGTGTTGGCGTCTCCTCATTGTTCCGCTCTGTTGGCTACGCCGGCGAATCCAGCTGTGTTTTCTGGCGTGTCATTCAAATGCAAAGCAGGGCCGGTCGCACACTTACCCCGGACTCCAGTCATCTAGCCGGTCTCGAGACGCCGCCTCTCCTCACTGATGTGCCGGCGACTCTAGTGACTGTGAGGAGCGACAGAAGAAAATGCTTTTTATTGTAGGACTAAACAGAAATGCTTTCAAGGGAAAGACAGAGAGATAAAAAAAATGAAAAACAGGCTGGATATTCACATTGTTATATTAAATCGAGGACGTGCTGTCAGTCAGGCTGCCTGTATGATTTATTCTTGTTTTAACGATCGCACAACGATGAGACGAATATTTTTGTAGAACGGATTGATGTTTGAATATGAAATGCGCTGTCCAGAATTACACTGTTTACCATTTATTTGACTGATTTTTATCAGAAGACTCAGCTTTGGTGTGGTGTAAAATGGAATTTCAAATAGAATAAAATCAATTTATATGCGCCTATATAAAATGTATTTTTTTATTTTTAAATATACATGTGTGCTTCAATGACACAATTATCCATGTCTGATGGAGTGAGGGCTGGATTTAAAATCATTTCCAAATGTGACTCCGACTGTTTATTTATATGTTTGTTAGAATTTTAAGGTCATGTTTTACACTTCGGTTTCACTTATGACAGGACAGGTAGTTACTGGTTACACATAATTCACCAGTTCAGGCCACGGCCAATTTTGTATCTCTAATTCACCTCACTTGCACGTCTTTGTACTGTGGGAGGAAACCGGAACTGCTCAAGGAAACCCACACAGACATGGGGAGAACATGCAAACTCCACGCAGAAAGAACCTGGACCACTCCACAAGGGAATCGAACCCAGGACCTAACTGCTGTGAGGCGACAGTGCTACCCACCAAGCCACCGTGCCACAGGGTTGGACAGGGTGAAGAAGCAGCTGGATGTGGTACACCCCATATGCAAAGACGGATTAAGGATAGTCTGGGCCCCTGGGCAAAGAGTTGTCCAGGGCCCCCCCCCCCTCCAAAAACATAAATAAATTAATACATTAAACCAGTGTTTCTCAACCTTTGTTCAGTGACGGCACCCTTTGTAAGTGTTCAAAATCTTGAGTTGCCCCAATCGACAATATATTTAAAGGCACTTACACTCTGCATCCCCCCTCACACCACACCCCCCTCCCCTTGGTGAAGCACCACTCGGTCGTGTATGACAGGTGCGGCCTCTGCCCCGCCCCCTCCCCCTTGGTTGAAGGATGCTCGATCGACATGCCCCTCTCCCCTTGGTGAGCCAAAACATACAGTAGCTTACCTGGCAATTTGTAGGTCCCTGGAAAGTCAACGATCCATGGTGAACGACTTCTGTACAAATCTAGGGCCCCCAAGTGCATGGCTGGGGCCCTGGGGTCAAAGTCCCTGGTAGTCAGAGGTTCCTTAAAATTGAGGGCCCTAGGAAATAAAAAATATATTGTATCATAAATGTTGATAGGCATCGCAGAATGTTTTGGGCCAGGGCCCCCCCTGACCTCGAGGGCCCCTGGGCGCTGGCCCCACTGGCCCGGTCAGTAATCCAGCCATGCCCATATGAGGCGTATGCTAGAGTGCACATGGGAATGGGATATATCCAAAAGAATTTTTTTTGAACAATTAAAAATACAGATTTAAATATAAAGCCTAATGAAGATCACTTTTTCCTGAATATGAGTGATCTTCAAAAAGTTTCTGCACTTTTATATTTAGGTTATAAGCGGTGAGGGTGAGAGGAGTAGTAATCAGTCATGTCTGAGAGACTGAGAGACGCCTATAGTCCGGATTTAGCTCCATCTGATTTCCACCTTTTTGTTTGTGCATTTTCTCCTTCTTTTCTCCCTTTTAGCACGTCCAATTGCCCGATGCGTCATGCTTCCTCTCCACCAATGCCAATCCCCGCTCTGATTGAGGAGGACAAAGCTAACCCACGCCCCCTCCGACACGTGGGAAGCAGCTGTATGCATCTTATCGCCTACACTTTGACGAGTGCAGTGCAGCTCAGCATTGTGTACGGAGAGACACACCCTGATCAGGGCACTCTTTTCCCATCTCTGTGCAGGCGCCACCAATCAGCCAGCAGAGGTCGTAATTGCACCAGCCATGAGAGAGAGACCCCATTCGGCTTAGTCCCGTCCATATCTGAACAACAGGCCAATCGTTGTTCATGTGGCTGCTCAGCCCAGCCGGCAGGCAGAGCTAAAAATCGATACGATGTATTCGAGATCCCAGCTCTGGTTCCAGCGTGTGTTTTTACCGCAGCGCCACCTGAGCGGCCCTGCTCAAAGAAGCTTTAAGGGGAAGAAGATTTTCATGTGATGATGATGTGAAAGCAGCGCTACATCAGTGGCTAAGTGTTCAATCAAAAACATTTTTTGCTGATGGCATTAAAAAGTTGGTATGACGCTGAAAAAATGCATCAGAAGGTGACAATGTAGAAAAGTGATGTGATTTGGTTTTGTAATTCTTAATAAATAGAGATCAAAATAAAAGCACGGAAACTTTTTGAAGAATCCTTGTAACACAGAACCCTTGGATGTAGCTCCAGCTATACTAAGTGTTAACAAAAATTTAAACAACTTCACATTCACAATAAGGTACAAAAGGTCCAAAAAAACAATGTGTTTATTTAATAGTGCATTAATTCCAGGTGGTTTAACTAAAGCAGTGCAGCACAGGGACTCATGTTTTCATAAATAACAGATTGTATGTTCCAGATAACAGAAAATAAACCCCACAGCACTGAGAACGTATAAAAGCTTTATTATAATAAATAATAAATGAACATTAAACCTCTTCTTACAGATACAGTGGGGGGCAATAGTGGGCCACTAGTGAAAACGATTCTATTTTACATAGTTTCTCTGATTTAATACAGTAGCTTTCACATATTTAACATTTACCATTTACAGATTTTTACTCTTCTTTATTCCTTGCTTGTGTTCTGTAGCTAGTGACAAACTGTCAGTTGTATTATATTATTATTATTATTATTATTATTATTATTATTAAATGTGAATGCAGAGGTGGGTGAAGTATCAAGGAACCAAACTATAGTTAAAGTACTGTAATGTCACTGTGATGAAGTAAGCTACCCTTACCATCACCAGAAAGACTATTGTTACTTACCTTAAACTGAGCTGTTGAACCTGTGAATGACTAAAAGAGTAACTACGGAACAATACCGGGTTTTACTCAACTGGGCTGATCCATCATCTGGGAAGGGGGGGTGGTAGAAAGTGAAAGTGCCATGGCCACGAACATGTATAAGAAGACGGTATATTGTTGTTATTACCCACTGTAAGGTGTGAAGTATATGTACACTGATCAGCCATAACATTAAAATCACCTTCTTGTTTCTATACACACTGTCAATTTTATCAGCTCCACTTTGTGGTTTTACAATTACTGACTGTAGTCCATCTATTTCTCTACATACCTTTAGCCCCCTTTAATGCTGTTCTTCAATGGTCAGGACCCCCACAGGACCATCACAGAGCAGGTATTATTTAGGTGGTGGATCATTCTCAGCACTGCAGTGACACTGACATGGTGGTGGTGTGTTAGTGTGTGTTGTGCTGGTATGAGTGGATCAGACACAGCATTGCTGCTGGAGTTTTTAAATACAGTGTCCATTCACTGTCCACACTATTAGACACTCCTACCTAGTTGGTCCACTTTGTAGATGTAAAGTCAGAGACGATCACTCATCTATTGCTGCTGTTTGAGTCGGTCATCTTCTAGACCTTCATCAGTGGTCACAGGACGCTGCCCACGGGGTGCTGTGGGCTGGATATTTTTGGTTGGTGGACTATTCTCAGTCCAGCAGTGACAGTGAGGTGTTTAAAAACTCCAGCAGCGCTGCTGTGTCTGATCCACTCATACCAGCACAACACACACTAACACACCACCACCATATCATGTCACCATGTATTGTAAATATAACAGACAGCTGTCATTGTCTGTGTATAAATAAAGGAGGCGGGAAAACTAAGAACATCTGTGTCCTTATCAACCATTCCAGTTCCTCAGACTGGTCACCTGACACTACTCACGGGGTTCTCCTCGTCACAGTCACACTAGGATACACACAGACATTGTCTTTTTCTAACAAGAGAATGTAAGCTAAATTCCTCCAGCATAATAGTCCCAACAGACTCGTTAATTTTATGAGTCAAGCATTAAGCATGTACCATTCTTTTGGTGTATGCCATTATTCAGAAATTTGGCTGACTCAGCTAAATTTTTACTTTACATATACATTTACATTTTTGGCATTTAGCAAACACTTTCATGCAAAGTGTCTTACAGTTGTGACAGTATACAATCTAAGCAATTGAGGGTTAAGGGCCTTGCTCAAGGGCCCAACAGCTGCAACCTTCTGATTACTAGTCCAGTACCTTAACCACTAGGCTACAACTGCCCTTTAACAGGTAACATATACTGTTTTCTGTCTGTATATAACCTATGACAAAGATGCAAATGCAGTTTTGTTATGGAAACCGGAGCTTCCGGAGGAAACCCACACAGACACGGGGAGAACATGCAAACTCCAGCACCTTTTCGCAATGAGGTGACAGTGCTACACCCACTGCGCCATCGTGCCTCTCCCTGTCTAACTGAATTTATTTACATGCAGTAAAAATATATATATTTGGTTTAATATTAAAAATAGAGCTTCCATTTCTTTTGTTATGGATAAAAATCATAGAATTGGGTGCTCGGGTGGCACAGCTGTAAAACACGCTAGCACACCATAACTCACATGTTCCAATCTCAGCTTTGCTACCCATACGGACAGTGACTGGCTTGTCAGTTGGGTTGGATTGCCATTGGTTTCCTCATGACTGCTGCAATTACGACCTCTGTTGGCTGCTAAACAGAGACGGGGGATAATGGATATCAGTGCGTGACTCTCTATGTGTGATACGGATCTCCATATGAACCCGCCTGGTGCAGGTGAAAAGAAGAGGTCGGCTACTGCACACATTTTGAAGGCAGCGTGTGATAGTCACGGCTCTTATTGGTCAGTAGATTAGTGTTATATAATGCTGATTATTGGATATGACAAGATTGATTAAATCGCTGTCTAACTAGTGCGTCTAAATAATCTGCCTCATAAGTTTAATGTCTTATTAGAATCCTCTCTACTGAGGCAGCTGATCAGGTAGGCAGTGGTCAGCAGGGGACTCATCCGGTCATCTTGTCATCCATGGAGTGGCGCAGTGACTCTTGACGAAGACGAGTACTCCACCCACTCTCTCTATCTCTCTCTCTGTAAGTCCTATTGGACATGACTCAGCCCGGTCGGCCTCGAGCTAGTCTAAAGAAACCAGACGCCGGTCATTGGGGACGAGCGTACCGATGACGCACGAGCGCGATGTTCTTACTGCCTGAGAGGTCATGGTGGCTAATCTTAATGTTTAATGACTTCATTATCACTTCCTGGGTGAGACGCAGCACTGGAGCAGCTGGTACACAGATGGAAGCCGTTACCGACGAACAAACCTCGGGAAACAACGACCGACGAGACATTGTTTTTGCTGAACGACTTCATTCCGACACGATTTCCTGATGCAGGTAATTTAAAAATAATATTTAACATCTACGTCAGAATCACTTCAGTGCCGGAAAGTCTTTTAAAAGGAATTAAAACAAAAAAAAAGGAGTCGTAATTACAGGTGAGCACTTTGCCATAATAAGCGCGGGATGAAATGACACTCGGGTCTTTGCCAGGTTAAACACTGGCACGCGGAGACCGTTGACGGCTTCGTCTGAGAGCGGAATTAATTAGCAGCCGTGGCAGCTGACACATCAGCTTCACACTGACCTGCAGTTAAGAATAACACGTCATTTTACAGTATTTGCATGAGCTCTCCGTCTCACTGGAAACTATCCAAGTGGGCTGATTTGTAGGAAATAATTACAGCAGTACTTTGCAACTCGATGCCCTTCATCGAGAAATTTGTACCTTTAAACTCGACGTGTGACTGTCGCTTTGTTCAGCGAGAGATAAAACATCATCAAAGTGTGAATATGAGACGAATCTGCATTTGTGTGGAATAACCATCAGATCCAGTCTGAAAGTTCCACGTGTATCTGTGTTTATCTGGATTTTCCTCCCTGTTTCACTTTTAAACTTGTGTTACAGCTCGAGGTTCTGAGAAATTGTGAGAATCAGAATCAGAGTCTAAAACGTTTCTGGTTCAAAATAAAGTTTAACCTGGTTTAATGTAGTAAAAGAAGGAGAAAGGAAACTTCTCTTCATTATTACTGATCATAAGTTCCTTCACTAATCACATTCCTCACTCGTCATTTTACTACAATAATTCACGTTAAGTTTTGTGCAATGTCACACTTCATAGGAAATAACGGCACAGCAGCACAAAAGTGGTTTTGTCACTTCTCATGTGAATGCGCTGGTACTGAACAAAATACGGTATTCCAAAATCAAGCATCTCCACGAATAAGAAGCAAAGCTAAAGTGCAGCTTTTATTGTATTTTTAATTGTATTTCAGTGTGTTTATATTATATTTGTGTTATTTTCAGTATATAAGTGTCAAAAACAACCCCATTATTTTACATGAGCCTAAAATATATGCAGTTCCACAGGACCATGGAACACATTAACAGGTTTCCCAAACATCCTTATGGGAAAAAATACCTTTTAAACTCATAGGGTGTGTTCGAAAACCTGTGAGCTGCCTTGCTGTCTTACTGCCTACATAGGCAGCTGCCTCAGTAGAGAGGATTCTAATTCTAATTCGAAGCCATTGAGTTGTAAGGCAGTTGTAAGTGCTACTCAGACAGCGATAACAGTTTTCGCTAACTGAGCTAACGCAGTTAGCCTCATGCCATTCAAACCAATGGGATGGGGTGACACAATGTGCTAGCATGTCAACTTACATCTCCCTCCGTGTACCATTCACTGACATGCCCGGATTTGCAAATAAAAACACTTGTACACGTTTATACAAATTAAAAATCAATAATAATTTATTTACGTTTGAAAATAACTCTCCGCACCGTCAGCTATGTTTCTTATTTTTCTGTGAGAAAAGTTGTGCCACATTGAATTCTGGGATTGCCTTCACCGCTAAGGCAGCATCGGATGCTCCCTCGTTTTTTGACATTCTTTAGTCAAAATACAGATGAAATTTTAAGATACCTTACTAGTGAGCATATTAAGGCATCTAGGATTTCAAACATCCTCCTTCTCGGGAGCGCGCACAGAATGACGTAAAATGTGTCTATGTAGAGAGATCACTAGCTTTTCGAACACACCCATTGTCTTTTAAATTCGATGCCACTCCCAGAAGTCTATCTATCTATCTATCTATCTATCTATCTATCTATCTATCTATCTATCTATCTATCTATCTATCTATCTATCTATCTATCTATCTATCTATCTATTATCTATCTATCTATCTATCTATCTATCTATCTATCTATCTATCTATCTATCTATCTATCTATTTACATTTACATTTACATTTTTGGCATTTAGCAGACGCCTTTATCCAAAGCGACTTACAGTACAGTATACAGTCTGAGCAACTGTGGGTTAAGGGCCTTGCTCAAAGGCCCAACAGCAGCAGCCTGGCAGTGGTGGGGCTTGAACCACCAACCTTTGCATTACTGGTCCTGTGCCTTAACCACTAGGCTACAGGCTTATCTATTATCTATCTATCTATCTATCTATCTATCTATCTATCTATCTATCTATCTATCTATCTATCTATCTATCTATCTATCTATCTGTCTGTCTATCTATCTATTATCTATCCATCTATCTATCTATCTATCTATCTATCTATCTATCTATCTATCTATCTATCTATCTATCTATCTGTCTGTCTGTCTATCTATTAATCTGTCTATCTATCTATCTATCTATCTATCTATCTATCTATCTATCTATCTATCTATTATCTATCTATCTATCTATCTATCTATCTATCTATCTATCTATCTATCTGTCTGTCTGTCTATCTATTAATCTGTCTATCTATCTATCTATCTATCTATCTATCTATCTATCTATCTATCTATCTATTATCTATCTATCTATCTATCTATCTATCTATCTATCTATCTATCTATCTATCTATCTATCTATCTATTATCTATCCATCTATCTATCTATCTATCTATCTATCTATCTATCTATCTATCTATCTATCTATCTATCTATCTATCTATCTATCTGTCTGTCTGTCTATCTATTAATCTATCTATCTATCTATCTATCTATCTATCTATCTATCTATCTATCTATCTATCTATCTATCTATCTATCTATCTATCTATCTATCTATCTATTATCTATCTATCTATCTGTCTGTCTGTCTGTCTGTCTGTCTGTCTGTCTGTCTATCTATCTATCTATCTATCTATCTATCTATTATCTATCTATCTATCTATCTATCTATCTATCTATCTATCTATCTATCTATCTATCTATCTATCTGTCTGTCTATCTATCTATTAATCTGTCTATCTATCTATCTATCTATCTATCTATCTATCTATCTATCTATCTATCTATCTATCTATCTATCTATCTATTATCTATCTATATATCTATCTATCTATCTATCTATCTATCTATCTATCTATCTATCTATCTATCTATCTATCTATCTATCTGTCTATCTGTCTGTCTGTCTGTCTGTCTGTCTGTCTGTCTGTCTATCTATCTGTCTATCTATCTATTAATCTGTCTATCTATCTATCTATCTATCTATCTATCTATCTATCTATCTATCTATCTATCTATCTATCTATCTATCTATCTATCTATCTGTCTGTCTGTCTATCTATCTATTAATCTGTCTATCTATTAATCTGTCTATCTATCTATCTATCTATCTGTCTGTCTGTCTGTCTGTCTGTCTGTCTGTCTGTCTATCTATCTATCTATCTATCTATCTATCTATCTATCTATCTATCTATCTATCTATTAATCTATCTATCTATCTATCTATCTATCTATCTATCTATCTATCTATCTATCTATCTATCTATCTATCTATCTATCTATCTATCTATCATCTATCTATCTGTCTGTCTGTCTGTCTGTCTGTCTGTCTATCTATTAATCTGTCTATCTGTCTGTCTATCTATCTGTCTGTCTGTCTGTCTATCTATCTATTAATCTGTCTATCTATCTATCTATCTATCTATCTGTCTGTCTGTCTGTCTGTCTGTCTGTCTATTAATCTGTCTATCTATCTGTCTGTCTGTCTGTCTATCTGTCTGTCTGTTAATTTGTCTAGTACCATGGGTAAAAGGGTCTTCCCTGGGGCAGATGGGATCTTCCAGCGAGACAATGCAACATGTCACAAGGCTAGAAATGTCCAACATTGGTTGGAAGAGCATGACCAAACCTTCCAAGTACTACCCTGACCCCTAATTCCCCAGACTTGAACTCAATTGAGCATCTGTGGGACCACCTCGATGGTCGTGTTGGCTCTATGGATCGTCCCCCACGCCCCCTCCAGCAGTTGTGGGATACACTGTAGTCAGAATGTCTCTACAAAACACCAAGGTTCGAAGAAACCTGAACAGAACCGGTTCAAGAACCAGAGTTCTTTTGATGGAAAAGCGCTATCAGATCTCAGCAGAAGTGTTTTTCTATTTTCAGTTACACATTTATGAAGACACGTACACCAACACCTCTGCGTTACAGATTTATACTTTTTTTTTTTTTACACAGTAAGAAGTGTTTATCCAACCTTTATAAAACTAGATCTATGCTTGCTGGAGGATCGGGGAGACTCTGAGATTCAGGCTGTTATTTTTTTAATCTATCAGTGTAATAAAGCAGCTAAACGAGGCGAGATGAGGAACAGAAGTGTAACCGCAAGCTGCAGCCAAAGTGCAAATGTTGCAGCGATTTCCACCAAGTTTCATCATGATTGCGGACAGAACTCTCCGCTCTCTGTAAATCTGCTGTCCTGCACCGGGGTGTGTTTGTCTTGGCAGAAGTTCCTGCAAGCTCAAACAAACACTGCAGTGTATCATGCATGTGTGTGTGTGAGAGAGAATATCAATTCATTCATTCATTGTTAGTTTTACCACCACTGGGTCTGATTCATTAAGCAAAAGACACACAACACCCTAGACAGGGTACACACACACTTGGACTTGATGGAGGAAGCTGGAGCAACTGGGGGAAACCCACACAGACACGGGGAGAACATGCAAACTCCACACAGAAAGGACTCCGGCTGCCAAGCCGGGGAATCGAACCCAGGACCTTAATGCTGTGAGGTGACAGTGCTACCCACAGAACCAATATATATATATATGATATGTTTATTTAAAGGTAGTGCATGTGTTATTGTTTATAATTAATTTTATATAGATCAAATAACACGATGATATTTATGTGACCGAATCCTTTAATTTTTTCACAGGGATAAAGGAACTGGAGACATTTTTCCCCCTGATATTTAAATTAGACAACCTGCCAATTAAATAAATCCAACATTGTCTAATTGTTTGTTTGTTTGTTTGTTTATTAGAATGTTAAGGTACACACACACACACACACACACACACACACAAACCAGAGCTCCCAGAGGAAACACACACAGACAGGGTAATCGGATGTCCACACAGAAAGGACCCAGGACCTTCTCTCAGTGAGGTGACAGTGCTATACCCTTTGTGCCATTGTACCTATATATGGGTCATTCCTACAATTCGGTGCCTTTTGTGTCCCCGGTACTGATCATTGTATTTATTAAGTACATTTTAAACAAAACCATTTCTAAACATCTTACTGAAATAATGAACACTTTCAAATACTAAACACAATGTCCCCCCCCCAAATAAAATGACTGTATACGTACTGTCTTTATCTCTTAGATACCGGAGGTTTTCCCATGATCCCCAGTGCTGTACATTCTGATTTAGTGATGATATATGAGGTTTAATCATGAAAATATCTCAGTCTTTCAATACTGTTTAAAAAGTTTAATTAAGTCCCTCTAAACCCTGGATTTATTTTCTTTATGAGTTTCATGTTATAGCTGATTATCAGGGTTTTTCACACGTCCCTCAAGTTGCCGTCCACCCTGTTATTTCTTACTACTGTCTCTTAAAATGAAGAGCTGTTTTACATCCTGACATCATTTCCTGAAGCTCACATGATCTTTTTGCAGGGAAAACGACTGTGGAAGATGAGCGGCTTATTAAACTCCTCATTTTAATGTTGTTTTATCCACATTTTATCCTACAAGTCTTATATGGTCAATCATAACATGTCCACCCTGTTATGGGATATATGAGAAAAAGCAACACGATTTAATCATTTTAAAAATAACCACATTAAAAAGCCGAGAATTCTTTGTCTGAATTCACTTTTATGCTAGCATGGTTTTGCTCACTCACCAGCTAATGGCTAATTTTATGTCAGAATGTCCACCCTGTTATGGTCCACCCTGTTACGACCTAATACAAAACAGTGTAAATGAGGTTCATATGTAATTTAGCTTGACCAATATTAGTTTGGAAAAGTATAACATCATTTTTATAATAAAACATGAAAAACAAATTAAAGCAGTGTTTCATTTTCAAATGGTTTTAAGGTCCAAAAGGTACCCAATCCCAGGAATGACCCATATATATATATATATATATACAGTATATATACTGTATATATATATATATATATATATATACACACTTATATATACACTTATATATACCATATACTGTAGATATATAATGGAAATAACTTACTTCCAACTTAAATGCAACAAAAGCTTAGGCAAGGTCCTGAGCTCAGCCCCACTGAACAGCTTTAGAACAAAGTGGAACATCAGCTGAGGCTTTCTTGGCCAGAGCTGCGCCTATCCATTTTAAGAATTCCCAAGATCATGCCACAAACATCCCAAGTAACTAAAAAATTTCTAGATTTCTACAACGTATTTTCAAAATAACAAAAATCTTAGTATCAGTATTAATATTTACAATTGCAATATTTAAATTATATATATATATATACAGTGTATCACAAAAGTGAGTACACCCCTCACATTTCTGCAAATATTTTATTATATCTTTTCATGGGACAACACTATAGAAATAAAACTTGGATATAACTTAGAGTAGTCAGTGTACAACTTGTATAGCAGTGTAGATTTACTGTCTTCTGAAAATAACTCAACACACAGCCATTAATGTCTAAATAGCTGGCAACATAAGTGAGTACACCCCACAGTGAACATGTCCAAATTGTGCCCAAAGTGTCAATATTTTGTGTGACCACCATTATTATCCAGCACTGCCTTAACCCTCCTGGGCATGGAATTCACCAGAGATGCACAGGTCGCTACTGGAATCCTCTTCCACTCCTCCATGATGACATCACGGAGCTGGTGGATGTTAGACACCTTGAACTCCTCCACCTTCCACTTGAGGATGTGCCACAGGTGCTCAATTGGGTTTAGTCCATCACCTTTACCTTCAGCTTCCTCAGCAAGGCAGTTGTCATCTTGGAGGTTGTGTTTGGGGTCGTTATCCTGTTGGAAAACTGCCATGAGGCCCAGTTTTCGAAGGGAGGGGATCATGCTCTGTTTCAGAATGTCACAGTACATGTTGGAATTCATGTTTTCCTCAATGAACTGCAGCTCCCCAGTGCCAGCAACACTCATGCAGCCCAAGACCATGATGCTACCACCACCATGCTTGACTGTAGGCAAGATACAGTTGTCTTGGTACTTCTCACCAGGGCGCCGCCACACATGCTGGACACCATCTGAGCCAAACAAGTTTATCTTGGTCTCGTCAGACCACAGGGCATTCCAGTAATCCATGTTCTTGGACTGCTTGTCTTCAGCAAACTGTTTGCGGGCTTTCTTGTGCGTCAGCTTCCTTCTGGGATGACGACCATGCAGACTGAGTTGATGCAGTGTGCGGCGTATGGTCTGAGCACTGACAGGCTGACCTTCCACGTCTTCAACCTCTGCAGCAATGCTGGCAGCACTCATGTGTCTATTTTTTAAAGCAACCTCTGGATATGATGCCGATCACGTGGACTCGACTTCTTTGGTCAACCCTGGCGAAGCCTGTTCCGAGTGGAACCTGTCCTGGAAAACCGCTGTATGACCTTGGCCACCATGCTGTAGCTCAGTTTCAGGGTGTTAGCAATCTCCTTATAGCCCAGGCCATCTTTGTGGAGAGCAACAATTCTATTTCTCACATCCTCAGAGAGTTCTTTGCCATGAGGTGCCATGTTGAATATCCAGTGGCCAGTATGAGAGAATTGTACCCAAAACACCAAATTTAACAGCCCTGCTCCCCATTTACAGCTGGGACCTTGACACATGACACCAGGGAGGGACAACGGCACATTTGGGCACAATTTGGACATGTTCACTGTGGGGTGTACTCACTTATGTTGCCAGCTATTTAGACATTAATGGCTGTGTGTTGAGTTATTTTCAGAAGACAGTAAATCTACACTGCTATACAAGCTGTACACTGACTACTCTAAATCATATCCAAGTTTCATGTCTTTTGTGATACACTGTATATATATATATATATATATATACGTATATTAGTAATGTCTTTCAAACACAGAGAATGTCTAATCTGATTTGATATCACATGAATTGTTTATGGCGACTGACGCATATTTCCTGCGATCTATCACAATAATTACCAAAAAACTGAAGTAAAATGCACAGATATCAACAGACATAACGTCATGTTCTCGCGTCCAAGAAAATGTAAGTAAGTAAAGAAGTAAATGTACAGTAGGTGTAAAAATGACCAGCGACAACCAAAGGTTATTATTTAATAGTAGTACGCTTTCTCTTTCCTTATTTATGACTGTAGACCATAAAATTGCTGCAGATCCACCACATTTTAAGATCTTGGGAAAACATTTCCAGGAGTGACATCACTGTTCTTGACCAACATCAGTGCCCAGCCGTACAAATGCTGTCATCTTTTGAGTGAGTGGGCACAAATTCTCACAGACATACTTCAAAGTCTTGTGAGAAGCCTTCTCAGAAGAGCGCCTGTTGTTATAGCTAAAAAGATCACATAGAGGATCGGTCTATTTTAATAGCGATTATTTTTTAAATGGGACGTCCAACAAGCTCGTGCTCATGTGTCCAAATACTTTTTGCCATCACTGATATACATGAATACATCAAACTGAATTTAAAAATGGGTTTCTTGGGTGCCCCGCCCAGCTATAGTCTCTCCCCGTGTCCAAACTTGCATTCATTATTAGTGTTTTATAAGGTGATGAGGAGCCAGATCCACAGCAACCTTGACCAGGATACAGCAGTCAATGAACACTAATGAAGAACTAGAAGAACTAGACCCTCGTTTATTTGCTGGTTAATAATATAGAGAAAAAACATGATAAAATGTGTGAATTCAGTAAAAGCATCAGATAAACAGACAGTCTGATGTGAATCTGTGAGATCTGACGGCGGTGTGAACGCTGAATCGACTCCGCCCAGGTTTCCGTTACAGCGCTTTCTGTTAATTAGATGGCACTTTTATTGCCAGCAGCCGGTGGCTCCCTGATGGACTGCAGTAATGATATTTGAGTCTATAAATAAAACATTCAAGCCCACAGTTAAATCCTGTCTGACCTTATTGGTGTGTATCGCAGCCACGAGTCCACAAGAAGATGCTGAACGCTGGTGAGAATATTTCTGTCTGTTCACATTCAGATATTGCATCATTATTAAACTCTAACCTTAGTAGGCGGCTTCTTGAGTTTTATTATTTAAATAATTCAAACATGGGTTGAAAACTCCACTTTTATTAAATAGATAGATGGATAGCTAGATGTAACTTTATTGTCATTGCTCAGTACAGGTACAAGGCAACAAAATGCAGTCAGCATCTACCAGAAGTGCAAATAGTAGCGCTGTGCAAAAAAAACAAACATCAGTAACTTATATATCTATGATGAATATATACTTATAACTATGGCTATTTAAATATATGGTATTATGTCTACTGTATGTACGTACATAGTACTATATACATAATCGTAATACTAATAATAATAAGCATATGAATAAGAATGGGATTTGCTATGTATGTATTATAATAATAACAATAATAATAAAAATATACAACTATTATCTATAACTATATAAAGACACTGCTAATTAACTATACATATACATGTTAAAAATTGTCCATTTTATCAGCTCCACTTACCATATAGAAGCACTTTGAAGTTCTACAATTACTGACTGTAGTCCATCTGTTTCTCTACATGCTTCGTTAGCCCCCTTTCACCCTGTTCTTCAATGGTCAGGACCCCTACAGGACCACCACAGAGCAGGTATTATTTAGGTGATGGATCATTCTCAGCACTGCAGTGACACTGACATGGTGGTGGTGGTGTGTTAGTGTGTGTCGTGCTGGTATGAGTGGATCAGACACAGCAGCGCTGCTGGAGTTTTTAAACACCTCACTGTCACTGCTGGACTGAGAATAGTCCACCAACCACAAATATCCAGCCAACAGCGCCCCTTGGGCAGCGTCCTGTGACCACTGACGAAGGTCTAGAACATGACCGACTCAAACAGCAGCAATAGATGAGTGATCGTCTCTGACTTTACATCTACAAGGTGGACCAACTAGGTAGGAGTGTCTAATAGAGTGGACAGTGAGTGGACACTGTATTTAAAAACTCCAGCAGCACTGCTGTGTCTGATCCACTCATACCAGCACAACACACACTAACACACCACCACCATGTCAGTGTCACTGCAGTGCTGAGAATGATCCACCACCTAAATAATACCTGCTCTGTGGTGGTCCTGTGGGGGTCCTGACCATTGAAGAACAGGGTGGAAGCAGGCTAAAAAGGTATGTAGAGAAACAGATGGACTACAGTCAGTAATTGTACTGTAGAACTACAAAGTGCTTCTATATAGTAAGTGGAGCTGATAAAATGGACAGTGAGTGTAGAAACAAGGAGGTGGTTTTAATGTTATGACTGATCGGTGTATATGTATGACATCTGTGTGATGTGCAGGTGCAAATAATAAATAATAACATATAACGTATAACATATAACAACATAATATAACATATAACATACAGTATAACATATAACATAACATAAAACATATAACAATTCTTTAAAGCATTTTAATATAAAATAGATTAACGTATATTTTACCTTTTTTAATTAATTTTTTTATAATGTGATAAGGTGCCAGATCTACAGCAACCCTGACCGGGAGAAAGCACTTACTGAACGTAATAAAGAACTAGATTAAAAACAGCCATTTTTTATTAGTTGGTTAATAATATTGAGACTATTGGACTAGTAATCGGAAGGTTGCCGGTTTAAACCCCACCATCAACAAGTTGCCACTGTTGGACTCCTGAGCAAGGCCCTTAACCCTCAATTGCTCAAACTGTGTTGAGTCGTAATCGTAAGTCGCTTTGGATAAAAGATTCTGCTAAATGCCACAAATGTTCCAATGTTCCAGTCCAAACGATGCGACGCCGTCCAGCACAGAGGTCGAGGTGAGGATTACTGTGGCCAGCCAGGCAAAATTACTGAGCTACCATCCTGCCATCCTGCTAAAGGATCACAAGTGTTTACAGAAGAACATAAACTGTGAGGGTTTTAGCTCTGAGCTCTAATCCTGTTGTTTGTTGTAATGACCTGACTGTGGGGGTCAGTGCTGATGTAACCCATGAGAAAGAGCAGATGATGTGAGTTCTGCGTGATCACACGGAAACGCTAAACGCAGCCCAGCAGGGGCGTGTGGGAGGCGGCGTGTACAGATGTTATCCAGGTAACAACTGGATATTACATCATATCAGCGGCCGTGGACTCTTTATACTCACGTATTGTTCTTCTGTCGTCCAGAGCACGGAATATAAAGACGTTTATAGACGTACATTTAAAATGTAAAGCAGTTATCACGGTCCAGGGATTTTAGGAACTTAGAGGAAAAGAAACAGAACTAGATTGATCGAAACCCTTTTCACTGGGGCGTGTTGTCTTAAAGATTATGAATAGACAAATAAATATAAAATGTATGATTCCCTCTGTTATTGCACATTGGTCACCCATAACACACTTTGGGACACCCTTTCACATTTCTCATGTGATTCAGCCACAATACTTGCTAACAGGTGTTATAAATCATTTAAATAAAGGAAACCAAATGCTTTTAACTTTGCAGCAACAGTTTAGGGAAGGCCCATTCAGCATGACTGTGCCCCTGTACACAAAGCAAGCTCTATAAACACATGAAGAACAGTCCTGACCTCGGCCCCACTCAACAGCTTTGCAATGAACCGGAATGTCAACTAAAGTTTTCTTGACCAACATCAGTGCCCAGTCAGTGCCCACATATGCTGTCATATTTTGACTGAATGGGCACAAGTTCCTACAGACATAATTCAATGTCTACTAAGAAGTCTACTCAGAAAAGGTCACTATAATTTGGTAGCATCTGTTTTTGACCTAGGACATTCAACAAGCTCATGGTCAGGTGTCTAAACACTTGTTTCTACACTCACTGTCCATTTTATCAGCTCCACTTACCATATAGAAGCACTTTGTAGTTCTACAATTATGTTCTTCAATGGTCAGGACCCCCACAGGACCACCACAGAGCAGGTATTATTTAGGTGGTGGATCATTCTCAGCACTGCAGTGACACTGACATGGTGGTGGTGTGTTAGTGTGTGTTGTGCTGGTATGAGTGGATCGGACACAGCAGCGCTGCTGGAGTTTTTAAATACCTCACTGTCACTGCTGGACTGAGAATAGTCCACCAACCACAAATATCCAGGCAACAGCGCCATGTGATGAAGGTCTAGAAGATGACCGACTCAAACAGCAGCAATAGATGAGCGATCGTCTCTGACTTTACATCTACAAGGTGGACCAACTAGGTAGGAGTGTCTAATAGAGTGGACAGTGAGTGAACACGGTATTTTAAAACTCAAGCAGCACTGCTGTGTCAGATGGACTACAGTCAGTAATTGTAGAGCTACAAAGTGCTTCTATATGGTAAGTGGAGCTGATAAAATAGACAATGAGGTGGTTTTAATGTTATGGCTGATCATTCTATATCAACCCAGCTCACAGGAGTAGAAACACTTTACTGCAAACAAACTAGAAGTTAAGCAGCAAACGTTAAACAGTAACAACATCATCGGTTCTGGCTAATGTGACTCACTCAGTACGGCAGCTTGCAATTTGGAATACAGCCTTTCTGTGAACAGCTACATGTAGAATAGAATAAAGGGATCAGATATAAATGTGTGTGTATGTTTTTGCTCTGTTGTTTCCCACCTTTCGCCCGGTAAATTGCACCCACAGTGAACCTGACCAGGATACAGAGGTGGTAAAACAGACAATGAATGAATGAATGATATTTTATGTGGCACTTGTTGTATGTTATGAATGTTTTTAATGAATGAATGTTGAGTCCGAAGACAAATTTCCACAGTGTGGATAATAAATGAGTCTATTCTAAATCACAGATCCTTCTTTGTACTGTGTTTTACAAAAAGCCCCAACTTTACCGCCCCTTGAAATGGGGTTTGTATTTACGTTAGGTGAGGCTCAAGATCATTTTTGGAACTGTTTAGTGTAACGTGTGTCAGGAAAGTGGTGGATTGGGACAAGACTAACGAATAACTGTTTATCAAAAATTAATAAAAAATTTTTAAAAAAATTTGAGGCCTAAAAAGCTTGGCAAATCGTGTTATTTGATCGCATTAATTGACTGATTAATTACAACCCCAAATCAGAAAAAGTTGGGACAGTATGGAAAACACAGTGTTCCTTATGTTTATTTTGACTTTAATTTGATGTCAGACAGGATGAACCTGAGATATTTCATGTTTTATCTGCTCAACTTCATTTCATTTATTAATAAACATCCAATCCTGCATTTCAGGCCTATAACACATTCCAAAAAAAGTTGGGACAGGGGCAATTTATGTCCAGATGCAGTGTCGACTTCTCTGGGCTCTGAGGTATCTAGGATGGACCATCACTCAGTGAAAATGTGTATTGTGGTCAGATGAATTAGCATTCCAGGTCATCTTTTCCAGGGACGTCCAGCATTTTTTAACAAGACGATGCAAAACCACATGCTGCACACATTACAAAGGCGTGGGTGAGGAAGAAGAGGGTACGGGTACTGGACTGGCCTGCCTGCAGTCCTGACCTGTCCCCAATAGAGAATTTTGAAACGAAAAATGGGACAACGACGACCCCCCCGTACTGTTACACATCTTAAGACGTGTTTGCAGGAAGAACGAGACAAAATTAAAGCTGAAACACTAAATCACTTGGTCTCCTCTGTGCCAAAACCTCTTTTAAGTGTGGTGAAAAGGAATGGCGACATTACAAAGTGGTAAACGCTTTACTGTCCCAACTTTTTTTGGAATGTGTTGCAGGTCTGAAATGCAAGAATGGATGTTTATTAATAAATGAAATTTAGTTGAGCAGATAAAACATGAAATATCTCAGGTTCATCCTGTCTGACATCAAATAAAAGTCAAAGTAAATGTAAGAAACTGTGTGTTTTTTATTTTATTATTTGCATTTTCCATACTGTCCCAACTTTTTCTGATTTGAGGTTGTAATTAATTAATTGAGGAGATCACAGATGAGGGCTTGTAGATAAATAAAACAAGCTGACATTGTGAAAGGACACCAGTTCCATCACCAGGTCAGTGTAAAACAGGCATCGGGGGTTCTTTGGGTCTCACGTGGGCACATTTCCTGTGGACACCTGAGCCTGTGATACTCTGTGAGCAAAGACAGATGAGCCACAGGGGTGCTGAGGGCCGACAGAGGTGGGTATCGATTGTTGAGGGGCACCGGCGTGGCACACGCGGTGGACGGCGCAAATCAAGGTAATTGGGACGGACTGAAAGCAGCGATCGATGACTGATTACCCCAGTGTAAGGCAACATCTGCTCATTGCCACTCTCTGACAGATCACTTCGATAACATTTCATTATGTCAGGGGTCACTGGACCGATTAGATTACGGCTCAATTATCCCCCAAAGTGGCATTGATAAGAAAGGACAAAAACAGTTTAACATTTTTTGGATGTTAACGCTGCACGAGCGAAGCGTTTATCAGCGCCTCGGCGGCTTTATGTCTTAATAAACACGGAACCCTCTGTAATAAGGTATTGATGCGCTATATTATCGAAGAAACCGCATCCATGCATTTCAATTTATCTCTGTTATAAATGAGTGGAATTAACAAATAGAACCATTTCGTACAAATAAACCTAAATCAAATGTTTATGTTTATGAGCTCGATCATAATACAATCTATAAAGAAAAGGAAAGGGAGATTTACTTCTGCAGCTGAAGACATTGAAAAAGTGGAAGACCATCGCTGAGCTTCTATTCCAACAATCCAAGTCTGGGTGGCTCGGTGGGTAGCACTGTCACCTCACAATAAGAAGGTCCGGAGTCCTTTCTGTGTGGAGTTTGCATGTTCTCCCTGTGTCTGTGTGGGTTTCTTCCGGGAGCTCCGGTTTCCTCCCATAGTACAAAGACCTGCAAGTGAGGTGAACTGGAGATTGTCCAGGACTGCTTGACATTAAACTTGAACTAATGAATCTTGTGTAATGAGTAACTACCGTTCCTGTCATGAATGTAACCAAAGTGTAAAACATGACGTTAAAATCCTAAAAAAATTAATAATTAGAGAGTCTAGAAACCTTCAGCAGTATTTCATTACCTCTTGTTTCACTTTATTATAGATATGAGGTGAGACAGAGGTCAAATTCTCTTATTCGTTACTCAACATGGGAAAGACATTATGGTTGCAGAATATGGCAGTAAAACCAGTGCATTATAGAAAATATATGAATTTTAATGTCATGTTTTACACTTCGGTTACATGACGGAAACGGTAGTTACTCATTACACAAGATTCATCAGTTCACAAGGTTATATCAAACACAGTCATGGACAATTTAGTGTCTCCAATTCACCTC
This sequence comes from Trichomycterus rosablanca, assembly GCF_030014385.1. NCBI lineage: Eukaryota > Metazoa > Chordata > Actinopteri > Siluriformes > Trichomycteridae > Trichomycterus > Trichomycterus rosablanca. Next base: position 51,169,150 of record NC_085990.1, on the reverse strand, counting down.
ACTTGCACGTCTTTGGACTGTGGGAGGAAAACGGAGCATCCGGCGTAAACCCACACAGACACGGGGAGAACATGCAAACTCCACACAGAAATCCACCCCACCTGGGGATCGAACCCAGGACCTTCTTGCTGTGAGGCGACAGTGCTACCCACTTAGTCACCGTGCCGCCCGACACCCCTGATGTAAGATGATTATTGAATAATGTAATATAAGTGCTGACACTGTAGTTAAACAATTTTTATGTCATTTAAGACGTTTACGAACTAAAGATCTCCAATCAAGCCAAAAATATCCATAGAATAGAACGCCTTTATTTGTTATATATACATATACAGGCGTACAGTAGAAGAAAATTCAAAAATCTCTTCGTATGTCTCAGTTTGTTCGGAAACTGGGGTCAGAGCGCAGGGTCAGCCATCGTACAGCGCCCCTGTAGCACAGAGGGTTATAGACCTTGCGCAAGGGCACAACAGTGGCAGCATGGCAGAGCTGGGATTCGAACTCTCAACCTTTCAGTTGAGATAGCTCAAAGCTCTACCCACTAAGCTACCACTGTCCATTTACATTTACATTTTTGGCATTTAGGAGACGCTTTTATCCAAAGCGACTTACAGTTGTGACAGTATACAATATAAGCAGTTGAGGGTTAAAGCTCAAGGGCCCAACAGTTGCAACTTTGCAGTGGTGGGGCTTGAACCCGCAACCTTTTGATTACTAGTCCAATACCTTAACCACTAAGCTACAACTGTCCATTCACTGTCCCAATCCATGGATTATATTTGAACTTTAATGTTGTTTGTAAAGCTTTAGGGACTTTAATGTGTGGTTTTGTTGATTATGTTGAATTGTGACACCTGACCCTTGTTTCCTTGTCTTGTTTACGCATGTTAAGCCCTGGTCCACTCACACGGACACTGATTCGAGCATTGCCATAGTTCTGAATACAGCCTTGTTTCAGCAGGACAACGATTTGGAACACAGCCACGATCCCTGACAACGATTCTCGTCTCGTCTTGTTAAACAAGTTTGTACCTGGTCTGACCTCGCGCCGTCTCTGACCTCCTCACCGGATCGTCCTTGTCTGTACTGCTGCTATACACCCGTAAATAAAATCCAGCTCCAACCCGCTCTTGTGTCCTGTGTGGTTTTGAAAAGGCTAAAATTAAGTTTTTCTAATCGCCTTACCAAAGTCCTGACCTCAACCCTGTCAATAATATGTAGACTGGACTGAAGAGTCTGTGCCGGAGAACAAACAAATAAGGTTAAAACCCTTCTAGCAAATAGAGACAGAAATAAATTGAACCAAGGTCATTCCAGAAGCTTGTTTACGGCAGCAAAAGCAGCAAAGCTAAAAGACTTTAAAAGAATTAATGTTGAGTGTCGTGTGTGTATTGAGAGGCATCATCATTAATAAGGGTTAAAACTGGATTAATGGTTAAGTTACGTTAGAGGCATATGTGTAAATAGTTATGTTCCAAAATACATACCGTAAAGCACATGTTTAAGCTTGTGTTGTGTTGAATTTGTGAGTTAGCGTTTTCGTTAAGTGTGTCATGCTTAGTGACCTGTCTGTTCTGTTCACTGGTTTTACGAAGTGGGAGGGATCTGCCGTATATCAGATCGGGTCTCTTTTGATTGGCCCTTGTGATTCACATGAGAGGCAGTTGTAGTCTGGTGGTTAAGGTACTGGACTAGAAGTCAAAAGGTCACTGGTTCAAGCCCCACCACTTACAGGTTGCCAATGTTGGGCCTTTGAGCAAGGCCCTTAACCCTCAATTGCTTAGACAATATACTGTCACAGTTCTGTAAGTCGCTTTGGATAAAAGCATCTGCTAAATGTAAATGAGAGCAATTCCTAAATAAAAGAGCGCCTCCTACAGTCCTTACATCTCGCTGATGCCACAGTATGTTTTCAAAGCAACATTTTGTTTTAAAATCCTACAATTACCTCAAAATAAACACGTATACCTCAAAATACACATATGTATTTTAAAGGCCGTTCAAGTGGCGCAGTGGTAAAATTTGCTTTGGGGTTCAAATCTCAGCAGTGTAACCAGCCAGTTGGGCATGTACACAGACATGATTGGCTATATCTGGGGGAAGGTGGGGAGTGGCTGAATAGCCTAATTAACCTTATAAGTCACTGGTAACTCAGAGGTTAAGGTACTGGACTAGTAATCAGAAGGTTGCTAATTCAAGCCCCACCTCCACCAACCACTGCTGGGCCCCTGAGCAAGGCCCTTAACCTTCAATTGCTCAAATTGTATTCAGTCATAGTTGCAAGTCGCTTTAGATAAATGCTGTACATGTAGGGCAGTTAAGGTTAAGGTACTGGACTAGTAATCAAAAGGTCACTGGTATAAGCCCCACTGGTTCAAGGGCCAATGTTGGGCCCTTGAGCAAGGCCTTTAACTCTTAATTGCTTGGGCAGTGTACTGTCACAGTACTGTAAGTCACTTTGGATAAAAGCGTCTGCTAAATGCCAAAAATCTAAATGTATATGAGAGCAATTCCTAAATAAAAGAGTGCCTCCTACAGTCAAATAGAGTTATGTATCCTTACATCTCGCTCACATCACATTATGTTTTTAGAGCAACATATTTTTCCACATTCTGCCTCTGGAAATGATTAACATAAGGAAATTACTGGACATTTCTTTTACACAGTAAAGTTTTAAGTATCAATTGTCCATGTAACTCTGTATTGTAGAGCTTGATAAAGGTTTGATAAACTAATCCCTCACCCATGTGGTTATATCAGCTAGTGTTGAGTGGCGGATCTTGATGCAGTGCCGTTTCTTCCCATCTTTTTTTTGTTTGTTTTTAAACATTTCAATAATTTTCTCACACATTTGTTGACAAACTGGAGATTATCTACCCATCTCTGCTCCTCAAAGATGCAGCATTTTATTGATACTGTTTTTGTACTAAATCATGATTAAAATCACCTGTTGACATCGCCTATTTGAAATCACATCACTATTTAGTTTTCTTACTTTATTACTACCCCCTAAATTGCCCCCGTCCCAACTTTTTTGGAATGTGTTAACAAATTAAATTACGCTGACCAGACAAAAGATGAAATATCTCAGGTTCATCCTGTCTGCAATCAAATAATAGTCATAGTAAATGTAAGAAACTCTGTGTTTTTATTTTATTTGCATTTTTCTGATTTGGGGTTGTAAAATAAAATTATACGACAAGCATATTAAAATACACAAAGTGCCTAACAATACTACTCACCAGTGATGGACCAGCTTGTGGGCTTAAAGTTTTGGTATCACGTGACTGAAATAGGTACGTGTGAAACGCATCAAGAAGAACAGAGGGATATTATTAAAAGAGAATCAGAATAAAACAGAATTAAATAAAATAAAATATTTATTCTTTCTGTGTGGTCCAGTAATAAATGACCCCCAAATATGGTTATGGACCAGTGTATTAAAATGTGTTTTCATAGATAGTACTTACATTGTCTATGTGAATGTAAGCACCGCATGGTTGCTGGATAAGTTAGTAATTAATGAGAAAATATTTTATTTGCTAATAAATGAGAAGTACAGACTTAAAGACTCTTGAGATCAATTAAAAGTGTAATAAATATGATGCAGACAATAATTATACAGGTGATGTGATGTAATATTAAGCAAACTGTTATTGCATCTTAATTTATATCGGCTGTAAATGTCTGGAAGAAACAAATAGTACAAATACATATTTATTTAGGGATAAATAACTACATTAAATATAAAGTTTTATGATGATAATTACAGATATAATATTAAAACTCCTCTATAGTTCAGACAGATGAAGATACAGGAGAATTTTTCATGCAATGTTAGAGAAGTTATTTCACGAACAATAAAAGACACACAGACACACAAAAAAGTGGAAGCCGCTACCCAGGCGGGCTGGACGGAGAGACCTTAAACATACAGAGACACAGCTCACCTGCTGAGGATACGCCAGCTCGAGCAGCCTCCCACTGTACCAGCCGCGTAACGGGGGGGGCGACGACGAGGGAAGGATGGAAAGGTTGATGACAGTTCCCCGCCGAGGTGAAACTTCTCAGAGGCATCGAGAGGGAAGATGACACTTCATCCGCCATCATTTGATGGGATTCAGGGTGGGTTATGGATCCTGTCACACAGCCAAATAAAGCGAGGGGGAAGCAGGCGCATCCCAGGGTGATTTTTTTTCCACCCGTAGCCTTGCCTTAAATGTCATTCATTATTGATAGGAAAAATGGACAATTCTGGAAGAAATCTGGGCACATAAAGGTCGGTGCCATTTACCCAGATTGCTTAATATAGAACGGGGTTTGTTCGCCACTTGTCACACAATCCATGAATTATGAAATATCGAGCAGATTTATTACTACAGAGTTATGTAATAAAACACTGCGCTGTCAGTCAGCGCTCGACGCCGTGTGCTGTGGAGACCTTGCTGTTTATGCTCATTATTCCGGAGTTTAAAGATGCGAAGCTTCCTCTACAACCCTGTTCACAGCGGTGTACGTAGCTCTGATGAAAGCCGTACACGCCAACGTCAACGTCAACTCCGTCAATGCATGGTACATAATAATCAAACCTGACGGGGCTGCAGAACAGGAAATCTGTGCAGACTTTATATTTATATTTTGATTTATTTTACTTCAGGGTTTGTGTGTGATTATTGGGTTTTGTTAGGGACGTTGATGTGTAATTGATCTGCAGGCATTAATCAACAGTCAAAATGAAACTAATATTTTACTTTCAATGGCAAGAAACTGAATGAGTGGTATTTCTAAAAAAATAAACCTTTAATGCAGCTACATTTATCATCCATCACCAATAACTTAATCAGAGTCGCAATCAGTATTCCTAAAACCATAAGAGATACAGCATGGCTAATCATCAATAAAAGATTATCTGAAAGAGTAATTGTTAAATAGAATTGTTATGTTACTACAATTAAATGTCCAATACATCAGTGGTCCCCTACCACCGGGCCACGGACTGCTATTGGTCCGTTGGTCATTTATTACCGGGCCGCACAGAAAGAATAAATAATTAGAGATCGCTGCAAAAGCAATAAAAACACTGCTTTCAAGGCAGCTCAGGTGGTGCAGCGGTAAAAACACACGCTGGAACCAGAGCTGGGATCTCGAATACATCGTATCGAATCTCAGCTCTGCCTGCCGGCTAAGGCTGAGCGGCCACATGAACAACGATTGGCCTGTTGTTCAGATATGGGCGGGATTAAGGAGGATGGGGTCTCTCTCTCATGACTGGTGCAATTACGACCTCTGCTGGCTGATTGATGGCGCCTGCACAGAGATGAGAAAGAGTGCTGTCAGGGTGTGTCTCTCCGTACACAGTGCTGATCCGCATATGCACTCGTCAAAGTGTAGGTGATAAGATGTATACAGCTGCTGCCCACGTGTCGGAGGGGGCGTGGGTTAGCTTTGTTCTCCTCAATCATAGCAGGGATCGGCATTGGTGGAGAGGAAGCATGACGCAATGGGGCAGTTGGACTCGCCAAAAGGGAGAAAAAGGGAGAAAATGCATAAAAACAAATATATATATATATATATACAGTGTATCACAAAAGTGAGTACACCCCTCACATTTCTGCAAATATGTCATTATATCTTTTCATGGGACAACACTATAGAAATAAAACTTGGATATAACTTGTCAGTGTACAACTTGTATAGCAGTGTAGATTTACTGTCTTCTGAAAATAACTCAACACACAGCCATTAATGTCTAAATGGCTGGCAACATAAGTGAGTACACCCCACAGTGAACATGTCCAAATTGTGCCCAAAGTGTCAATATTTTGTGTGACCACCATTATTATCCAGCACTGCCTTAACCCTCCTGGGCATGGAATTCACCAGAGCTGCACAGGTTGCTACTGGAATCCTCTTCCACTCCTCCATGATGACATCACGGAGCTGGTGGATGTTAGACACCTTGAACTCCTCCACCTTCCACTTGAGGATGCGCCACAGGTGCTCAATTGGGTTTAGTCCATCACCTTTACCTTCAGCTTCCTCAGCAAGGCAGTTGTCATCTTGGAGGTTGTGTTTGGGGTCGTTATCCTGTTGGAAAACTGCCATGAGGCCCAGTTTTCGAAGGGAGGGGATCATGCTCTGTTTCAGAATGTCACAGTACATGTTGGAATTCATGTTTCCCTCAATGAACTGCAGCTCCCCAGTGCCAGCAACACTCATGCAGCCCAAGACCATGATGCTACCACCACCATGCTTGACTGTAGGCAAGATACAGTTGTCTTGGTACTTCTCACCAGGGCGCCGCCACACATGCTGGACACCAACTGAGCCAAACAAGTTTATCTTGGTCTCATCAGACCACAGGGCATTCCAGTAATCCATGTTCTTGGACTGCTTGTCTTCAGCAAACTGTTTGCGGGCTTTCTTGTGCGTCAGCTTCCTTCTGGGATGACGACCATGCAGACCGAGTTGATGCAGTGTGCGGCGTATGGTCTGAGCACTGACAGGCTGACCTCCCACGTCTTCAACCTCTGCAGCAATGCTGGCAGCACTCATGTGTCTATTTTTTAAAGCCAACCTCTGTATATGACGCCGAACACGTGGACTCAACTTCTTTGGTCGACCCTGGCGAAGCCTGTTCCGAGTGGAACCTGTCCTGGAAAACCGCTGTATGACCTTGGCCACCATGCTGTAGCTCAGTTTCAGGGTGTTAGCAATCTTCTTATAGCCCAGGCCATCTTTGTGGAGAGCAACAATTCTATTTCTCACATCCTCAGAGAGTTCTTTGCCATGAGGTGCCATGTTGAATATCCAGTGGCCAGTATGAGAGAATTGTACCCAAAAAACACCAAATTTAACAGCCCTGCTCCCCCATTTACACCTGGGACCTTGACACATGACACCAGGGAGGGACAACGACACATTTGGGCACAATTTGGACATGTTCACTGTGGGGTGTACTCACTTATGTTGCCAGCTATTTAGACATTAATGGCTGTGTGTTGAGTTATTTTCAGAAGACAGTAAATCTACACTGCTATACAAGCTGTACACTGACTACTCTAAGTTATATCCAAGTTTCATGTCTATAGTGTTGTCCCATGAAAAGATATAATGAAATATTTGCAGAAATGTGAGGGGTGTACTCACTTTTGTGATACACTGTATATATATACAGTATATATATATATATATATATATATATATATATATATATATATATAAAAACATTGCTTCCATTTCCATCATCCTATCTTTGTTAAGCAGGATTTTCTGCAGTTACGGCAACCAAAACAAAATTATGTTATTGTCTCCTGTCACCCCTAGATGGGAGCGTCATAGTTTGGTTATATGTTGTCCATGACATTTTTGGAACTGATTAGAAAATGTATGTCTTTAAAATATGTTTGTGTTTAGCAAAAAATAAATAAATAAATAACACGTGTTTATTTTGCACCGACCAGGCATAACATTATGACCACTGACGGGTGAAGTGAATAACACTGATTATCTCTTCATCACGGCACCTGTTAGTGGGGGGATATATTATTATATTACGCAGCAGGTGAACATTTTATCCACAAAGTTGATGTTAGAAGCAGGAAAAATGGGCGAGCGTGAGGATCTAAGCGAGTTTGACGAGGGCCAAATTGTGATGGCTAGACGACTGGGTCAGAGCATCTCCAAAACTGCAGCTCTTGTGGGGTGTTCCCGGTCTGCAGTGGTCAGTATCTATTAAAAGTGATCCAAGGAAGGAACAGTGGTAAACCGGCAACAGGATCATGGGCGGCCAAGGCTCATTGATGCACGTGGGGGGCGAAGGCTGACCCGTGTGGTCCGATCCAACAGACGAGCTACTGTAGCTCAGATTGCTGAAGAAGTTCATGCTGGTTCTGATAGAAAGGTGTCAGAATACACAGAGCATCACAGTCTGTTGTGTATGGGGCAGCAAAAGGGGGACCAACACAATATTAGGAAGGTGGTCATAATGTTATGCCTAATCTGTGTATGTTGCATTAAAAACATACTGAGGCGTCGGTGAGATGTAAGGAAACTCTTTTATTTAGGAATTGCTCTCGTGTGAATGGCATGGGCCAATCAAAAGAGAGCAGATCTGATATACGGCAGATCCCTCCCACTTTCTGAACCAGTGAACAGAACAGACAGGTCACTGAACACGACACAAACTCACAAATTCAGCATTTACATTTTCAGTATTTAGCAGATACTTTCATCCAATGCGACTTACAGAACTGTGACAGCATATTGTCTAAGCAATTGAGGATTGAGGGCCTTGCTCATGGGCCCAGCAGTGGCAACCTGGCAGTGGCTCCTACAGAAACTATGTGTAAGGCAGGAATACAAACTAAACAAGGCAGCAATTCGTTAAGCATTACACATCCAGTTACTCACAGCTAGCATTCATTCAGAGGAGTCAAGGTCCCTATTAGGGTGTTTTTTAGGAATGTGGAAGGAAAACCAAGTACTCAGAAGAGAACTGAGTAAAGACAGAGAAGAAAAAAAAAAGGTCAGAAAAAACCTTTACACATATACAAGCTGAAGCCAGAGATCGATGATGCGTCACCGGAGCTGGGCAGTTGTGGTCAACATTATCTGTACTCTTGTTGTTTAGTATAAAAAGAAGTATAAAATGTTCAGAAATAAATGGACGTGTACCAACTTTGTATCATTAGATTACTTTAGTGGCATGTCCACATACATTCAATAAAAAAATTGACCCGACCACATTTACAGCATTTAGCAGACACTTGCTCGCTCTCCCTTTTAGTTATGCTGTAATAATTAGGGGTGCCGGAGTCTAAAGTTACTCTCTACAACACTGACATTTTACTCTTAACGATTTCACACTGTAACTACATCTTCTGTTGTTTTACCCCGAGGTGGTTCTGACGGAAACCTGTTCACCCTCTCCAGGTTAAAGACAACAATGCTGCTCCTGCTAGATGGGATGGGTAACCTAACGTGTTTGCACCAAAAATGTCCAGCACTTATAACAGACTTTATCACAGACTAGACTGAACAATGAAGAACTCAATTTTTTTGCTATTATAACTTTCAGTTCAATTTAATTTTGTGTGTGTATGATTTGTGTAAATCCTGTTTATTCAAATGATCCTCCAGGCCACCCAAGAAGTATGGGTCCCTGCTGAGTCTGGTTCCTCTCAAGGTTTCGTCATGTAATTTTTTTCCTTGCCACTGTCACCCTTGGTTTGCTCAACAGGGTTTTTTTGTCTGTTGGTCCTGGATTCTGTAAAGTTGCTTTGAAACATTGTCTATTGTAAAAAGCGCTATATAAACACATTTGACTTTTATCCAGAGCGACTTACAGTACTGTGACAGTATACTGTCTGAGCAATTGAGGGTTAAGGGTCTTGCTCAAGGGCCCAACAGTGGCAACCTGGCAGTGGTGGGGCTTGAACCAACAACCTTCTGCTTACTAGTCCAGTACCTTAACCTCTATGCTACAACTGCCCTACAAAATAAGGTACAACACATGCGTCATATCAAACAGTTCGTCTCATTGGAGGCGCTTTGAAAAGGTCAGCGGCAAACTGGGTTGAAGTTCAATCAGGTGAACTTTGAGAGTCGCAGCAAGTGCAAAAATCGCGAGCCCAACACGGCAAAAGTGCACTGTGTGCTGCCTAACCATTCTTGCATACTTTTTGTGTGCTCTGGGTCATTGTCCTGCTGTAGGACCCATTTTGTTTGACTCAAACTTTGTAATTTGTTGCTTTTGTGTTTTGTACTTTTCTATATCGAACACATTTAATAAGGTTTCACACCTTCCACTTTATACTGTATCTAGAACCATTATTTATATATTCATTAATTCATTTTTTCATCTTCTGCAGGCAATTCTAAATCATGATCTATATCATGGGGGTCTAACTACCATCTATGCAACTTTAAACAGGGTCAAAGCTGAAAAACCACTAAGAGAAGGAGTAATATTGTAAATATGTTATGGATAGTGACCAGTGGTAAGCCTGATGGAAGCATGACGGTGCTGCCTGCCTGGTCAGGTGCTCAACATACAAGAGAGGAGTCCATGCCAGATGAGGAATTACCTCCTTGGTGATCTCTCTACATAGACACATCTTACGTCATCCTACACTCCCGAGAAGAGGGCGTGTCTAAATTCTTAGATTCCTTTTAATGCTCCTACTGAGGCGCCTTAATTCTGAGTGATAATCTGACTGAATAACGAGGGAGCGTCCGAAGCTTCCTCAGCGCTGAAGGCAATCCCAGCATTCAGTGCGGCACAACTTTTCTCACAAAAAATGACAAATATGGCGGACGAATATAATGCGGAGCAACCAACGGAGTTCTTTTCACATGTAAATAAATTCTCATTGACGTTTAATTTGTATAAAGGTGCACAAGTGACGTTTATTTGTAAATTCTGGCTCGTCAGGGACGGTTTAACCGATTCCGGTACACGGAGGGAGACGTTAGCTGGCGAGTTAGCGGGTCGTGCCGCCTCAGCCCGTCGGTTTGAACAGCCTGAGGCTAACTGTGTTAGCTTAGTAAGCCGTAATCTCTGTCTAAGTAGTGCATATAAATAATCTGCCTTATGAGTTCGAATGTCTTATTAGAATCCTCTCTACTGAGGCAGCTGATCAGGTAGGCAGTAGGCAGCAAGGCAGCTCACTAGGTTTTCGAACAGACCCTTAGTATTTGGTTGAGGTGCTATCACATTTACTGGAAGAATACAGAGAGAGAAGCGTAGTCGGCCATACACGCTAAGGCTCTCTGTATGCATCCATCTACGGCCTGTCTAAAGATGCATTTGTGTGCTACAGAGATGGGGACTCGAGTCTGAGTCGCACATAAGTCGCACACACAGCGACTTCAGACTCGACTTGGACTAGTTTCAAATGACTCGGACTCGACTCGTGACTCGCAAAAAATGACTTGTGGACAACAAAAGTCAGCAACATTAGTTACGTGTAACAATTATATATAAATATACACTAGATCCGACATCATTCTGATCGTGTCATTTTCTGCTCTATTATAACGCTCCGGCCGTCTTAACCCACAACACACGCAATGGGTAAATGTTCCAGCTTCCGGCGTAGTGATGAAGCGTCGCTCCCTACTTAAATGGTGGAATACCCTACGTAGTGCACTTCACAGTAACAGATAATGTGAATGAAACGCTCCTACAGAATTGGCGCTAATGATTGTAAGAACCGCTTTCTGAACCAATCAGACCTTCTGATTGTAAATTTTAGTAAGAAATGCTGTTATTTGTATTTATTCAGTTTGCGTCACACAGATGACGTGATAATGAAACGCTTGATCGGCTTTCTAATGAGTTCGTGTTTTACTTCACAACCGGGAAAAGTTTGGAGGTTTTTAATTATAAGCACATTTACAAAATAACGGATTCTATTCCTAATGGGACACACGCTTATAAATTTAATAGCATCTGGAAGAACAGAAGCTTAGGTAAGCAGCGGTTATGATTTTTTTGCTGTGTTTGGGATTTTGGCCGCTGTGCCGTGATTTGCAATGAAAACAAAACGTATCAGTTGAAGCTTTTAACTGGAACCTTCTTGTTACAGAATTTACATTCATTTGCACAATGACGAGGAAAGTAAAGGCACGAAGTAAAACGGCTAAATACAGTCGCTAATCTGTTTTTGTTTTTTATCTGAACTTACAGATGATTTGTTTATTTGTACGCTACATTTCCAATATATGTTTAGTGTATATTATATTTACTCGTGACTTGACTCGGACTCTAGCCTACAGACTCGTGACTTGACTCAGACTCTAACCTAAAGACTCGTGGCGTGACTCGGACTCTAGCCTACTGACCCGTGACTTGACTCGGACTCTAGCCTAAAGACTCGTGACTTGACTCAGACTCCAGCCTACAGACTTGTGACTTGACTCTGACTCTAGTCTAAAGACTAGTGACTTGACTCGGACTCTAGCCTATAGACTCGTGACTCGACTCGGATTCTAGCCTAAATACTTGTGACTCGACTCAGACTCTAGCCTAAAGACTCGTGACTCGACTCGAATTCTAGCCTAAAGACTCGTGACTCGACTCGGACTCTAGCCTACAGACTTGTGACTTGACTCAGACTCTAGCCGACAGACTCGTGACTTGACTCAGACTCTAGCCTAAAGACTCGTGACTTGACTCTAGCCTACAGACTTGTGACTTGACTCAGACTCTAGCCTACAGACTCGTGACTTGACTCGGACTCTAGCCTAAAGACTCGTGACTTGACTCTAGCCTACAGACTTGTGACTTGACTCGGACTCTAGCCTAAAGACTCGTGACTTGACTTAGACTCTAGCCTACAGACTCGTGACTTGACGGACTCTAGCCTAAAGACTCGTGACTTGACTCGGAATCTAGTCTAAAGACTCATGACTTGACTCGAACTCTAGCCTAAAGACTCGTGACTCGACTCGGACTCTAGCCTACAGACTCGTGACTCGACTCGGACTCTAGCCTAAAGACTCGTGACTCGTCTCGGACTCTAGCCTAAAGACTCGTGAATCGACTCGGACTCTAGCCTACAGACTCGTGACTCGACTCGGACTCTAGCCTAAAGACTCGTGACTCGACTCGGACTCTAGCCTAAAGACTCGTGACTCGACTCGGACTCTAGCCTAAAGACTCGTGACTCGACTCGGACTCTAGCCTACAGACTCGTGACTCGACTCGGACTCTAGCCTAAAGACTCGTGACTCGACTCGGACTCTAGCCTAAAGACTCGTGACTCGACTCGGACGCTAGCCTAAAGACTCGTGACTCGACTCGGACTCTAGCCTACAGACTCGTGACTCGACTCGGACTCTAGCCTAAAGACTCGTGACTCGACTCAGACTCTAGCCTAAAGACTCGTGACTCGACTCGGACTCTAGCCTACAGACTCGTGACTCGACTCGGGCTCGTATTTTGTGACTTGTGAACATCTCTGGTGTGCTAGCATGTAAGGGCGTGGTGCGGCAAGAAAAGGTCAACAAAGTGCTTTTAAGGATTCATCATTCTTGCTGCATGAATGAAAGGCGGACTGTGAAATGATGCATTGTCAATTCTTTCCGAATCATTTCTCCAGCACTACAGTTTAAATATAGCACAACAATATCAATCTTCAAACTGCAGTGCGTCAAGAGTGTGAAAATACCGTTCAGAGGATAGACGGACACATGCCGCACGTGACAAAATTCACAGAAGTGCTTTAAACACGGAGGCTATTAGAAGAAAGAAAACTAGATAAATGACTCAATTAGTCTGATGAAGGGATGAAATATGCGGCGTAATAAAATTTGTATAACCTGATTAGAAATGTTCCCGTTTCTAAGTAATAACGGATAGAAATGATTTAAAAATATGCAGAGAACTTCAGTAACTCAGTGACATGAAATCTTTAAGAGGAAATCGCATTAAGGTAGAGTCTGTATTCAGTGTGGGAAATGGACTGCGGGGAATTTGATCCGGTACTGCTCGGCTAGAACGTAAATCCTATTTGAGGCTTTAAAATGCAGCACCATACCATCACACAATGATGTAGCTATATGAAACGCTATACCTGACAAGTATATGTTGAAAATATTAATCCGGTCAATTCAATTTGTTTGCATAGTGCTTGGAACTTCGTCCACTGAGGTACTTTGCAGAGATCTAGTATCTAGACCCCTAATCAGCAACGCAAAGCACAGTGGTGAGGAGAGGAGAAAAAAACCATCCATATGATCCGTAAGAAAGAACCCTGAAGCTGAATGGGGCTTAAACGTAAATATTTTTATTAAATCACACTCATGATGAACATGTATGGAATGTCTCGGTATACCAGAAATGAACTTGTGTGCTACCGGCAGGCCGGGCGCCTATACAGACAATGATTGGCTCGTCTGAGGGATTCCTCATGCTGCAGTTATGACCTCTGCTGGCTGATCGATGGTGCTGCACAGAAACAAGTGATAATGGAGATCAGTGGCTCTCCGTGCGCGATACGGATCTCCATATGAACCAGAATGGTGCAGGTGACAAGAAGCGGTCGGCCTCCTCGGTCAGGCAGCGAAATGCAGTCTGGTAAACTGTACCCACAGATTTGTAAACTGTACCCTTAATTTAGCAAAACAGTGCTCATGATTTTGTAAATCGTACTCTCAGATTTAAAATCTGTGACCTTCATAAACAGCTGGTTCTTCTAAGATTCCAGTGCATCCGTGACCACATACGTACATATATTACCCTAATATTTGATGATACATGTATTTATATTTATTACTGCTTACGTATTTATTAATGTTAGTTCACTATAACCTCCAGAACCTTAGAACTGGTGACACAGTGGGTACAGATTACAAACCGTGGGTACAGATTTTGCTCTTCACATATTTTTCTCGTTATTGACCCCTAAGGGGCTCCGTAAACACCTGAAGATACAGGAAAACTTTTTACTAGCTGCTTAAACGTCCAGTCGCTTTTCTTTACTACCCACATTTAGCTGAATTGTTTTTCAGACTGTCGCCTTTTCCGACTGGAGTAAATCTGTTGAAGAGAACACAAAGCACAAATAAACAAATTTTAACAGCCACATAAACACGAAATAAAATTGTACACGAACGCCCCTCGTGGAGGTTTTATGTTACATCTTGTAAACCACAGTGGGACCAGATTACCACCATTTTCATTAATTTTAATTAAGTTTATTTTGTTTTGTGTTTCATTTTGATGCATTGTTTGAACAAACCAGTATGTCTGGTATGTGCACTGGTGTGTAGTTATACACTGTTGTATGCATACCATGCGACTGGGAAAACAGCTGGAATTTGCTCACCTGACTGTAAAGATCCTCTTATTTTACCTGAGCTGATTAATGACCAGATAACGTGTAATTTACCCATGTACGCTGAAGGTGTTCCATGAGTGCTTTAAAGTACACTCAAGTCAAACGTATTTGTATAGCATTTTTACATTGGACAATGGCTCAAAGCAAAGTTACAGAATCCAGGACTGACAGACCAAAAACCCCTGTTGAGCAAGCCGAGGGCGACAATGGCAAGGAAAAAACTCCCTTAAAATTACAGGAAGAAACCTTTAGAGGAACCAAACTCAGCAGGGACCTCCATTCTTCTAATTTAAACTAAAAGTTATAATCAGCAAAAAGAATAAACCAGTCTATGAGAAAGTCCGTAGTTAGTTCTGGACATTTTCTGGACATTCACGCCAGGTTACCGTCACATCTAGCAGGAGCAGCAGTGTTGGCATGGTCTCGACTTGCAATCTTTAAATTCAGGTGGGTAAACAGGTTCCTGTCAGAACCACCTCAGGGTAAAAAACAGAAAATGTAGCATGCCCCCTAATTATTACAGCATAACTAAAAGAGAGAGCGAGCAGGTAACACAGTCATGAAGGCTTTCACAAGACATCAGCGCCCACCTCCCCCACCGTCATCAAACCTGAGTGATCGGACGAGAGAGGCAGAATGACAGCAACGCAACATCCCTGATCACCACAAGTTTGTATGACCTATAACCCCCAAGCTCTGTACCTCTGTGTCCTAGTGGTCAGAATTTAATGCTTTAATGCTTTTTATAAAGCAGACATACACCCACCAGACTTTTAAACTGATGATTAAAAAACACTAATGGACATTATACACTGATAAGCCATAACATTAAAACCACCTGCTTGTTTCTACACTCACTGTCCATTTTATCAGCTCCACTTACCATAAGTTACGTCTGATCCACTCATACCAGCACAACACACCACCACCTAAATAATACCTGACCTGTGGTGGTTCTGTGGGGGTCCTGACCATTGATGAACAGGGTGAAAGGGGGCTAACAAAGTATGCCGAGAAACAGATGGACTACAGTCAGTAATTGTAGAACTACAAAGTGCTTCTATATGATAAGTGGAGCTGATAAAAAGGACAGTGAGTGTAGAAACAAGGAGGTGGTTTTAATGTTATGGCTGATCAGTGTATAAGAGCTTCTAAAGGTATCTACAAAGACTGAGGAACCTGACATAAAAAGACATAAAAAGAAACTTTAAGGTAAAAGTACACGCTGGTCCATCTGAAGTTTGTCAAATTGCACCTAAAGTACTCTAAAAGCACGAGAGTCAAAATGATTCTCTCATCCAGTCTGAGCTGTAAAAAAAAATCAAGAAATAGAAGAAATGGGAGCACACAAAAGTTGGTCGGTGGTTGTAATTTATCGTCCCCCAGCTTGAGAGACAACTGGAACAATCACTGTGACGAGAGGAAAAAAAGCGACTAAACGGTCATTACGGCGCACAACAACTCCATTGTTAAAGCCATTTCACACCGAGTGTGTTTCTGACACATTTTAGTCACGTGGCTCCTGAAGAAGATCCACTTGTATTCTACTCAGGGCTTTAATCCGGCTTTGTGTTGTGTGTAGCGTAAAGTCTGCATGTATGAACTCCACAGATCAACTCTGTTCTTTGCGGGATTTTGTTAGATTTAGTTGTCGGGTCATATTTACATCATAAATGCTAATATACTATGAATAAATTATATTTGAGCCTCCTTTCCCAAATCTAGTCAGTTCCAATTCCTATTCGCAATTCCTCTGCTGCCTGCACCACTATCGCTCTGGTTGAGGATGGCCACCAACAATCAGTAAGTCACACCATGTACGGAGAGTCACGCTATGCTAATGCGAACCCCCCACTACCTGTGAAAGTAGATGGCACAGTGGTGCAGGTGGTAAATGGTAGCAAAATGGGTCCTAAAAACCTGGACTTAAGCCTCACCTATGATCACTGTTTTGTGGATTTCCTCTAGATACAGTAGACCCTTGACTTATGAATGTAATTGGTTCTGAAGGGCTGTTCTTAAGTCAAAATGTTCGTTAGTTAAACCTATTTTTCCCATAAGAAATAATGTAAATAGAATTAATTCGTGGCAGACCTCCCAATCCCCCCTTACCTAACCTTTCTAATGTCTTAAATGGTCTTTTATTATATAAATACAAGTATATTTTCCCTTAAATCTTAAATTATAGAATAGACATTCCTGTAATAAACAATAATAAACAACAATACACAGTAGTACTGTACATAAACACACACCACATTTCACTACAGTACGTGTGCTGCACCATACACCATAATACATTTCCTTCTTTTTATATAAAATGTATCTACCAGAAACATCAATAACTCTCATATTTCTCTATTTTTTCCTTCTTTATTTCAGTAGTGTTGTATTTTGTAGGTGTAATTGCACGAAAGAAAGAATACTTTACTGAGCCGAGTTCCTTCTTCTCTCTCACTCACTGTCCCCTCTGTCTGATACACAGTGACACCTACTGGCAGGAGTACTTATACAACAACAAATGTAATAGATTCATTTTCTTACCACGACACTTCCTCTGCACCTCCTTTGGGGACATTTTAATATAGAATTTTACAAAATATAAAGAAAACACCGGAAAAACACCGTCCACTGTCCGAATGTTCACTCACTGTATATATATATATATATATATATATATACAGTGTATCACAAAAGTGAGTACACCCCTCACATTTCTGCAAATATTTCATTATATCTTTTCATGGGACAACACTATAGACATGAAACTTGGATATAACTTAGAGTAGTCAGTGTACAACTTGTATAGCAGTGTAGATTTACTGTCTTCTGAAAATAACTCAACACACAGCCATTAATGTCTAAATAGCTGGCAACATAAGTGAGTACACCCCACAGTGAACATGTCCAAATTGTGCCCAAATGTGTCGTTGTCCCTCCCTGGTGTCATGTGTCAAGGTCCCAGGTGTAAATGGGGAGCAGGGCTGTTAAATTTGGTGTTTTGGGTACAATTCTCTCATACTGGCCACTGGATATTCAACATGGCACCTCATGGCAAAGAACTCTCTGAGGATTTGAGAAATAGAATTGTTGCTCTCCACAAAGATGGCCTGGGCTATAAGAAGATTGCTAACACCCTGAAACTGAGCTACAGCATGGTAACCAAGGTCATACAGCGGTTTTCCAGGACAGGTTCCACTCGGAACAGGCTTCGCCAGGGTCGACCAAAGAAGTTGAGTCCACGTGTTCGGCGTCATATCCAGAGGTTGGCTTTAAAAAATAGACACATGAGTGCTGCCAGCATTGCTGCAGAGGTTGAAGACGTGAGAGGTCAGCCTGTCAGTGCTCAGACCATACGCCGCACACTGCATCAACTCGGTCTGCATGGTCGTCATCCCAGAAGGAAGCTGACGCACAAGAAAGCCAGCAAACAGTTTGCTGAAAACAAGCAGTCCAAGAACATGGATTACTGGAATGCCCTGTGGTCTGACGAGACCAAGATAAACTTGTTTGGCTCAGATGGTGTCCAGCATGTGTGGCGGCGCCCTGGTGAGAAGTACCAAGACAACTGTATCTTGCCTACAGTCAAGCATGGTGGTGGTAGCATCATGGTCTTGGGCTGCATGAGTGTTGCTGGCACTGGGGAGCTGCAGTTCATTGAGGGAAACATGAATTCCAACATGTACTGTGACATTCTGAAACAGAGCATGATCCCCTCCCTTCGAAAACTGGGCCTCATGGCAGTTTTCCAACAGGAAAATGACCCCAAATACAACCTCCAAGATGACAACTGCCTTGCTGAGGAAGCTGAAGGTAAAGGTGATGGACTAAACCCAATTGAGCACCTGTGGCGCATCCTCAAGTGGAAGGTGGAGGAGTTCAAGGTGTCTAACATCCACCAGCTCTGTGATGTCACCATGGAGGAGTGGAAGAGGATTCCAGTAGCAACCTGTGCAGCTCTGGTGAATTCCATGCCCAGGAGGGTTAAGGCAGTGCTGGATAATAATGGTGGTCACACAAAATATTGACACTTTGGGCACAATTTGGACATGTTCACTGTGGGGTGTACTCACTTATGTTGCCAGCCATTTAGACATTAATGGCTGTGTGTTGAGTTATTTTCAGAAGACAGTAAATCTACACTGCTATACAAGTTGTACACTGACTACTCTAAGTTATATCCAAGTTTTATTTCTATAGTGTTGTCCCATGAAAAGATATAATGAAATATTTGCAGAAATGTGAGGGGTGTACTCACTTTTGTGATACACTGTATATATATATACAGTATATACAGATAGAGAGAGAGAGAGAGAGATGGTTGGAGTCAACTTGTTTGTGACGTCACGTGTTTCGCGAATTTCTGTTTGTAATCCGAAATTTGTTCATACGTTAAGTGAAAAAAAAAAAAATTTCGTATGGTAAACCGTTCATAACTCAAGGGTCTACTGTATTTCTATTTCCACTTCCCAAATCACAGAAAAAAATTGTACGATAATTTTAATTTTGAAAATTCTAATGTTTTAATACCACTCAACCACTAGTCTGAATAAGAATCATAAAAGAAGGCCTTTATTTGTCATGTATACAGATACACGTGTACAGTACAACAAAGTTCTTTTTCCGCATATCCCAGCTTGTTTGGAAGGTGGGGTCAGAGCCCAGGGTCAGCCATCGTACGAAGCCCGTGTAGCTGAAGAAGTTAGGGGTCTTGCTCATATCAAGGGATGTTCAAAAAGTTTCTACACTTTTATATGTTGGTTATAAGCGGTGAGGGTGGGAGGAGTAATCGGTCGTGTCTGAGAGACTGAGAGACGCTTATAGTCCAGATTTAGCTTTTTCTGATTTCCACCTTTTTGGACGCCCAAAGAAGCTTTAAGGGGAAGAAGATTTTCATGTGATGATGATGTGAAAGCAGCTGTTGTATTTGTAATCCTTTTAAAATGTAAAATCTCATTCTAGCCTTTTAGTCCATATGCGATCCTTGATTTGAAAAGCCTAAGGATCCTAATTGAGTTTATCATGAGTCGGCTTCCAGCATTCACACAAAAGAAATGAATCACAGAGATGATTCATTTACAACAAACACAACTTCACACTAGCAGAAAATATCGTAATGAACAAAGCAGAAACATGTCAGACTGTGTAGCATTTACGCTCTGGGAGTTTTGTAAGTAAAACTGGTGAATTGCAGAGACGATTATTGCACAAGTAGGTGTTATATCAGGACAATTAACAAAAAAAAACACATATAATATAAAATTGAATACGCTTTTGGATGGTCAATCCAAAGTTCTGATCTTAAGCCTATTGAGAATACACCGATTAGGCATAACATTATGACCACATCCTTGTTTCTACACTCACTGTTCATTTTATCAGCTCCACTTACCATATAGAAGCACTTTGTAGTTCTACAATTACTGAATGTAGTCCATCTGTTTCTCTACATATCTTTTTAGCCTGATTTCACTCTGTTCTTCAATGGTCAGGGCCCCCACAGAGCAGGTATTATTTAGGTGGTGGATCATTCTCAGCACTGCAGTGACACTGACATGGTGGTGGTGTGTTAGCGTGTGTTGTGCTGGTATGAGTGGATCAGACACAGCAGCGCTGCTGGAGTTTTTAAATACCGTGTCCACTCACTGTCCACTCTATTAGACACTCCTACATAGTTGGTCCACCTTGTAGATGTAAAGTAAGAGACGATCGCTCATCTATTGCTGTTGTCTGAGTTGGTCATCTTCTAGACCTTCATCAGTGGTCACAGGACGCTGCCCACGGGGAGCTGTTGGCTGGATATGTTTGGTTGGTGGACTATTCTCAGTCCAGCAGGGACATTGAGGTGTTTAAAAACTCCATCAGCGCTGCTGTGTCTGATCCACTCATACCAGCACAACACACACTAACACACCACCACCATGTCAGTGTCACTGCAGTGCTGAGAATGATCCACCACCTAAATAATACCTGCTCTGTGGTGGTCCTGTGGGGGTCCTGACCATTGAAGAACAGCATGAAAGCAGGTTAAAAATTATGTAGAGAAACAGATGGACTACAGTCAGTAATTGTAGAACTACAAAGTGCTTCTATATGGTAAGTGGAGCTGATAAAATGGACAGTGATTGTACTGTAGATACAAGGAAGTAGTCATAATGAAGAAAATCACTTCAGTGCTTTTATATTGGGAACAACATAAACTTGCTGATAATTAAGGTTAAAGGAACTGAGAAACACAAGCTTGCTGTATGCATATCAAGGCTGGAGACCAAGTGAGGGGGTGTTCCAGCCATTCTGCCCTCTATTACATGTTACATGTGCATCACTACAATGATTGACACTTTAATGAGACTTTACATGGGTTATCTAACAAATATATCATAAAGACATTAACGTTAGTTGAACACTAATGGCCCGTGTCAAGTGTTGGTAACTTTAATAATAAGTGATTGATTAGCACTCACAAATCAGTCAATTTTCAGCAAAAAACATTTGTTTCTTTTATAACCCCAAATAAGAAAAAGTCGGGACAGTATGGACAATGCAAATAATATAAAAACACAGAGTTTCTTACATTTACTTTGACTTTTATTTGATTGCAGACAGGATGAATGTGAGATATTTCATGTTTTATCTGCTCAACTTCATTTCTGTCACGCGGGGGCTAACGGCCGAGACAAGGAGGGGCGGACACATACGCAGAGATGTATACAAACTAAAACTTTATTAATAACAAAAGCTAATAACCAGATCTAGTAACGAGAACTAAACATAAGGGCTAGCAACATAGCTAGTAATGAGAACTAAACACAGGAGCTAGTAACATAGCTAGTAACAAGAGCTAAACACAGGAGCAGGGCTGCAACTATCGATTATTTTTGTAATCGAGTATTCTATCGATTATTCCAGCGATTAATCGATTAATCGGATAAGAAATACTTTTGCTTTAAGAAAGAGCAAAAACAAATACATATTAGATTAAATAAGACATGTTTCTTAAACCAAACTGTACATTTGTACTGTACAAAAATAAATCAATTTACTTTTAAAATGTAAACAGGCAACCTGAAACATCAGGTCATCAAGTCATAAATAATAATAAACAAAAATACATGAACATAAGCCTCTAATTTGTGCAACTTTCAAAACTCAAAGTTTCAGCTACAGCTCACGCAGAACATAAAGCTTTAATATTTAGTTGGGAGGTTTTGTGGTGTTTGTAGGGGGATAAAAATCTGTCAGGATTGTGTCTCTAGATGAGGTAGATCTGGTGTGTGTGTGTGTGTGTTTGCCTAAATCTTCATAAAAGCCTGTGGTGGTTGAAACGAAGTAAAGTCAGTAAACATGAGTAAAGTAAACACGACGCTCTGATGGTGTGGATGTTATACTGAGTTTTAGTTTTATCAGCTTAAAATGATCTCAAACTTTCTGTGGTTTTCTCTGTCCAGTCTCCTCCTGTTCGCTATTTTCTCTCTATATTTTGCAGTCCGCGCTATCAAATCTCGGCTGCGTCCTAAACCGATACGTTCAGTCCGCAGGAGCGGCGAACGTGTCCAGATACGTAGTGTTCATTAAACTGTCCGCAAAAAGAACCCGGATCAAGTCCTGTTAAGTTCTGTTTATGTTTAAGAGATTTGGGACGCAGCCCTCAGATTCTTCACGTCACCTGCACACGGCGTTAAACACGCTGCGCAAAAGTGAAAGTCGTCCGTGTAAAACACCGTGAGCTGTATATGGTTGTGCGGATTAAACGATTCCTCGATGCAAAAAATTTGAATCGATGATTTTTAGTAATCGATTTACTCGAGGAATCGTTTCAGCCCTACACAGGAGCTAGCAACATAGCTAGTAACAAGAGCTAAACACAGGAGCTAGTAACATAACTAGTAACAAGAGCTAAACACAGGAGCTAGTAACATAACTAGTAACAAGAGCTAAACACAGGAGCTAGTAACATAACTAGTAACAAGAGCTAAACAAAGGAGCTAGTAACATAACTAGTAACAAGAGCTAAACAAAGGAGCTAGTAACATAACTAGTAACAAGAGCTAAACACAGGAGCTAGTAACATAACTAGTAACAAGAGCTAAACAAAGGAGCTAGTAACATAACTAGTAACAAGAGCTAAACAAAGGAGCTAGTAACATAACTAGTAACAAGAGCTAAACACAGGAGCTAAACAAAGGAGCTAGTAACATAACTAGTAACAAGAGCTAAACACAGGAGCTAGTAACATAACTAGTAACAAGAGCTAAACACAGGAGCTAGTAACATAACTAGTAACAAGAGCTAAACACAGGAGCTAGGAACAGGAGCTAGTAACAAGAGCTAAACACAGGAGCTAGTAACATAACTAGTAACAAGAGCTAAACACAGGAGCTAGTAACATAACTAGTAACAAGAGCTAAACACAGGAGCTAGTAACATAACTAGTAACAAGAGCTAAACACAGGAGCTAGTAACATAACTAGTAACAAGAGCTAAACAAAGGAGCTAGTAACATAACTAGTAACAAGAGCTAAACAAAGGAGCTAGTAACATAACTAGTAACAAGAGCTAAACACAGGAGCTAGTAACATAACTAGTAACAAGAGCTAAACACAGGAGCTAGTAACATAACTAGTAACAAGAGCTAAACACAGGAGCTAGGAACAGGAGCTAGTAACATAACTAGTAACAAGAGCTAAACACAGGAGCTAGTAACATAACTAGTAACAAGAGCTAAACACAGGAGCTAGTAACATAACTAGTAACAAGAGCTAAACACAGGAGCTAGTAACATAACTAGTAACAAGAGCTAAACACAGGAGCTAGTAACATAACTAGTAACAAGAGCTAAACACAGGAGCTAGTAACATAACTAGTAACAAGAGCTAAACACAGGAGCTAGTAACATAACTAGTAACAAGAGCTAAACACAGGAGCTAGTAACATAACTAGTAACAAGAGCTAAACACAGGAGCTAGTAACATAACTAGTAACAAGAGCTAAACACAGGAGCTAGTAACAGGAGCTAGTAACAGGAGCTAAACACAGGAGCTAAACACAGGAGCTAAACACAGGAGCTAGTAACATAACTAGTAACAAGAGCTAAACACAGGAGCTAGTAACATAACTAGTAACAAGAGCTAAACACAGGAGCTAGTAACATAACTAGTAACAAGAGCTAAACACAGGAGCTAGTAACATAACTAGTAACAAGAGCTAAACACAGGAGCTAGTAACAGGAGCTAGTAACAGGAGCTAAACACAGGAGCTAAACACAGGAGCTAGTAACATAACTAGTAACAAGAGCTAAACACAGGAGCTAGTAACATAACTAGTAACAAGAGCTAAACACAGGAGCTAGTAACATAACTAGTAACAAGAGCTAAACACAGGAGCTAGTAACATAACTAGTAACAAGAGCTAAACACAGGAGCTAGTAACATAACTAGTAACAAGAGCTAAACACAGGAGCTAGTAACATAACTAGTAACAAGAGCTAAACACAGGAGCTAGTAACATAACTAGTAACAAGAGCTAAACAAAGGAGCTAGTAACATAACTAGTAACAAGAGCTAAACAAAGGAGCTAGTAACAGGAGCTAGTAACATAACTAGTAACAAGAGCTAAACACAGGAGCTAGTAACATAACTAGTAACAAGAGCTAAACACAGGAGCTAGTAACATAACTAGTAACGGGAGCTCAACACGGGAGCTCAACACGGGAGCTCAACACGGGAGCTCAACACGGGAGCTCAACACGGGAGCTCAACACGGGAGCTCAACACGGGAGCTCAACACGGGAGCTCAACACGGGAGCTCAACACGGGAGCTCAACACGGGAGCTCAACACGGGAGCTCAACACAGCTAACAAGAAGTCCAAACCAAACCAACCCAAAATAGTTCCCAGCGTCTGTACAAAGGCTGCCTCCTTAAATAAGGAGCAGCTGGAGGTAATTAGTCCACATGAACCAATGAGAGAAGGGGTGTGGCAGGAGACAGTGTGTGCTCACACAGGGGGGCGTGGCACACACAGGAGCTACTTGTGACCATTTCATTTGTTAATAAACATCCATTCCTGCATTTCAGGCCTGCAACACATTCCAAAAAAAGTTGGGACGGGGGCAATTTATGGCTAGTAATAAAGTAAAAAAACTAAATGATGTGATTCCAAACAGGTGATTGTAATCATGGTTTGGTACAAAAGCAGCATCCAGGAAAGGCTGAGAGTCTCTGATGAGTAAAGATGATCAGAGGATCCAGTTTATCAACAAATGTGTGAGAAAATGATTGAAATGTTTAAAAACAATGAACCTCAAAGAAAGTTTGGAAGGGATTTGCATATTTCTCCCTCTACAGTGCAGAATATCATTAAACTATTCAAGGAATCTGGACAAATTTCTATGTGTACAGAGCAAGGGTGCAAACCTAAGCTGAACACCTGTGATCTTTGATCCCTCAGGCGGCGTTGCATCAAGAACCACCACTCCACAATAGCTGGTAGAATCACATGGGTGAGGGATTAGTTTGGCAAACCTTTGTTTGTTTGCTTTATAAGGATTTTAACGTCATGTGGTTACATTCATGACAGGAACGGTGGTTACTCATTACACAAGGTTCATCAGTTCACAAGTTTATGTCGAACACAGTCATGGACAATTTTGTATCTCCAATTCACCTCACTTGCACGTCTTTGGACTGTGGGAGGAAACCCACACGGACACGGGGAGAACGTGCAAACTGCACACAGAAAGGACCCAGACCGCTCCACCTGAGGATCGAACCCGGGACCTTCTTAGGGTTACATTCACAAACACCACTTAAAGCCTAGTAGTTTCCTTATGTTAATCATTTCCAGAGGCAGCGTATGTCTAGAGGCAGCATATGGGGAGAATTTAAAACCTAAAAATGCAACCATAACCCTGAACTGTTACACTCTTTAAGACGTGTTTGCAGGAAAAAACAGGACAAAATAAAAGCTGAAACACTAAATCACTTGGTCTCCTCGGTGCCAAAACATCTTTTAAGTGTGGTGAAAAGGAACGGCGACATTACAAATTTTGGAATGTGTTGCAGGCCTGAAATGCAGGAATGGATGTTTATTAACAAATAAAATGAAGTTGAGCAGATAAAACATGAAATATCTCAGGTTCATCCTGTCTGACATTAAATAAAAGTCAAAGTACATGTAAGAAACTGCTGTATGTTTGCATTTTCCATACCCTCATGTTACCTTCTCACACAAGTAAGAGCTGTTATAAAAACTTATCTGTGTTACAGAAATAAGTGTTCCATCAGCAACTGATGGAAACATTGATGGATCCTAACATTACGCAAAGCTAGTAGGTGGAATAAGTTTATTTATATATTTCTACATCACTATATTGTTCAGGAGGGTGAATTTTGAGCATAACTTAATATTTGTGACATGTCACCTCAGTATATATTGTGATTACGACCTTGATGTATAGTATATATTTGAACCAATCAATAGATTTTGTCACATTAATG
Source organism: Trichomycterus rosablanca (assembly GCF_030014385.1). Classification (NCBI taxonomy): domain Eukaryota; kingdom Metazoa; phylum Chordata; class Actinopteri; order Siluriformes; family Trichomycteridae; genus Trichomycterus; species Trichomycterus rosablanca. Next base: position 51,142,807 of record NC_085990.1, on the reverse strand, counting down.
GAAAACTTGGACTAGTACTGGACTAGTAAGCATTAGGTTGCTGGTTCAACCCCCACCACTGCCAGATTGCCATCGTTGGACCCTTGAGCAAGATCCTTAACCCTCAGTTGCTAAGATTGTATACTGTCACAGTATTGTAAGTCGCTCTGGATAAAAGTAAACAAATATGTATGTGTGGGTAGCACTGTCGCCTCACAGCAAGAAGGTCCTGGGTTCGATTCCCAGGTGGGGCGGTCCGGGTCCTTTCTGTGTGCATGTTCTCCCCGTGTGTACATGGGTCTCCTCCGGGAGCTCCGGTTTCCTCCCACAGTCCAAAAACATGCAGTCACGTAAATTGGAGATACTGAATTGCCCTGTAGGTGAATAGGAGTGTGTGTGTGTCTGCCCTACGATGGACTGGCGCCCCGTCCAGGGTGTTACTGTGTGCCTTGTGCCCATTAAAAAGCTGGGATAGGCTCCAGCACCCCACCCCCAACCCTGATTGGATAAGCGGTTAAGAAAGTGAGAAGGTCCTGGGTTTGATTCCCAGATTGACCAATCTGGGTCTTTTCTCTTTGGAGTTTGCATGTTCTCACATTCCAAAGACATGCAGTCAGGATAACTTGAGATACTAAATTGGAGAGATTTGCTCTGTGATGGAAGGGTGACCTGTCCAGGGTGTTTCCTACCTTTCACCCAGTGAATTAGGCAAGCCGTAGCCTAGCGGTTAAGGTACTGGATTAGTAATCAAAGGGTCGCTTGTTCAAGCCCCACCACTGCCAGGTTGCAACTGTTGGGTCCTTGAGCAAGGCCCTTAATCCTCAACTGCTTAGATTGTAGACTGTCACAACTGTAAGTCGCTTTGGATGAAAGCGTCTGCTAAATGCCGAAAATGTAAATGGTAGCTAAGCGGTAAAGGTCCACTGTTAAAAAAGCCCCACTACAGTCAAGTTGCCACTGTTGCAAATGTAAATGTGTAGTGTAAAAACCACAACGAAAGACTCCCGATTACAAGAGACCAAGTAGTGTAGTGTGAACTTGGCATAACGTGAGATACTAAATTGGAGACGTTTGCCCTGTGATGGACTGACGCCCTGTCCAGGGTGTTTTCTACATTTCACCTAGTGAATTGGTAAAACAGTTTTATGAATGAATGTCCTAGAAAGTAAAAGCAACGAGTCCAACTATGTGTCCCAACCAGAGGTGGAAAGTAACGGATTACATTTACTCGCGTTACTGTAACTGAGTAGTTTTTTTTGTGTACTTGTACTTTTCAAAGTAGATTTTACAACCAGTAATTTTACTTAAGTATGTTTTGTATTAAGAATTGTAATTTGCTACATTTTAAATAACATCCGTTACTGAGTAAAAAACAAACACTAAAAAATCACATCTGGGAAACTGCTGCAGTGAATTCTGCAATAGAAAAAAATTAACTGGTGCAAAAATAAAGGCGCTGTAATCTAGGTATAGAGTAGGGAGGGAAGGGAATTTTTAAAAGTTTATTATGTTTGGACTTTGATGTTTTGTTATTTGTCAACACAGTCTGATGTCATTTGACATTTTCGGCATTTAGCAGACACTTTTATCCAGACAGTACACTGTCTAAGCAATTGAGGGTTAAGGGCCTTGCTCAAGGGACCAACAGCAGCAACCTGGCAGTGGTGGGGCTTGAACCGGCAACCTTCTGATTACTGGATCAGCACCTTAACCACTAGGCTACATCTGCCTGTCAGTTTTGTCTTACATCTTGAAGGTTTTCTTTGGGTCATTTAGTGAAAGTCACAACACCTGTAACCTTGACTTGTGTTGAGTTATAAGATTTGCAGTATGACTGTTGTTTGGTATTTGTTGGTGATGAAAAGAAGGCTGGATTCTATCACAATTAATGCCAACTTCAGTGGTTATACAGTTTGAAAATGTTTTATGGGATGGTCTGTACTAAAATGACACATGACACATCCCTAAATGTTTTAAATGTTGTATCAACATGTTTTTTTCTATTATATTTGAATGAAAAACAACTATTGTGAGATATATCCACTTGTCCTGTTTGCATTACACAGGAGAGACCCTGTAATGTTTACTCTGAGCACATTTTAAATGAGTTACTTTTTACTTGAGTAGATTTTTAGACTAGTAATTTTACTCGTACTTAAGTAATTCATTAAAGTAATAGTACTTTTACTTGAGTACAATATTTGAGTACTCTTTCCACCTCTGGTCCCAACACAGATGGAGTGCAGTGTTTGCTCTGTGTACTGCTTCACCTCCCTGTGGAGCAACAGTGCAAAGTTTACAACCCTGAAGTTTACAACCCTGAACTTTCAGCGCTCTCTCACACAACATCGAGGCACTTTTCTCCTGTTTGTTGAACCTCTTCGCGTTTTCTTTGGCGTTGTAGTTCGTTAAAGGGAACTGAAGAGTGAATTCGCGGTAGTGTCGGCTCGTTTTCAGCCTGTCGGAACCGCTGAAGGACAGAAAGTGCAGTTCTGAGGCGGTGGTCGGAGTGATTGTGGCGGATCGGTGAGGCGAATCTTCGGTACCTACAGCCGCCGCTGCTTCGGTTATTTCCACCGGCCAGCTGACTGGAATACACACAGTCTGCCTTTATCCTTATTTTTTGCCTTTTTTAAAGACTTTACAGGCGATATTTGCAGTATCTGTGACTTGTTTCGGCGAAACAAAGCAGAACATGGCTCGCATGTTAAGCAGGGATCTGCCGGACATCGAGGTACAAACACTCCTCTTTACCCTAAAACTCAAGTTAAATCTTATAAAGTGCTTTATTTAGATCATATATTAATTTTTTGTTTGCACCCACACATGCATAAAAATGGAAATGTTTGTTAAATGTTGCTGCATTGCAAATTTTATGCATGCCCATTCATTAATGCATACATTTATGCATGCAGATGCTGTTTTAGCCCATCAATCTGAACATGTGTATAATAATATGCTTTCTTATTTACCATGGTGTTAAAGACTTATTGTAGCATTTTGGTCAGTTTGAAGCAGTCCGACCATTCTCTTCTGACCTCTCCTCCTAATATTATCAACATAAACTATATGGACAAAAGTATTGGGACACCCTTTCTAATTTTAAAAATTATACGTTACAGCCATAAAACTTGCTTAAAGGTGTGATAAACCACCTCCTTGTTTCTACACTCACTGTCCATTTTATCAGCTCCACTTACCATATAGAAGCACCTTGTAGTTCTACAATTACTGACTGTAGTCCATCTGTTTCTCTGCATGCTTTGTTAACCCCTTTCATCCTGTTCTTCAATGGTCAGGACCCCCACAGAGCAGGTATTATTTAGGTGGTGGATCATTCTCAGCACTGCAGTGACACTGACATGGTGGTGGTGTGTTAGTGTGTGTTGTGCTGGTATGAGTGGATCAGACACAGCAGCGCAGCTGGAGTTTTTAAACACCTCACCTCATAATATCCAGCCAACAGCGTACTCTGACCACTGATGAAGGTCAAGAAGATGACCAACTCAAACAGCAGCAATAGATGAGCGATCGTCTCTGACTTTACATCTACAAGGTGGACCAACTACGTAGGTAGGAGTGTCTAATAAGTCTGATCCACTCATACCAGCACAACACACACTAACACACCACCACCATGTCAGTGTCACTGCAGTGCTGAGAATGATCCACCACCTAAATAATACCTGCTCTGTGGGGGTCCTGACCATTCAAGAACAGGGTAAAAGCAGGTTAAAAAGGTATGTAGAGAAACCGATGGACTACAGTCAGTAATTGTAGAACTACAAAGTGCTTCTATATGGTAAGTGGAGCTGATAAAATGGACAGTGAGTGTAGAAACAAGGAGGTGGTTTTAATGTTCTGGCTGATCAGTGTATAAAGGAAATGACATGCTTCCAACTTCCAGCAACAGTTTAGGGAAGGTCCTTTTCGGTTCCCTGACCGTGCTCTATAAATACATGAAGAAAAACTGGGTTTAAAGAAACTCCAGTGGCCCCTACAGAGCCCTGACCTCAGCCCCACTGACCCTATAGCTGAAGTTAAACGTTACACGGTTCTTTAGTTAATTATATAAAGCAAATGACATGCTTCCAATGTCCAGCAACAGTTTAGGGAAGGTCCTTTCCTGTTCCATGAGTGTGCTTTATAAAGACATGAAGAAAAACTCGATTTAAAGAAATTCCAGTGGCCCCTACAGAGCCCTGACCTCAGCCCTACTGACCCTATAGCTGAAGTTAAACGTTATAAAGCACTTTAGTTAATTCGCTTGTTAAGTGTGACGTCACGCGTCATTTCCGGGGCCAAACGAACCTAATCGCAAACGCAAACAACTATGGCTAAACCTGTGAACCTTTTTATATATATATTGTAAGATCCATATTGCACTAATTGTAATGTTCTATGTTTATTGTCATAAATATTTTCTGTTTGGTTAAAGAATACTTATTTGAGGTGACTTGGTATTTCAGCTATTGATGATTTTTCCTGGTAATCAGTGTATGCTGTTATTCATTAGTCCTCTTCGGTGGAGCCTGCGGGGGGGCAGAATTGTACTGACTCTATATACCGACAATATTTATCAAATATACGGAAAGAAAGAGGACGTGGAGCAACAGATTTATGATCGTAGTTTTGTTTGTTATACGCCAATTGCGAACATAGTGAGTTTTTATAAGAAACTTGGATTAACGGACGAGTCAATGTAAGAAGAAAGTTAAAATAAATTCTGTTTGTGGGAAACTTAAGGAACTCGTGTTGCTGTCGTTGGAAATTGGATTTACAAACATTACCCGAGTCATAAATGTCTAGTCCTTCTCAATAGCGGTCTGGACGAGAAAAGGTCTTATTATATACATATATTATATATACAGTGTATCACAAAAGTGAGTACACCCCTCACATTTCTGCAGATATTTAAGTATATCTTTTCATGGGACAACACTGACAAAATGACACTTTGACACAATGAAAAGTAGTCTGTGTGCAGCTTATATAACAGTGTAAATTTATTCTTCCCTCAAAATAACTCAATATACAGCCATTAATGTCTAAACCACCGGCAACAAAAGTGAGTACACCCCTAAGAGACTACACCCCTAAATGTCCAAATTGAGCACTGCTTGTCATTTTCCCTCCAAAATGTCATGTGATTTGTTAGTGTTACTAGGTCTCAGGTGTGCATAGGGAGCAGGTGTGTTCAATTTAGTAGTACAGCTCTCACACTCTCTCATACTGGTCACTGAAAGTTCCAACATGGCACCTCATGGCAAAGAACTCTCTGAGGATCTTAAAAGACGAATTGTTGCGCTACATGAAGATGGCCAAGGCTACAAGAAGATTGCCAACACCCTGAAACTGAGCTGCAGCACAGTGGCCAAGATCATCCAGCGTTTTAAAAGAGCAGGGTCCACTCAGAACAGACCTCGTGTTGGTCGTCCAAAGAAGCTGAGTGCACGTGCTCAGCGTCACATCCAACTGCTGTCTTTGAAAGATAGGCGCAGGAGTGCTCTCAGCATTGCTGCAGAGATTGAAAAGGTGAAGGGTCAGCCTGTCAGTGCTCAGACCATACGCCACACACTACATCAAATTGGTCTGCATGGCTGTCACCCCAGAAGGAAGCCTTTTCCGAAGTCTCTACACAAGAAAGCCCGCAAACAGTTTGCTGAAGTCATGTCAACAAAGGACATGGATTACTGGAACCATGTCCTATGGTCTAATGAGACCAAGATTAATTTGTTTGGTTCAGATGGTCTCAAGCATGTGTGGCGGCAATCAGGTGAGGAGTACAAAGATAAGTGTGTCATGCCTACAGTCAAGCATGGTGGTGGGAATGCCATGGTCTGGGGCTGCATGAGTGCAGCAGGTGTTGGGGAGTTACATTTCATTGAGGGACACATGAACTCCAATATGTACTGTGAAATACTGAAGCAGAGCATGATCCCCTCCCTCCGGAAACTGGGTCGCAGGGCAGTGTTCCAGCATGATAATGACCCCAAACACACCTCTAAGACGACCACTGCTTCATTGAAGAGGCTGAAGGTAAAGGTGATGGACTGGCCAAGCATGTCTCCAGACCTAAACCCAATAGAACATCTTTGGGGCATCCTCAAGCGGAAGGTGGAGGAGCGCAAAGTCTCGAATATCCGCCAGCTCCGTGATGTCGTCATGGAGGAGTGGAAAAGCATTCCAGTGGCAACCTGTGAAGCTCTGGTAAACTCCATGCCCAGGAGAGTTAAGGCAGTTCTGGGAAATAATGGTGGCCACACAAAATATCGACACTTCAGGAACTTTCACTAAGGGGTGTACTCACTTTTGTTGCCGGTGGTTTAGACATTAATGGCTGTATATTGAGTTATTTTGAGGGAAGAATAAATTTACACTGTTATATAAGCTGCACACAGACTACTTTTCATTGTGTCAAAGTGTCATTTTGTCAGTGTTGTCCCATGAAAAGATATACTTAAATATCTGCAGAAATGTGAGGGGTGTACTCACTTTTGTGATACACTGTATATTAGAAACATACATTAAGATACAAATAAGACAAGATGTGCAGTACACTAGTGCACTTCAGGTAATCAGAATATCATGAAAAGTTCATGTCATTAATTCATTTCATGTCGCGGTCATATTTTTAATTCATTACATGAAAACTGACATTTCTAACTCTTTGGTTTTACTTTTAATCAGTATAGCTTATAGCTTATATAGTAAAAATCCAGAATCTCACATTATTATATGAAATTTAAAAAAAAAGCTTGAAACACGTGTAATGAATATACAATGACAGTTTATCTTTTTACATTGAATTATGAACAAAAATATTACTTCATGTTATCTAATCGCAAGGAAAGCGGTAAAAAGACAGTTGGGTAGTTTGAAGCAGTACAGGACACAGCACTGCGGCATATTGAAAATACGAGGGACTCGGCCAACTTGGACCCGGATGTGACGTATCATAAGGTCGACACGTCACCACTTAACAAGCGGATTACATAAAGAAAATGGCATGTTTCCAATGTCCAGCAACAGTTTAGGGAAGGTCCCTTCCTGATCAAGCTTGACCATGCCCCTGTGCACAAAGCAAGCTCTTTAAATCTTGGTGTAAAGAAACTCCAGTGGCCCCTGCAGAGCCCTGACCTCCGCCCCACTGACCCTATAGCTGAAGTTAAACATTATACGGAGCATTAGTTAAAATGTTACCATAAACCTACATTGCAAATCCTATGCATCTACCTTAATATCCTATAACTTGCACTTGCTTGTGGGTAAAATGTTGAAAATTCTTGTTAGATGTTGCAAACGTTAGATTAAAATGATTCACTTGTCAGTATTCTTCACTCTGACACAGATATGAAGATGTGTTACAATTTTATGTGAATAATGTGTTTAATAAAACCTAGACATGCCCCCGTACTACACATTACACACTTACTAAACTTATCCAGGCTGTTATACGATCAGAATGTAAATGTTATCACAATATACATTATACACAATATTCAGATCTGCTCCAGATGTTCTCCATCCCAATATACTGATGTATAAATTATATATAAACATATTTAACTCACTTTAGATTTGCATAATGTTAGCACCCTTTAGTGTTTCCATTAGTTGTTGATATGGCAGGCATGTGTTAGAATGGCAGGAACCCTTCCATCGTAGATTGCTCCCCCCCAAATGTGTCCAGAATCAATAATTAGACTGCTTTCATTTATACTTACACCCACAGAAAAGATGACGTAACCTACCATTAGTGGAATACCGTTTGATTTGGACTGTGATCAATTAATATATTAGCAATAGATGATTGATTCTTGTATGCTTCCTAGGCAGGGTGGCTGTCTTACAGAAAACACACTTACACATTTACCTATACCTTAATCATAATTTAAAGAAGAGAATTATTTTGAGTCTTTTTGAATATTTTCGGCTGTTTGAGAGTTTAATTGTGTAGCAGAAAGAAAACCGTCATGGGCACGGAAGTACAGAGGAACCTCGATTTAACAGACCTCCATTTAAAGGATTTTGGATTTAACGGGCAACATCTGAAAAGCCGAACGTGCGGTCTGTCTGTTTAAAATTCCTGCGAGAAGTGTACCGAGACCAGTAGTGCAGTAATCGTCCGCTAGCCGGCGACACATCTCTCTGTTCACATGACTGATGAGCTTTATTTTTTTGGGAGACTCGCTTTGTTCTCGCCTTTTTCTTGGTCTTTTATGCCTCATTTTTGCAAGATCTAGTGCTTAGTTATAACTAGAGCTGGGCGGTTTGACGGTACATTCGGTATACCAACTTTGATTCCTCGTACTGTATGGATTGTAATCGTACTGTAGATTTAATAGGCAGCAAATCATAATATTGTTCGCCAGGTTTGTCTAACGGGGGAGATATTTAAAGTCGTCCACTTTTCTACAACAGACCAGCGGTCAAGTTGTACAGTGGAGTTTGTAAACATTGTGTTATTTGTTAAAGGGAGAGTTAAGGGTAATCGTACAATACTTAAATATTAAATAAACAATAAATGTTGTATACATTGCATCTATTTCACGTGTACCAACATATATTGGGTCATTTTGTGAGGCCAAGCAAAGCTTATAGTATCAAAACCTTCATTATATATATGCTGAAATTACAACTTTTTATATTCTATGTACTTATGACAGTAAAATCAGCCACAGACATATAAAACGTCCCAGTCATACAAATAAATAAATAAATAAATAAATAAATGAAACATATCTTGATATACAGTGAAACCGTCCAAATCTTAAAAAAACCAGTGATAAACATTTTTGGTCATACCGCCCAGCCCTACATTATAGATTTATATTATATAATTACTTATATTAAGTAATATTCTACACAGACATGATTGGCTATTTTTTGGGAGAGATGGAGGGCCGAAAAGCCTTGCCATTGGGAGAGGCACTTGTCAGGGTCTAAAAATGAAGAGGTCATCCGGCATAAAAAACTGTGTCAAATCAGCATTGAAATGCAGACCAGAATGATTCTCTGTGGTGAGAAAATACACAGGGCAGTTGTAACCTCGTGATTACGGTACTGAACTAGTAATGGAAAGGTCGCTTGTTCAAGTACCATTACTGCCAGGTTGCCACTGTTGGGCCCTTGCGCAAGGCCCTTAACCCTCAATTGCTTCGACAATAAACTGTCGCTTTGGATAAAAGCGTCTGCTAAATGCTGAAAATGTGTCCTTAAAAAAATACTGAAGCAGCCGGTGAAGCAGATGAAAGCCCAGAATGAACTGGACTAAGAAATAAAACAGTTCTAAGTCTTCATCATTTTATGACTTTAGTTAAAGTGAGGAGTTTTTTGCTTTGTCACATGAGCTATTAAGAGACTCACAAACGTAATCATACACCAGTACAAAAAACCTAATACACCATAATAAATACACCGATCAGCCATAACATTAAAACCACCTCCTTGTTTCTACACTCACTGTCCATCTTATCAGCTCCACTTACCATATAGAAGCACTTTGTAGTTCTACAATTACTGACTGTAGTCCATCTGTTTCTCTGCATGCTTTGTTAGCCCCCTTTCACCCTGTTCTTCAATGGTCAGGACCCCCACAGGACCACTACAGAGCAGGTATTATTTAGGTGGAGGATCATTCTCAGCACTGCAGTGACACTGACATGGTGGTGGTGTGTTAGTGTGTGTTGTGCTGGTATGAGTGGATCAGACACAGCAATGCTGATGGAGTTTTTAAACACCTCACTGTCCCTGCTGGAATGAGAATAGTCCACCAACCAAAAATATCCAGCCAACAGTGCCCAGTGGGCAGAGTCCTGTGACCACTGATGAATGTCTAGAAGATGACCGACTCAAACAGCAGCAATAGATGAGCAATCGTCTCTGACTTTACATCTACAAGGTGGACCAACTAGGTAGGAGTGTCTAATAGAGTGGACAGTGAGTGGACACGGTATTTAACAACTCCAGCAGCGCTGCTGTGTCTGATCCACTCATACCAGCACAACACACACTAACACACCACCACCATGTCAGTGTCACTGCAGTGCTGAGAATGATCCAGTACCCAAATAATACCTGCTCTGTGGTGGTCCTGTGGGGGTCCTGACCATTGAAGAACAGCATGAAATGGGGGTAACAAAGCATGCAGAGAAACAGATGGACTACAGTCAGTAATTGTAGAACTACAAAGTGCTTCTATATGGTAAGTGGAGCTGATAAAATGGACAGTGAGTGTAGAAACAAGGAGGTGGTTTTAATGTTATGGCTGATCGGTGTATACATTTTTAATGCTTTCTTTTTTAATTCCCTTCTAGTTTTACAACTTCATGCTGCACAGCTTGTTTAGTACGAACACACACACACACACACACACACACACACACAAAGCTATTCCAAAGATAAAATGTCACCGTCGGGTCCTGCTTATGTTTTAAAATCTCAGTGAAATGAGTTTTCTCTCACATCCTCCTCAGTAATTAAGCAGGTGGTACAGAAACATTTTAAACCAACACGTTTAGTTTCACCCGTACTGTAAAACACAACCTGGCACTGCTCAGAGCAGTCAGCTCCTTCACCACCATGTACATCGTTCTGATGCCAGTCGTGATATAATGACCACATTATGGTTTATTTCTATAAAATGTACAGTTTTACTCATAAACCCTCAGTATATCCAGGTCTCTACTAACTTAGGTCATTATATTTACATTATATTTACATTATATTTACGTTTAGAGCCTTTAGTGGACGCTTTTTTATCAGAAGCGACTCACAACTGACTGAAAACAATGCGAGTAATTGAATTCAGGGGCTTAAACCAGCAACCTTCTGATCATTAATCCAGTCCCTCGACCACAGAGCTACTCACTGCCCTGCTGATTAGTACAATATATGGCCAAAAGTATTTGGACGCCTACTCTGAGCTTTGAAGGCGACCTACAACTATGACTGAATACAGTTTGAGCAATTGAGGGTTAAGGGCCTTGCTCAGGGGCCTACAGTGGCAACTTGGCGATAGTAGGGCTTGAACCTACAACCTTATGATTACTAGTAAAGTATTTTATCCTCTGAGCAACCGCTGCCTATAAACATTTAGCCAAAGCAACTTACAGTTATGACTGAATACAGTTTGAGCAGTTGAGGGTTAAGGGCCTTGCTCAGGGGCCCAACAGTGGCAGCTTGGTGATAGTAGTGCTTGAACCTACAACCTTATGATTACTAGTCAAGTACCTTAACCGCTGAGCTACCACTGCCTATAAACATTTAGCAGAAGCTTTTATCCAAAGCGACTTACAATTCTGACTGAATATAGTTTGAGCAGTTGAGGGTTAAGGGCCTTGCTCAGGGGCCCAACAGTGGCAGCTAGGCGATAGTAGGGCTTGAACCTACAACCTTATGATTACTAGTAAAGTATTTTATCCTCTGAGCAACCGCTGCCTATAAACATTTAGCCAAAGCAACTTACAGTTATGACTGAATACAGTTTGAGCAATTGAGGGTTAAGGGCCTTGCTCAGGGGCCCAACAGTGGCAACTTGGCGATAGTAGGGCTTGAACCTACAACCTTATGATTACTAGTAAACTACCTTAACCCCTGAGCTACCACTGCCTATAAATGTTTACAGCATTAAGCCAAAACAACTTACAATTATGACTGAATACAGTTTGAGCAGTTGAGAATTAAGGGCCTTGCTCAGGGGCCTACAGTGGCAACTTGGCGATGGAAGGGACTTGAACCTACAACCTTATGATTACTAGTCACGTACCTTAACCGCTGAGCTATCACTGCCTGTAAACATTTAGCAGAAGCTTTTATCCAAAGTGACTTACAATTCTGACTGAATACAGTTTGAGCAGTTGAGGGTTAAGGGCCTTGCTCAGGGGCCCAAAGGTGGCAACCTGGCAATGGAAGGGACTTGAACCTACAACCTTATGATTACTAGTGAAGTACCTTAACTGCTAAACTACCGCTGCCTATAAACATTTACAGCATTTAGCCGAAGCAACTACAATTCTGACTGAATACAGTTTGAGCAGTTGAGGGCCTTGCTCAGGGGCCTACAGTGGCAGCTTGGCGATGGAAGGGACTTGAACCTACAACCTTATGATTACTAATCAAGTAGCTAACCACTGAGTCACCACTGGCCCTGGGAATTTGTGCCCGTTTAGTCAAAAGATGACTGCAATTGTATGGCTGGGCACTGATGTTAATGTTCCAGTTCATTCCTAAGCTGTTTAGTGGGGAGGTCAGGGCTCTGTGCTGGACACTGGAGCTTTTAAAACCGAGTCTTACAGAGCTTGATTTGTCATGCTGGAACAGGACAGGACCTTCCCTAAGCTGTTGCTGCACAGTTGGAAGCACAGGATGGAAGCACTTGTTAATAACTGTGGCTGAAATGCATTAATTCAGCACGTAATTTAAAGTGGCGTCCCAATACTTTTGCCATGCAGTGCATCACGGAATGGGTTTATTTTCTGTAAGTCATTATTAGAAGCGGTTTTGCTTCTCGAGAAAGTTCTAATCTAACTAAACTGTAACCGGGATCACAGGTCAGAGCGTTTCATCCCGAGTGCACAGGGTTTGAGGCCACGTCGATGAAACTCACTCCTGCCCGCCGGTGACGTCCAGGAGCTCGTCGATGCCGCCGTGTTCTCAAGGCTGAACTATTTTGATTCCTCTTTTTAAGTGAATCTCTGCTAACCCTGTACAGAAAGTGCACTTTATTCTGTAGGAAAACAAGGTCACTTCATTTGTGCGTTTTAATGGCATTGGCTTTCTCCTACACACGCTTTTAAAATGAGAGAATGTAAAAATTCCTGCTTTATTTTTGAAGCCAATCTATTTCTGACCTCGTACACTGTGGAGTTATATAAGGGATAATACACGTACACTTTGACACCGCGTCTGTAGTCCTGTAGTCCTATAGTCCAGTGTTTCTCAATTCTGCACTCCTGTACCCCTGCCCTGTTCAACGTGGTTCAGGCTTCGTATTTAGCTGATAAGTTGAATCACCTTCGCCGGGAGTAGAGAAAACACTGAAATGTGCAGGACGGGCGTGGTTTATGACCAGGATTAAGAAACACGGCCGTAATCTTCAGTTCGGGGGCGCATTTCAGCCTCAGACTGCTTTATGTCTGACTGCTCTGTATCCCATACTTAAAAGTCTTGTGAGAAGCCGTCTTAGAGGAGTGGATCACATAGAGGAGAGGTCACTCAAATTTTGATATCATTTGTTTTTAAAATGGAATGTCCAATGGACGTGTGTCAAAGTACGTTCGGGCATACAGTGTATTTACTTCCTCAGCATTGTTCTAGTCTGTTGGTAGCTGAGAACCTGTTGTTGCCGTAAAAGAGCTCCTAAGGTCAGTTGAATAGATTGATGAACGGATGGATGGATGATGGATAATAGGATGTATGAATAAATGAATGGATGAATTTATGAATTGCTGAATTTATGGATGGAGGGATGGATTGATGCCTGGATAGAGGTATGGATGGATGGATGAATGGTTTTATGGATGGAGGGATGGATTGATGCCTGGATAGAGGGATGTATGGATGGATTGATGGATGGATGGATGGAGGGATGGATGGATGGAGGGATGGATGGATGGAGGGATGGATGGATTGATGGAAGGAGGGATGGATGACTGGATTAATGAATTTATGGATGGAAGGATGGATTGATGGCTGGAAAGGAAGGATGGATGGAGGGATGGATGAATTTATGGATGGATGGATGAATGGATAATAGGATGTATGAATAAATGAATGGATGAATGAGGGATGGATTGATGGCTGGATAGAGGGATGGATGGAGGGATGGATGGATGGATGGAGGGATGGATTGATGGATGGATGGATGGATCGATGGAGGGATGGATGGATGGATGGAGGGATGGATGGATGGATGGATGGATCGATGGAGGGATGGATGGATGGATGGATCGATGGATGGATGGATGGATGGATGGATGGAGGGATGGATTGATGGATGGATGGATGGATGGATCGATGGAGGGATGGATGGATGGATGGAGGGATGGATGGATGGATGGATGGATCGATGGAGGGATGGATGGATGGATGGAGGGATGGATCGATGGATCGATGGATCGATGGATGGATGGAGGGATG